>NC_037596.1:18256729-18856729 GCF_003073045.1 Pomacea canaliculata | reverse complement strand
CCGCACACACCATCAACCACAATGACCTGCTGTACACAAGATACAATGGTGTGGAGGCACATCACGTCTGCGGTGATGGAGACCGTTAGAAGGTGCCCCCGGACCAGTCTGCCAGTAGATGTTGCCACTGAGTCCCGCACGAGCAAGATGCTCTCACCACAATGGAGGTCAAGCGAAAGGTCGAAAGTCCTTTGGTAGTGAGGCGCGCCTAATCCGATAGAGACATGCCTGCACACCCGTCTCGCTGTACTCCCGTCAGGATCGATAACAACGACATCCCTAGCTCACAGACCCCACAGTTGCGCCCCTTAAACCGCTCTTCCTCCAGTAAATTGCTCACCATTATCTGCAGACTGCGGCAGAAAGAAGACATTTGACTCCGTCTCTACCCTGTTGACCTTAACTACAGTTAATATTGACCTTAACTACAGTTAATATTAACATTAATTACAGTTTTAACTACATCCTAAGGTGTGCCTTCATCTGGCTTTACAGGCTAACAAGGAAATGTTTCTTAACTCATCATTTTACTATTTAGGACTTTTTTTCCTTTCTAAATTTGAATTTCACCGCTAACGATGTATCTGAAGAAAGGGTTAACAATATTGGTATTGTTATTAATGTGTGGAAATTATACTTTCCCAATAATTGTTATTAATATTAAAACATAATATTATGTGTATTAACACACACACACACACACGATATCGCACGCACACACTAGTCACATGCACGTGCACGTGCCAAGCTATAATATTGGAGAAAGGGGGGAGGGAGAGAGCTGAGTACGTGAGAAAGGGATGGAAGGAGGGGAGGTCAGTCTGAGAGCCAAGGGGAGAGCAGCCTCTTGCCATTCAGTGATTAGCTTCGTTTAATAAGAAACGAGACTTGCTCAAGGCAGAACATCAGCCGACCATCAAGATGAGTTATAAATAAGCCTTTTACGTGTCTATTCCGTGATTATGTGTGTGAATGTGTGTCTGTGTAAATGTTTGTGTGTGTGAATGTCTGTGTGTGAATGTTGGTGTGTGTGAATGTGTGTGTGTGTGTGTGTGTGTGTGTGTGTGTGTGTGTGAATGTGTGTCTCTGTGTGTGTGAATATGTGTCTGTGTGTGTTTGTTTGTGTACAGTGTCACCTTTGTACTGATTTCGTTTTTGCCTTTTTAGTTTTTTTCTTATTTTATGTTCATTCTTTACTTTACTTCGATGTTTATTTGTTTCACTGTTTATTTGTTCTCCTTTTTTCCATTTCTTTTTCTTTTTCTTTTGATTTGTTTGTTACTCATTTGAAGAAAATTGCGAAGTTCATACCGATTACTACGAAGGATACTTTTTTCATATCAAGAGCGAGAAAGAGAGAAAAAAGTATAGCGGGCATCACCAGCATTGAACCACGAAGTTGATGTAACGTTGAGCTGAAGATAAGTGAGCCAGAGGAGTGCGTGTCGGTCGTATCGATGTTTCGATACACACGACGCCATGATGTACACGTCCAGCAGGTTCTGCTGCATATTTTTGGAATGTAGGATTCGGTGTCACATGCATAAAAACGTGCCAGACAATCGGTTATCATTGACTGCCAGCCTTTGTTTTTGTCTCCTGACGCGGTCTCCGAACGGCGCGGGCCAAAGGTCGGATGGTGGCAGTTAGTGGGGAGGGGGAGCAGTTTGGATGTGTCTGGTGTCATGGGTGAAACTTGTTTGTCTGGACGCGTATTTGTCTACACTTGTGAAAAGTAGAAAAAAAGGACAATTGAAGGTCCAAGAGATTGGATAATGATTGAGAGAAGGACAGGCAGACTACTGTGTCACGTGTCTGGTGCATCCTCTATTACAGACACTAAAGATATTTATCCTGAATGTGTTACCTTCTTGTAATGTGTCTTCTTGAAAATCTTAATAAATAGTTATGGCTGTATGGGTTACCTACATTGATAACATTTAATATCAAATATAACTAGCCATTTCGATGTGGTTTTAAGTCAAGGAGTTAACTATGTGCAGTTTCCGTCAACCCCATCCTCCAATCTGTCTTTCTATTTATCTTTTTTTAGAGAATTGCATGCGTTTCTATGCGTTTTTTTACTGTTTGTGTTTTTGGTCCACTTCAGTCTTAATATTCGTAGTCAATAAGCTTCAGCTTTTGCCCTGGTCTTCCTTTTAAAATCAAAGCAGAATACTAAATTGCTTTGCATCACCTATTTTATTCCAGTCAATCATTTATCAAAGCTAAAAAGAATTAAATAGTTACAAAAAAACATAAATCCCAAATAACAATTAAATTCCAAATTATTACTGTGATATGTTTTATGCAGACCTTATCATTTAACAACGATTTTGCTTTCACCCGAATAAAAGCTAACTTTTATTTTTCGACCATTAGCTGCTTCCTTCTTACCAGCTATTTTATCTAAACTTCTTTCATTAACCACTACAGATATTTTTGATATTAAAAAAATCCCATCGTCCCTCTCTCCAGAACATCATAAGGAAACGCGTTGTTGCACGTGGATAATATAACAATACATGGCGTTCACATTACATGGGCGCGGTCCCAACACTGTAGCAACTTTACCTGTAGTTAGAAATTCGAAATTCAGTTCCTCCGATTTTAGCGAGGAAGTTTAAACTCACTTTGCTCATGTTGTAGCTTTTATTGCTCATCGAGTGGCGATAGGCAAGTCTTACAAGGTATGACCAGTCCATGCCTTCATGTAAGGAGCCAGAGTGTCAGGTCACGTGGCCAAAGCAGATGACTTGGCGCTGAAATTTTGGTAAAAAGCTAAAACATATTTTTTTCCAGCACACGAAGATGAATGCCGAGTTAAAAAACTGCAATACATTTCCTGAAATAAGCTTTCATGCGTGAGTGAAAAAAGTCTTTCATAGATGAGTTTGATTATTCTTTCATTGTCCATGTACCTTTATGTTTATTCATCATCAGTCATAAACCAGTTTATGCCTGTTTATCTGTCTGGTATCACAAATGTAATTCCCCATAGCCAGGGTGTAGACATTTTTCACTAGCAGAAGGAGGTATAAAATCCACGAACAAACCAAAATAAAGAAAAAGACATTTTTTTACTCGAGAGAGAGTTAGGGTGAGCTCCAAAGCTCAGAACTCGTGGAGTAGTTCTCCGTCTGTTCACTAGTATTCTGTTTATTTATTTGTGTTGTTGTTGTTGTTGTTGTTGTTGTTGTTTTATTTATTGAAGCCGCTGAGACTAATAAACAGTAAGACACATAAGCAATGGTGTCTCCGACTAGACTCTCGTGTAAATATATCGGCTGGTGTCTGCCTGTGGGTCCTGTTGTGGCGTTGGCTCGCTGGATGTTGGCGATCGGATGGCGGTTGGCATGTTGGGATCAGGGGAGACCACTGCAAGTCGATTGTGGGGCTTAAGTTGTCAGTGCGCACGCGCGAGGCGCTGTTTGTTGTCTAAACAGAGTGGCCTCCCTTCTGGCCGCGGGCTTAGTGCAGGCTGGGGGCCGTCACTGCAGGCGGCCTCTGGTGGTGATGTAGTGGTGTGCGTGGCTAATGGCGCTACACTGCTACTCAAGGTAGCCTAGCATGTCACGCCATCTGTCACCTGTATGCCGACACAGGGGCCGCCACTGCTACAAATCTCGTCACCCTTGTCCTCTAGATGGCACAGTTCAGCCTGAACAGACACTTGTTGTAACCTTTGGATTCACTTGGAGAAAAGTTCTGAGTGAAATTGTGACACGAGTAATAGTTTGATAACCCAGGGACATTGTTGGGGATCCAAATGATGGCCTCGAGACAAATATCTCACTCATCCTGACATCTCAATAGTGATATTGTTTATAAATACTGATTTCAATGTATCTGTGTCACTATTACATCTTGATTTTAATTCCAAAATAAAATAACATTCTTTGCATTCATATTTTAAGTTAAACGTATCAATAAAAATATTGCATTTACATCTTTATTTAAAAAATCACAATGTTATGTCCAAAGACTTATTCAGATATAACAACAATATAAGAAAGCCGGGGATTGATGAGTGGGATTACAGTTTAACTTCGGTTCATCAATGAAGGACACGTCATCACAAGCAACCTGCCCTGTAACCAGCTGCTATATGCAGTGAAATAACATGGTACCCCAGGCGGGATCTGATCGCTGGACTTCAAAATTTCAGTGATGACAAAACACTTAAATGTATACACCACCAGACCGACTGTAGAGGTAAATCCCATAATAATATACAGCAAAGCCTGTAATGAGGGTTTCAATGACATCACCACTGTAGTCCATGTTAGCACTGGTATGTAGATGAGGTAAGAGAAGAGGAGTAGCATGCATTGTCAACACTCGCCACTGCCAGCCAAAGCGACTGATGTTGTGAGTGAATACATCCACTGGACAAATGAACATGTGTACGTAAGACATCACTTGCTCGTGATTAAATCGAAATCGATCAACGAACACAGCGGCCATTGTCAGCAAAGAAAATGTTGTTAATATTTTATGTTTCTGTCCATGATATACTGTGCTGATAATAAAGTTGCTCAACTTGTGGGATGTGTTTGTAAGTGAGTGAGTGTGAGTGAGTGAGTGAGTGAGTGAGTGAGTGAGTGAGTGAGTGAGTGAGTGAGTGAGTCAGTCAGTCAGTCAGTCAGTCAGTCAGTCAGTCAGTCAGTCAGTCAGTCAGCCAGCCAGCCAGTCAGTCAGTCAGTGGATTCATTTAGTCCTCCAGTCAATGACTCGTTCAGACTATGTTCGCCAGCTAACCACTCTCCATGCGTATTTGCACGAAAGAAAAAAAAAAAATCCAGACCTGGGGGTATTCGATTTTCTTGACTCGGTTTTCGTGATCGCAGCTCGTGATCAAGCCTTCTGCTGACTTTCCCCCCATGTAAGCATTTATCTCAACAGCTGTTCAAATATTCTCAACTTCTTCCGAATCCGCCAGTGTACATCCGGTGTGATCAATGTCTCTCTTTTTTCATGGCGCAGTGCTTTGCTGGCGAGCGACTTTTTCTCTCCTGTCTTTTATATAATGCGTAAATGACGGTCTTGGCTGGAGCACACCCACGGCTCTCAGCTTTGATCAAGAGGGTATTAGGCTCGGGCTGCTGGCATCGCGTGCCCCAAGACTATTACTCCTCCGCCAATAGAAAACGGATCAAAGGGGCATAATCCTCTTTATCTGGCCAGCGATCTGGCGAAGACAAGACCTGCAATTGCGCGCGGGGCATGAGGTCTTGGAGCCAGATACTGGCTAGATGTGTTCCGCCATCATGGTGCCATGCAAGTCCAGTGCAACTTGCTGCAGGAGCACTCGTCTTGTACTCATTGTTGCAGCATCTGCACTTCTCATGCAGCGAGGATTTGCAGCAAGAAACGGTGAGTACAGCTGACAGCAGCTCACGTGTTGTTTGGGGAGGATGGTTGGGAAGGGGGAGTTAATCTGTCACAGTGTGCGTGAGAGGGATTGTACTCCATCCTCTTGTGTCCGTGTTACCGATGGCTGACTATCGTGTAGATAACAAAACAATGATTTTAATGATGTTAATCAGATATTCGTGTGTGAGGCAGAGCAGGACACTCTGTGGCAATGTAGTCTTAATCTTCTTGTCTTGGGATGCAGGAGGAGGAATAATGTTGATTTTGATGTGGTTACTGCTGTTTCAATGTGTTTATTGTTGCTGATGATGATGTTGAGGAGGATTAATAATCGCGTTTAGAACTGCATGTGAACTATTTAGGAAGTTCAGTGTAACTAGTGCATACATATGAAGTAGATAGCTTGCAATCAGCTAGAATGAGGTTGGATAAGAAATGAAATGTACATAAAGTAATTCAAATCACATTAATATTTCTCACAGAAGTGAATAGTGATGTGAACATGAATTTGACAAAGCATTAGACGATAGCATGTTGTAAACCATTTGCCTAGGACACAGAGAACTGTACACACGATAGTTCCACAATAACGATATTGTGTTCAGGAATACTTTTTCCACCAGGATATATATATATAGAGAGAGATGAATGTAAAAACATGAATGCTTATGGGTAACCAACATACAAAATCGATGTAATCACAAATAATTAGATATGCATGATAATACACAAAATGCCATCACATCAACATTAGTCTCTGCAATCTTTATCTCCCGTTCACTGTCCTCACCCGCTCCTTCCTTTCATTATCACCCACTGACTACTCTGTTAAAGAACGAACAAACAAACATATTGCCGTGTCTTTTATAGCAGTAGCAGCGATGCCTTTTTACTTTAATAGTTGGTCATGTGATCCGGCTGGCTTGAATGTCACCGCAGATGTTTCTTGAAATTAATTGTAGTTAGAAACAAATCTCGTTCTGTGCCAGACTGATCAAAAACCTTCAAGAATAAAAACTCGAATGAGTGACGGGGGAAAAAAAGGCAAAGGAAAAAGTAAATATCAAGATTTAAAATAAACTGAAAACGTGAGTCACTGATGAGCAAACAGATATACAAACAGACAGACTGGCGAATAGTCTGTGTTGGTAGACAACGGTGCACAAGTAGGCAAACAGAACGATCGGCATCCAAAGGCAAAAGAAACAAAAATCGACAAAAACGCAAATTAACTGCGCGAGTGCTAACACATAAAAATTTGGGTGAGGAACCAAAATATCTTTCTATTTCAGTGCCTAACGGGTTGTAACATCAACACATCCTCCATCCTTTTCAACCAATAGAAAACCTCCACGTTTTCCAGAGCACGTGGTTCATTTTTCTTTAAAAAAAAATGAAACCATAGCTTATCGCGAGACAAAGCTTTGAGAATTGGTGACTGAGGAGAGGATGTTGTTAACGACTGGCGCACATCAACAAAAAACGCCGTCGTCTTCATCGATTGGCTGAGTCCCGCTAGGCGGCGCGCGCACACGACACTCGGGTACATCCGCGGCGACTGATCATCGCTCCTCTCGATACCTTACAGGTTGCATCGACCTTTCGTGCAAATACCACGCTGTGCCCACGGTTACAGGTTTTTTTTTTTTTTTTGTAAAGGATCGTTGATTTGATTTTGTTTTTATCACTTTTAAACCTTCTCTCTTTTCTTTCATCACTCCCGTCTTTATTCTTTTTTTTATTTCTTTTTGTTTTTTTTAAATTTAAAACAAAGAAAAGGAAGGGTACAGACATGTTTACATCGCATACACGTGCGTATGTTTGCGAGTGTGTGAGTTTGTGTGTAGGATATTATCGTGCAGGCCTCACCTTAAAGAAGTAGGTTTTTCATTTTAATTATGGCCTGTTAATCTTTAAATTGTCAGTCCACCATCCACACTCTCATTAACAAGCTGAGTATTGTCTAAGTAGGATTCGGCAGTGAAATATTGATGAGGCAGAATGCGAGGGTTAAACTTTGATGAGAGAACAAACAATGTTAAATGATAGAATAGAGGGTGAGTAGCATTTAAATGTGGCTCCTCATTGAACTGCGTTCCCCCTGACCTCCTACCCCAGAAAATGGGTTGTGTCTTCACTGTGCCTCCCTACTGCAAAATAAATTGCTACCATTACATTTAAGTCGATTATGTCTTCCAAGGAAAGCAGGTTTCTCTTTCTTGAACTTCTCCAGTTAAATTCCTGACTCCGCCCCCTGCGCTCCCTCCGCCCCTGAGACATTTTAGACAGATCATTTTCTTGGGAACAAATTTCAGATACATTTTCTATTGTAGGCCGTGTACAAGTTTTCCAGGACCTGGAAAATAAAAACAAATTTAAAGAGAATTGGATTAATTTCCCGTAAATCAGTTAAGGTAAAGCAAAAAAAAAAAAAAAAAGAATGTCTTCTGGTTTTGATTACCAAAATACTAGACCCACAATCACTAGGATGGAGAGCTCAGATTATAAGACCAAGAGTGGGGTTTACCAGGTATAAGTACGAGGATGAGAGCTGTACCTGTGTATTTTAGTGAAATCCCTACTTTAGCTTTTCTCTTGTATGTCTTTGACAATAAAAGATAATGCCAGTTCCCCAAAGTTATCAGTGCTGTCATCCCCAGTGTCTTGCAAGTCTTTGTTGCTTTCTACAAATATTTGTAAATACTATTTAAATAGGAATGACAATCATCGATAGATGTATGGACGGATGGATGGACAAAAGAAGTGCAGACATACAGACACCTAAAAGAAGTTCTACCCTTTCTTACCTTCACCTCGACTCCTAGAGGGTACTGCGACAAACATAGTATATTTCTCTATGGGATAGAAGTAAACAATGAGGAAAACACGTCTGTAAACATTCAAGTATCAGATATGTAGACACACAACCCTCAGTAACAGCCAGTGAGCTTTACTCATCACAGACCATCACAGAATGAGAGGAGTGAGTGGTTCAACGGCGGACTGGCAGGCTACTCTAGCGTCCTGACCACGGCGACCACGAGTTATTTCTCTCTCTCCTCCATCAGACCCGCCATAAGGCCCGCCGTCCAGACACCGTGAAACATGCATCATGGGAAGATGATCGATGCACTTGGACAAAACTAGCGCCATCTAGGCTGCTGGTCGCTAGGCCGCTAGGGGGCGCGGTGTGTGCGCGAGACCTGATACCTCTTATCGACCTGATCAGCAGTTACGCTCACGTCATCAATCGCAGTGCCCTCATGTCCTCTGACCATTCTCTGAGGGTGGCGATGGAGATGGGGTGGATGGAATGTGTGGAGGGAGGAGGAGGAGGAAGAGGAGGAGGAATGTCTGTGGAGGAGATATCACAGCACAACAGCCCTCATCAAGTGCATTTTCAGGACAACAGCTAAAAAGAATCTCAGCGATAAATGACATTCCGAGTTCCGAATATTAAAAACTATTTATTTGTATTACAAAATATATTTGATTTTAAGTAAGGCAGGAAGCAAATTAGGCAATTGTCATCCCTAGGCTGACATTTTGTAATCCTCACGAGCTTGAAAGTTCTGACTTGGTAATTCATCTCCTCCAGTAACTTTGTGTACCTGGTTTTTTTTTTAAGGGTAAGAAGTTAAAATATGTTAACACGTTTTAAATGTCGACTGTCATCTTCCATCCCCTTTATCTTAGATAACATCCACATCATCGTCAGCAGTAGAGGTGCAGAGACGACCGGCCTACAGGTGATGGTGTGTTTCAGGTCTGAAGTCGGCCATGTTCAGGGATGTACCCACCCTGCAGGTGCTGGAGTGTAGCGGGGACGCGGTGGAGGCAGGACTGGACTTGCTGTCCATGACCATCTACCTGGCGGGGTGGGGCCGTGACACCCCCTTCCTGGTGTCTGTTAACCTACGGAATGGCGAGTGTTCCATTGCCGAGAACACCTTCTCCATGTGTGATGTCAACACGCTGGATTCTCGAAAAACATCCCTGCAGACCCTGGTTTCGAACCCCGAGGATGGAAAGTCTAGGCTGTACGGATGTAATGCCACTGTCTATCAGGTCGGTGGGAGGACTCACACCATGTCCTGGTTTCTGACCGTTGTTCCGATCAGTAAGTGAGACATTTCTCTTATTTTGTGTGGTAATCTTCGGCATCCTGCATTCTTTGAAACTGGGAGGAGAAATTACACACAAAAATGAATCTATCCCGAAGCTTTCACACATAAACCACCGGGCTTTAAGTCTGTCTGTCTGTCTGTCTGTCTGTCTGTCTGTCTGTCTGTCTGTCTGTCTGTCTGTCTATAATGAATACTAATTGTGTTTTCCTAAATACTTATCTTATTGTATCCGTTCAGCTGTTATTGTTGATGTAGTTACTGTAAAGAAAAAAACAAAAACAAAACAAACAAAAAATAACAGAAAGAAGCAAATGTTCGTCACACAATTGTCACAAACTTCTCTCTGTCTCCATTTTTCCCGTGTGTGGGAGGCTGGCGGAGGCTGGCACAAGACTGTAGCGCCGTCCGATGTGTACAAGGGAAGTAACCCGGTATATTGCATGACGACAGGGTAGTCTGCTCGCTGATAACGGCTGCTGTCAAGATTGATCTCCTCTTGTCTGCATCGGCCTCACCGGGTCGCCACCACAATCATTTGTCCATATTCCTGAAAATACGAGAATGTTGCCAACGTTCTGTGGGACTGTCTGGCTGGCTGGCTAGCTGGCTGGCTGTTAATCATTAGCGCATGAGTCTAAAGTCAAGCGCTGAGCAGATGTTTGTCTAGCAGCAGCAGAGATGACCAACGGAAGCTGCTGAAATATGGTGAAAGACAATGCACACTCTGACCGACACATCACAAACCAACTGAAACATGACGTCATGATTTTCAAAGAGAAAGTTTGGTATAGGTGACGTCACAGTCCGCGTGTGAACTCAGCTCCTTCATGAACTCGGCTTCTCTCGCCAACAGTCTGTCTCCCTTACCCGCATTGTCTATTTATTGTCGTGTTATAAATCAAAGAAAACCTCTCTTTGCTCATCGTATTTACAGTCGCACTGAGTGCATCGCAAAGAGAAGTTGAGACACTATACAGCTCAAAATTAAGGAGACAGACTGATATATTATGTCTGACAGTCAGCACTCCAGTACAGTCCTGCCACCGCCTGAACAATCACATCGTGTGAAGCATTGTCTAATAAAATAATAAACATCATGGCCATATTAGGTTTATGTGGCCCCCTTGATACGTAGAAAAGCAGAATAGAGTTCGTTGTAACCAAAGAAGCTAGTAATAAACAAAACTGCAAAGACTGTGACAAAATATTAAACTTTTAGTTTTATGTTACGATAAATTAAAAATAGGTGTTGGGGCATAAATAGACGAGGAATTTAAAAAGAAAGAGCTTTAAACTAAAATTAAAAACTGAAATTTCGGCTTTTGTGTGAAGACAGTACAGTATACAGTACAATATACAGTACAATATACAGTACAGTATACAGTACAGACACTGACTGCCGCTGTACGTGACCCTGGTGACCTCACTAAGCACAGTTACAATGATGTCAGACCACAAAACATTGGTTTCAAGCAGTACAGAGTCCGGACAGTGTCATAAAAATAATAGCAATATGACAATAAACAACGTGTTCTCCCGGCTGATAAGCTTCATAAAAAGATATCAGCAAATACAACAAACTAAGCCATTTACACAAAATATGAACGAACATTATTTGTACATAAATGTCAATGGTTATCCTGTTTTTCTGGTGTGATGTTCCCTTGATAAGACACCATAAACGAAACGTTTTAAGAAATATATTTTTATGAACACGAGAATGTCGACAAACACGAGCGCAAGCAAACGGACAAACGTTAATGCGAGAATGTTGACAAACAACAATCTCAGCGATGCTCTTCATTCTTTTCTCCGACTTTGTCAATAAGAAAGAAAGAAAGTGATTTAATCCTCTTTGAGTTTTCCGTTGAAAATAATGACACAAAGCGTCTTTGGTGGGTTGTGAGACCACGTGTTGTTGACGTCACTAGCTCCGGGTGGGTGACTCCTCCTGGACGAGTGATTCCCTGGTCATGTGACATCCTGCAGTCATAAGACTTAAACAAAGCGTGACATTTTCACAAATGTGACATTGGAGCATTAATGTGACACTTTCATGGAACGTTGAGCAGAATGCGACACCTCCATAGACTGTGTCAGTCTGCCATGTCAGGACACGTTGCAGTCTTGTCAGTCATCATCAGCTCATCAAGGCGCACACTGTAACAGTCCACAAGTCACGGCTGAAGGTTTTATTTTCTCTTATTATCGCTACAGTTTGTTTATCATCATTCAAAAGTTGCCGGGTAAGTCTACATCAGGCTGGCAAGCCTTCTGCTCACTGAAGCGTGACATGTCATGTCATATGTGACACACTTTGCTCTCAGCAACAGGTCACGCCCACCTGCTGTCATGTAACGGCAAATCACTTTTATGAAGTTGTTATTAATTTGTATTTGTTTGTATGTTTATTTTTGATTGTTGAGAGAAAGATGGTGAAGTGCTGGTGAGGACCACCTGTACATGTGACGTAAGAATGTTCTGGAAGGTGAGGAATCGTTGTGAGCGGCGTGACGATGCCGGCAAGTGACACAAGTGCTTGTTAGCCTGCTTCAGCAGCTTTGTACAGCCCGGAGCTTGTTAGAGTGGTGTGAGTAATCCTCTCATGCTCTTTGTCAGCATCGCGGGCCGCGTCTGTAGGAACGGTAACTGGTCACGTGGTTGTTGTCTCATCGCCTTTGTATTCGCTCCAACACGCTTGCAGATGCACCAACGCGCGCGCGGACAAACACACACACACACACACACATGACATTCACACACACACACACGAGTGCATGTACGAACGCACATACACATTCACACGAGAGCTTCATCATCATCATCATCATCATCATCATCATCGTCGCGGTCGTCGTCGTTGTCGTGGTTTTTAACAAAAGATAGTAGCACACACACCTTTCACCCAGGCGACAAAGATGGGGGTGACACGGGATGGTGGAGAAGGTTACCTAGATTTTCTCGCTGTCAAAGATGTCAGAGAACGGGAGACCAGATGTGTCTACTTATTTACTCTAGCCATTGTGTGCACGTTTGCGTACTTAGCCTTGGTTGATTTATCCGAATATGTTTTTTGTTGTTTTAGTCTAGCTTTATGATGTAGCTAATTAAATGGTCGTTGGTCAACAAAATATCTAGTGTGTAAATATCTGATGTGACAATATTTTATCATCATTCTGTTGGTTTCGGACCTGGACTAAATAAAGATGGTTTGAGTTACAGTTTGTAGCTGTCTGGACCTGCAGCTGTAACAATATTTTGATATAACTCATCTCGACCTCAACCATACTGTAACAATCCTGAACCTGGGTCTTTAGTCTTTTGTCAAGATAGTTATGTTTTACATTTTGTATCAAATTGTATCCAACCATCTGAGAGTAAAAGAGTAAAGCTAGGTCGGACTGTGATGGAGATGAAGGTCGCTAGTAGGTGTTAACCTCACTTGTGCAATAAAATGTTTTTCGCCAGTTTCCTCCGATGTAATAAAACATTTGGTGTGTCACTAACACATCCACACCGTCTGTCTGTCGGCCTCTCATCATTGCCTCTAGCACTTGAAGGAACCGTGGAACCAGAGAGCCTGCAGTTCTCGCCATCCCCACTCCCTCCATCCTCTTCCCCCCAGCCTCGCCTGAAGTCGAAGATTTCGTTTTGAGGCGCGAAAAATTTGCAAATGGTTCTACGATTCCTGAAAGTGGTGTCCATAGCAACGGCTCTTTGGGGGGTCACATGTGGCCACTGATCCGACAGCGCGACAAGATCGCTCTCCCTACACAGCTTTCATCTTTGTGGGTGGTTATCTCCGCTTGGCTTCGTCCGTTGGCGCGCTGAGCTCCCTTTGGCCTATTACGGTGTTGCAGGAGACGGAGTCCTCACGGGGGTGTGTGTTACACGTCACTGCTTCCCCATTTGATTCCCCGCCCTTTGGCATCACAAGAAAACTGTTACTGCAGCTGACTGCAACAGTGACGAGATGGACTGTAGCTGGGTCGTGGATGTTAACCGCCGAGCCTGTTGTTATGTTCGCATTTAGACGAGGGTTTGCCGAGAAGTCATTACTCAGCCCGTCCTCTCGGGGTTCATTCCCGCAGTTTGAAGGTGGAGTTTGATGGGCGGGTATGAGTTTCCCGGGGATTAGCGCCGCACAGACCAGGGAGGCGACATGTCATCCTGCAGTACTAATTACTTCTCTCCACTCGCCCATCGATGTCTCCGGAACAAAGATCTACAGGTCAAGGAATCCATTCTTCGGGGTCAAGCACTGAAAACGGCGAACTCTCCATGGTGCAGCAAGTGCGGCTGGCGCAAACAACGTTTCTTTCTGCAAGTTTTGATGTTCTATATATGGAAAAGGTCACTCACTCACTCACTCACTCATCACTCACTCACTCACTCACTCACTCACTCACTCACTCACTCACTCACTCACTCACTCAAGGAAGTAAAAACTACACAAAAAATTTAGGAGGGAGACATTTCAAAGTCTCGCTCACAAATCCACTCTACATTCCAATCACTGACGAAAGGTGTGAAGCCTACTGGGTCGTCATTTCATGACCTAGCCTCTGGAGGACTCACCATTTTCACGTTTAGTTCCCTTGCAGCCTGATTTTACCTAGTCACCCGTTCCTCCCACCGCGAGCTCGTTGTACCTTCCACCTGACAAATTGCGCTGCCGCTCATGTCCGTGAAAAATTCGATTCGGAAATGGCAGTGTTCCCTAAAGGATAGATTGGCAGCACGCTCTGAAGCCAAGCCTTCAAACACATCCATCGTGTCGTCGAAGCGGCCTCAAAATCGACTGACCTGCGACCTCCACAAGACGCTGACCCTGGGTGTGCCAGCCACCCAAGCTTGATGGAGCTGCTTTGTGTTTGGCGGGCGCCGGCAGCTGCGTTGCGTACTTGCATCACATGATATGCAGCATCTCGGGATATGCATCATGGCCGCAGTGGGCTCTTCCGGGCTAATGACAGCCGTGTGTCGCTCTAGGTCCCTATGATATGTTTGTTTGCCTGTCAGTCTGTGTGCCTGTCTGTCTGTGTACTGCCTGAGGGTGGAACGCTCCATTTCTTTATGATGTGTGTGACAGAACTCACACATAAATACACATACAAACTAACACACAATTATAAACATTCACACACTAACACACATAAGTACAACTAACCACTAGCAATATCAATACACATCGATACCTTCATACAAATTCACATTCACATAAATACCAGCACATATAAAAACTATGCTCATTGTAAACAGCAAACACATCAACACATGAATGTACATAAATGTATACCTGCATATACGCATGCGCACTTGCACATGTACTTTACCCACGTGACCACCGTCGTGTATACAGTTGAGGTTGACCTGACCTTTGGTCAGAACACTTGACTCTAACCTTGTTTCCTGTCATACAGAAAGCGTCTGCTTGTAGCATTCTTTTTGCCGAGACTCGTTAGACGTTTTAAAATTCGTTTTTAACCCCTCGCAATCCAACTTCGTGCCAGCATCACAACCATCTCTAAGCCTGGATTCCACCCTCCCCCTACACTTCTTCCTTCCACCCCCACCCCCTCCTGTTCCCCCTTCACGTGACTGACCCCCAACACCCACCTCCTCCTCCCGGCTTCTGTTTCCCGAAAGGGAGTGGAATCTGATGGCCGTGTGTTGTGACCAGAGATAGGGCACGTGAGCGTATGCTGGCGCACGCGAGCTGTTCACGTTCTGGGAGGCACGAGCATCTGATCAATGGGCGGGTAGGAGCCACGCTCAGCCTCCGAGCCCCTCGCTCGCCTCCCACCCTTTCCGTTGGTGCCCCGCGACTCAGACGGGTGTCTCCGGTTGCTGGTGAGGAACATGCAAGCCCCCTGCTTCCTAGCAATTTAGCGTCTCGATGTCCACCGCTAGTCCTCCTCCTTGGGGGTGGTAGGGGGGGAGGGGAGGGAGGAGACAGGGGCAGTCATCCCCTGCACAACGCCATTGGGCGGGTAGTTGGGAGGTTAGGCTAGTAAGGGTATGTTTAGACGGGTGGGCGGCGTGGGCAGAGCACCTCGTCCTGATGATTAGGTCAATGGAAGCTGAAACTTTTGTTGTCATATTTTTATACATAAGATAAAGAGGTAGGTCATATGTACAAGGGTTTACTAAAGTATTTTAAATTCTAGTCTAAAAATTGTTTAATACAAAAACTTTTCCGCTTTCACTGGAATCTGTTTTGTTAACTTTCCTAGACGACATTGGCATGCCTGCGGGTGGTCGACTGGAGGGATTAGTTGATTAACACAAATGAGGAATGCACGGCCAATCGACTCTGGAGTTAAAAATACCTTTAACGGCCGCTCCGTTTAAAATGATTTCTGTGGCCAGACGCCGAGAAGCGGATAGTCATCAGTGATTGCAGATGAAAGGCCGCGAGATACCTGCCATTGACCGCCGGGTATTGAGCTCTTTGAGGGCGTAGTTAGTCCTCATTGAGGGGGATGGTATTGCACCCTCTCTCTTTCTCATCCTTCTCTTCCCTTCTCTGTTTTAAGGGGATTCTTTTTTTATGTGTGTGTTTGTGTGTGTGCATGTGTACGTGCGCATGTTGTCTTTTTTCTTATGTCTCTTCGAGAGACAAAAGAAAGGCTGAAGGACAGACAGGCTGGTAGAAAAACTGTTCTAAGAGCTTGTATTCAGCCATTGCGTGTTTGTCATTATTCTTCCTTCGGACTGATTGTATCTTTAACCTAGGACTCACAAGAAATCATTTAAGTTCTGGCAGATTTTATTTTTATTGCAAAACACTTTTGCACTCAATAAATTTGATTGGTTGCCTTAGGACCAGCTTTGCTGAACGTGAATGGAAATTGTCTCAATTCATTAGCCGAGCGTGGAGAAGTCGTTTAGACGCCATTTTTATGACGGTTGGTGTGTGTGTGTGTGTGTGTGTGTGTGTTTCTCCGTGTGTGTCTGTGTGTGTTTGTGTGTGTCTTTGTGTCTGTGTGTTTCTGTGTGTGTCTGTGTGTGTCTTTGTGTCTGTGTGTGTCTCTGTGTGTCACTGTGTGTCTGAGGACGGGTGGTGGGTGGGGAGTGAATGGGTTGGTTGGAGGAGGGCAATATGGTGACAGGTGGATGAGGGTGGGTGTGGGGATGGTAGGAACTAAATGTCACCAAACATAGAAGCGTTGACACAGTTTCACCAGCCCTTAAAGTTTATGATGAAGTACTCGGGATGGATGAGGTTTTCTGGGCTCGGTGAACCACCCACCAGTGCTTGCTGAAGACCTGGTTTCCAAGCAGCGTGTGTACAGCCTCCAAAGCTGGGGCGACACCTTCAGCTGCACTCACGTGATGCTGACGGCCATTGTTTCATATTTCCTGGCAGCAGCTTCCTGATATAACATTTATCATTTTGATAACAGTTTGGGTGTTTGCGGCTGCAACACCAGTGAGAATACCTCTCTCATTCTTCCCTACTGAAAGGCTTTGTGGTTGTCCTCTTTGTCTCTGTGTAGCTTTTGTATATTCCTGAATGTTACAATGAGTGATTCGAAATGTGGCTTTTCTGTAGCTCTTCTCTGTTTTTTTTTTTTAAATGCAGCTATTTTTATTTATAGAAAACATAAAAAGATATAGATTTTAAAGATGTAGACAACATCTTAGTTATCAATGTGAATCCTTATGTTGCACAACCTCAGCAAATCTTTTTAATTGAATTTTTTTATCATTGCTATTAACATTGACTTTTATATTTTGCTCTTGATTAAGTTTTGGATATACGTTGTGGCATTTGATGCTAAATCTGTAAAGCTGCATTGTGATGTATTGTCAGTCGGTTATTGTCCGCCATACGACCTCCGCCATACTTTCTTTGATGACAGGCTGCTTCTTCTCTTCCCTCGTCCAACATTGCTGTCTTTATTGGTTGGACACAGTAGTCAATGTTTTATCCAATCTTCTTCTATTTTCGTGGAATTCTGTATTCACGCTTTCAAAGCAGCCATTAATAATACCCGATAATGCAGTGATATCGCAGAAGAATAGTTGCAGGAGAAAAGCAGGCAGCGAGCAGCATTTTTCTTAATCCAAAAAGTTTTCAAAACTAAAAAAAAAATTGTTAGCAAATAAGATTAGGACATTCTCTCCTTGGAGATGGTGGAAATGTGATTAAATGGCACCTCGGCTAGCATGCAGGAAACATTAGCGCGTGCTGGCCACAAAGCGCACGGTGCGCCACTGTCCCCGGGTTAAAGTGAGCCTAAAATAAGCCTAAGATAAACCTAAAATAAACCTAAAATAAGCCTCAGAAAGTCCGGAAAAAGCCCACAAGGACTTAGTCCGTAATAATGCATTGTTATCGGCTCTCATCTGACGAACATTGTCTCGCTAGACGTCAGCGGGCGAGGACTGGACACTGACATTGACACAACGCCAATCACGTGCACCACGTGACGTGGGGTCTTTACGGACAAGGGGCTGTCACGTGTCTGGTTGGGGTCATTATCCCATCACAGATCACGAACGCTTCACCTAGGCTCCCCCTTCCTCCCAGTAGATATAGTTTAGTCTTGAGGGATGAGTGTCCTGACGAAGACGCCGATTGTTGAAGGAACGTCAGATGTTTACACAAGCACTTGCGTTTGTTTACTAACACCCAGACTTTTGTCTACAATTGTATTTCTTGTGTAAAGGTTAATACTGTTTTCACGGAGCTATAAATATTGGTAGGAACATCATGCTAATGATGTATTGATACTTGGCAAGGTGAGAGTACGTACATTCTTCAGAAACCTGTCATCAGTAGGTTATATTCAAGTTGTTTTTGTTTGGTTTGTTGTGGCTGCTTTTATTTTAGAGGGAGTGATGTGCTTTTTTGTAAAATCTATTGCCATGTTCAAAAAAGCACATCATAGCACTCAGTGAGTCTCTCGGATATGTTAATATGCAGGTCAAAGTTGAAAGTGAAGGCCACATTGTCATTACGGATGTGCAGGACATGACAGCGCGTGACAGTACCTGAGTTTGATCCCTTTGATGTGCAGCGCACCACGAGTGTCGTCCCGCAAATTATTATCTGTCAGAGGTAAAGAGTTGTTTGCCTGACAGATTTTGTTATTACCTGTGTTTCAGGGTGTCACGATGAGGTCACCAGTGCGCTCTCTCCTCCTCCGTGACGTTGACTATCACTACTCATTACCTTTGATAAATCACAAAGTATACCGTCCCGGCTTAAATATCATTCAAGGAGAGGGTTCAAAAGTATTCAACTCGGCTATGTTTTATCACTAACAAGCAGTTAAGGAGTGGAACCAACTTACATCTATGACCTTTTGACCTGCAGACCCTGCTCTCTCTCTCTCTTTGTCTGTATCTGTGTGTGTGTGAGACAACAAAATCAAAACATTTTCCACAAAGATACGTTCTTTATAACCTTTTAGAAACAAAACAAAAAACAAAAACAAAAACAAACTGATACCATGTACATTTGACTTAAAATCACATTAATAAGCTCAAAAAAGGAACGCCGTTGTCATGCAAGTGCATTGATGGACCGATGTCTGTACGCCGAGACTCACTCTTGGCCTTTTGCGAAGTGATCCGCTGTTAGTCTCGGCGAGCAGTAACAAAGAATGTGAATAAACCGGAAACTATGTCGTCTAATGCCTCGTTTGAGCAGTTAACTGGACAAAATCGTCTGCCAGCAGTTCAGGGATATTATTTCGTTCCGCTGTTATCTCCCTTGTGACGTCACGAAGCATGAAGCCCTCGCGGCCATAACCTAGAAATGGGTACGTGACCACAACTCGGGTGGGTCCCCTCTCCTGTCACTTACTCTCCGTGTGACTATCAGATTCTGGCCTCTGTTCACTCAGGCACACAAAGAATAATAGCTTTATATTTCTACATCAAGGGGGAGATTATCCAAATCAGTTGGTGTAACTTTGTTAGGACAACGACAGGTGCGACTCTAAACTCAATAAAGCTAGAAGTATTGTTTAATGTCATCATAAATGTATATTCAGTCAATCATTGTAAGAACATACATTCGGAATAATGAAATCAGCCAACGTGGCGCTGGAAAAGCAGCTCCATCTATCGCCCTGGGATGATTTATTTAAATGGTTGAGCAAGGATAGCAAGCTAGGTTTAAATAGATAATTGTGTATTGTCCGCGATCGGCATCGTAAATGTCCGAATGTTCTGTGAGAGTAAAGGGTCCCCCTTCCTGATATACACACGTGACCATGTTGTCCTAAACATTACCACGTGAATCGCACATTTACACCACAAGGAAAACGATTATACACAGGTACGTGAGTTGTACGTCCTCCGTGTGTCAGTGTGTCAGTGTGTCGGAGTATCTAAATGCACCTGAAATAGTAGTGCGCCATTCATTGTCATCAAGTGACGTATATTGATGAAGATTTGTGTCGCCTCTCCTTCAGGAATGTCACAAGTCTTTGCTATACTTGGTTTTATGTTGTTGTCACTACACAAACCCTCCTGGCATCTGACACAAATTGTATTTTACTGAGCAGCCGCAGCCAGCAGGTGGCCGTGACGTCATCACAGACCATGACACATCAAAGGTCAACATTATAGTCGTCGCCCTAGGAATATGGTCAGGAACCCAAAGGCTTACAGCGCCTCAAACGCCTCGTCTTCTGGGAAAAAAAAATTTAAATTACACGCACCTACAATACACTTCATGCTTTTGACTAGTTAATTGTTTTCTTGTACTTTTTTTTTTCGGCGAGTGAAGGGGGCGAGAGGTATATCAAAGGGTGTTTAATACTGCATGGCACTTTTGGAACCACCAGGGTGTGTTTGGTGTCAAGCTGTAGCTATAAAATGACACACCATGCGGTATTATGCAACTGTCTTTTGTACAAAATGTAACCCTGTCTACTATTGGGTCCTTGTATGATGTGGTGTTAAAGATTTTACTTCGTCGGATAGATGCCTGTCTCCTCTCTCTTGCTGCCTTTCTTTCAAAGAATTGTGTACCCGTTTAGCAGCTGACTAAAGATATCAAAAGGTCTCTGCGCCACAGGGGTTTCGAACCGGAGATCGTGCGCGCCTGTCACTAGATTTTATGGAAACTAAATTTATTGTAGCTGAGCCTATGCAATATGTGAGCTTGCTGATCTTGTACACTAATGTTATACACTAATGTACGATGTACACTGTCCAGTGTACACTGTAGATTGAACGATGTGCATTCTGGACTGTGTTTGATAGATTGTACACCGTAGACTGCGATTGTTGATAATTTATCATTTAAAAAAATATTTATCATTATCGTTTCGTATTAACTTATTTTTATTAACTTATACGTGATGTTTTCTAAAAGCATATATTCATTTAAGATTTGTATTATACCAATTTTTATCTCACAACATTCATTGCATTTGCCGGTAGTGTTCTCATCATTGGTTGTATTTGCCGGTAATGTTCTAACGAGTGGTTGTATTTGCTGGTAATGTTCTAACGAGTGGCTGTATTTGCCGGTAATGTTCTAACGAGTGGTTGTATTTGCTGGTAATGTTCTAACGAGTGGTTGTATTTGCTGGTAATGTTCTAACGAGTGGTTGTATTTGCTGGTAATGTTCTAACGAGTGGTTGTATTTGCCGGTAATGTTCTGACGAATGGCTGTATTTGCCGGTAATGCCCTCGCTAGTGACGCTCCAGACGAAAGACTCGAGAATCTTTCGCTCGTTATGACGTAATCCGCTTTCATCTGTCTGCGATTCAACTTTCCTTACATCGCTCTCCAGCGGCATCTGCGACATCTTCTGCCTGTTCTAGTTCACCGACCACACCCATCCACTCTCACTCCTTTTTTGAAAGCAGAACTGAGTCTGAAGGAGGGGTCAGAGGTCGCGGGAGGAGGCGCTGAAGAAGCCGCAGACGTGGCGGCAGGCCCGACCCCGGCGTTTGGTGGGAGCTTGCTTATCAGTACGGTGTGCATCGCTAAGTTTCATTTGACACGCTTGTATTGAGCGGTTTCTAAGCGCTTGGGCTGCTGCAGCCTCGCGCACGCGCGCTGGCCCGCGAGAGGCGAGAAAAAGAGTTCGCCAAGGGGAGAGCAACATCTCGTGCAAGAGCCGCGGAACTCTCGCGCCGTCCTGCGCTCAGCTGATGTGTCCGAGTGCCTGGGAAATCAGAGCAGCAGGGAGTTAATTGGCGTGGAGTTTTGTAGTGCTTGGATTTGGCGTGTACAGAGTTATCTTTTCTTCGCACTAAGCTCGCGGAAACCGGGGGGCTTCGTGAGGTGGGTGAGGGTTGCACCCCATCTGGTAACTTGACTACTGAGTGAGTGAGCTGCACGGATCAGTGGTTCTCTACCGTTAATTTTAATTAATAATATTAGTTAATTTCAGAATTTAAAACAAAATAAAACGCGACATGCTTTGGCCATTATCTTAAAATTTGTTTATTGGTTTCCTCCTCGCACGGCATCACTACGTGGCTCCAGAAACCCGTTGTCGCTAGTAGTCCCTCCTGTCATTTGCTTTTCATAACTTTGAAAGATTTATGCCAGGCATTAGTCACCCAGCTCATGTTTCATGCAAAGAGAAGACATTGAAAGAGTGGACGAGAGGAAATAACTGCAGTTGACTAGTGAGCATCGGCAACTTGGTGTGGCGCGTGCGACACTACGACATTGCCAAGTCGAGGTTGTTGCTGCACGACCTGTCATGGATACCTCCATTGTCACCCACAGTGCACGTAGTGTGGCACTCACTTTGACTCTCATCAAAGTTGTCTCCGTGTTGGGCGAGTCTTCTTTCTCCGAAAATGGTGAGTATTTTGTCTTTCATGTCGTACAAACATTAAAAACTCGTCCTCTTCTCTCTATTCACTTTATCTAGTTTTTCTGTGCTTATATTCTGTCACTCGGTTACTGCATCATGATTCATAAACATCAGCCAGAAATATGGCTTTGAATGTAGCTTGGATTGGGGTGGTGACGCTACCCAGGGTGTACCTACCCCGGGAGGTGTCATTGGGATGAGGCTGTGACGGAAGGGAAACCACTCGTCTACAGTCAGCTGCTAGTCACTGGGTTGACCATGTGAATACAACATTTCTTGTCATTATTGAGATCAACATTAATGGGTGAACAATTCCCAGTCTTCACCTGATGTTCATTTGATTGCTTCCGCATATAAATCTGTTATGGTCTTACTTTACTCTTTATTCATGTACGTGTCTACTTCTCTCCTGATTTTACATATCTTCTTGTAAGAAGAACCACGCCTACAGATTTGCACCCGCGTAAAACATCATTCTCTCAGACTATGTACAATTTTCCATTGAACTCACAAAAAGCAATAACGGGTACATCTATGTATTCTCAGTCAATGAGCCATAAGTATTTACAATATATTCATAGATAGACAGATGGAATAACTCCCATTTTCCTTGTCGCAGGACTAACTTTCGAAGAATTCAGAGGAATTCCACATTTACAACAAATTGAGTGTTCCGCCCGACCTCTGGACCTGACCTATAACCTTTACTCTATGATCCTGTACTCGCTGCCCAGCAAGTCCGTGCTGGCGTCACTCAGGCCGTGGATGGACGAGTGCCTGACGTCATCCAGCTTCTCCTCCTGTGACATCGACAAGCGCAGCGTGCGCAACACCCGGTTGCGGACCATCGTTACCATGGGAGACGAGGTGGACACACTGTGCTTCGGGTGCAACCTCACGTACTCCAAGGCAGACTTACCCATACAGGTGGCGGTGTGGACGGTGCTCGTGAAAAGTAAGTGATGACATGTCCCCTCTCTCTCCTCCTTCTTCTCTCCTCTTCCTCCTCCTTTTACCGCCATTCCTGCCATCCTTGCTGGGCCCACAAGCAGTTGGTGTGGATGAGGTCCGTTTCACCGTTTTTCAGAATACTCACTCAGATATTTTTGTTCTCTGTCTATTCCTCGATTTCTCTCTGTCTCACCCTCTTGCCTCGCGCTGCATCCATCAGTCAAACTGTTATTCATGCACTTCATTTGGCGGAATTGGCCAAAGCTTTTATAACATTGCCCGCCTTCGATTCCTGGTTCTTCCCTTTTAAACCTCGCCATGACTTTGTATACCTTTGACCTGCCGCTCACCCCATACGCTCCACAGTATACACACAATATGTAAATATAATATGTATATTTGATGTATATATCATATATTGTAGAGAGAAAGATATGGAGAGGAAGGAAAGAGAGACTAATGGCTTATGGAAGTAAAGTATGACCACGAAAATAAAAACAAAGCCACAGTAAGAATCAGGGTGGTAGATGTCATGTAGACAGACACATGACGTATGTGTCACGTGATGGCTTGCACGTGCATTAGAGAATGTATTTGGTGACTTTGTAGTTGTTACACTTTTTGACATGCTCACAACTCTTTTCTTTGTCTTAAAATTATTTATTTCCTTAATTTGTTGTTCTGTATTGTAGCTATACTATTACTATACTTATTAATCCTTTCTTCTTTTTTTTTCTTTCTTCGATTCTTTCTTCCGTTATTCCACATTCTTTCTTTCATGTATACCATTGTGTGAACGTAAGTATAAAATCTTGCTTTGTGGGGGTTGTATCGATGAGCATAGACATACACGTATAATATACAACTTATTATGTGACACAGCAGTGAATATACACATCAAACAGACACATAGCCATCTTTGAGACTTGAATGTGTATCCAGCAGTGCCGTAACCTGTAACCTGTAACCTGTAACCTGTAGTCTGTTTACCCTGTGTATCCTGTTTACCCTGTTTACCCTGCTAAGTTCTTGCAGCTTGTTTTCATTTAATTTGACAGGCATCGTGAAGAGTTCTATTAAAACATGATCAAAGTTAATAATTCCATTAATTTCAGTTCATCTGTGAAGCCAATGTGACAGACAGGCAGGTGTTGCGCCTGCAGGCGACAGACAGGCAGGTGTTGCGCCTGCAGGTGACAGCTGAGAAATGTGTTCAACAGATTGCTGATCATTCTCCTCTATCTTCCCATTTGCACCCTGTTCCTCCAGGCGGGTGACAGGGCCACCCAGACTATGATTTGATGGTTGCAGTGTTATTATTGATGCTGAAGCTTTCCCAACAATCTCCAAAAGTCACACATAAACATGGCTGTCTGGCTACTCCTGTTACTATGACAACTGGCCAAAGGGTACTTTGTGCTAATGGAGACTTGGTTGCTGTGGCTATCAATCATTTTTTTCTTTCTTCCCACCACTAATCTATCCGCAACACACTCACAGCCAGCGGGGTGCACCGGACATTGTATGTGCATCTGACTACAACATCTACACATACTAGTCATATGTCTTTTATTCCTTCATCTACTCACTATTCTCACTAAATACAATAAAATAATATTAGTTCCCCCTGACTGAATGTCTGTTGAGGTGAGCAATGTCGTACCCACGCATTTGAATATAAATTTCTCCGAGCACTCAAAATTAATTTCAGTAGCAAAAAAATCGCAAAGCTAAATGGTTTTCTGTTTTTTAAAAATATTTATTTCTCTTATAACAGAGATTTAATGACCCAGAGCATTTCTGTATTGCACTCTTGGGTATGTAGAGAAGAGCTGACAACTACATGTCGTTTTTCCCAAACTTGGGACAGCAAATGGAAGTCAAGCCTGGGTGTGTGTTATGTGAGTCAGTAATGTGTGTTTTGTATGGCTATTTGTATGTGTGTGTGTGTGTGTGTGTGTGTGTGTGTGTGTGTGTGTGTGTGTGTGTGTGTGTGTGTGTGTGTGTGTGTGTGTGTGTGTACAAGTGTGCGTGTAAGTGTGTATGCCTGTCATGTGTGCCAAGATCTGCATGATGGCGAGATACTCATATATGGCCCTGGTGTTGCTGTCATCAGTCCACTTCTCAGACATCAGTGAGCTCTACTCAGCATCTCTGCTACTGAACACTACCCTAATTATCATTTTTATACAGATCATTTTCTACCCTGTGTTTCAAGTTTCAGTACAATCTTGCTAAAGATACTAGAGTCATCTAGAAAATGACTAATTATTATTTTTTTACATATACTTTCCTTTCACTATGTTGTTGAATCTTCTGTTCACTTGTCTCTTCCAAAACTGTTTTTGTAATAAATTCAATCTTTCCTGTAAACTCATTTTTTACATACACGTTCGTCCATTCTGGGGACATTGTTCAGCCATGTTTACCGACCCTGGACTAGCAAAGACCGTTGTATCACAGTTCTGATGTTTTTCTTGTGATGCGGCCGAGATGTTGGTGCTGCTGCCACCCGACTGATCAGCTCAAATAAACCTCAGGTCGACAGAGGTATAAATGTGTGGACATTGAAAAACATAACTGTTGTTGATGGCGACATCCAATGGTGCACACAGATGTGTAGAATCATTATGTTGAAATATGAAGACTCACCCGCTCAAAGCCATCGGTTGTACCGTGCACCTGATTTACCTGTCAGGTGTTGATTATACCTTAAACGCGTGTACTCTTTGTCGGGTGATTTTCTGAATAATTGTCATTATCTTAACTGAATAAGGTAAATAATAGTAAGGTAAATATGTACAGAGTATATGACTTACTAGTCAGACTAAATGGTGGTCTACTCTGATGATGACGATCTTGTCCTGGTCTCGTGAGTTGCTTGTCACACTAACTAAACAATTGAACTCTTTACTGGCTTTTACACATTGTGCTATACATCGAATTATCTTTATTAAGTGTTTGACGAAATACTTATTTGTAAGGTTTACAGACAAGTGCTTAGCACTAAATTCTCGTTATTGTATATACACAGCCCCGTCACTTTATATTTTATTACTGTATTACACTGTGTGGCAATGAAACCTCTGTGGCTATTGTCTATTCATCGCTGTGTCCTCCTCATCACTGTCTCCAGCAGACAGCTACGTGACCGCCGAAATCTTGTTACTAATGTTTCTTCTCATTCTGCGTGTCCATTTTTTCTCCATTTTTTTGTTCATACATTCCGAGGATGTCGACAGGAAGGCCTCGGCGTTGTTTCCGGTGACATGGAAGCAGGTTGCTCCTTGTCCAGATTATCGCCTCTTTCTTGCCACTAATGGTGGCTGTGACGACATCCGACCTTCACCCTGGTGTCCCCATTTACCTAGATGAGTCTCATTTTGTTTCCTTCTGTTTTTGGATGGAGGAAACAGCGGCACGTGCGTTTACATGAACGCTGTCATCTTACTCCTACTTCATCGACATTTTAGGCACTGCTCTTATCGATTCAGATTACCGAGCTTCCAACTTTCGCTCCTGTTTCTATTTTTTTATCTTTTTTTTTTCTTTTCTTTTTGCTTGTAAAAGAAGGCTAATGCATATTTCAGTATTCAAGGCCCAGTGGGCTTCATTCAAAGTTGTATTTCTGAAGTTCAGACAACTACATTAAGACATTTCTTCCGCTTATGAGTATCCACACGGGAGGCAACCCTCCTTTGGAGTTGTGGCCCGCCAGTCATTTCCTGCAGGAGTAATCAGGGGGAAGGGGCTGCAGAGGAGAACTTGACGACCAAAATGGCGGCCACTCCAGGCATGTCTGGCTTCGTCGTGACGCTCTTTCTTCTTCTCTACCGGAGCCCCACAAGTGCTGAAACGGAGAAAAACGGTGAGTATTTTTCAATGCATTATTATGTTTTATCTTTTGCTGTAATTAGGGTACATTGTTTAAGAAACCCGATTGGCCAGCTCATTGTAAGATGTGTGGTGTAGTGGGGACCTAGGATGTGGAGGGATGCTACCAGCCTCTTTCTGTTTCGATCTGTCCTCTCCTCTCGAGTCTTTTGTTCTTGTCCTCCTCCACTATATCTGTGTGTGCCTGTGGTTACCGTCATGGCAACTGCAACATGAGGATGATAAGGACGACGACGATGATGACGATGATGATGCCATACAGGAATGCATCTAAGTACGAGAGCAGCTTGATAAACACAAAGTAGTGGAGATAAACAGAGAAATAAGCAGAAAGCAATCAAAGAAGAGGTTATGTAGGAATTCTAATAAATGTACACAAAGCTAACAAAAGACCTCTGGGAATGCTCTTTTCAGGCATTAATTGTTATTAATATTTTAATGATGTAAGTGATCACTAGCGAATTAGTTGATTTCTGTGGATCAAGTTAATCTAAGCCTACTAATTTGAACTGAGCCACGATATGTTGCCCTGACTAACCTCATATTAACTGTAAATGGGAATAAATAATTAGTTAATAGGAAGATCCAATTCATCCAAGTTGAAAAAAAAAGATATTCACAGACCAACGATTTTTATTTTGTCAAAGCTGTGACATGACCCATTGCAACGCATGATCCACATTCCAAATATTTCGAAATCATTAGTTCAGTAGTGTTATCAGCTTGGTCCATTGGATTACATAATCCTGTGTAACACAGTCCAGATACATATTATAATATGTACAGTTGCTTGCAACACGTGTACCTGTTACCTGTGTGCCTCACAGAACACCTGAGGTTGGGATGCTAGACAAGCCGCATGCGCACAAAGCCTTTAATCTCCACAAACAGCCTCCGCTCCCTGCAAGCTGCTGCCATCTGGTCGGCCTCCATCAATCCTCCTTCTATCCCCAACTTAGTTTTCGCTGTCTCTGCTTAAAACGTCGATGAAATACTTGGTGGGCTGTCTCTCTGCCTCTGCTAATATGATCTATCATTATGCCTTCGACATTTTGAAACTATCGACCTGCCGCTAGGGACTGTGGGATGCTCTCTAAATCATGTCTCCCAGACTTCACCAGGCATCGAGCATTAAGAGCTTAAAAACCGAGAGAATCGGTCTTCATAATTATATTTATTAGTTTTATCTAGGAGTAAATTAACCAGGATACATATTCAAACATTGGAAAGGTCATGTTTGTTGTATCGATCACGTGTAGTACGGAGGGACAAGGACAGTCGCGGTTCGTTTGGAATATCGTGTTAGCTTGAAGAATCCTTCTCTTGACAATGTCAAATTTTCTCTTTTTTGACATTTAAAAAATATTTCCTTTGTGGGGACACATGAAGGACAGTATGCTGCGCATGTACGATGCAAGGCATCGTCAGTAGAAGAAAAAACTTATTGTATCGATACATTGCACTGTTGCAATAAAGACAGGTCATCAAAACACAACCGAAAAAAGTTATGAAAAAATATGAATGCTACTAACATAGTCAAGTGTTTGTGTACTATCAAACACAAGTAGCCAGAAAA
Source organism: Pomacea canaliculata (assembly GCF_003073045.1). Classification (NCBI taxonomy): domain Eukaryota; kingdom Metazoa; phylum Mollusca; class Gastropoda; order Architaenioglossa; family Ampullariidae; genus Pomacea; species Pomacea canaliculata. The sequence continues at coordinate 18,827,998 of NC_037596.1, read as the reverse complement.
ATTGACTGACAATAGCAGACGATGGAATGGCTCCTCGTCCGACTTTGCCAGCGTTGACATCAAATGCAGGAGGGAAACAGATGGAGAGGGGGGAGAGGTCCCTCCTGATGTTTGTTGTTGCTTGCGTTTTTGTTGGTCTTCATTCTGCTCGCTGTTGATGATTGTTGCTGTTGCTCAGCTTGCCAGTCCTTTTTCTGTTATCTAATGATGCTATCTTGTCTGAACGTATTCTCTATTGGAGGATTTTTTTTATTTTTGCTGTTGTTTTTTGCCGACGTTATTTTTAGTCTACATGGTCATACAGCTCGCTTGCAATTTTCATTGTAGCAGGATCACGATCCAATGTTACTGTATAATACTGTATGCAACATTGAAACCAACAGACTAGAGACTTTAACAGAAAAAATCAGAGCTACTTTACAACAATATACGATTTAAATTAAAAGAAAAATAAAAAAAATGAGAGGCATCTCACGACAGACAAAAGTAACTGCTGTCTCAATGATTTCACGGATCTGCTCAGCAACTCTCTATGGACACAGGTTTATGTCTTTGTTGGTCTGCATACACAGTATTGTGAAAACATCGCTGGCTTAACGATTTAACAATATTTTATAAATTCGGCAAACATTTATCAGAAAAATTGTATCTTTAGCTCTGAATGGTGTAAAGAAAGTAAGACAGACAATAATTTAGTGGTTAGAGACCATAGAGAATAGATGATGAAGACAAAAGCATCAATGTCCAGCTTCTAACACTCGTGCTACATCCTCAGAAATCGTACCTCTCCACACAAGAGCAGCCAGTTATTTTCTTCATTTAACGACGATTTCCTCAGTGGAGGAAGGAGGGACCAGCCGGCGCTCTGCTGGAAACCATGTCATGTCCTTACTGACCCTGTCCCCTCACACCACTCACTTGATTGCTAGAAAGAGTTTATGTTCCTTTGCCGTACAGCAGTCACATGACTGTTGGAGAGTGTCATATCTTTTGTTTCAACATCTTGGTGTCTTTGTTCTTTTTTCACTTCTTCAATATTGTTTTTAGTTTGTTGTTGTTGTTTTATTTGTTTCTTGTGTACTATCGTTCTTATTTTCTTTTATTATTTGGTCTTTGAGTTTGTGTTTATGTTTTATGGTTTTGTTGCGTTCATGTTTATTTTTTTATTATGTATTTTTAGTTTTTTGCTTCTAATTTTATTTCTTTTTTGTCTTCTTTGACGTCTTCTTTGTGTTTTGCATTCTTTTCTTCTTTCCCTTCTTACTCGTCGCCCATGCCATTTGTCATCTTCTCTCTTTGTCTCTTGCTCATTTCTGTCTCTCCAATCCTTTATCTCTAAGACTGTTATGCCAGTCGATCAACTCCTCCATTTAATTTCTGTCCACATCTCATTTTTCGTTTGAAACACGCGTGGCGCCAGGCTGAGTGGCTGGGCGTGCGGTCAGCGCCATCTCAGCCTCTTCATTGCCGGCCAAACGTGACAGTCGCAGTCCGCTGTGTCTCACCATCCTCTCACCGCAAGAAAAGGCGGATAGAGTCACGTGCTGATCACGTGCTGGCATTGTGGGATTGCGAAACGGACGAGTGAGTGAGGAGAAGGGTGGCAAGACTTGCAGGATGGCATCTCTATAGACACCAGGCAGGTCAAGCTGGACGTGGTGCCATCTGTCGGTACATCCCTTGGTCTTTGTTGTCCTCCATAAAATATTGTCTACCTCGAGTGAATACAATATTCTGTATGTCACATAAATGCAGTCTTGTGTACACTGTGCAAGTGCAGTGGTGTGTACGCTATGTAAATACATTGTTGTGTACAATGTTGATGATGAACAGGAGGACAGTAGTCAGTCAGTTCTTATTGTTGTATGTAATCTCTGGAGAAACGATAATGTAATAAACTTTCACTTGTTCAGTTACGAAAAGCTGCATGCAAAAACAAAAACAAGTTGATAAATCTGCTGTCATATATGTCGGTATCTCTACTTTAAGACCTACAGCCAATTGACTAACCTTCAAAGTAACAAATATTGTTGTTGCATATCGTACCATCCTATTATTTTGTCCATACTCGGCACGAAGAGATATCGTGGCATTATTTAAGTCCAGCAGTCAGCATGCCCTTATAGACATTGTTTGTCTTTTTTTCCTGCCGTCTGGATGGCAGCACCCTGACCTCCTTCTTCCGCCCTGACTCTCATGTCGACCACGACTACAAGAAATGCCACTCTGGTCGCCAGCCACTAAGCAAATAAGGTCTTCAGTGGCGGTGCGAGGGAGGACTTTGTATTCCGGCCACGTGTCTCTTGAGTAGCTCTTGTTTCCTCCACTGACTGCCCCGAGATGTCGGCGGACCACCAGCGAGTGTTTAGCGTGGACACAACAGGCCGCAATGTGCACTGGGACACGAGGGGGACAATACACCAGGGACACGGACAGACGGACAGCAGGCGTCATCATCATCATCATCATAATCCTCATGAGCATCATCGTTATCGTCATCGTCGTCGTCATTACATGTCGTCTTGATGACTATAATATTTTGTTGTTGTTGTCACCGACACCATTCTGTTGTTGCTGCTGTTGCCATTCATTGTGCTGGGTGTGACAACAATCCAGATGCTTCGCCTGATGTGACGAATAACACATCGAATTTTGTGTCCTCATGTCTTGCAAACAATTTATTTTAAGAGTCAATTGGATCTTGATGTTTATGTTTTTATTTTCTTACAACATGCTATCGCTGTCCATGACAACGCATTTTTAAAAATCGGTTTAAACAAGGAAGTGTAATATGAAACTTCTTAGTCTTACAAAAATTAAGCTGCCTGTATTATTTCTCCACATGTTGTAAAGATATACAAATTAAAATCAGTAATCTGTTTTTCTTCTTTTTTTTTGACTTCTAGGTATGTCAGTGACGAACTTTCGGGAGACTGAGACAATACAGGAAGTGCAATGCTCCGGGGATGTGCTGGAGCCTGACGTTGATCTGATGACGATGTCGTTGTTTCTGTTCAGCAACAAAACCATCCTGGCCTTCGTCAATCCCTGGAAGAGCGAATGTCTGACCAATACCGGCTTTTCTTCGTGTCACGTGTCCTCCGGCCGCTCACGTCAAACGCGCCTCAGAACGCTGGTGATGGCGCTGCCGGACCGCGCATCCGTGACGTACGGCTGTAACGTCACCATCGCCAAGTCCGGGGGCGTCACCGGTACCGTGTCTTGGTTTCTGACTGTTCGTAACAAACGTAAGTCGCTCTCATTGCTGACCGAAATGGTCATGGCTGCACATCTAATCTTCCTTCATTTGTTCCCCTTGTTATTATGCGTTCATTGTTTTTCAATGTGTGACATCACGATTATAATACAAATGTTACAGTAACCGGCCTGTGCCATCATGACTGAGGTCTGAACGTTGTCCTTGCAATACCCAGCAAAACATCCGCCAAATCATGTCCATGCTCTGTCAATGTCAATCCTTTGCAGCTCTGATCATCTCTCTGCCAGGTGGTGGGTTGTGTACAGGGGCGAGGTGAACAGGTGGGCGAACTGAATGTAAAACTTTTGCAGGACAGACAGGTGTAACTCTGTGAGAACAAACTACATGATTACATTCATACATCAGTTAAGCAGACACTGCGCTCGCGATGATGTAACCAGGTGCCAAACGGTTGTTTAACGGTTGCTGATTGTGTGAGACCTTAGTGATGAAAGTGTTGTGAGCAACAGGGAGTGTGATGCACTAGTGGCACTCAGAATATTTTACATCTGAGACGGTTACAGCTGTTACTACTGCGGGCTGAATATTGCGAGCTTATCCAGTTCCTGTCTTGTGTACTTCTGTACAGGTTGTTGTACAGGTATGTGTGTATGTGTGTGTTTCTAGTAACTCCTAATCAGGTTGTGCAAACTAATTTACCTTACAGCTTCGGGTATGTGCGTTATTTAGGGATACGACTACTGTAAACATGTGTATCAAGGTACAAATACACCTCTTAGAATTTAGGTACTTGAATGGCTCTGTACAAATCTCTGAATTAAGATATATATGTACACAATCCTATACATCGTTCCACCTGCGTTGACTGTCAATCTACTTTTGTAAAATCCTGGAAACACACTCACTATATTCATGCCATATCAGGAGATTTTGTCTCATTTTCTCAGGTTTACCCAAGTATAAATTGGTGGGCATCGGTGCTGCCGTTGTACATACACACCTGTTCATACAGGTGTAGCTGGATGCGGCGGAGTGGAAGGTTTTGGTGGCTGCGAGTGATGTTGTCCTTTGTGAAACAAGAGTTGCAGGCGGTCAATAGTGTCATCTACACAAAATGATATTTACTTTACAGAGATAACAGCTGTAAAGCCAATTATCGTCCAGCCGCCATATACGCAGTCCGTGAGCAGGTCTGTGTGTGAGAGCAGGTGGACGCAGTCAGGCTGCCAGACTCACCAGTAGCACCAATATTTTTGTAACTCAGGGAGATGGATCGTTAAGTCTGCAACAATCCCAGTAGGGATTGAAGGTTCTTTGTAGATGGCAGATGACACATGGCACAGTCAGTCTGCTGGGATCTTATATTGTCAGTGTGTCTGCTTGTCAGTGCATGCGTGGTTGTGCGTGTGTACGTCTTTTATTCCTGGCTCGTGTACTTGTTGTGAGTCCTTCAATTGCCGTGAATAATGAGATGGATTTTTGTTCATAACCAGCAAGCAATGTATAACCCCGTTTCTTTGTAGATAAATAATATTTGCCATCATGAATCTTTATTTTCCACTCTAAACATTTTAACTAATAATCCGTTGACACTTTACCCGTAACACAATCAGATCAGGCTGTTGTCATAACCTTGAGTTTTGGAATTGAACACTGCCCACGTCTGTTACAACACTGCTTCTTAGTCACGTGATGTTGAGCAACACTGCTGAAGTGTCCTCACACCTGTTCTGTGACACAAGTACAGCACGCAGGCAGCCATCACAGCACCGGATCACATTTCCAGCCATCAAAATTCAATTAAAGTCTTGGATAAACCTCACCCCAGCTCACCTCCCCTCCTCCCTAACACCTCCACAACCTCATCTTTAGATCAGGGCACCAGAGTGGTCTGCCCTTTGTGTTTCTCCTGCCAGCTGTTGTCACTCCTGTCTTTTCACATCTAGCTTGTGTTTCTGCTGGTCCTCTACCGACGATTTCTGTAGCAACTCTTGAATCAATTTTTCTCTTTCTTCTGTCAACACCAGTCCCTCCACATATGTAAGCAGAGCGATCCTCATGAAACATTTGAGCAAACTCTATCCCGGGGCAAAAACCGTTGGAAAATCAATAGAAAAACGTTAGCATTCATTACACGTCCCCCTCATCGCGTCACAGGCGGCGCAGCGAGAAAAGGGCAATAACTCGTGTTTGCGGCTCTAAATTATCTGTCAAAATACAATCAGGGGACATAATCGCTTCTTTGCGTGGCCTGCAAATGAGGCAGGGAGGTTGAAAGCGTGTAGACTGGCTGACCACTCACTAGGGGCAAACTTCTGTATGAGGCCGAGTCTCAGGCCAGTAGCTCGGGTACGTAGCTTGCCTCACCAGTCTTTTGTGAGGGCTTCGTGAGGGTCCTGTGAGGGCAATTTGAGGGCTTCGTGAGGGTGAGCACTTTTGAGGGATTGTGTCGTGTGCATAACTAGTCTGTCACCTTCTGCAATATTTGTAATTGATGGATGTCTCAAATTTTCATTAAAGTCTTCTCCTAATTTGTTGTACGGGTAGGATGAGGTGGAAGTTGGCATCGGTGTGTGATATGACAGTAGATGTGCTTGTAGGGATAGTGGTAATGGTAGGTGATGCAATATTTCATAGTAGACTATAATAATGGTTACTGAACATTTGGTTTGAACCACCCACACACACGTGCCGTTTTTTTTTTCTGACTGAGAAGTAGGGAAACAATGAGACAGAGAGCAGTTGTATGTCGGAGACAGACACAACAGGGCGCAGGTGTCAAAGACGAAGTAACGGTTTTTTCAAACTTGCGGAGGGAATAGGGGCAGGGTTTCTTCTTGAGCCTCTTGGTGAGGCAGTGTTTATGTTTGTTTTAATGTCCTGTCTTAGAGTGAAGTTATTTATATCGCAAGGATTTTTTTCGTCCTTCCCTTTATGATGTTTTAAAAATCCCCATTTTAGTAGAATTATTCATTTAGTTGTTTAAATGTTTATAAGTCTTTGCAGTTTAGATCGTGGATGACATCTCGAAAATTATGGTACATATTTTTCATTTTCTTTGAATATATTTATTTTTAAGCTTCTAAATGTTTGCTTTAACGTACAGCGAATTTCAGAAAATATTATGATAGGATAGAAAAAAAAACCTTTGTTTCATTTCTAAATAAATCACACTGGTGTTAAGAAAGGGAAGCTTCTGAAACAGGGCAACAGATTTATTATCATAAGTGCACTAGATGTTGAGGTCTCCCGTCATATTACCAGTCACGCCTGGAAGATCAGAATTCTTTCATCAGCATCCACACAGACATTTCCTGTCAGGCGCTGCTCGCGTCACGTGCATGATGGCGGCTTCCATCTCTTTGAAGTGCAGGCGCTGGCGTCGGGACCGTTAGGCCTGAGCGAGGCTGGATGGCCTGACACCGTGTCAAAGATCGTCTGCCGGCGACTACCTCCAGATTGGAGAAACTATTTTCACTGGCCTTTGTCAGCCTTCAAGTGCCGGGGATTATTACCCAGGCTCCGGCTGCTGCATGTTAAACTGCAACGGTCAGAATTACAGGGCAGACAGCCATGGTCCAGTGGGCTAATGATGTAGAGAGAATGATGGGATAATTTGTACATCAATCAATTATACACCTACTCAAATACTATCTTCCTCTCTCGGTCTTCCCTATGTGCACACACACGGACACATGTACACAGACATACGAAGACATGTTCACACAGGTGGAATAAAGGTGTGGTTTGTGTGTGTGTGCGTGAAAATGTCATCACATGACTTAATATCTAACATCGGCCTAACCTCTAGCAGACATCAGTAGACGATGTTCATTTTGTCACCACCATAATTAATTATAATTTTTTTAAATATCTGGCCAAAGAGGCATCGGATGATGTTCATCTAACTGACGCCAGTTGCCTCAAAGATCCGTTGTTGTGTAGAACACACTGATGAGAGGTCATTCCATTGTGAAACCTGTCTGTCCATCTCTTTGATTGCCTCTTAGCTTACCGAACTTTCTGCAATATATATATATGTATAATGTAAATTAATTTATATATCTAAAACAACGTGCATGCAGTGTATGTTACTGCACATGTATATTATTATATATTGTATACCGTGCATTTATAGTCACCTAATGGTACAGAAAATCATTGTATTACTCCTTCAATAATAATGTTGTGTATCACGTGACAGACTGAATATTCTCACATGTAAGTCTATGCTCCTAGCTTGCACCGAGAAGTTCCGAAATAGCTGGTGAAGGAAAAGCCGAGTTTTATCTAATAACATCGCATTATCGCCACGCTTTCAAAAAGGCTGACAAATTGTAATTTGATCCCCGCTCAGCCCAAAACATCTTGCAACATTTACTACCTCCATGTGCTCGAGATGAGAAAAAGCCCCGAGGCCAGCGAGGGTCATTTGAAGAGGGTATGAGTGAGAGACAAAGACAATACCGAGTGAGAGACTGAGAACAGGGCACACATTTGTGTAATAAAGAATTAAGCAGTGAGAGAGAGAACAAAAGAGAGAGAGAAAACTAATAGACAAAAGACAAAGACGGTCAGATAAAGAGAAACACCAAAGTAAAAGAAAGAGCGTTGAAGACAATCAGTTTCAGAAAGACAATAGAGAGAGAGTGAGAGAGAGAGAGACAGAGACAGGGAGTCGTGCCAAATTACAGAGAGCGAGAAGGAGAGTTCATGTTTTAATATTTTAAAAGCTAATGGCTCCAGTATAAATGAGTGGCATCTCTTCTGTCTTGGCGGAAATTAAACATTGGACTAAGTGTTCTGTTTCGCTGTGCACACTCGCCATTGCGCGTGCATGTTGGAAGGAGCACGCTCTGGCGTCTGTGTGTGTGTGTGTGTGCGTCTGTGTGTGTGTGTGTGCGTGCGCGTGTGTGTGTGTGTGTGTGTGCATGCGTGTCCCAGAACACATATTTGCAAAGGAACTAATACCACCACGAAGTCGGGTTTAAAACATGGACTCTCTCTTTCCTCTAACCTAAAAGCCATTTTCCCACAAGAAAACAAATGCTCCGCGAACTATCCCAAAGGGAGGACACAGCATTTGTCAGGCTTCTCCTTTCCTCGCCTTTCCCTCTGAGAAAAGAGCTCTTTGAAAGGGAGGTAAATCCAGCTGGAGAAACCAGAGCGACCGCGCCTTATTAAGACGGATGCATTCTGTGGTGTGTCGTTCGACAAGATGGCTGCCCTACAAGACGGGTCTTCCTGCAAAGGAAAAATCTTCATTCTGACCGTTCTTTTAGCCTGGACAACAAACCAAGTTCTTGCAAATGGTAAGCGAACTATTTATTTCTTGTGCTTTTCTAAGCGCAGGGATACTTGCTGCATTTCTGTGACTTGTAGTTCGTGCTGCCACACCTAGTGAACAATGGACAGTCAGTCCTCTAGCAAAGTCAGAATGTGTAGAAAGATGCAACTGATATGGTACAACTCCTGCCTTGTCCACGATTTTGTCTCTCCGAAATAGTCAAATTATGTTTATTTGTCAAAACTAAAACAGTTTCATGTTATTCAAAAGCTGGAGAGTTCTTACAGTCTGCACATTCTCTTTATCCTTCTCTCCTTTCTTTCTCTTTTTCTCTCCTTCTTCCTCAAATACCTCTCTGTCTCCTACCCTCCTCCATCCCTTTGACTCTTCAAAAGAATCCTCAGCAAACAATATTGACGTGGGCCTCTCAAGTCCTCGGTGGCAAAGGAGCGTACGCCCGCCATGTTAAGAGAAAGTTCTGTGCGATGAATGCCTTTAGACTCTAGCAATTCCTCTCTGGGCGACATCATTCTTGAATGCAGAAAAGATCAGAGAAGTTCCATGCCGAGGATTTCTAATAAAATTGTGTCCTTCACTCTCTTCCGCCTCGTTATGCCTGACCATGAAAAAAAAAAAAACACGCGTGCGCACACACACACACACTGTCACAAAAAACAGTCATACCTTTTCTTTCTTTTCATCCCCACACACAGACAGACACAGACACATATGACATGGCATCTCTGATGCTAATGATTCATGATGATTATGAGATGGAGGAGATACAAGCATATTGATAGTACAAAACAACAAGTTCAACAATACTGATAGAGAGAGTGGGAGAGGAACGCAAGAACACACCAATTCTTGAGAGGCAGAGATAAACACAGTGAGAAGCACTCAGTGGATGTATAAACACACGTTCTTTGTCGTTTTTAAATACAAAATAGCTCACACACACACCTACCACCACACACCACCACCACACCACCACCACTACACACATCTAGTTAGGCGGGTAGCTATTATTGTCTATCTATCCGGACTCTTTTTCGTCTTCCAATCTGCCCACTGACATCTGAGCCTGTCTGAAGATGTCTCCAGGTGTCCCAATGTCTTTCGCCTGTTTCAATCTGTTTAAAGTGTATTTACGAATAACTGTTGACGCTTACAGTAAGCATGACCTGGTCATGTCCAGTATTGTCTGGTCACAATATCAAGTATTGTCAGGTTATTATGTTGAATGTTGAGCCTGCGTGGCCTTTCTGATCACACTCACCTGTACAGGACTCAGGGCCAGACCATTCCCACCTGTCCCGTGGATCGTGGAGATCGAGTGCTCGGGTCGCACGCTGGACGCTGATGTGGATGTGTTGTCGATGTCGCTGTACGACAAGGACGCCAACGAGGTGTTGGCCACGCTCAACCTCAAGACCGGGGACTGTACCACGACTCGCAGGTTCTCGTCCTGCACGAGAAGTCAGCGGGCTCGCACGACTCCCGCATCAGCATTCTCTTTGCTGACATCGCTGGTGACGCCACCAAGTCAGTCGGTTGTGACGTCACCACGCTGCGCTCCGGGGAGAGGCCGAGCATCACGTCATGGTTTTTGTCGGTGACGCCGCCACGTATGTATTCTGCTGTTTGATTGGTTGAAATAATCTGTCCACGTGATGGTTCAGCATCAATGATGTAATCAAACTACCTAATGAAACTACAATCCTGCTCTGTCAGACACTTCCCTTGTCGTCGTAGTCGTAATGTTTTCAAACATGTTTTCCTTGTCACACAGAAGTACAGGTGATTAGCAGACTTTGTCCATGCAGTTCACTTTAGACAAAATGAGTTTATTTATATTGCACGTGCACATCACTACACTTCTACAATCCAGTCATGGAAATTCCAACTCGTGGTTTGTATAAATATTACTGTCACAATCTGTCTGTCATAACATGGGTCTGAGAATGTTTCAGTTAAAAGAAAGAAAGGCAAAAAAGCAAGAAAGAGAGGCTGGCACTCAATATGCAGAACAGAAAAAAAATAGTTCCATACAAACTGCGCATCTTCTTTGGTATCACGGAAAGATGGTTTTTCTGTTTACAGTGGGAAATGTTGCACTCCACCCCTAGGTGTGTTTACCTTGATGACTTTGCTTGCTTCCCCTGTCTGATAACGGTGATCCCTAGTTACTGAGCTTCTACCTGTATGACCATGTGTAGTGTATCCATTAACTGATATACTCGCGCACATGATAATGAATAGGAATGTGTGGACAGGAGGAGGTCATAGTATAGTCATAATATAATCTGTACAAAAATATTGAGATTTTCCCAGTGGGTTTTATACACAGTTTACCCAAATTTTGAAGACACCTTGCACTTGAGAACTGAAACTCATGACTCACACACGCTCAATGTGTTTATAACTAACTTCTTTTTGTTTGCTTTATTTTATACTCAAGTGGTCCTAGGTGTCAATTTAGACAACTATAATTGTAAATTAATGAAGGATGATGACAATTAAAAGAGAACGAAAGGTACTAATTACTAAGATATCTGGAAACTCCTTCTCTTACTCCTATCTGTCTCGGTAATCCAACATGTCAAGTAAATAAGCTTTGGTTCCAAGGTACATCCTACAACAACATTTCTCTCACTGAAGTTTGAGGTTTATTCTGGTTAAGTTATTTGTAAGACACGTGTGCATGTGTGTGTGTTTTGAGAGAAAGAGAGGGACACAGTGCTGTATTTTTTCAGAGACCTTTGCCTCCCCCTCCACTACCATCAATGTCTATTTGCGTACCCTTGACGAGTACCCTGGTAACTGAAAGTGCAGACCACCTTGTCACACAGCACATTATTTTTATTATCATCAGTGTCATCGTTTACTCCAAGGCAACATCCAAATTCAGGTCCTGGGACCATCACCAGAGAAAACAAAAAGTCATGTCCTCTGAACGACCGAGTTCCCTGCGTATTTCAATATTTACTAGAAATATTACTTATTTATTTGTTGACCTCACTTTTCTGAATCTTGTGCAGTTTTCTTAGAAGTTTCGATTGAAAGCTTAAACCTTGTTGCCTTGCAATATTGTCTCGCGGACTGACTGACCTTTCTTGAGTGGGAGGGTCAACTGTCTGTAGTCACCTCACCGATGCCCATCACCACGTTGATGTGAGTGAACCCGACGTGTCCCTCCTGTGCACGATCACACATGGTCATTTTGCTTCCCTCCCATTGATGGGTCCCTGGTGTCTAAATAAAATACAATGTATTTGGTGGCAAAGGGGCCCCGGGACACCCTCCTTGACATCGTGCACGTCAGCTGCCAGCACGTTCATCATTCATGCACTCTGTGTTCCTCCTCCTTCTCTGTCTTCCTGAATAATTGAAACGACAATGGCGGTTATGTTTTGGGAGGAGTCGATTTATGGCCACGCGCGCTTTGATGTCCTGCAGTCATGTCCGTCCTCTTATGAAATTAGATGGAGAAGCTTAACAACAACCAATCTAACACCACAAAAAAAGTTTTTCTTGCGAGTGGGAGACATGGTCACACACTATTTTATTACAAGAAGAGACATTTTGACTTTTTTGCTTTCTTTTGTGGGCGGAGGGATGGTTTGTTTGTTTTTCTTTTTGTCTGTGTGAAAGCTTTTTGTTAGTCTCTTTTTTCAAATATGCCGATTCTCACTGGAGAGGCGTTCTGGAAACCTTGTCCGAATTTCTTGCAACTTTATTGTTGTCCTCACAAATGGTTGTAATGACACTGGAGCATGAAGCAGTACTTGATGGAAGACAGATGAGAAGTTTGCTGTTACAAGTTCTCGTTACTTGATCTTGAAATTCCGGGTGTCCTTCTCTTACAATTCTAAATCTCCCAAGGGTCGGTCTCCATCATGGAGTCCAGTTTCCTAGAATATTGGTGTTTGTGAAGAGAGGGTTTCCATTGTTTCCTCTCCATTTGTACCGATCATGCCGCACACTGTTCACCTGTTCGATGTTTGAACCGACACCCCGTGTTATGAGTTGCACATGTTTGAGGACATTGCACAGAAATATATTTCTGTTTGATCTCTGATACGATAGAAAACGTGACTTGGCCGTCCTCTACCATCCAAACAACAATCCCAACTTATGATAAACCACCTTTCTTTGACTGTGATAACGATCAAAGGACCATCATTTATTTTTATTTATTTATTTTTTTTTTTTTGAACTCTGAACCGCTTAGGCCGTGCGTACGGTTGTGTGATGCCATTCCACAGTATTGCCATTATGGCTAATAACACGTGTCATTCATCATTTTGTTTCAATAAAGGATGCTGGCTGACTGAAATAATGATATTTTTATGTACCAAGTACTTATTATAAAGTCTGTGGGAAGTTGAAGACACAGTTATCGCACATCGCTGTCATCACACTGTAATATAACATCGTCGTACTGTCGCTGCTGACGAGATCTTTTATGGATATATCAGTCCTTCTCTCTATTTATCCATCCATCAGCCCACAGTTCATTAGTGCATCCTTCTGTCTGTCTGTCTGTCTGTCTGTCTGTCTGTCTGTCTGTCTGTCTGTCTGTCTGTCTGTCTGTCTGTCTGTCTGTCTGTCTGTCTGTCTGTCTGTCTGTCTGTCTGTCTGTCATCATATGAGAACGACTTTCATCTCCTCCTTACACACGGTGGATTAGCCAACTGGTCTGCTGTCTCAGACTCTGTCCTGTGGCGCCACCAATCGAATGTCTAATAAGCGACTGAGCCGCGGAACAACACAAGGGTGACACCGCTGGTGTCTATGGTTGACCTCCCAACCACAGTGACTACATCCGCGCTATTGATTGCAGACCTTCCCCACCAGCTCCCTCACCCTCACCAGCAGCAATAAATATGGAGGCCTGAGTCTCGTTTGTGAATTCTGCTCACGACCACAGATTGTAGAGAATGTGGCTGAAGTGAGCAGCATGAAAACATCCCGCGCTGACCTCATCACAGCCATTGTTGTTTTTGTTTTCGTTGTTTTTGGCTGGACAGACACTAAAGCTTGACCTTTAACACCTCGTCAAGATACCTTTAGCTTCTTCAAAACGGGAATAATAATAATAATAATATAATAATAATAATAATAATTTTAATTTTCTGCACACATATTGATTTAATAATATGTTTATTTGTTTTTGAGTTCACGCAATAGTTTCTATTCGTTGTTCATTATAATATGTGGAATAGGTCGTTGTACAAATACATTGTACAATACACATCGTGCCTTACAAATCCACATTCTTTTAATTTTCTTTGTGAGAAATGATATCTGCTCTCGCCTCTCTCTATTCTCACTTTCTCTTGCCGTTCTCTTACTATAACATTTCAAGTTTCCTCCAGTAATTGCTTTTCTCATCGCTTTATGATGCTACCCGAGGTCGCTTCCACGTTTGTCTAACGAAATGATGATACGAGTCCAGTTACATGAGCTGAAGGATGTGACAAGAGTACATACCTGCTCTCAACTTCGCTTTCTGCTGCAGTGAAATGAGGGAAGAAACTGTGTTTTGGCTGCTACTTGACACGACAACCACTCCAGTTACAAGGCACATCGATCGTACTCTCATATCCAATATTTCCCTTTCATCTTGATGGTCCTTACAAATGGGTGCATGTTAGGCGCCATATTACCTGTCATCTAGCCGCTGCCCGTTATTGAAAACGTGACTCAGTGTCTTAGCTTCTTCATCCTTCTGTCTTCTTGGTCCTTCTGTGCGGGCTTATCTTCCTTCCTAGTACTTACTTCACTTGTACACGCACGCACGCAGGCACGCATGAGAAACATGCACACACACACACACACACACATGAATACAGATGTAAACAGACAGACAAACAAGTCAGTATGGCAAGAAGGAGGGTACAGACCTGACGTCCCTCCCTGTCAGCCTGTAGAAGCAGACGGCAGTTGGCCAAGGCAGACCGCCATACTCTCGCGCTGCTCGCTGCCTCAGCGGGGTCTCCCGAGAGACGAACAATAAGGCAAATAACGCGGCTAATTTTCTGCAATAACACATCAAATTATCTTCCCAATCGCATCGCCAACCACTCCGTGCAGCTTTCAGATATCCCCGAGATCAGGCGCGGCTGTGACCAGGAGCCGCTTTGGCTGGCGTCAAACACAACCGACAGTCTTGGAGTCACGTGGTACAATATTGGTAATTTCACGCTCTGATTAATCACTGGCCAAACTTATAATATCTTTAACATTATATACTTTCTATGTTTTTAGAAATAAATGTTTGATATGAAAATATTACAAATTTTCTTGTTTGGTTGCTTTCGTATAAACAGTAAACTTTATTTCTTTATTTTATTTATACATTCCATGTACATTTTTAACATTTATCATTTGCAAGGCAGGAACCTACTTTTCACGGAATGAATTATTTATTTAAGTGTTTCACTTATTGACGGGTCAAGAGGTCAGCTAATATTTATTTTAAAATTACAATCGTGTTCCCCATTGTTGTGTTACTGTTAATACTGAGCTGCACAATAACAAATGGTTCTCGCGGTGCACGGTGTCGCGTCGGTCGCCCCAAACGTTTACAACGCGACACCAAGCGGAACTTTTCTTCTTTCTCGTCACGTCGCCTCCTCTGCAACTGACGACCAAAGGGAAATTACTCTTCTCCCTTTTTCCCCTCTTCGCATCTCTACGTCATAGTGGGTGCGAAGTTCCACAACGGAGGTCAGCCATCATGGAGGTACCCGCTTCCTCGGCTGCTGTGAACGCTGTGTGGCTTCTCGTCGCCTGTTTCTTGGTGTTGCTGGAGGGAACCTTCACCACCAACGGTAAGCTTGCAACGGTTGTGTTTGTAATTACTCTGACACACATTCCCCCATTGCCTACCCAACCTACCTACCTACCCGTCAGCTTTCTTGATAACAAAAAGTCTTCTCACACTTCAGACATTGTTTTACATGACGAGGTGACGAATGGTCAGCCATGATAGACGATTTCCTTGCTGTATAGTTGTTTGTATTTACTCTAAACAAACATCTTGCCTGTGTTGTTTGTGAGATGTATTGTTGTAGCTGACTTGGTAGACATGTTGTCAACCCGCTCAGGTACCCAGTGCCCGCTCTGTCTCTCTCTCTCTCACATGACCTCACGTGACATATTATTATCTGCCTCAAAAAGCTGCCATTGGATGTCAAATTAAGCAAAGACAGCAATTTTTAGCAAACGAAACAATTAAGAGGCTGTGCCAGCAGCTGCGGCTCCCAGGATGTCAGCATCTTGATGTTGGTGTCGTTGTAGAAGCTTGGTGTGTGAGTAGTTGTAGCTGTTGGTGTGTGTCTAGTTCTAGTATTGCATGCGAGACTAGCTCTAGCACTGCTTGTAGGGCTAACTCTACACTTCTTACAGGACTAGTTCTAGAAGCTTCATCTTTGACTAGTTCGAGCACTGAAATAAGTATTTTAGCAAAGTAAGTATGACAAGTTTTAGGGCTGCAAGTGTGACAAGTATGTATGATCATCTCTAGCACTGTACGTATATCTCTCGCATGTATGTATGTATGACTATCTCTAGCAGTGTATGTGTGTTTTGGTTGTTTTATCTGTTGTCAGTTAATGCTTTAATATTTTCTAACACGTATACCACATTAGAAAATATTATTACCTTCATACTGAGCATCCACTTGTTTGTCAGGCTTCTCGTCCGGAATATTCCATGGCATGGCCACCATCCTGCAAGTGCAGTGTTCGGGCGAGACGCTGGACGCCGACGAGAACCTACTGTCGATGGCGCTGTACACGCTGGCGGACGAGGTTGTCGTGGTGTCGGTGGACCTGTCCAGTCAGGAGTGCACCACCAGAGGCGCCTTCTCCGCCTGCATCATCGACAAACAGGATTCGCGCAGGACCGCCATCAGGACGCTGGTGCAGGACTTGCCTCAAGACGGGTCACGTGAATACGGATGTGACGTCACTAGTGTCAAACCTGGAGGTCGCACGCGGATACAGACCTGGTCCTATACACTTCACAACGAGAGTATGTACATGGCTTTTGTTGTTCAATGTCTCAGAAACAATGGTTCGGTGTGTCTCTGTTTTACTATCACGTGATCACAACGAATGTAATGTTTGCCATCATTAAAGCGGCCTCGGAAATTCCGCAATTAAACAAAATCAAAATCCAAACAAATCATGACATACATTTACACAGGTAAATATCGCCTCATTGAATGGACTATCTGTAATTTAATAATTACTTTGCCATGACTGTGGGTCAAAACCCGTTCACTCGTGTTCATAACTGTCGCGGATCCATACAGACACGCGCATCAAGATCTGGGGCACAGGGACGGGGTCTCATCACAGAAGGATAAAGAGGTGAACGAGTGGGTACCGGAATGACCAGACACCAAGTATCTTTATTTCGGTATCTCTGTCTGGTATCAGTGTATTTAAGCACTTTTATGTTGGTGTCTGTCTGGTAAGTCAGTTCCTTGGTATCGTCGCTGACTATTTTAGTCTCGAAGTGCGGTGTGTTATCTTGATGTGTTTTCCTGAGAGTAGTTATATCCCAGAGGTCACTAGCACTACAGAGTTGGTAGCTATATTGCAGTATAGCCATGTGGCTAGAGGTAGTAGGTAGAGGCAAGACACGGTGGTCTGTAGGAGAGGTTGTGGACGCCATTAGTGTTTGGTGTAAAGACAACGCGAGTGTTTCACCAACACAGTGTCCTCGACAATGTTCATCAGAATAAAACAAAGTATTGCACGAGGATGATGTAAAAACAAGATACATTTCAATGGTTTTACGATCCTCTAAGTTTATTGGGATAAGTATATTACATCGAGTAAACAACAACAAACTATCTAACGGACAAAACGTGTTGTTGACTTTGCTAAGTGGAAGACAATTAACAGGTCACACAATTCTAAAGGTCAAGGTTCATTACTTTTACGGGAGTGCATGTGATGTCACGTTTGTAAACGCAGGATTTGTTTTGAATGTTACAACAGACAGACAAACAGACACACAACACTAGCGCCGCGTCTTGCCGGTACAAGGGAAGCAACTCTTTAGTTAGCGAGAACATTTATTTTTACCAGTGAACGTGTGGGGCCGGCATAGACTTGTTCTTCCTACAGGATGTGTGTGTAGACTGTAACGATGTGTGTGTAGACTGTAACGATGTGTGTGTTGTAACAATATGTGTGTGAGTGTGTGTAGGCTGTAACAATGTGTGTGCGTGATGCTACTATAACAGTGTGCATATGTGTGCGTGCGTACGTACGAGCGAACATAATCTATTCGTCAGTATTAGCGGCTGATGTGTGTCTATGTGTCCGAAGTGTAAGTCGTTTTCATCGCACACATCATCTGTAAGAATAGCGGACCTGCTTTAGTAGCTAGGTGTCTGTCGTCCGAGATTTATCATCTAACAAGGCCGCTAGTTCAGGGCTAGAAAAGAAGAAAACAAATACAAACACTGATGACGGGAAGGTGGGAGAACACAAAGCGGTGTTTCTATTGAACTGAGTGAAAGTGGGAACAGTTTGTGCTTACTTCATCTCTAAAGGTAAAGGAAGACCAGAGAATAACGGGACTACACGAGATAATTGACCCCCGGACCTGCCATGCCGTTTGTGTCGGTGGAGGATGAGCCTTGCGGCATGGCGACCACACAACATCGATTTTATGTGTGGACCAGGAGGCTAGACAGTCATTTGTGCCGCCTAAATATACTGCAGGAGGCAGGGAAAACAAAGAAGACCTTGTTAACGACTGGGGGATGTAAGAAGAGACGAGAGGGACGACTCGGTGAGGAAAAAACAGTTTTTATTACGAGCAGAGCTTTGCCAACATGCCGAGTGTTCAGCGAAATTATGGGACAGCTGCGTCACAAACACAGGAGCAGACAGGAAGTCAGTGGCTGCCTCACTGCTAGGTTTTAGGAAGTGACGTCAGACGTTCCCTGTTTGACATATTTTTACCTCCCCTGTCGTTCAGTTATTGCAATCAGGTGAATTATTGATAAGACACTTGTGCACCTCATATCCGTTCCAAAACAGTTGAATGTCTGTGATAATCTGTGAAGCTAATCAAAAATAAATCAAAAATAAACAGCAGTGTCATAGCTGGCAGGATGTGAGCGTTCCGTGTGAACATTCAGACCGGAAGATGCTTCAAAACCTGCTCTACCCTGCTCATCCAAGTGTTCACAACACGTTGCTGTTATCTATGCTCATATACACTACTCCTGTTCTCACGCATGCGCTTTGCACGCTCGAGATGCTCTACAAAAACTTTATTTCGCCTTGTTGCGTGCATGGCTGATAAATACCCTGCACCCAGCGGGTGGCAATATAATCACACACAGACAGCAAGCAGTGGAAACAAGAAAAGTAGAATAACACCGAATCATTAATATAACAACCAAACCTTTGCCTCATAACAAACTCAGGGCTTAAAGGCGTATAGTCACCTAACAATAATTAATAGAAGTTAGAAACATTAACACTGATAACTATATATTACAATAAAAAATTATCAGTTACATAAAAGTATAAAGAAAAAAACGATATCAACTGTAATGTACGGATTGATAGAGAACAAAGAACATCAATGACATCGGGTGGTGTCAGCAGGTAGACGTCACGTGAGTCAAACTCACCTGCTGACAGTCTCCTGACTCAAACTTTATCATGAACCTCCTAAACTACCTCGTGTCACATTTTCTCTTGTGTCACCTTCACCTGAGATTACTTTTCATCGACCTCGTGCTGCAGTCAGCTGTGTGGAGGGACTTTAAAAGTGTAATTACTCATTGAACGTGACTTACCTCCACCGTTGCCAGGAAGCATCGCCACAGGTGATCCCGTTACTGTGCCTGTCTTGTGACTGCTGTACTATACAGTAGAGTATGTCTGCTCTACTACACAAGTTGTCATGAAACACACGGACTATCGTCTGACCTTCCATTTAATCTCTCGATCTTTCTCTCTCCGCCATGTTTGATGGAGTTATTTCCCTTAGCACTGGGGGCAGGAGGCCTCGGATGCTGGTTATTGTTATTTTACTGGGCTCATGGTGCGCTTCTACAGAAATTTTCTGACTTATATATTAAACACAGTATTAGCCCTGTAGTGTCTCATGTGCCTGCGTTCCATTTTTATCCCGTGACTGGAATTATTTTCCGTTGGCTGCGTAGATGATGCTGTCCCTAAGATTCAAGAATGTTTTGTAAAATCTCGGTAATTTATTTTAATACATAGCAAAGGTGTAGTATTCGCACGTTCTAACAACCATTTGCAGGTAACATCACCACACCTGTCTTAGTCTACATGTAACTGTATTATTCATCATCTTATTGAACTGTTTGACGTTTGAAGAACAGAGAAGTACACACACACACATAGAAAGACAGACACACAAACAACGCCGAAAAGATAGTATAAAAGTCTGTGGCATACAGTTTTATGACTATCAGAGAGAAACACCTTGCTACCCTGAGTATCGATCATCTTGATACACCCTCGCATACCGTGCCCCACAGTGCATCGCGCGCTGTTTATGACGTCATTACGTCAGAACAAGATGATCGACGCATGCGCCGGTACACGCACGGATGTGTGTGTGTGTGTGAGAGAGAGAGACTCCTACCCTACTCACTTTTCTACTGTCGCTCTCTCACCCATTGTCACTCACTCTCACTTTCATACTCCTTCTCTCTGTCTCTCACTTTCTCTCGCTCTCTCTCTCACTTCTGTCATTTACTCGACTCTCTCTCTCGCTCATTTTCAGTCCATTTCTCTTTGTCTCTACCACAATTTTCCTCTCTGTGTTTGTGATGTTAAGAGTTCATTTTCCATCTTGTTTTTGTTCACTTTTTAAAAAATATTTCTGTCCTTATTTGCTTTAACAGTTGCATTAATGTTTATGTTTATTATCTGTTCTTACCTTTCATGTTCTTCTTTTTCTCCTCTTGTCGATGTTTTTGCTGTTTTATCTATTCCTCCTCATGTTCATGTAGTTTGTTTTTGCTGACGATTAAATTTGTGTACATGTTCATTTTTCTTGTCATATTTCTCTGAACCTTGTTTCATTTTCTTGTCATTCTGTCACGAGAAATTGTGAGAAGTATTATATCGGTATCAATCGCATCTTCTCACTCACTTACTCACTCATCATCCACTTTCCTCTCACGCAGATACACATTTTTCTCTTTCTTTCATTTTCTCTCACTTTATTTCATTTTTAAATCATTTTTCTTCCTTCTTGTGTTTTGTTTCTTTCTAACATCTTTTGCCTCGCCATCAGAATTTTGCTCAGAAGTAGTCAAAAAAAAAAAAGAAAAAAAAAGTCGCCAGCATCTTTGCACATTACAAGTATCTCAGTGCAGGCATCTCCACAAGAGCGTCTCAAATTAATTTCACGGCTGCTATAAAAGAAGGCCGCTATGGAAGAATTAGATTTATGGCAGCTTTTTCAAAGCTGCTCCGTACACCGGCCTGTGATGTGCGCATGCGTGCGAGATGTCTCCATCGCCCGAGTGAAATCAGCTTTAAGCACGCATCCGGGCATGCGCACTGAAATGGGATCGATGTCCTTTTATCTTTTTTTTCTCAAATATGAAGAAGTCGGTCATTACTGAGTACCTGTGTGTGTGTGTGTGTCAGCATGCGTGCTTGTGTATGCAAGGACATGAGTCTGGGGTCCTGCGAGTCTGGCTCACAACATGTGCTTTGCATATGTATTGACATAACATCCGGTCTCTTTCCACTATAAAGTGCCGAACTATATTAACAATTTGTACTATATTTACAATTAACATTATATTAACTATATTTACAATTTATACTATAATTATTATATTTACAATTCGCTCTGTCTCAGTCAGCCGATCTCGGTTATTCATTCATCCCGTGTAAGATGAACACTTTTTGAGGGAACCGCCCTAATGGCAGGTGTCTGGAAGGAAACATCAGGGTGGTGGTGGTGTGGGTGTGTGTTTTCTTTCCTGTCACGTCTGTGAAGGTTTGCGGTCAACGACGACAGACATCTTCACACACCTGATATTGTCCTGTTTCTTCACTTTTCTTTCTCTCCTTTGGTCAGCCTGCTTCTCTATCGTCTCTTGTCCTTCTCCCTATCCTGCGTTGGCTTCCTCAGACCCCCAATCTGCCCCAGCATGTGTGCGCACCCCAGGATGCGCGGGGTAATAGACTTGCCAGGGTAGGGGGAGGGGACTCTGGGGGTAGTCAGACCGCCAACAATAGACTGAACCCTCCCACCCCAACAAGACATCGATTTCTGCGAGAGCCGGCGAGGAAAAGCGCCTTAACTGCAGGCGATGCCATCGTGTAACGCAGCAATTATCTCGCAATTCCTTGCCACCTCACTTACCTCCCCTGTTCATCTATCAGCCGCGACGCCTTCCAAAGGGAAGCAACTCTTTTCACACTATCGCCCAGTTTTCTCTCTCTCACACAGGTTTCCATGAAAAACGAGTTTTCTTTTCTTGCTTGTGCTCGGTTTGCCACGCTGCGCGTCTGACAGACTTAATTTGAGCCTCGAACTGACGAAATTTGGGTTACACGTGCCGAGACTTCATGAAGCTACTGAGCCAGGTCTTCTCTCCATCTTAACTTTCCCCTCCCCAGTCCCTCCTCGTCCGTGGCGCCAGACCCGTTTCTTCTCTAGCCAAACCCTCCCTGTGCAATAAATTGTTTCTCAATTTAAAACAGTGACAATTTTTTTCAGTGATACAGATTCCTCTATTTATGCAGTTTTTACGATAAATGATGTTTTTAGCAATAAAAGTGGTTTCTAAAGCAAAAACATCTTTTGTGTTGTGTTTGAATCGCATTTGTGCTTGAGTGAATTTTATGTTCACACTGTGTGTTTCTTACTGCGTGTGTGCATGTCTGTACATTTAGGTGTCAATGTGTTTGAGAGCGTGACTGTACAACAATGTTTTGAATGATTGCCTGCCACACTTTAGTTTATTCTTCTCCTCTCTGTCTCCGTCTCGCTCTCTTTCCCCAAGGTATTGAATCATAATGTACAGATATGAGAGCCTACATTGGTGTACACACTTGCCCATATTTTATACACATCTACATTTTGTACAGATGTGATGTTTGTACATTGATTATCCTATAGCTTGTGCAGACATCATTTAGTATTTTGTACAGATAATATCAGACATACTTTCCAGACATCAGTTTATGTGTTGTACTAGAAACGTGTTTATAATTTGTTTACAGACTTGAGCTTACATTGTCTACAGACATATCCCTACATGGACTATCCATTGCTGTAATTATGCTCTCCTTTGTCTTACATTAATTGATCACTTTCAACACATCAAAATTACAAAACACCCTAATGAGATGTACGGGTGGCTTCATTTCCGTTGCTAGGTACGCGGTAGTCCCGCAAGGGGCGTTGACCGTGAGGACGTCCAGACAGGTTAACTACAGCCAGGAGACACAGCACGTGACATCCGTCTATCACCCTGACCTTATCGATAGTTTGATCGATTTGTGTAGCTGTTTGTATCGCTTTCCCTCAATCACATACAGGGTCTGTCTGCACGTGAGTGCGTGTGTGTGTCTCTGTGTGTGCTTTTATCTGTGTGTCTCTCTGTGTGTGTGTGTGTACTTTGTGTGTGTCTCCTTCTAAGAAGTCTGTAGGAGGATGTGTGTTGGAGAACCAGTGAGGACACACGGACAGGACTGTCGAATATTCAGTCTGACTTCGACTAAAGACCTTCTTGTCTCTTAAAAATCTTCCAATATTCTCCGGAAACTAACAGTTTCAATCAATGTACAAACATCACATCTGTACAAAATGTAGATGTGTATAAAATATGGGCAAGTGTGTACACTAATGTAGGCTCTTATATCTGTACAAGATAATTCAATACTTGCGTATTTTCCGACTGTTTTATCTTATCCTGCTTTCCCCTCAGTCACACAACCTCCTTTAATTTGTGCAATTTTTTTTTTAATGTGACCATGGCTATGCAAACTGTGCAACTATTTCCAGAGTGTGACCTTTAAGCATGAAAATTTCGATTCTTTTTGCGGAAACCTTCACCTTAGAGTAATAAACACAAGAGTTTTCACCAGGCTGGTGTAATGTGTTTAATGTAACTGCTTCACAATGCATTTGTCTTTCCCAGTCTTGTGGATTCCATGGGTCTGTAGTGAGATGAATGTTACTACTCACCTATTGCTGTCAGTAGTATGTATCCCATAGTAACCGGACATTGTGGAAGTTGTGTTTAGCTTTCGTATGAAAGGAAAAATAGATAAATTTACCATAAAAATGAAAGCCTTAGTAAAACCTTTTACACGTGTAAGAAACAGTTGCAAAACATAAAAAAGAGAATACAAATTAAGAATTCATGACTGGATTAGTTTGAGGACTGCAATGTATCTGGTTGGACAGTCCCTTCATAATAAAAACAAAATAGCTTAATTAGAAGATAATCAATCTTAGTAGAATATGGAGAAAAAAATACAAAACTGATGACGTGTCTAATGCTGATAGTAAGCCACAAAAAGATTTGAAAAACCCAAAGATGACCGGGCAGACACTAGTTATAAAGCAGCTACTGTCAGTTTGATATATTGACAGCGGAGAGGGACTGGAGAGAAATCACGTGAGTGAGAGAAAGAGGAAGAGGAAGAGAGAAAGAGCGGGGTGTGTAAATACCGTAAAATAGGCTCACAAATATATTATTTTCTCCTGTCATAAAGATTTATCCCCCTTTTCCGAGGCTATGAAGGTGTTGCTGGCATCGTAAATCGTCCTGCAGCACGTGGAATATGGCTGCGCCAGCTATTACCATGCTGCTGAAATTTGTCTGACATTCGCCGTCAGGCATCGAGACTTGGGTTCCCCTGTGATGACTGAAGACAAGCGGGACAACCATTGGTCCCGCTCCAAAGTGGTTCTGCTAAAAGGCACTTGATTCTACTTCACACTGAACCCATTTAATTTCAATGACATTTCACTGTAATGTAAGACCATTGTAGTAAGCCAATAACATTCAACACTATCACAAAAAATGTCGCAAACATTTACAATAGGCTCCTGCTGAAACCTAGCTATTTAAATATATTTTATTATTTTAAATTTTATTCTTCTATTACTTGACATCCTTAACACAGGTTGGGAGGCCGGAATGTTAAACCACAGGAGGATGGGTTGACTGATCTGTTTTACATCCTTCAGGTGAGTCGCACGTCTTTAGGGTCGGAAAGGTCAGCGCAAATATGTCTGCCTCCACCGCTTCACCCTCGCCGATCAAAAGCAAAACTGTTGCGTAACGTCACCACACCGCACGCTACGTCACATCAAAGCCTAATGTATCGGCCTGGCTTTACTCAGGCGGAACTTTCCCCTCGCTCCACCTCGGCCTGAAGCAAGGAAACTGCGTCTTTGTCGCCGCCTGTTTAAACCCGGGCTTTCACGCGCGCAGGTGCTCTTCCGTCGCCCTTCCTGTGGTTTCCTAGCAACCAGACGGTTCTGTTGTTTCAGCCATGGTCGGCAGTGGACGGCTTCCCAGGCCACGTATTTCTGTCAGTCGACACCATGTGAACGACCGAGGGGACAACCACTGACGCCGAATGATGAGTGTACACAGTGAACACGTTTGGAAAAAAGGGAAGAAATGAAATAAAATGTGTCAAGAACAAAGAAATAAACAAGAAAATTATCAAAGTTACGTCCAGCAAAAAAAATGGTAGACGAAGTAAAGTATGAGAAATGAGGAAAAAAGGATGAAAGCAAACAAGAAAGAGAAAAAGCGCACAAATAAAAAGAAAGAAAGAAAGACTAGAAGTACGGGTGGGAAAAGGTTAAGAATGAGATCGGAGTATGATTTAAGAGAAGGAAGAAGGAAAATGAGAGCTATCAATAAATGTGACCTGCTGTTTGTCCCACACGCCTGTGGAAAGCGCGCCACCTGTAAAGAGTAATGAAGGAGATAAATCACCCAACATCTCCCCCTGCCGCGCAAGAGCCGAGTGCGAAAACACGTGTCCAGTCTGTCACGTGACAGTGTGGTCACCTGGTCATGGCGTTTGCGGTGTTCCAAGCTAATCTCTATGACTGGTCACGCCCTTCTCACCGGTCAACCTGTCTTACCAGTCAGACCCTCTCTCTGACAACCTGTGTGACTGGTCCCCCTGTCTCCCCTGTAATCTATGTTGCTCTAAAAAAACAACCGGAAGTATCCGTCACCGACCTCTCTAGCTGCCATGGCAACGAAACGCTGACTGTTTTAACTTGTCTTATCTGATGATGTAACTCGGTCTTCTCTCTTGTCTCTCGCTTTGGATGTGGTCCTACCCCTCGGTACCACACATTTGTATCCTCTGTAGAACCCGAAGTAAAGGAGAGGGAAAGAGTGTGCTGCTGCCGCTGCTGCTGTTGTTGTTGTTTTTGTTGTTTCAATTGTTGGAGATTTGTTATCACCTAGCAGGGTAAGGGAGACGACACTCTGTATGTTTGTCTCTAAGTTTGAGGAAAGGGTCAGATTTGTATTGCCATTTTCTCCTTTTTATGTGTGTTCGGCTCCCAGCTCAGCTCTTGCGTATTTTTTTTTCGCTTTATTCACTTTTGCAAATCCCGAGCAACGATATCTTCATCGCTCGTTTACCTTTACCTGAGTTGTTTATTCACTCATTAATTTACTGTCATGCTCGGTGTTAGAAAGGTCGCCCCGGACTTGTTTGCCCAGAGACTGCGGCCGTCCTGTAATCACCTGGTATACAGGGGTCTGCGCATGTCGGCCTGTAGTGTTTGTAGTCTGGTAGTGTAGCTGATTGAGTGTTTGTAGTCTGCTAGTGTAGTGTTTGTAGTCAGGTAGTGTAGTTGTTGGAGTGTTTGTAGCCTCTGATAGTGTAGCTGGCTTGGCGCATGGGGTCAAGATCATCTTCTCTAAATTTCGGGAGTCTGCGGCACAAATAGTCCTGACCGTTTTACTTTTCATATCTTTCACACACACACGAGAGAATTGCCATAAACAGGCTGAGGTTGAAACCCGTATTTACTTCCAAGAGGTCATGGGCGCTGTTTCTGTTGTCACGCGATCTAAGAAAAAACTGTGATCATAGTTTCTAGAAAAAACTATTTTTGTAATAAGTCCGACTCGTTTTTATCCTTAAATTAGAAAGTCTTATTAAAACTAAAGAAAGTTGCGCTTTAACAATGAAATCCTCCTCCTCCTCCTCCTCCTCATCATCATCATCATCATCATCATCATCATCATCATCATCATCATCATGTCAGTCAGTCAGTTGCTAACCTTACCTTGTGCCTTTCGCAAAGAGACCGCTATCCTTGTCCTTTGTTACTTTCACATCGTCTCACATCGCCATATTGCAAAAGGTCGTCTGCAACCGCCATGATAGTAACATTACACAAGCAATAGGATGGAGTCATAAGGAGTGAAGAAGAATCAACCAAAAAAAAGCTAACTCTGGAATCCTGTAAATAAACGAAAACAGTCTTCAGATCCTTAGTTTATTGCCCTCCCAGAATTGTGCTTGACAGACCAAAACTGTCCCCAATACACAGTCTAGACCCTCAGGGCGTCTCTAGGGTTCGTTGCCCTATAAAAAATAGTTTTACACACATGACATCAGTCAAATTCCCTGTATCTTACAATTTCTTTTGTTGGCTCATGCAGTCTTTCCTGATAGTTATTATTACCACATTTCGTACATTTTATTTTAACCTGAGACTATGTGATAGTGAGCACAAAGAAATGTCTTTAAATGCTACCAACAGGGTGACTTGTTTCCATAGTTACACATTCTCTACTGCAATCATTCACCCAGCTTTGAATACTATCTCCACAGTCATGCTTATTCACACATCTACTTTAGTTTCTTCTATGTCTCGTCCCGTCTTTCTTTCACGCACACAAACCATTTTTGTCCCTCCTCCCCCACCACACCTTCTCTCTTTCTTGGAAACC
Organism: Pomacea canaliculata; assembly: GCF_003073045.1. Lineage (NCBI taxonomy): Eukaryota > Metazoa > Mollusca > Gastropoda > Architaenioglossa > Ampullariidae > Pomacea > Pomacea canaliculata. The sequence continues at coordinate 18,800,491 of NC_037596.1, read as the reverse complement.
TTTTACACAACCCCCCGTCCTCCCCATTCATTGGCAGGCGCTAGGTGCGAAGCGGCTTGCTTCCTGCCATTCAATTTACAGACCGAGTCACGGACCTTCATATTAAACAGAAAACCGATCTGTATCGAGCGGCTTTTTATCGGAGCGCAACACTATGCTTCCGTAAATGGACAGACCCATTAAACAAGGTGCGCGAGCCGCAGGAAGCGCAGCCCAGGGGGGAGGAAGCTCGACCCACGTCATCGCCAGACACACGGAGGGCTGGGGCCTCGTTCTGCTCCCATGTTCTTGGCTTTTTTTGTTTTGTTTTTGTTTTGTTTTTGTTTTGTTTTTGTTTTGTTTTGTATGTTTTGTTTGTTTTGTTGTTTGTTTTTTGACATCCTGTGTACAACAGCAAGGAGTCCAGTAGCCTCGGGTACTTATCGTGCAGTACACGTTGTACATTGACAGTTGATATACATCACACAGTGAACTCCTTACATTGATATTGTATGTTGTGTGACGTGCGTGTATCACACAGTGTGCACATTACACACTTGAATATTCAGACTGTACTGTGTATAGACTTTATGTTTACATTGTATGTCTGTAGTACAGTTTATATACTGTATGATGTATGTTTTAGCAAGGTGTGTGATTATGAGGTGCATATTGTGCAATTTCATGTTAGACAGAGTACTAGTGTCTTCCATGCTATACAATGTACATATTCATATTGTCTACACTGTGTAGAGTATTCAGTTGCTATGTGTAGAGCGCCTAGCTGTACATTGTACATATTATTGAGTGTATCTGCTGTACGGGGACTACAACCGCTTTAAACACGATGATACTTGTCCAGCTATTGTTAACCATTGTTAACATGATTAGAAAATGCGTGGTTTTGACACCACAATGCTGATCTCAGTTTTGGAAAGAGCTGTTCAACCTTCTACAACATCACAAAAGTTTGCTGAGTGTGTAAAACCTTATTGCCATGAGTTCAGGGTAAAGGTCATTCTGATAATGTATCGTGGGTGGCATTAGTTGAAGGCAAGGTGTATCTATATGCGGTTATAAAAAAAAGGAATTCACAACATATTTGGTTAACAACCTTTAAGCAGCTCCATCGCTAGTAAGTGTGCACTACCTTTACAGTCGTGTTTGACTTGGGCTCTAGCGAGGGCAACTCTTTTAATGAAGGCCTTTGTAACTTGGCAATGTAACTCGGTCTCTCTTTCTTTCTCTCTGGTACAGTCTTATCATTTTTTCTTCTTATAAATGCATTTAGTGTGATTTCCTGTAATTGCTTGGCTTTCTTTGACTTACAGTGGAAACGGTATTAATAACAGTGGAAACATTAATAAGAAACAAACAGACCACTTTAAAAACTATAACACACTATGTGTTTATAGACGTTAGAATTTTTTTAACATTCTTTTTAAAACAGCGTTATATAATGATCCAGTAGCTTAAAAACATTATTATATAGTAATATAGATAAAAAAAATTATAATTACTAAGTAACACTGCTGTAAAAGTACAAAACAATGTCAAAAATTGGATTTATTGAGATTTTTTTAGTTTTTAGTCAGTAAAATGTTTGCAGCTGTCAAGTTACACACTAGGAGAATGATTTTATTACAATGTAGTCAGCCTCTTATCACGAAAACAGGGAACACAGAAAGGGAGGGAATCACTTCAAAACAGAAATGACGGGCTGCAGACACGAACTCAGAAATTTTTAAATAACAATTCGGACAACACGCAGCTTGCGTGTTCAGTTTCCACGATGATACAAATCTTTTTTATTTCCATTTCTTTTACCTTCTTTCTCGTCTTTCGATCTCTCTGGTGTTGTTGTTTTTTCAGACATAAATATATATTAACATCATTGCCATGGAAATAGGTACAGTTTTTTTATAATTTTTTACTAACGATATTTAAAGAAATTAATTGGTAGTATGGTAGTGAAGGGTGTGCACACGGCGGTTTGCTGGCGCCAGTGAGTGTAGAGGAACCTGTAGTGTGCGACACCACACAGTAGAGCCACACCGTGGTGTTCACAGCTTTTAACCGTTGGTATCTGTATCAAAAATGTTCTGAATGTTTCATGTGAACAGGGCCCATGAACGCTGTCAACAGGCGACCAGCGACAGCTTTGCGGGTTGGTTTTTTTTTTATTTTATTTGTTTTGTGGAGTTTTTTTGTGACCAGCGTCGGTAAGAAAGCGAGACATATCGCGATCTACACGTGAGAGAGACAGAGAGCGTGTGTGTGTGTGAGTGTGTGATGAAGACAGAGGAGGACAGAGTGAGACAGAGAGAGAGAGACGAGAAAGTCGAGGCACAGCGCGCAGCCTTAAAAAAATGGCGCGACTAATGGCACTAAAGCACTCAAGGGACGCCACTCATTTCTCATCGGAGAAGGGGCCGATAACTGCTGCCGGCGGTGGGCTGGCAGGCATTTGCAGGAGATGGCGAGGCGACTGGACACTTTGTGCCCTGTGCTTCTTCTCGCCGCATGGCCGCTCTTCTTGCGCCACGTCCACGCCTACAGCAAGTCCAATGGTAAGTGACACCTGTTCCTCCCACTCTTGTCAGTGCCAGACCTGTGTGTCACTGTCAGTGTCAGGACACTGACACTGCCGTTCATTACTTCAGACGCTGTCTGCATCCATGTTCCTAGCATCTCTTGTGTTTTAGGAATTAATGAAAAAGGCTTTGAAATACCACATGATGATGTTCACTCAGGTAAACGATGTTGTTTACGGCATTTGAGAACGGGAGGGATTAGAGGGAGAGAGGAGGAGAGAAAAGAGAAAAGGATTGTTGGGACACACCCTCCAGTGGATCGTTAGGTACAAAACAAAGTCGTGAGTACAGCCATGTAGGTAAGCAGGTAAATATACATAAGTGCTCGATCATACAAGTAAACAAGGCGGTGGGCTATTGATCAGAGGTAAAGGACAGATCTGAGAGACAGCACCTTACAGGTGGTTGTTGCTGTTGCTGTCTGCAAGATGTCTAGCACGGCATGTCTCTTATCACTTTACATTCCTTCGTTTCTGCGCTTGCATGCTTTTTATTCATTACTTCCGCTGTCTGCAAGTGAGTAAATTAAAGGAATAAGGTCAGGGACATTAGGTGCTCCCTTTTCTGCTTGTGTGTGTGTTATGTATGTTTGTAAGTGTTTATTTATGTCTAAAAACATTACTGACGTCACTGCAGTACCCGTATGTTTACTTCTTACTGTGTTATACTCTAACCCTAACTCACACCCGTCCACCTGTTAGTGTTTGTGGCACCTCTTTCTCTGTCTGTCTTTTTTTTAATTATCTCTTTCTACACGTTCCTCTTTGCCGTTCTGTCTTTCTGTTCCCCACCTGTAACTAGGACAACGGACATTATGGCCTTTGTCCACGTCCCATGTTGCCATGCGCGTGCTGTCACCCTCTGACCCTCATTTCAGCGACGGGTCTAAGGTCAGGAGTGTTCCGTGACATTCCCTTCATCCAGGAGGTGGAGTGCTCGGGCGCGGGGCTGGACTCCGACACCAACCTCCTGTCCGCCTCCCTGTACCGCCTGTCCGACAACGCCATCTTGGCCTCCCTCAACATGGGCACCAAGGAATGCACACTTCCTCCAGCTTCTCCTCCTGCGAGATTCGCGACACAGACTCCCGGAAGTCACGTGTGCGCACCCTGGTGATGAACCTCAGTAGCGGCGAGTCGCTCAGGTTCGGGTGCGAGGTGTCGAGCATACGAGCAGGGGAAAGGGTTAAGGTGAACTCGTGGTTTTTGACTCTGACAGGAGCCAGCAGTGAGTACACTCAGTTTTCTCCTAGAGTAAGTTTTGTTGATACAGAAACTCGTCTGTGACTATGTCACAACGCCTTTGTTTATTTTTTTACATTTTCTTATTTTATTTTCTTTCTCTCTTTTTAAACTTTTTTTCTTTCATTCCATCCATCGTTCTTCTTTCTGATGCGTGTTTCTGCTTTCTTTACTTTCATTTACATTTTTATCACATCTGTCGTGTGTGTTGCTGTGGTGATCATTAGGAGAGAAATAAGGAATGACACGTGAAGACAACTTTCATCACGTCTCGTCTACTGATGTTATCATCACATGGTGCAGCAATCCATTTACATTCTTTCCCTACTTCCGTGTTTCTTTCCTTGACACCAAGCATCATGAAAAAAACACGAAAGTTAGCTCAGACTGTGTCTTTGTCGGTGATGGTCCCCAACTGATATATTTTGACTCAAAAATAACTTTGTGATGTTAGAACAGAGCGGATGTCTGGGAGACTCACTGCCATTTGTTTTTCTTTGTCCCTTTTTCTTGTTTGCATACTTTGAATATACTTTCTTGCAGACTAACTTTCCTTTGCACGTGTGATTGATTGTACCTGTCTGCTCTGTCTGCTCCTGAGAAAGAGCTTTCGTGAAGAAGTGTTGTTGTGGGATGGAGAGAGGGAAATGGAAAGAGAGATGGGGGAAGGTGGATTGAATGCATCTTAGGACAAAGAAAACCTGAGTCACGTTGATCTTCTTTAAACACGGGAATGTTTTTAACGTTCCAAAAACAGTGTGAAGGAGTGAAAAAAGGAAAGAGAGAGAGAAAGTTTATCTGTCAACCTGCGACGCGCCTCGTGTGTGTGCGTGCGTGCTCGCTTATATATATATAGAGTAGTGTGTAAATATATATATATAGCTGTGTATGCATGTGTGTGGTGGGTGTGTGCGCGCGTGCCTGTAGATGCATTTTACGGTTGAACCAAACTGAACGCTTGATCCGTTAAGTTAGACGGTGATTACAAGGTTTCAGGGGAGAAAACTGCAATTCCTATAATTACAGAAATCAACGGAAGGTGCGTCCCGATATATGCAAAGGGAGGTAATAGCATAGCCGCCTTCTCGGCTGCGGGGACTTGAGGCGAATAATCGATGGCCGGCGATTGTTGCTGGTGTGTGGCGCACAGTGCTGTCCTCGTGTGACGTGCTCAGTGTTGTCCTCGTGTGACGTACACCGTGCTGTCCTCGTGTGACGTGCTCAGTGCTGTCATCGTGTGACGTGCTCAGTGCTGTCCTCATGTGTCGTGTTCAGTGCTGTCCTTGTGTGACGTGCTCAGCACGCTGGCCACGCCTGACTCCTCTGACCTCATGTGGTCACTGAGAGGACTCACTGTTCACTCACATTACCGTCATGCTGTGTCCATGTTCACATGTGCGATCACGTGATGGTGGGGACGGTCACAATAGTGTCACGTGGTCGCTAAGCTTGCACACATTGCCTCTGTCTCTTTCACTCGTTGTCTTTCTCTGACTCTCGCTTATTGTCCCCCTAGCGGTGTGACTTTGTCTCTCTGTCTCCCGCACTTCACCTGAAAATCACGTAACAACCTGTAATATCAACAAAACAGAAATGTGTAAATAAATCGTCTATAACGTGACATATTTTTGACACATATGCTGCTGTTACATTTACACGTGCGACACGTCAATGTCAGAGTTTGTCTGTTTTACACAGTTACAGGACTGTTGGCTCGCACCTTACTTAATCAACAATTACTTTGATGTAGTTACAAACGACGTGTCTGACGATAGCGAATGACGAACATCATTAATGAAAACACCTCCTGGAGAGGAATCCTAGGTGCATGCGGTATCTTAGTCTTTAAACTGTAATTAATATTCTCTGTTAAAATTCGTGATTAACATTCACCTAATGTTGTTATCATGCCGCGTTGTAATAATTACAATTGAAAAGTTTCACTAAACAAAGGTGGGTTATGGTTTTAACCGTCTGTCTCTAACATTTTATGGGTGTATGATATTTTACTTTGAGCTGAAGTCAGCGGGTCTGTGCTCACTAACATTGATAGATCATGCTGAAACATGTCGCCATAGTGTTTAATAAAACTGTAACATTTAAAAAAAAATAGTAAATATTTATGTATGTCACTCGCACAAACACAACCCTTTCCTTGTGTTTTCTTTGTCGTTAATGTGTTAATCATTACGTGCCAACTACGGCTATCAGTAAGACAATAGACTTAAGCTTATATATATATATATCTAACAGACAGATACACACTCACCCGAACACACACAAAACAAGCACGCACGCGCACGCGTATGTTCACAAGTTTCCGGCCTTCTAGTGTCTAACATCTCAGAACTTACCTGTCGTGCTTTGTGATTTGTGACATCACCACCTGAATGATTTGTTACGTCACAGCTGTAAGCCTATGGCATGGACTTTATTTAGAATAGTGACAGCATTCAAAATAATATTCTGATTAGAGTCTGCCTGAATACCATTCAGTTAAACTAGTGCTCAACATTCCACTGATTGTCTTTCCTTGTGTGTGTGTGTGTGATAATTATGGCGTCTGACAACAACTAAATATCAGGGTGTAGTAAAACTATAAACACATACACACATCTACATTTAGAGTGAACAGTTCAGGTCGTCAACAATGTGTAATCAGTTCGTTAGGACTACCTTCAGAGTTGGTCAAGACTGACTTTAACTGGTTATTTTAAAACTTCAATCCGGGTCTTTGTCGTTTTCACGGGTGTGTCCACGTCACTTTCATCGACAGCAACAAGGAGGCCGTCAGTGCAGGTAACCCGAGCCCCTGGCATCACATTCGCAAAGAAGTTACCCGCCTAAAGACATTAACACCTCAATCCATCATCATGAAAATGTTGCAGGAAAATTACTTTTGCAATCGGGCGGCGGACTTCTGAAACAAGGCGCGATTATAGACTTAGATTTCTACAATAGCAAGGGAGACAACCTGACAAGGGAGATAATCACCCAGGGTGACTCACAGCCAAGGGTAGAGGGCGCTCAGTCGGAAGAGAATGGACAGCAGGAACAAGGCAGGGACTATGGAAGGATGCAGTTAACGCACTTCGTAACTTTAGAAAAAGGTTTACAAAAGTAACTACTCTGTAAAATTTTTAATCTCATGTTAATGAATTATTTTAAGGTATTCTACTACGAGAGAAAAAAAACTACACATTCGACATATTTTGCAATATGCACATTTTTATGTCAATGTTTACCATACAAACATAAGTGTTAAGTTATTTCAGATTATTTATTGTCTGTAACTTTGAAGTTAAAGCTCGGGTACGGTTCAAGGAACTCCAGGCATCAACACACCCACCAATCAATATCAGTACACAAGACTATACTCCGGCAAAGTAACGGAAACAGATTGACTTTCAAAGGCCTTTCTTTGCATCATACCTCCTTCTTCTTCTTTCCTGGTCAAGAAAGACAAATCTGTTTTTTAAACACCCGCCACTTTGGTTGTCTGCGCTTTGCTCCATGTTTGAGCTCTGGAGAGCGTGAGTTGGTCTGTGCCTGGTGAGACTATCATAGCTAGTCTGGTCATTGAATGAGTCATGGTAGGTCTAGCATCTTTCTAGAATGAAAGGAAGTCTGACACTCAAGTTCTCCGTTTGCTGAAAGTCTACAGGTCAGAGGTTACAGAATGACATTTACCTCAGACTCCATTGTGGTTTCTAACGATACGCATTCCAATCGCAACAGCAACAGTGATTTTTGTACAAAATTTTAGTGGAATATTCAGATTCCTTAATGAATCGATGGCTTGTAATGCATTTTTTACCCGCTGACACTCCCTCAACATCTCCTACACACCTCTATTCAGACACGCAGCCTGTGTGTGCGCGCGCATGCGCATAAAAAGTAGAAGTGGTAGTGAGCGAGAGCAAAGGGAGAGCACTCCAGTTTCAGTGTCCCTTGTTTTCTGTAAGGCGCTTACGTTTCTTTCAACAGTTCCCCGGAACACCATTTTTTATGCCATCGAATTTACAAGAAAGAAGGAAGAGCATGCATTTGACATCTGATCTCATTTGATCTCATCTCACCTCATTTCAGAAGAGAGGAGATGGTAGTGAGAGAGAGTGAGAGAGAGAGAGCGAATGAAATAGCCGGAGCCATGGAGACGCAGAAATAGAGATAGAGACAGAGACAACTAGAGATAGAGACAAGAGACACAAGGGAAAGACACAGAGAGAGAGAAGAGTTCAAAGCGTACTTTTTCCCCTCATCACAGCTCCATGATCTCTTTCAACCTAAAGTCAAAAAGCCACAACAGTGTTATGCAGGGGAGAGCACTTCGATCATACCTTTATTGGCCTTTTGCGATTTTTCTAACCAAAACGAAAAAAAAAAAAAAATAAAGCAAGAGCACAGAGAAAGAGAGAGAAAAAAAACGAGGAGGGATGGCGGGTGTAGGAGGGGAGGAGGGGCAAATCGTTAGCGGTGCGATCAGGGAGCGCGGGTCGCCGGGAAGTAAAACAGAGTGACTGCCGCTAGATCACAACATGGAGGCCACGCCGCGCCCTGCCACTCGTCTGTTTGTGGTCGTCGTCTTCCTGTCGTCCGCCAACTTGGTGCTGTCATCATCAGACGAGAAGAGCGGTAAGTGCATCTACTTTTGGTGTACAGTTTCACCGATTTTTCTGTTGTTGACCCCGTGTTTGGTGTGTTTGTTGACTGAGTTGACGCTGTAGTCGAGTTCTGCCGAAACAGCTCTGAGAACGGACAAGAAAGTTGTTTTTACTTCTTCATTTCTGTTTGGAGCATCGTTATTATCTGCATGTTTGAATATGTTGTAGTTTCACCTCTTGACCTTTGAATGTAATACTTAGATGTGGACATATATATATATATGTGTGTACATTCACAATGTTTCTTGGTGAGAGAAATAAAACACTCGCTCTATCATCACCAAATCACGTTTACCAGATAAGACTGTGTGCACTTAAATGATCTGAAATGACCTGTGGTCAAATAAAACAAAGGTTCTACTGAAATGATAGAAAACAGACAATCTAACGTACATCAAGGAACAGCATTATTCCCCAAGTACTTGGCTGTACAGTATCTCCATGATACCTCCTAAAGAGACGCACAACATTTTTAACTGTTGTTGTTTGCACACGACACTTTTTTTCCTCCAGGCCGTGCGCAAATAGGCGCGAAAGCGGTTCTGGAGCTGGAGAGCCCTCGCCTCAATATTTCCCATCGACCACCGCACATACCGCTCGATACGGACATCCGCTTTCAATTTGTAAATTGTTTTCCCTGAGGTGTTGAGTGTCGCATATCCTTGTGTTTCTCCCACTCTCAAGAGCTTCAAGCGGGAGGCAGATGCATTCCCCAGTCGCCACGATTCCACCCAGCCCCGCGCTGCCGGCAGCAGTGAAGAAAAGGAAAGATACGAGGGTTAATCTAAGTGTCGGCCAAACAGCCAAGCAGCTTGCCCCCGGGCCACCAGACCGTAACCTTACTCACTATTTTTCATCTTCATCTCAACTTGGCAAAGTTACAAAAAAGTAGTGCAGAACATGATTTTCTTCCTTTTAACACACAACTCTGATATTTTTTATTCGTCCGTTTGTTCCAGCGCTCCTTTGATCACTTTTAAATCATGTGTTCGCTTATTTGATTCTTTAGTTCGCTCGCATGTTCCCTTGTTGTTCGTGTGTTCGTTTCTTTCCTTGCCTACTTGCTTGTTTGTGCGTTCGCCCACTTCTGCTGTATTTTTGTTTCGTTCCTCTTCTACCACAAACAAGTCTCGTGCTGCTGGTGCAGGCCTCCCATCTGATTGGCGAGTAGCACCCATGTGATGTGGACGCACAAAGCGATTTTTCTTATTAAGATCCTTGTCCAAATGTGTCTGCTTGATGTCAGGGACACTTAGCAACTAGTTAGGAAGTGATCGAAATCGTTCTGCTTGTTATCAACAGCATCGTGCCCAACATCGTGCCAGCTTTTTCATAAATTTTATAGAGGATCTTTGGAAGGAGAAATGGTAGCCACGTAAAAGCTTACCAACCGATCATCTAGCTCTCCTAGCAACCAGCTAGTTCTACTAGCAACCATCTGGCATTCCTAGCAACCAGCTAGGTCTACTAGCAACTAGCTCTACTTTTTAGCAGTAAGCTCTGCTACTATTCTGCACGTTTGCAAACATCTAGTGCTGGCGGTGACAATACTTCCAACAGCGTTTTCAAACCTGTGTTTTAGGGGAGGAAATCCATTGTGATAATTGTTTCCTAACCCCGAAAGCAGTTGCATAAAGCGAGTGTAATTGATCGATGGATGCATCGCTTTCCTATACTGAATGACTGAATAATCGATCAGCTAATTCCTCGTCTTTTAGCTACATCCCCGTCCTTTCTTGTGCTGTAATCGTTCTCTTTCAAGGGGCATAACTGCAGCGGGTTATTTCACGGGGGGATAACCATGCAAGTCGATAGACGTGCGCGGCCAACTTCAAAGCGTTTTGCAGCACGTGAAACAGTTCGTAAAGCAGTTCGCCACAATCAAGTTCAAGGCAATGCTGACATTTCGAATTAGTTTAAAACAACACTTATTTGATAGCATCCGGGCCTCGTGGTTCTACATGACATAGAACTGTATTGACAAGTGTATGACAACACAAAGATTGTTGTCTGTGCACAGAAAACCTTCTGTGATGATCGTGGTGGTCAGACATCACAGGTCTTTGTGTCAGTGAGAGAACAAGAGTTTGTACAATCGCCATGTTGCTGATGGTAATGGTGCACACAACGAAGACACTGCGCATGCTCAGTCGTTGATATATGACTTAAAGGGAAAAGCAAGTCATGTGTAACAAACTGACAAACGACTTTACAAAAAGAAATAACCCTCGAATGGAGTGACATGTGTTGACACAGTTTGTACTTTGTGAAGTGTGTCCACACAGCAGGCCCATCATCCACACCCATCCTCCATTCTCGAGGTGGACGCAAGACAATTGTGTTGTCACGTGTCGTCAGCCCTGCCATCCACAGACTGCCAGCCACTCAGGCTTGTGGCAGATGAACTAAAAGCTGAGGTCATTTTGGCCAGTAGAAAAAAATCTGCTAACAATCCCGCAACATCGCTGATCACTTTTCTTGTCAAACTGGTCCTCAACAAAATTGTGACGACTGCTCCAACCTCGATCGCTGCTTTTCATTTTGTTTTCTACCTTGTGTCCGCCTACATTGTGGATCAGAGTGTGTTTTCTTTCACAAATATGTTTGGTTTTATGAACTGTGTTATGGGTGCTATTGTCACAAAACGATTGACATGCTACCCACAGTTTTGAACGTACATAATTCATAACATTTATTTCTATCTTTTAAAGACCAACATGAATAGTTTCAGTTTTCTTTCCCAGATGTCAGTAGATGTAGGCGATATAAACCTCACTTGTAAAATTCATCCTTTAAATCCCGTCTGTTATGATAGTTCTAGAAATGAATGTGCATGAGCTTTGCATTGTTGTTTCCTTCTTGTGTTTCTTCCAAGTCTTCTGTGTACCCAGTACATAGTTATTTTTAGTAACCTCCCTATTATTTCTAGATATACAGGTTTTGTTTTTAATTCTCATTTTCTCATGTCTGTGTGCATTATTTTTATTTACTGTTTATTAAACTGTTACTGACCCAGTTTTTTTTAAAGGGACATCAAAAGAAAAAAAGTCCAGTTTAAAGAGCTTCTATTCTCGTGAACATTTATTTTCTAAATATTCTTTCCATTTTTTTTTTTTTACCTGCCGTTGTTTCTCATTCACTTGTATTCCGTTCCGGTCATTACGCTGTGAATGACAGACGGTACAGACTAATCACAGACCGGGTAGGTCTTCTCTCAGACATTTACACTCTTGGTCTTACAGACTTATTATTACAGGCGCCTACTTATCCAGCAGCCATGTTATTTGAGAATCTCAGACGCCTTGTTATTATTAATGTCCTGTTATTTTAGACTGGTAATTGCAGGCTCATGTCCATGCTCAGCACAATTCTGTAAGAAGAGAATGTCGTCCAGATATAAATGTTGTAAGATGTTTATCAAAGCGTTTAGTCAACAGACAAATGTAAGCAGATCGTATAAATCCTGATAAATAGTTCCACACCTGTTCTAACACCTGTCTGCCCTCCTTTCAGCGTTCAGAGTCCACCCGTTCTTTGACGAGCCGACCATCCTGGAGGTGACGTGCAGCGGGGAGGTGCTGGATGCTGACGCCACCCTCCTGACCATGGCGCTGTACCGGGTGGACAACAGCTCCCACATCATCGCCACCGTCAACCCTCTCAAGAACGAGTGCTCCACCACCGACGTCTTCTCCGCCTGCGTCATCAGCTGGCCGGACTCGCGGCGCACGCAGCTCAAGACGCTGGTGCAGGGCGTGACGCACTCCACGCTGATTGGCTACGGCTGCGACGTGACGAGTGTACGGTCCGGCGAACGCGCTGTGACGTCAGCGTGGAGGATCGATGTGAGGGGAGTGAGTGAGTACGGTTACTTCCGCTCGTGCGCGCGCACTCATTCGTTCGGTTAGAAGGGCTGTGATTCATCGCACCTTTTTTCTGTCTTTTTTCTGGTGGGGGAGAGGTTGTGGTAGGGCGCCAGCCCCACAGATTGCATAACTAGTCACCCGGTGACGTAAAGCAGAACACGGCAGTTAATGCTCGTGACTCGGGTTTTTGGAGTAAACACACGGCGGCAAGATATCTGTAGGCAAGGATGTGGGAGTGGTTCAGAAAACAACAAAGCTCTGTAGAAAATAAGTAACTTACACATCGTGTGCTTTGATGTATTTTTCTGGAACGTACCGATGTCTAGGCCGTCACTCCCCCCGACACATACAAGCAAACAACAACAACAACAACAACAACAACAACAGTCGATCTGCCAAAGTGGTCCGAAGGGACCGTCAGTGTCACTCCTCGCCATTGTGACGTTCCCAGTGTCACTTATCACGCCGCCCATCCATCCAGCGCCATCTTGTGACGTAAGCGATAAAAGGCAACTGTTACTCCCGCCATCATTTGCTATCTGCGCATTAAGTCGCGTGTTGCTGCCAGTCCTATTGATCAACGGCGTCGTTTAACTGCTCCTCCACCCTCCCCGTATTCTTGCGAGGGCTTGGGCAGGTCATGATTCGCCCCCACCCCACTTCCTCTCCCTCCGCCACCCCACCCCACCCAGCATCACACCCTCTTCTCGTGTGCGCGTGTCCATCTCCGTGAGTGCATGCTCATTTGCATATGTGTATATCATTTGATAATGAAGGGAGATTTTCTTTATTTGGTAATTTTTCTTTCGTTCTCTCCAGTCGCCAGTGCAGTGAGGACTGCTTGTCTTGGGTCCATTGTCGTCTTCTTCTTTCTCTCTCTCTGTCACCTGTTTACATACCTGACTGGCAGTGATATTCCACTTGCTGATGGATCAAATCATCCACTTCAACCTCCCTCTTTTATTATTTCTGTCTTTTTTCTGTTTCTTTTCTTCTATTCTTTATCCCTCTTTTCTTTCTATATTTATTTATTCCTTTACAATTTCCTTCTTTTCACTTCTTTCTCTCTTTTTCTTACCTCCTGGATTTTTTTATCGTGACGTGCACAATACGAGGAAGTGAGGCGACAGTTATGCAAAATTTAGAAAAGATTAGCAGCTAAGTATAACAACAGTTTGGAGGAATCAAAAGGTGTATGTCGGTCTGTGACAGCCAGTGACACTAGCAGGGTAGGACAGTCATCAACTGTGAGGGAAAAGTGCAGGAGACCGATGCCAGGCGGTGTCGATGCTGGCAACGACGGAGATGATAGTTACAGGGATGTTGGTCGACATAGTTTAAGTCACGTGATTCATTCCCTCACATGGGATTTCAAATTTTTGACCTCGTGTGTAAAGCGAGCGTGTGAAGGAATGAGTCAATGAGCGAGTGAGTGAGGAAGTGAAAGAAGTAGACATAGAATGGGTGAATAAGGACTTGCGATAAAATAAAATGCAGGGCGCGTGCAGTCTTTTAGTGATCGCGCACGTTCATGCCACGGCACGTGCATCCTGCGCTGGTCGTGTCGCCTGATGCGGTGCCAGGCCGCGGTGGGGGCAGGGTATGGAGGATGGGGGTCAAAGGGGACAGGAGGGTGGGGAGTGCTGGCATCGTGATGGTGGTGGTGGTGGTGGTGGTGGTGGTGGTGGAGGGGCAGGAGGCAAGGTGGCGGTGGGAGGTGTAGGAGACATATCACGTAGAGGCGATAGTTGCCTCGTGAGCTGTCATCGATCAACATGGCAATCTGCATCCTCGCTTTGATGCTTTCTTATCCACTGCAGCCCCACAACTGCGTGTTCATCCCTCTGTCTCTGTCTCTCCTCTTATGTCCTTTTAAACTCTTTTATCTCACTCTCTCTGTCTCCTTATCACACAGCTCTCAAGTCTATCATCTCCATATTTCTAACCGCAAGTAGATGACACATTTGCTAGAATATTCTTGCTATATTCTTTTTTAGTGAAGAAACAGATAATAATTATAGTTCGTTATATAAGGGTTTTGCAGAAGTTTCAAAACATGTTGTCAACGGGGCTTGTTGCAATATTAAATGCCTCTACAGAAGTCGAGTAAACAAAGTGAAAAACAAAAAGACTTTCACCCTGTCTCTCACATTGTCATCACTGAAGGTATTAAGTAAGACAGACTTTTCTGATACAAATACTCCTTACAGTGGTGAGAAGAGAGTTCACACAGCTATAAACTCATTATGTAGGATGTGACAGTATCATTTCAATGTATTCATAAGGTTTGACCCCGGTGGTCCCTCGTGCGCTGTCCGAGATCCCGGGGTCATTTGAGGTTTTGAGTCTTACCGAGGATTTGTGTGACTGCTTTTTATAAATTCTTTTTTCCCCATTTTCACCGCTTTGATGGCCAAAGCCGTCTTCAAAGAGAACTTTCCAGGTCCCGGAGTGAAGCAATGAAAGGATTTGTCGCCGTGAGCGTTGCGCGACTTGACGGCCAGGTGAGGACAGGTGAGGACAGGTGAGGACAGGTGCACGGCCTGTCAAGACGCAACTTTAAAGCTGCTGCAGAATAGTGCAAGGGTTCACTTCTCTTCAAAGTTGTATCCCTGAAAATGTCAGGGTGCATCTGTCTAAATGTGTAGATGATGTTTACTTGGCAACAAGTATTGTCGAGATACACAAGTAGGAATGTGTTGTGAGCAAATACTTGTGGATGGGAGTCGCGATACAGTGTCCAAACATACATATCGACATGCACTGTACAGATACCGGTCTCCATATGTATTGCTAACATATCGACTGTGTAATAGTGGTCTAAGTGTATAATTCTCATAATTATTCTCCCTATATTACTGGTGTGTTTCTGTCGAAATGTTATATCAAAACATAAGGTACAAATACTCTGGTTGTCATGCACTCGAAACTGCTGCGGTCAGCAGGTGTCAGTCGGGTGTTAGTCGGGTGGTCAAACAGTGTTGGTCGACAGGTGCTCCTCCACTAGACTAGATTGTAGAAATCCTCGTGAACAGTTCGATCTGTGGAGAAGAGAATGTATGAGATGGTTTGTAAAAGTGTAAAAGCAAGTGTTAAGAAATTACCATTTATAGGGCCGTGTGCAAACTAAAATAATAAGATTTAAATGTCAAAGGTCAACCGTTCAGAAACGTGTGGCTCAAGGCATGCATGTAAAACTGTTATTTGTAATATTATCGGGTTTCGTGTGTTGGTTCATGCACGGACACCCTCTTGTGTCGACATCAAACTGTTTACTATAACACCGTGCATCAAGTGCACGCTGACAAACGCTCCTGGTCATGGACTCAGTCCACTGACATCAGAAGGCAAGGTGTGAATACCTTCGTGCACGCGCTTAATATCAGGTGATATGTTTCTGTTGCCTAATCAGTCAATATCTTGTAGATGATGATGATGATGATGATGACGACGACGACGACAATGATTGGTGTATGGCTTTCAAATGAGGCCTAGCGGGAGCTCCATAGCGAGGCTCGCCACAGCGCCATCTGCAATTCTGATGGCGGCCCCGCCCCGTGCCGTTTTAATCCCGCATTAAGCCCCGGCCGTCCTCCTCCTCTCCTCATGGATTAATTGACGTGAAAGACACGTGCGGCCGCCAGTTAAGCGAGGGAGAGCGCGTGCTCTCAGTCCACCACTACCACCACCAGCATCAGCAGCAACGCCATCGCACGGCCGACAGGGAGGCTACTCCTCGCTATCAAGACGCGGAAGAGGGAAGGGACGATACTCTGACCACTGCCGGAGCCGGGGCGTCGTTGTCGCGGAGCGTTATCTACTCCTGACCCGGGCGATGCGGATCTGAGGGTAACTAGTCGCAGCATCACTGGTGGAGATGCCGAGGCTTGGAGGAGTACTGGTGGCGTTCGTCATCTCCCTCGTCAGCAAAACAACCGACAGCAAAAACGGTTAGTTGTTTTTTATTATTATTATTTTTCATAATGTAATGATGTCCGTGCGTTATCCAAAGTACTGGGTTTTTTTTTTCTGTCTGCATGTTTACAGTTGATCAACCTCTGTTTCTTTGCTCCTTACCTACCGGCATGCGTATGAAAATATTTTAGAATTCACGGCAGGAAAATATCTGATGAACTGCATGTTGCATGTGTGTTTATTATTTCGATGGAATACGTTTCCAGATTAGTTTTTTTTCTGAACATTGTATGTTTATTAGATATTTGCATAGAATGTATGTTGTGCAGAACTGGTTGTAGTGAAGTCTACTTGTGCAGTTAAAAACTGTTAGTCTGACTCGCAATGTTCCGGTAAAAATGTGATATAGATCGCGGTAACCTCGCGCTGCTAATATTCACAAAAGAATACTCGGTCAAAGAGAGACAGAGACGTGAGCAGAAAAGGAGACAGAGAGATGAGGACATGTTTAAAAATGTTTGAACAGTTCGAATTTGTCGGTCTCCTCCAAATGCGCCATAAAACCGCTTTTGCCAGAATCTTTCTTGGAGCTCTGTGGGATGCAGAAGGAAAGGGCATCTGGCAATATATAAAACTAAAGGTATCCATCTTGAGGGAAAGTTCGTCGATAGAACCTTCAGTGCAGCCACATGGTGCCTCCTGGAAGGCAAAACACAGTAGTGGGCAAAGATGTTTGGCCAGAAGAGCGCTGGTGGCGAGACAAAGCCGTGGCAAGCGCGCTTTTCGGCAACTTCTTTCATCTTCGTCAATCCCAGTATAAAAACATGTTTTTCCATTTGAGGGACAAAAAGAGCGCGGTATGTGTGCAAACACCAGGGCGGGCGCGCTATTCGAGGCCGAGGTATAGATCCTCCCACTTGCAAGTTCTCTGGAACCGTCTCTAGACTATTAGATCAAAACCCGGCGTACGTCATTTTTCCTCCGGGTGGCAACGAAGTTAGAAGGTTTTACAAAATTAACCGTCCTAGCTCTGTCCCGGTTGCCATGGCAGCCGGTAAGCGGGAGACGACAGTACGGCAAGATTCTTTCTAAAGCTTCCAAAGAAGACAAAATCCCAACCTGTTGGTTAGCTTGATATTCTCATTCACTCGACACCCTCCACCAAAAACAAACAAGATGGCGAGTGTTTTTGTCGACTGGCATCTTATGGAGGACAGGAGAGGAATGCGACATGGCGGCTAAATTAAAAGTCGTTAAGCGGCCGCGCACTGCACACATGTTTTTTTTTTTTTTTCAGGCTGAATCGAAATTGAGATTCTGGACGATTTGGAATCGTAAATGAAGCATCGTTATATCTATTACATACCCGATTGAAGATACGATTTCTTGGCATATTATTTGTTGTGTTTGACAGTTCGGACTCGGGTACTGACCAGTCAGGGTCACTACAAGAGTCGCTGCTTGTCCATCTTGTGGCCAAACTGTGTATTTGTGAAATTACCTGAAAATTGTGTCACAAACCAAAATTCAGAGCTTGCTGTGTAGCTAGCATGGTCTTTTGTGTATTAAGTGTTTTGTCCAAAGTTTAGTGCACGATGAAGTGGATGCGACTTCCTGTTGACTGTGTAACCTGTCTTCACTGCGTGTTGTCTCGCCCAGTGTACTACCCTGCCATGTGCTTGGAAATAGTTCTTCGTGTGTCAGACATGAGATGGTCTCCCAGTCCAAACATTTTTCTTTTTCACCTTACAGTAAATGTGAAGTTTTCATAAACTGTTTTCTTCCATCAAAATCAGCTGATGACATGGGTTCACAGGGTTTGATAATTTTCATCTGTGGTTGAAAAAGAGTAGCAGATGGATGAATTAAAGTTTAGTGTTAGTTTACGACAACAGTCTCTTTAATTCAATATATTACACAAAACAAAGACGAAAAACAAATTAAGGATCGAAGAAACGATGCAAATAGAATAATAGATTATTAAATACCACGAATGTTTGTTTGTTTGTTTTTTTTTTTTTTTGTCTGTCTGTCTGTCTGTCTGTCTGTCTGTCTGTCTGTTTGTTTGTTTCCCTGGGTATTTGTCTGTAGCGGATGCGTCATGCACTATGTCAGGTCGGAAGTAATTGTGTCGAGTGCATGTCGGGACCGTTAGTCGTGTGCTGGCTATCACTGGATGGCGAGCAGCTGCTGTCCGTGTCGTCTGTCACGACGATGCTAAATGAGATGACTGCATGCTGGGCCACTAGCACTAACCTCACAGCAATGTGTGTTGGTGTGTAACGAATAGTCACAGCTCGTCAGCACGTGTGCCAACCAGCAGTCCCATCCTTCGTGTGATCGTTCGATTCCTTTCGTTTACTCTTTATTTCTCCTTTTGTATCTTGTCTTCAGTTTTTCCTTCCTTGTCTGCCCTTTTTTGTTTCTTCCTGTGTTTCTTCTTTCTTTCTTTCTCTTTTTTTAGTTGGTTTAGTTTTGTCCTTGTTACTCCTCGAGGAGCATATGGCCGCTTCTTCTTTTTATTTAGTTAATCCATTTATTCGTCCCATTTCCGTTTGACCTTTATCACTACTCTCCTTCTTTCTGTTCCTCCAGTTGTCAGCACCCACGCTCAGGGCGCACTCTCTTTCTATCCCTGGTGAACACACAAAACACCCCTAGTCACAAATACAGCAAAATTACATTTATGTAAATCTTCATTAGTAGAAGTTTTTCCCCTGAGACATGTCTCAGTTTTCTTGGTTTTTGATAGTATTTGAGAGAAACTAGGTTGGGTAGATGTTCATGTAGTCTTGTTAGTTTAGCAATACACGCCTATTATTTGTTTTTTAAATTGGTGTGAGTATTATTTAATAAATATATATTATTTACTGTAGAGTAAGGCGGTTTCAATGTAAGTGTTGACCGATTGTAAGATATTTGAAGCTAGTTTTTGCTTTTTGTGACACAAGTGTGTCTCTGTTTATCTACCTGTAAAATTGTTTACCGCTTAAAACGGGTGGATGGTCTAAGCAGTAAAAGTCTTTCGTTTGCTCTGTCTTTGACTGCTAAATTCTCCTTGGCCTCCAAGCTTCGTCATAATGGATGAATAAAACTAATGACTGTTCACTTAGCGGCTTCTACCTGTTCGTGGCATTGTTTATGAATGACAAGCAAATTAGTGTGCATGCGTGTATGAGTGTTCATGTGTGTGCTTGCGTGTCAGTCCGTGCGTGTGTGATGCATACACTTGCATCCATTAGCTGCTAAGTTCACGTGTGAGTTCATATTGGATCCACGTTCTTCGTCATGTAAGTCCAGGATAGCGATAAAACATTGATGACTTTGCTCTTGTTGTTAAAAATGTTGCTACCACAGTAAATTATTAATTATCTGTAAAACTGTTTTGTTCTACAACTACCCACCCGCTCCCGTTGCCGTGCTACATGGGTACCTGCTATCTCTGCTGCAGCCCTGAGCGCCACGCCATTCCTCGGGATTCCGGGAGTTATAGAACTGGAATGTTCTGGAGAAGTCTTGGATTCGACAAAACCTTGGTGTCCATGCTGCTGTTTACGCACCGCGATGACCGTATCCTGGCAACGGTCAACATCGTCACCAACGAGTGCACCACTTCCGCCATCTTGTCGGCCTGTGTCATCTTCAAACAGGACACCCGCAAGACGAAGCTCAAGACTCTGATCATGGATTTAGCGCCCAACCACACCCGCAAGTACGGGTGTGAGATCAGCAGTGTGAAGTCTGGAGACAGGGCCAGGACCGACACGTGGCAGTACGAAGTCCTGGGGCTCCGTAAGTTCCTCCTGTGTGTCTGTGGTGTCAGGTCTGAGACCACACACAGATTTTTATTTATTTGTGTGCAGTGCTCAGACTCACTATATCTGGTCAGTACAGTCCGCTAAATATATAAAATATGATTCACTGACCACCACCCCACCCATCTCTCCCTCCACTACACTTTTCTTGTTTGAGAACTTTCACGTTTCCGATGTTCGCAATACCGACTTCATCAAATTAGAAAAAAAAAATGGACAGAAGGACGAGGGATTGCATTCACTAGAAAATCAGGCTTTTAACAAACGATGTATTCTTAAAATGTGAGCTTTATTACAGCCATTTGTCGTTGATGAGAAGAAAATGGATTTATCCAACTCCCATCTTTAAAGCTTCTTTCCATAAAAAAAATGGTTCGTGAAGATGGTCCGTTGTTAATGACTCCTCCATCTTGTTTGTCCTGGTTACATGCTAATGAGCTGTGTGATACTTACTGAATGTACCGAGATGTACTTATGATGCTGCGTGCATTTGATCTTTCTCATTAATTCTGTGGATGACATTCTGATGGATTAATTCTGTGGTTAGTAAGAGGAACATCCTACAGCTTGGTGCCCTTTGACCTTATTGCTAGAATCACTTCACAGGTCTGACCTGCCTCCTGTGTGGTTGCTAAGGTGACATCTACATCAGTGTAGATAGCGAACAGATTTCCTGTCTGAGCCGAGAACTTGTGTTACTTTTTTGTCGAAGCAAAGTCGGAGAGATGTCAGTAGAAATAATGTTTTTCTCTTCTTTGCTTTGTGCTGCATTTGATACTTTGCAACTTTGAAGATTCATTTTGTTTTTTAATCCAAAATTTGAGACTCGCACACCGTGGGACTGGCACACCATTAGCTAATTAGATAATTACCAATCATTAGCTACTTTTTACGATGGCATCGCATATTGAGCATGGTCATCTGCAACTATTGATATTACGAGCAATCCTGCGGGGAGTGAGGGAGAGGTTAAATTCTTTGTCTGTCTGTCTGTCTGTCTGTCTGTCTGTCTGTCTGTCTGTCTGTCTGTCTGTCTGTCTGTCTGTCAATAAAACCTCACTTTATTTGTTGACTGTTTACTGATGTACTTAATGACACGACCATGTGAAAGTTACATGTTATAAGTCAATATTTAAATACAGCAGTTTTATAACTTTATATACGGGGAATGACAAATACAAGTTTGTAATCGCTTGCACTAAAGTTCTAGCCTCTACATCTCATTGACTAGTTGCGATAGAATAGTTTATGTCTACTTCAGTATGTTACTGAGATGACCAGATCACCCGTATGTCCACCTCACTGGCTACAGGTGGGTGGCTACTATCACATTTTGATTGGTTACACATGGCTACAGAAAATTTACTAAAAATATTAGTTTTTACATGTTTAAGTACTGAAATAATTATACACATTAGTCAATGATCACACAAACAACACACAGTCATTTCAAGATTTGTCACTTGTGACATTTAAGGAAACTGAATAATTTTATCAGCTTACAGTTTACGCAAGAGGTTAGTAAGCTAATGATGTTAACGGTTTGTCACTGGTGATGATTGGGTCTGTTAACCTGTCAGTGCTGAGTCATGTACAGCCTTCAGTCTGCATCCACCCGACTCTCCTTCCACCCGGGCATCGCTGTCAGTGCAGGCGCACTGAGCTTTGGTCTTCTGTGGCTTTGGGGACACGAGACTTTCTGTAATGATTGGGTGGATACCCGGTCCTTGGTCTTGTAAGTCGACCGACTGGGATCATCTTTAACTAAACTGTTTATACGTGTAGCTGAAGGAGAGAACTGAGTATCCATGGGTACTCCATGCAGCTAACGACTTGTAATGACAACACACATCTCAACTCAATCCATTGAAAGTTCAAAAGGTCATGCATTACTGCATGTAAGAGACAGGTACCCGCAGTCATCTCTGTCTGTCTTCTTCACTCTGTGTTCGTTGCTCGTAGCTGAGCCTCCGTCGTCTTGTCACTCGATTCGGCACCGTGTGACTCGCCATACATCCGGGTATTGATCACACCCCGCCATGCATGCATCCATGCAGGAATATAGATAGTGAATGGGTGGGTCTATTTATACATCTGTCAAAACCCTGGACTGACGCTCCATTTAGACATTTCCAAAATGACGAGCACTTTTCCCGCATCCATTGACTGTCTTTGTCATGTTTTTTATTCTTCCTGAGTGAGAGAGAGAGAACAAATACTGAGTAACCCTCTAGTACTCTAGGTACATGTGAGCTCTGCTATTCATTTGTCAAACTACGAAAACATGTATGGTAATGATTATATAGAGTGGAGTTTAGTGTGTAGTGTATAGTATTGGTATCTATATATAATTTTACATACAGTAGTGTTCAGCAGATGATCGCTGTATCGACATTGCTAGGACTTCGCGAACATTCTAATTTGAGAAGGCAAATGCAGCCAAACTAGAGAGCGGGACACTGCCGTGCTCTGTCCTGGACATGATGAACCACTCACTCCACTGTTTCTATAGCCATTAAAGTGTTTTAGTGTAAGAGGGTAGCGTAAACAACAACAAAGCCAACTTCCGCTGTGTGTAATATCGCGGATGAGCACTTTACCAAAGTCTTCACACATGTCGATATCACAGACATCATCAGTGCCAGCCTTTCACGGTCAGTCGGTGCAAACACTGGCTGGAGCCACTGGTCAACCACACTGTATGGACTGTACGCATGCGCAGTTGGCCGCCAGGATCGGCGGCTGACATGTCATTACTCTCTTCCTGCGTCTGGGACAGGAAGGAGGGTTTCTTTGTTACCAAGTCTAATTAGCTTTGCTGAGGAGGACAGGGGAAGACGGGGCCGGATGGTGGCAGGAACGTTGACGAACAGACGTCTTCCTGCTGGAGGCGATATTGATTGCTGATGAAAAGATAGGCAAGGAGATGTATGTTTGATATGTGACGGCCATATCGCAAACACGGGGAGAGGGACAAGTAGTGGGGTGACTGGTGCGACAACTAGTGGGGCGAGCTGGTGAGACTTGTGGGGTGACTGTGAGACAACTAGTAGGGCAGCTGGTGAGACAACTAGTGGGGCAGCTGGTGAGACAACTAGTGAGGCAGCTGGTGAGACAACTAGTGGGCAGCTACTAGCGAGAGAACTGGGCAGGGATGTGAGAACTGCTGGTGACATGGTTTTACTCGCAGTCATCTGCATACACGCCCCCTGGTGTTGACATTGTCTTGAATATAAACAAAAAAGTGAGAGGGAGAAACAAAACGAAATAGAATGTGTCATAACTTTGTTTACAAATGTTTGCTTTGTCTGGTGTGAAGACAAAACGACTGGCAGGAATGGGTGACGAAAGAAAAATTGAGCGATTGAAAAAAAAACAAAAAAACAACTATTATCAAAGCTGAACGAGAAGGTCAATAGACAAGCACTGAGACACACACACACTATAGACATATAGGCGAACACAAACGTATACGTTTCTCGGAGTGGTGGTACAAACACGCGATCGGAAGTATACCTCCCCCATTCCCCCGTCCCTTCCTGCCCCCACCCACTCCTTCGCTAAAGACGTTCGTGATGGCAGCCACACGTCTGAAGCACTACCTGTTAAAAGTCGTTAATAATAGATGTCCTCGGAATTTTCCGAGTTGCACTGGTCCACTCCAATCACACTATGGCCAGCTATTACCACGCAGTTACTGCTTTCACCCCTGCTTGCTCAAAGAAGTCCGGGCTTTGATCTTGGAGCAGCTGTCCCCTCCACGCACACACACACCACCCCCAGCCACCCTACACCTCACTAGACCGCCATCATGACCCTCCCGACCTCCCAGCCTCTCTCACCCCCTCCTCCCTTCTCCTCTAGCGTCATCTGTCGAAGGTTGGTGCACGTACTCTTCGTCCGTATCGACGTTGTGGCAACCAGGGGAGGCCACTGCTGCCTCGGCTTCCTTTGCTAGGCGCCGGGCAGATGAATATGTACAAAGTGCGCACACATTACGCGCATTCTTCGCTAATGGAGGCAACGATGCCAGCGGTGGTGCGCGGGGCCCGTGCCATGATTGCTTTGATTATCGTGGCTTTTGTCGACCAGGCACGCGCCAGTAACGGTAAGTTGAGATCATCATCTCTGGTTGTCGTTTAACCCCACTTTTAGTCATTGTCTTTTCAGCGATGACGTCACACTTGACAGTTAGTATTTGCATGTTGCGGTCAGAAGGAGGCCTGCCCACCCGAAAACCTTCTCTCGTAGCTGGTGTTAGTCAGGACTACGGCGTCGTGCGGTGTGAAGAGTGAGGTCATCAGGCTACAGACATGCATGTTCTCGTCAGCGATGATGGTCGTTATCACTGTGTAGTTTGTTTGATGGATTGATTATAAAACTATTTTTTGACACAAAGTAGTTGTTAACCCGATGCATTTGATACTCGGTGCTTGTGAAACCATCTGTGGCCAACCATCATCGGCAAAGCACAGGTGAAGAAGAAGCGATCTCCAGTACCTGTCGGTGTGTGAGATGAAGCAGTCAGTATCCAAGGTCCTGACGTGGCAGTCAAGATGTTAAACTACTTCGTGACACCGATGTCGCAGGAAAAATTCCCTTCTTTATGATTCTGTATTTGTTGTTGCACAAATTTGATGTTCGGAATAGAAATACAAAGCAAAACAAACTTGTCTTCAGCTATCTCTGAAGCAGTTTGTGCCGTGCATGTCTGTAGCCCTGCTGTTCCTGTCCTTCCTCCACTCCCCCATCCTCCGTACTCCCATCCACCTTTCTTCTTTTGTTATTTGTCCTTATCTGACACTCCAATCGTCTTACCACCTGCCGGTCGCCTCATACTTAGCTTTGTCACACACTGAGTGCTCCATCCTATTTTTGCCGAAAGGATTACGAATATAATTACCATTGTTATAGGAGGAGCTTAAAATTGCATTTTATTTTTCATTATGAGAGAAGAAAGACTAAATAAAACCTGTAACATTTTTGAAATCGAGTTTATTTCTTGCATCTTTTGAGATATCCTAAATACTCATCGTTTTCTTTTGTTGTAAATTAGACCCTAACCTGTAAGAATAAGCATCTTGTAAAGTTGATGTCATATTTTGTCCATGTACTAAATAAAATTTAATTAGACGCTTTTAGGAGAGGATAGGAGATAAAAATGAGAGAAAGAGTTTTTGTGATGCTATATTCTTTCTGTGATCGTAGCTAGAGGCAGCTAGTCTTTCTTCTCTTTACTTTGAAGATTCCCACGTCCTTTAAAATTGTATATTCTTCACATCAAGGAATGAGTGTCCGACCATTCCAAGGAATACTGGGAATACAAGAGGTGCAGTGCTCGGGCGACGTGCTCTCCCCTGACACCACGGTCCTGATGATGGCGCTGTACACCATAACCAAGGGAGGCAATGAGATGCGGAGCAGTGTGAGGAACAGTAGCATCGTCTTCGCTTCTGTCAACCTCATGACAGGGGAGTGCACCACGTCGGGAGTTTTCTCCTCCTGCTACATAGACCGGAAGGACTCCCGCAGAACGAGGCTGAGCGCGCTGATCAAGGACCTACCCGAGACTGAAGTTCGCAAGTATGGATGCGAAGTGAACAACGTCCGCACGGGTCAACTGTCAAATCTCATTTCCTGGGTACTGGAGGTCAAGGGCGTCAGTGAGTACCTCCAATCCATTGCAGGAAGCAGGGAGCGGGGGAGGGTTGCGCCCATTAACTCGGGCCAATTAATGTCAAGTGATAATTACCGATCGATGCTGGTGTCATTTAAGTGGTATTAATAATGTGAGGTTGATGTCATGTGAGATGGGTTGGCTGGGTTTCGCGGAGCAGATGACCGGGTACGTGGATAACGAAGTGCGTTTATTGTCAGTTGTTTCTTTCCTCTAACGTCACCAAGACACATGCACTCAGTTAAACCCTTCATTACGGGTATCTGACGTCACGGTGCAGCTCGGTCACTGAACCGTGGCTAATGGCGTTTGCTTCTCTCTCTGTTCACGGATCATTAGCTGGGGTCATTCTAATTTGATTGCATCACACTTACAGCACGAACTCACTTTATTTACTGAGTCGATGTCTCTGACGAACGTGGATTTCTGTCCGTCGGTACATTTAATCGCGAACGTTCGTGAGGTTTAAACTGTCTAACGCAGGGTATGTAATGACAGGAATCATTGAGTGCGATATTCTATAGCAGACAGACAGACAGACAGACAGACAGACAGACAGACAGACAGACAGACAGACAGACAGACAGACAGACAGACAGACAGACAGACAGACAAACAAACAATACACTTCAATCATTATCATTGAGATTTTTCTCCCTCTGTCTCTCCCTAGCACACACATTATGTATATAAACATATGTGTGTTTTGAGATATATATATATGTGTGTACGTGATTGCTCTCAAACACACACACACACACAGCGCGCATACCCATGTTGATCTTACAAATAACAGCTCACACACACACACACACATACACACCTATGTACTTGCCATGTTACATGTAGGCATATTCTAATCGCCCCCACATGTTCATAAATCTTGTTTTTATCTCGGTCGAGCTCACGGTCTTACATCTCACAGCATTACGACAGCGGCTGTCGGAGGAGGAGGATGTCTCTGCTTCTCCAGATACAAACTGGGTTTCCTCTTTTTTTTCTTATTCCTCTGCTTCAACAGACGTAGACTTAAAAAATAAGAGTGACAACCTGCTTTACGAAGATTATCTAATATAAAATATGTTTTCTAGAAAGTCTGGCTCTCTCTTTCTCTCTCTCTCTTTCTCTCTCTCTCTTTCTCTCTCTCGCTCTCTCTCTCTCTCGCTCTCTCTCTTTCTCTCTCTCTCTACCTCGTTACCGAGGAAGCAAAATGTCAGTGAACATGATGTCTATAGAGAAGAAGAAAACCTGGATGTTGTTTGCGTGAGTACAAACCATATTTACCGTCAACCCCTCGTCTTACTTTCACTCCGCGTCTCTCACATTACCTCCCCAGATTTCCTGGCCGGCAGTGATGAGTAAATATCTGCTGTAATCAGTAATTTACTTGCGGTGCCGTGCTAACAGTCCTCCCAGTGAAAGCTCTGCACTCATTTGTTCGTTCATTAATACCTTGTTCTGTCCGTCCGTCATCTTACCTAATCTCACCATCGTTTCCTTCCTCTGCTGCCAGCTCGTCCATCCCGTCGTCCCCCTCCGCCCCCACAAAAATAAGTTCATCCTCCTGTCTAACCGATTTCTGGTCAGCTTTGTCTCTCTCCCTCACCCTGTTTTGGAACGAGTCGCTTTTTGATAAAACAACAGTAATGCACTTGAGCTTTTTCTGGTCTTTGTTGTTTACTAAACATCTCTTGTATCAGCCATGGACGGGGAGGTAACTCCTGGCAGGCAGTGAGGTCAGGCAAGGGAGGGTAACACACAGTCGGAGAGAAGGTGACAGAGGCTGTAATGTCATCTAGTCACAGGAATTTTATTAGTCAAATAATTTTTAAGGCAGTCTGTGTACACCTGGTGGTATTTACCGCAAAAATATTTTTAGATGACACCAAAGCGGGTTTCCAGCATCAGCGCTCGCTCATCGGAAAGAAGAAAGAAAGAAAAATATGTTTGTCACATAAATTACCATGGTTTCATTTTTGTTTGTTTGTTTTTCCTTTCTTTCTTTCTTCAGGGCTTTCCTATATTCAGTTTTTATTCATGTTTTCTCTCTTTGTCTCGTCCTTTGTTTCTGTCAGCGTCTTCTGTCGTCTGCTCTACAAGACTACAGAAGCCTCGCGACAGGTAAACATGAGCCGTACATCAAGCCATGGACACAAATAGCTTGCTGGCTTCTGGTAGCAGGCAAACACCAAACTTTTTTGTCAATACGAACTAACTCAAAATCGCTAAGAAAGTCGCAAAATGAAAGAAAATTCCTCCTGCTTTTTTTAATTGCTTCGAAATGGGAACATCGAGCAATGAATGTGTCTTTTGAACTTCAGGCAACCATCGGGTCTATTTTTCTTGTTGACTTCTCGCGAGGTTATCCTCTCCTACCGGAAATCAGAAGCTCGCGGTCTCTTGCTACGAATGCAGATGTTCATGCCATGGGGATGGTGGGGATGGAGGTGAGGTGATTCTCCCATCACCTGTTGTCTAACAGGTGTATTAATCACAGGGCTGGAGGAGACGGGAGAACCAGTCACCAGGCAGAAAGAGAGCTGATGTGACTGTGTGAGACTTGATGTAAAGAAAGATGACGACGATGAAAGAGTGTGAGCCTTGATGATTGGGTGGCTGGCTTTTTACTTTGGAGTTGTTATGGAGACGGGTATACTTGCTTGACCGCACTTTGGTGAAATAGAGCTTTTGAAAGATGTGAGATGTGGCTTTATTATCATCTTTCTTTTTATTTATTGATCTATCAACTATCGACCTACTTATGCAAAAATTCGGTGGCAGTGTGTGCGTGCTTGTGTGTGTGTGTACGCGCGCGTTCGAGTGCTTACGAGATACATAAGTACATGCGCGTGAACTTTTGAACTTGATATAGATGACTTGGAGGGTGGAAATGCCCTTATGTAAAGAGATAAGAATTTGGCTGTCACTTTTTTATTTATTCCCATCTTCCTCGAAGAAAAAATTGTTTCTGTGAAAAATTCAATGCTGTTTTCACCATGTTTACCTGAAAACCGGAAGTGATATTCTTTGCCCAGCTGCTTGGCCCACCAAGCCTTTGAGAAGACCCAGCGAAGCGCTGGCTGCCAAACTAAATATTCGCCCTCATGCCAGGGTTTTTGACTGGGAATGCAAATACTTCACTTGGTATGCATGAAGAAGTGTTACTCCTTCTACCCGCTGCTAGCCCCGGGAAACGTTCAATAATGCAGTTGCAGGGGAAATCATTCTCTCTCACTGCCAGCCATCACAGATGCAAGCGAGGTAACTGCCTTTCTTTGAGTCTTTGGCGCCAGTCGCAGTGCCGCACCATGAGTGCAGCCGCTTGCGTCCCTGCAACATGGCTGCGTGCGTGTGGACACCATGCCGGAGGTCTGTGCGCACTCCCGCACTCCTCCTTCTCCTCCTTCTCTTCCTCCTTCAGCTGCACAGCACAGGTGGCAACGAGGAAGGTAAGTGTCATTTCGAAAATATTTTTTACGACTTTTTAACAAAGAAAAGTTCAGACTTTTGTGTTTAATGATTTCTTCCTCTACCTCTCCTTCCTGCAAGCTCCTCGGTGTTTGTCTTGAGTTTGTCTTCAAGCGAGCAGATGCAGGGTGCAGCGTTGCCAACGAAACAAACAAACAACACGCCTTTCATTATACACACGATATGAAGGGACAGGCAACAAATAGAAATCCTGTGTATAGAACACTTTTTTTCCTTAGAGAACATTTTTCACATGCATCACTCGGTCTTTTATAAAATTAATTTATAGAAAAAGCTGTTTCTACACGTACCAAGTCTTGATGGAAGAAAATGAAGCAGGAATTTAATGTTGACAATGTGGCGGATAGAGAAGTGATAGACTGAAGGAGGGTACAGTAAGCTGTGGGTAAGAATGGCAAGCCATTAATGTCAATAAAAACAATTTCCACAACATAAACAGTCGGCAAACAGCCATTGTATCAGCAGTTTATCGAGTTACTTGACATCGTTAGCTGCTCCGACAAGACTTTATTCACACATCACATCGGTTATCTACTCTGTAAACATCCATCTGTTACTCCATGTAGTAAACTGTCTTGTCTACCAGCACTTCATTTGTTACAATTCGAGTTGCAGTAATAATAGACAATTAGTGGTTGAAATTTTTTTACCTTTTTATCGTCAATATTTTCTAAGCTTAGTTATCTATCCCATGAGTAATTTACTATTACTTTAGGGTCATCAGAGTCGTGACCTATGACATCAATTATTCATCACAACACTAATCATTGAGTCAGGTGTCAATGAGACATAACGATAAGTCAGCACTCAGGTAATTTATTCCTAAATTGTTGCACCTGTAATCTCCTACATGACCGTGCATGACCGCACCATTCACTCAGATGAAGATAAGGCTTCACTTGACTCTGTCACGTGACCTGGCAACACGTTGTAAACAGTTACCTTGTCACCTGACCCCAGTGTTATGAGGCTGGTTACACCGGCATCTGCAGCTGGCCGGCGGTTAGCCTCATAGACGCTGATTGGTGCCTTATCGATGACCACTTGACAGAGTGAGCCATTCCTCGACACGTGACTCACTCCTTGTTTAGACATTAGTTTTGACTGGTCACGTGAGTTGATTCAAAGTCTGGAAACACACGCCAAGCAAGTGTTGGCTACAGAAGTTTAATGTTTAGCAAAGGTTGTTGAGTGTGTTAACCTTGTTGATGACATGGTAGATGATTCTTAACATGTTTGCCAGTAAATACGAAATATGTCTTCACGATAAACACTAGAACATCAACATCGGAGGATTAAAAAAAATTACTCAGAATCCAAAATAATTCCGGAGTTAACTTTGATAAAGTTGTTATAGTAAGACAGGAAATTATCTGGCTATGATAATGATGATGATTGATGATGATGATGATGAGGAGGAGGAGGAGGAAGATTGTTGATTGTTGTTGATGTTGATGATGACGATGATGATGACGATGATGATGATGTACAGTCAAGGAAAGCACTGTGAGCTAAACGCTTTGTTATATTTTTCCAGGAATGACTGTTCAGACGTTTCAAGGGATACAATCCATACAGGAAGTGTCGTGTTCCGGCAAGGACCTTTCCTCCGACACCGACGTCTTCTCGATATCGTTGTACTCTGGCAGCGACCTCCTTGCGCAGGTCAACGTCATGAAAAATGAATGTACGACTTCCGGGTCGTTTTCCTCATGCATTATTAACGAGCGCGACTCGCGGGCCACCGTGCTGCGGACTCTGGTGACGGACCCCGACCACAGGAGGACCCGGGACTTTGTTTGTGAGATCAACAGTCTCAAGGCGGGCAGCAGGTCGCAAATCTTAACTTGGAAAAGGGCGATAACCAGGCTGCGTAAGTTGCTATTGGACTGAATTCCCTCCGCTTTGTTTGTCAACACGAAATCCATTCCCTTCTCAAGTAAGGCGTGTTACTCAATACTCATAGTCTTTGAGTGGAGAGTATAAATATATAATTTACTGAAAACTTACATTTTGTTTTAGTGACTGTTACGATGCTGAGATATACTATCATGATGTTAGGAGAGGGTTGTAGTTCGTGATTTATATTTGCTGAGTCCTTTGTTACGTGCGATGCTCACCCGATGTATCGCGGCTGTAGTGACCATCATGGCGGGTAGGTGGACGTCTTCGCTCGGACACACTCGCGACATCTGTTGGCAAGGATGGCAGTCGCTAGTTTTCTCGGGGCATTGCATATCCAACCAACCCGTATTGTATGATGGAGACCGAATTCTCTGGCATAGGTAACCATGAAGGACAAAGCTGATACGTCCAATACCTTTAACATCATCATTATTTGAGGTATCATTGGTGATATCGTCTATGTTTTTATCTTTATGGTCATTATCCCTTTTAGTTCAGATGTTGATAGTGCGCACACACACACACACATGTACATACACACCTACACACATACATCTGCGCGTGCTAAGTCGTTTCATTGTTATCCATTTAATGATCTTTAATGTATCACACACAGGCATGGATGCACAAAAAGAGACGAGCTCACATCTGTTAGCCAGCACACAGGAGGTTGGGTTGCGAGCTGCATGGGTCGTAAAGATGAAAGGATGGCGAGGTCTCAGGTGGCCGGCATGTTTACGGCGGCTTTGTTTCTTAATGCTCGCAGATTACTATTGTTTTCACAGCGCCGACACAAAACAGCCTCGTGTTCATCAAGACTTGTAAACTAATGCACCCAGCGATCTCAGACCTACATACCCTGTGTTTTGTGCCAGCAGGTCTCGGCTTGCCGACTACCACGTGTCTTTCCTGCGTGCTGTCTGGCACTACGCGCACCACCAGACAGTGCATGCCGGGACGGTCGTTTACTGTTTGACTCCAGCAGTTTCAGGTCATCCCCTTTCCCTTTCCCCTCCCCCCAACCAACCGCTTCCTCCATTTTGCCTGTCGTTCTGCTGGAGGCGGGGTGGAGCGGAGCCAAGAGGCCGATGGCTTTGTTCTGAGAGATTGACATTTCGGCAAAGATCAATATTTCCTCACAAAGTCACAAATATTGCCCATGCGGTTTCCCCAAGTTTGACAGAAAGAATGGTCGCGAGTCTCAAGCAGGATATGGCTGGCTTTTAGCGTCAACTGTTGTTATCTTGTCCTTCAGGATGTGGAAAAAGCAAATGTAAATTACAAAGAGTTATTTCGCAGCACCGAAATATTCCTCCATCCATATGTTTCTGGTGTGTTGTTCTCAAAGAATAACGGTCTCATGAGAATCATCGAAACCTTTATTTACTTGTTTATATGCAGATACCTATTTCTCATCCTCTCTCTCTCTCACACACACATTAT
This sequence comes from Pomacea canaliculata, assembly GCF_003073045.1. Classification (NCBI taxonomy): domain Eukaryota; kingdom Metazoa; phylum Mollusca; class Gastropoda; order Architaenioglossa; family Ampullariidae; genus Pomacea; species Pomacea canaliculata. The sequence continues at coordinate 18,767,903 of NC_037596.1, read as the reverse complement.
TTTATATATCTCTTCTTTCTACTTTATGTACTTTCATAGATTGAAATCGTGGAAAGGAATAGACAATGATGCAGCTTTATTGACGATATCGATAACGGATACAGACATGCTTCACTGGGATGTCTGCTAGTGACTGGCAAATGGTTATTATTAACCTAACCCTATTCCTGCTAATAATTTTGAAATGTCGCTGTTCAGAAGGTGACAGCGCAGAACATTTCAGTTTCCTATCGACCTTCATGACAACGACAACGATGAACGTGGCATCGCCACGAGACAGAGCTCCTACCAGTGACAGGGGCAGATAATTCGATATTTCTTTTTTTTCTGAAATGCGAGATACGGAATTATTTAACTTGGTCTGTCGCCCACTTTGGCCCATAAATCGATGGTGTTTGAAATTCAAAAACCAAATGCCATGGCACCTGCAAGTGAACCGTGTAAACACACTTCATAACGGCTACGATAAAACTCCGCTTGGGCGCTGGGTAAATGATAGGGGTGGAAAAGCCCCATAGGCTCTGGGGAAATAACTCTGCGCTCCTATCAGCCACCTAGGAATCAAGGGGGATTATCTTGACGGCGCGAGGACGTCAGTACGGCAGAAGACTGGCACAGTGGAACAAAGCCACAGAACTCGTGGACCGACCAGCAGCTAAGAATGCTGGGAATGATGCTGCCATGTCTGGCGCTGACATTTCAATTTTCCTGCTCTTCTGCACAAGGAGAACGAAATGGTAAGTACATGCTCTTCATATTTCTCTCTTTTCTAAACTCGTTTCTAGGGTTAGGAGGAGCCTCGCGAGTAAATTTCGTGAGGACAAAAATGTAGGAGAGAAATTCTCCATTTCAGAAGACAAGGCAGGGATGGTAGGAGGACAGTCTCGACCGCCAGTGTCTCTTGTCTCTAGAATGCTAATCGCTTGATATGGATATGGGACAGTCCTGAAATTCAGTATGGAATCAAACAGTTTTATTTTTTTCTTGAAACCTGTTGGTTGACTGAAGTCTCTGCCGAGGATCAATGTGAAGCTTCACCAGGAGCCTGGAGTCACGATGAAGGTCGAGCGATGTGTCAATATTGCTTCACACAGTTCTCGCAGTTTCTCGTGAAATTTCCTCCGAAGTTCAAACGATTATTAGCTAGTCTTTCTTGCTGGCAAAAACTGAATTAAATGGATTATAATATCCAGCAAAGTCTTTCCGTCTGTCTTACAAACGGACTGTCCACTTGTTGCAAAAATAATCTTATATTTATTTATTTTATAGAATCCTCTCTATACCATTGTGTCTAGTCGTTGGCGTTTCCTCTTTCCCATTCTTTTCTCTTTTCCTGAAATCCTTCTCCATCCTTTTCTTGTCCACCATGTCTGTTTGCAGAACGTATGGCTCTCACGTTCATTTTTCTTCGCCTGTTTCGTTCACCATAGGAAATAAAATAAATAGGCAAGTAAATATTAATGATCGCTTGAAACATAATCGTTTGACATAACAGGCAGGAGTGCTCTCTAAAAAAGCAGTGTAAGCCGATACCTATGTTGCAAGATGATGGTACATTTGACAACTGCGCATGTCAAGACGGCCAAGCGAATTTGTGGCCAAATGTGCAAAATCCAGTCACATACTGTATGCCATGTGTCTGGCTTAGAGTGGCCTTAAAGCAATTGGATCCCTCGCGGATATTTCGAAATGACCACGCCTGTCAAAACGCGAGAAAGAGCGGAAAAGAGGGATCAGGCCGTGTCAGGAGGGCCAGCCACGATGTTGTCGATATTCTAGAATTTCCAGAAACAATTCCATTATTTTCTGCATGGGTATCGGAACACGTTCCATTGTTGTATAAAAATTATTAAAGCTACCCGAGCTTCAGCATTTTGTGAGAAACGAAGACTACTTCATCTAGCTTCGTGGTCTGTCGCATCCCATTATTTCACCTCCAGGCCGCGTTGAGCGTGAAATGTTTGCTCGATAATTAGCGCTCGTTTAATTGGTCAGCTTCTCATTTCGTGTTTGTAGCTCAGACTAACATTTCAGAGGAATTCACAAGCGTGTTTCTCTGTATTTTTAAATGCATCCATCTTTATTTTAGTCAGTCAGTCTTCTTGGATATATTCATGTCAGAGTCTAGACATCGCATTTCTTTTTGGCTTTGCGTCCATCTTTTTTTTCTCTCTATCTCTCTATCTCTCTTACCATTTTTCAAAACCTTTACAAGTTATTTACTCTTCAAAGATCTAACAAAATAATCAGGTACCTATTCCCACGTCCTTTGACCTTTGGTGTTTGTCTCACAGGCATGCGCGCGCATGCGTTCGAGGGCGATGACACGATCGTGGAGGTGGTGTGTTCAGGGGAGGAGCTGGAGTCTGACGCCACCCTCCTTTCCCTCATCCTCTACGCTGACGACAACGACAACCGCATCTTGGCCTCCGTCAACCCCTTGACCGGCGAGTGCACGACCTCTGACACCTTTTCCTCCTGCGTCATTGATGCGCGCGACTCGCGACACACCCGGCTGCGCTCGCTGGTACTGGACCTCAAAGAAGGGACTTTCCGTACCTACAGCTGTGAGGTCACGGCCGCCAGGTCGGGTCATAAGACAAAAATTATTCTGTGGAAGATCCCGGTGTCTCGCAATAGTGAGTATTTAGTTACCTTGGTCTTTATATCCAACCTGTGTTGAGCTTGGTCAGCATGTCGATGTTGATGCGATGGTCGGTCTGGGTGGTCATGCTTATGTTCTTGCTTGGTCCTGGTCCTGGTGCAGTGTTTATCCTGGTTACCATAACAACCTAACTGCGTTTACCCTGGTCGTGTTCATTATGATCATCTTTAAATCCTGATGATCATGTGAACTGCTGCTAATCCTGTGCCAGGTGTTTATTTTGTGATCATGCTAAATCCGGTTCACTGAGCGATAATTAATACCGTTCATCAAATTTGTTAAATTAATCGTGTTTAACATGTAATAATAGTAAACTTGGTGGGTTTTATTAATCCTGATTATCGATTACAATGATCATATTAATAATGTGATTTCATCCTGGTTACCATAATTTCTGTGGTCATAGAAATAATGTGATTTAATCCTGGTGACCTGCTTCATCCTGGTAATAATGCTGATCCTTATCTCATACTGAATCCATAGGTGTTCAGATGAAAATATTTTAGAACACCGTGTATGTAATACATTCAGCAAACACTTGGTGTGGCGATAGTTTGGTAGACTTGGTGACATGAATGAATTATAATGTGGACCGTGTGATTTCAAGTGAATAGAGAATGTGACTTGGAAGCGGAGCAAATTGATATTCACATCGCTAGGATGACTACAACTTGATATTAATGTCTCCACAATCACTCCGATATACATCCACGAAATGCTGCATCACTACAAACTGATACACACGTCTTCATACTCTTTATTAGTTTTATCTTATCTTTTATCTTTATTTATTACTTATCCACAATCACTATTTTCTCCTTCGCTCTCAACCTACCAAACACCTACTATCCTCACTTTATATACGTTTCCAATTTTATTAATACTTATCCTCAAAAGATGTACTTGCCATAAAACTTTTTTTTACATTCCAGTTAAAGTGATAATTAATCAAACTTTGTCATTTCCGATTTACAAACGGCTTATTGGTCTAGCGTGGAGAATCCTATGGCGCCGCCACAGAATGTGGATTATTCACGCTCCAGTGAGCCGCCGGGCCGTCAGTCAATCAGACAAGCAGGCAAGCGAGGAATAAAGGAAGCAGACATGCAGTCAAGCAAAAAGCTACATACACGACGATTTGAATCCACTAACCTGTAGGTCACAGTCCGCGCGGCAAGTCCGCCATTTCTCATTTTCTCCCCTCGGTACCCTTGGGTTGTCGTTGTCGCTGTCGTGCTCGGGGTGGTGGAGATGAGGCGGTCGAGATGACGAGGAGTGGCCAAGACGGGGATGACAAAACAATTTTAAAAAGTCTTTTTTTCTGTGGGAGGTCAACTTCAGTTATGTCCACTTGTATACTAGGATCTGTCCGCACCACTACCTATGGGAATCTCCCTCTGTAATGTTTATTTATCAATGACAACATATGCGCATGTCTCTTTGTTTTGGTTGGGCTGGTCACGTGTCATATACTAGTATCGTGTTCTTATGTCAAGGAACGCAAGACCAAGCCAGTGGCGTGAGATGTGCTCACCATCGTATATTGTTTCTAACACCCAGTCATCAGCTGCAAAAGTCCGAAACTTCTTTCTCTTACACAGACACACTGCCTCTCTCACTTCCTCTTGTCTTCCTAGAGTCAGGAAGGCTATACTCTTACCACGATATATCTTAGCTTTGCTTTTATAGTATAACCGTTAAGTATAATTATGGCGGTGGCCTCAACGATTTATTTCAATTTAACCCTGTCTTTCTGTTTGTCCTGTTTAGTTGTCTAACTGGCTGCCTGTCTGTCTGCCTGTCTGTACGAGAAAAGTTGTTAGTTCTCGATCGCCACTAGGTCAGGGGATGAAGGGGGAGGGGCATTGCAACTCGACTTTTTTCACCGCGTCTGTATTTTTTCCCCTAAAATCGTTTATCTATTTTCCTCTCCAGCAAATTGTAACATAAGACTGGAGGAGGAGAACACTGGGCCTGTCCAGCGGTTGCGACTGTTGCAGTGATTTTTCCCCTTCACTCGATACTATCTCGCTCTTTTCTCTGCTGTAAATTCTATTTTCTAAATCATCCTTGCTTAAGTCTGTAGTGTAACATGGGAAGGATTTTCAAATACTTGGGCATAACTTCCTCGTGGCCAGCTGTAATTAAAACCTCAGCCATAAACACGGTTATCCACTGGTTAGATGGCGCGCCTAGCCCAGTCCCCCTTGTTGGGCTTGATTTTGATGTTGATGGATCGTTACTAATCTGCTGCGAAGGATAATCAGATCGCACGAACAGCGGGTCCCTGCTTTCTAGCCGTTCATTAATCACACGGGGGCGGAAGGAGGGGGAAGGGGAGAAAACTCCAGGGACCAAGTTGCGTGGCACTCGATGGCGCACTATTTCAAAAGGCAAAAGGGGAAGACAACGCGTTTTACTATCGAAAATTGAAGGGAAATTACTCTTGCCTCCCCGCCTTACTGGAAACCCCCCGGACCCTCCGCTCTCCTCCTCACAGCGGCTTCAGGAAGAGGACGGCCAGGACTGGCTTGTCAGTTGCTGTGCATCACGCAGGCATGATAAGGCTAGGACATCCAGCAGCAATGGTGGACATTCCCAGCAGGCCGTTGCTGCTGCTGCTGCTGCTGTTCTGCATCCTGGCACCGCTCGTCATCAGTGGACTGACCGACAGTCACGGTACGTACTTCTACTTTATATCTCCCTCCCACGCTACCCCATCATCTTGTTCTACCCTCCCTTCTACTTCAATGTTTTGTGGAAATTATCCTGATGTCGTTCAGCTGAATAGCTTTTTAAAACATTTCACTCGGTAGCCTGGAGTAGTAGTAGCTGTGTGTGTACTGAGTGAGAGAAAGATGTGTGTGAGAGAGAGAGGGAGAGAGAGAGAGAGAAGAAAGTCTGAGGTTCAACTTAATGTTCCACCATTGCCTGCCAACCTCCAGTTTCCATCTTAGGATTGGAAAGTGTGGGTGGGGGAGAAGGTCGAGAAGTTCATTATTCTGTGACAGTTTGATGAGCTCAGACCAAAAGAGCCTACAGATATATTTGTCCCGAGTTTTATTTTTAAGTCTTCATCATTCCAGTCTCTAGGCACAAATCTGCATATCGACACAATCTGGTTTTCTGGATTCTCTTCCAGAAAAGAAAAGGCAAAAAAAGAAAAATAAATATAAAATTAAAAAGAGAGTTAGTTGCTCACATCTCTGGTTTCCGTCCGTATGATCTGGAAAGAATTAGTTTTTAATTAAAATTGAGAACTGCCATTGTGATTAGTGGATTTCGTTGACCAGTAGTAACATAACAGAACTAAGATCATGAATATTTATATATAAAGTACGTATAAGTACTAACCGTACTAACAGTGCTAACATAACAAAGGCATGAGTATACGCGGATAGGACATTGCCCTCTCCATTGCTCCTATTTGTTTCACTAAATTATTTACTATGTTGTAATCGTCTAAATGTCAAGTTTATTATCGCCATCACTCACACCACTGTTGTCACTGACACAAATGTCACCTCTAAATGCTGACTTTGTAGTCATTCTAACGATCCTCCTCCTACTCCCTCCTCCTCCTCATCCTCCTCCTCATCATCATCTTTATCATCATCTTTATCGTCATTTTCATCTTCTTCTTCATCATCATCATCATCATCATCATCATCGACGTCGTCGTCGTCGTCATCATCATCATGGAAGGAATATACTCTCTCGAGTGACATTGTCTTTTTCGTTGCACTTCATCATCGTTGAAGAGTGCTAGAGTTTCCTCTCGTCTGCACAGCGTTTTGCGAGAAAAGGGAAGCAACTCTTACAAGGGAGCAAATCCAGTAATGTAGAAGCTTCTCGCTTTGACAAATGCTGGAGTTATCGTCTCCTTCGTCTGGAAGCTTTTCTCGCGATGGATGGAGCCTTCATGGCGTCTGTTTGCAGGACACAGGGCTTAACACTAAAATGTGTGTGAGTTCACAGGTGCGGACATGACTGGTGATAAACGATTACAACGGAAAGAAACAAAGGATAAACATTTTAGTCTGGATTTTCCTTCGCTTTAATTACGAGCGAGCGAAGAACACCTGCAGCCAAGCACCTTTTGTTTTCCCATAGAGTTGTTGATATGTGTGCGTGTTATTGTTTACTAGCGCTTCACATCTTGTAATCAACTTCGAAAACAAGTAAGGATAGTAAAACCTCGAACACAAACACCTGACCACACCTGTGTTCCAGCATTGCAGCAACCCTAGATGTACGTTTTACAAAGTTTTAAAGAGGTAGACGCGAGCGCGCGCGCACACACACGCACGCACGCACACATACACCAGATAGCAGGAAGAAGTAAACAAAGTTAAAAATAACAGTTACACATTCTGTTCAATTAGTACCTTGATGAGAATCGAACCCTGCAGGTAACAGTGCCTGTGCTACAGGAGCTCCTGTCAGAGTAACAGTGAAGCTGTGGAACTGCTCTGTTATGCTCAAGTCGTGAAACTTAATAGGGGTCAGAGGTCACTGACCAACATTACAGGGAGGCTTTGATGTGGGACTTTGCAAACGGTATGGCAGATTAACTGCTTCTGCAAGACGACGATAAGACTGATGCAGTGGTCGTAAAATGCGTTTAGCATAGGCTGGCCTTAGCAGCTAGGCTTGCACAGGGTATGTAAGGCAGGACAGCACGCACACACACACACGCACACTTAGATACCCACACCTACACCATCACTACCACCATCACAACACCTACGACACATCCCGCGCGCGGATACACATACAAACACACTGAAAGTTTTCAATTACACAGATGCGCATGCGCATAGAAGGCTGCCTCTCCAGCAATTTGTTTCCTAACACCACAGACTCGGGTATCCTGCAGGCCTGCTGTGCAGATTGCTAGATTGTACAATAAATCAATCGGGTGGCTCTTTAAACTTTGCAGGACGTTGTTTGAGCCGTCACGGCCTCGGTCACGTAGCCACTCGGCGGCAACCGTTAGGTGACGTCACTGTTGGACACCCTGTGACGGTGCGTGACGTGAGCTGGTTACGGTAGCGCTAGCCTAACATCTGATCCTCGGGTGGAAAGCTCTTCCATGATTACACCTTTTGTCTACCCATACCTGTAAATAGTCCCGAGACAAACACCAGCTACCCATGGAACGGAGTACCCTTCCTTTCTACCTTCGGGTAAAAAATGGTTAGACAAAGAATAAAATCACGGCAGTCATGCACAAATAAGTATTAAGTCTGAGAACATGTAAGCAACAGATAGTAAGGAACATCCATCGGTCACGTCAGCACAACGATCAAATGTCATGTGAGACGTAGGACTGGTCGCGTCAACACATCATCATCATCATCTTCATCATCATCATCATCATCATCATCATCATCATCATCATCATCATCTCTTATTTAACAACAAGGTAAAGTTGAAATAATGTAGTGAAGCGTGTTACACCTGTAATTTTGACAGTAATTTTTCTTGCAGGACTGATAGTGAGGGCATTTCAAGGAGTGAGTTCCATACCGGAAGTGGAATGTTCAGGGCAAAGGTTGAACCCTGACACATCTGTCTCGGCGATCGTTCTCTACCAGTCGGTGAGGGGGATGGTGGCCTCAGTGAACTTAATGAACCGAGAATGCCAAACCACCGACAGCTTCTCCTCCTGCGTCGTTGACGACAGCAACTCGCGCAACACCCGCCTGAGGACCATCGTCATCGACATGCACGACAACGAGCGCAGGAACTTCTCCTGCCAAGTGACCATTTTCCGCTCGGGAGAAGGGTCCAAGATTATTTTCTGGAACCTCCAAGTGGAGAAGTTTAGTAAGTACAGCGTTGTGCTCGTAAGCTCGTGCTAAAGACCGGGTGCTCCAGGTGGGCGGTGCCTTCTTCTCACCCTTTCCGAAACTAGACCTCGGGTATGTGCGTACATATGATTGTGGGTTGGAAAACGTATAGCGCAACTGCTGTAATGGTTAAATTTATTATTCAACATCTTTCACTTTGTACAAAAATGATGGTCAAATTTTGGAACTCTCTTCCTCATCACATTCGCCACTCGGACTACCAGGCTACATTCACACGCTCTCTGTAACAAAATGCCAATCTGTTCACTAAGTGCTATCCCTGAATTACTATCTTAACTGCCTGGCAATGTCGCCTGTCGTGCTAACCGTCATGTCACGACCCCATCTTACACTGTTTATATTATCTACATCCCTGCATACCTTCATCATTGCTTTACCTTCTACTCTTGTACCTCATCTTGATGCTGTTCAGTGTGTCTGTAGTACCTCACTGTCTACTGACTGTTATCTTTCATTTATCATCATTGGTCTGCGCAGAGAATTTAAATTTATCTTGTCATGGCGGTGCGCATATCAGTTAACATTTTTATTATTATCATCATCGTGATAGAATTAATATACACTTCTCGAGTTAGATTGTCTTTTTCGTTAGACTTAATTATCGTCGATGCACACCCCGGATACGTGTGCAGACCACGTGACAGAGTTTCCTCTCGTGTACACAGCTTTTTGTGAGAACAGAGGCAGCAACATCGTCATAAACATTTCCTACAGCTTCTTTACTAAACCTTGTGCCGACATAGAGATCACATGCTATCAAATATGCAGCGAGTATGGACAGACATCAGGTAGTACACATCACCACATAATGTAGTCACGTGAGTAGCTTTTGTATTATTATCATTATTTTCACGTGAGCTTCTCCTTTCCGTCTAGTTTGCTAGACAGCGTGCGTGTATGTGTGTGTGTGTGTACATATGTATATATGTTGGATTTTTATTCCATATCACGCCTATAATATCATTCATATTTACTGTTGTATATTTTTTGCTACGGGTTCTTGTCTACTTTGATTGAACCTGAAGGTGACCTAGACCTTGCTCTCCTGATTCTGGGTCATGCTGTCTTTTTTTCTGATTTTATTCTAAAGATACTTTCGCTACAATCATAAGAATAAACTAAGAGAATAAAACAAGGGAGCTGATTACTACTCCGGTCCTTCGTTTCCATTTGCATGTTATTTTTCCTGCATGCATTTGCGATCAAATTGTCGCCCCTTAGCGTCCGCGCGAGGCGAGGGTGGGAATCGATGATGGACGTTCACATCACATGACTGCCATGTGACTTCTTTTTGCCCTCAATGCTCAAAAATACTTCTCTTTTTTCTTATTGACCCACGAAGTTCGTATTTTGCCTGTGGCTCAATAGGATCTCTCTTACAGGGTTATTTCTCCTTCCGATGCTTTAGCTGGAGTTTCTCATAAAGACTAGCAAATTGTAAAATAAATTATATTATCGACTCGGTTAAAATAGAAATAAATTTCACTAACTTCAGTTGATCTCATTCCTTACAAAGTAGTAAGTCAGGCCTGTCTATACCACGCTTGAATTCCATTCTCCACAGTCACTGTACATAGAGATGTGCGTTCCTTTCCTTCATATGCCATGTGTACATAGCTTAGTAAATCTGTGTACTATGGCATGTCTATATGTACATAGTGGTTATATACAGTCTTCCGTTGTTTGGTGCCAGTCGCTTTGGGGAGCAGATGAATAGACCCGGAGCTGCTATTCTTTTCTTGGGCGAGAAAAAAACAAGGTCCTGCAAGGAATGACTCCTCCCCTTCTTGACCTTCCTATTATCTACCTCCATCTCTGATCACCAAGGTGTTAACCTACATCTCAAAGGTACCCTAAAGAACAGTTTTGAACAATTCGTGCCGGGTGGCAGTCCAACCACACCAGCTTATCCTGCTTGTAGGAGTTCCTGGTGTCCTGCCACTGTCTAAACTAACCATATTACCATGTCTTCTGTACATTCGTACCTTAAACCACTTTCTTTTCATTTTTTTTAATTTTAAATGATCTATTAAACGTAACCTTCATCAATGCCAGATTTGATACCTTGCTGTATCACGTAATTATACTTCACCTTCGACACTTCAACACTTGCTTTGTTGTTATACGGCTAATGACAAGTCTCCTGACACAGTTGGTAGCGATCTACCCGGTTGTGATGCCATACACTGTAAATGTCCTACCCGTTGTCGGTCGATGTCGAGGCTAAACATTGAGCGAGGGAAGGGTGACATCGATCGTGCCAGTCGCTCATCACGAGACAAGTGGCGAGGATAGCATCCTGCTATTTTCACGCTTTGTGCTACAAGGGAGACAATCCTTCAATTTGGCGGTTCACGTGGGAGGGTGGCCAGGATGTACTCCGGCAGTAGCTGCCCTGTCACAGCTCAACGCATCACGTGTGTGCCCTCATCACAGAATAACGCGCTCATCAGCTGCAGTTGTTGTGAGACCGCGGCGGGCGCACGTGCTTGTTACACGCAGGTCACAGGTCACAGGTCACGGGCGTCGTAGACTTTTTGTTGGCTCCAGGCTACAGTCCAGGCTTTAAAGGCTGAATTTCTTATCTGTCACGTGACTTCACCGAAAAAGGAGGGATAGTGCTGTGTGTCTCATCAACTCGAAATTTGGAGTAAACGATTGCGGAGTGATGTTGATGGTGTTGATGATGGCCAAACCTAAAGGTGCAAAAGCCTTGTGATGTGCCTTCCACATTTGCCGAGCTTTGACACGGCAAACCACTTTCATCCGAGTATGTTGGGTGTGCATGTGTGTGAGAGAGAGAGAGAGGAGTAGTGAGAGGAAGGTGTAAGAAATTTAATTTGTGTGTTTGTGCGTGCGTGTGTGTGCGTGTGTTCGTGTGTTTGACTGCCTACAGTGGGTGTCGTAACCTTGGCAACATTTTAATTCATCGAGTGATAAGAAAATGGCGCTGGAGAGGAAGGGAAAATCAATTTCGTCTCGGTCTTTTTGACTTTGCTGTTTCATTATTCATCTGATAACAAGGAATTTAATTCGAAAAAATAGCATTTATTTGCGGAGGTGCCATTAAAACATTGTTTATATCCTCGTCTGAATCCTCATCGACATTTAATTGGTTTAGCGAGAAGAAATTATAATCGTCCTGTAACAGAGCATGAAATATCTTTGTCATCCACTCACTAACTATTCAACCATCATGGATACACTGGATATTAGTCTTGTGTCAGTACCATCACACGTGTATACTGCAGCAATGCCTACCTTCTGTTGCTACCTGTTCTAGACTGTTTCCTATCTCTAAACACCTTGTGTTGCTACTTCTAGACTATCTCTTATCTATAAACACCATTCTGTTTTTACTTTCTAGACTTCCTATCTATCAACATCATTCTTTCCCTATCCAGTCAGGTACAAATCCAATACCAACATCCTGCTTCTGTCAAAGTCTTGCTGCAGACAATTGTGCAGCACCTAAGGTAATACCATCAAACACTGTTGGATAAACAATGTGTCGACTACATATTTTAAACATAATTTTATAGTCAACATAGTTTATACAATATTTTCATATACCGCTACACATATAAGCGTATATCTAACATATCTTGGTGTAGTGTGTATCGGTAGAAGGTGATCTACAGATGCACCCTGTCAGCCAGCATCATCTACATCACAGTCGCTCCTGGTATTGGAAAATAATGACAACTTTTCTAACACCACGGTTTATTGCTGTTAATTGGCATTTAATCAACGGTCGATGTAGAGGAGTGAGACAAGCACAGTGTCAGTCGCTGGTGGGGAGAAGGTCGGTGTATCGGCGCTGAGACTACGACTGCAGCAACATCACAAATGTCATGTTAGCACCGTGTCCATCTCTGTCACTTGCCGGTTAGCGTTGCTATGAAACCACGTTTAGTTTTCTCCTAATTATCACATTGATTGAATCATCAGCGCGGGCGACATTGCAGTAGATGACAGAGCGGCTCTCAGTTGAAACAGGTCTTGTGGGGCAGCGTGTTGGTGAAGTCTCTGTGATGGTTGTTGATATTGAGGCCAAACTTTTTTTTTTTTTTACTTCCAAATATTTCTGTCGGTTTATTGTCATTGTCTTTAATGAATCTTAGGTCACAAGTCTCAAATGGGGTGTTCAGAGGACACTTAATGAGGACTTGAGACCTACAAACTCACACTAAACAGCCTTTGATTCCTCGGGTACTTTTCTTCAGCAGGGGGATGAGGGAGGGGTGTAAAACATTGTGCTTGTGTAATTGTTGCCGTGTACTTGCAGCTTATAAAGATGTGCACAGATGTGATATTTAATGGTGGATTCAACAGAATAAATTCAAGGTGTTTGACAATATTTTGGTGATCGACCTATGGACTTTTAAAGTTCATACAAGGGTCTGGTCCTGACACTAACTCAAGAGAGTCAAATATGTGTCACCACACACACACACACATTTATATATAAACACAGACACAAGCACACATATATCTGAAATCTTATCATCATCCTCACCACCGGTGTACAGACAGCTTCCAGTGCCCGGATGTGTTTTTGTGATGACTATTGTTAGCAAACTCCGTGACCCCAGCTCACGCGCCTGCTCTTAAATCTACCCGTGACCTCACTTGTCAGCGGCCTTCGTTTCTTCCAAACTGCATCTGCACACGTGCGGTGAGTGGCATTTGATGATAGCACCACCCATGCAGGCGTGCGCCTGTCGGCCCCACTCGTGACTGCACCGCACCATGGCGGAGCTTGCAGGGCTAATCAATAGGCTGTGCGACTTGATTGCTTTATCTGCCTAATTTAGTTTGCGCTCAAAACGTGAGCCTGTGAAGGGGGGTATTTACACTCACAGAGTTACCAAGCTCCACCAGGCACCACCAGACATATGCATCGATTTCCGTTCGATAAATTTCCCGCCATCCTCCGTCGAAAGCTACGGGCTTATTAAGGGGGGATAATTGCTTGGGCCTGACGTTCAAGGGAAGTAAGCAGGGCATCGTGCGCGCTCGCTCTCTTCCTTCATCCACTGCTCGTCTTGGGTGTCAGTCCAGCGCGTGCACTTCGCGTGCGGTGATGGCGGACAGACGCCAGGCCAGGATTTGGGAGTTTGTGCTTCTTTTCGTCTTCCTTTTTGTCGGATTCGACGTCGTTGCAGAGGAAAATGGTAAGTGATATGTTTCTTGTATTTATGTGATTTTTGTTTGTTTGTTTTTACACTTATATTTGTCTCTTGCAATGCCGTTCACGTTCCTTCCATAGCTTGTTTTATACATTTAGAACCCTTCATTCCTTCCCCCCACCAAAAAAATCTCTTTATATGAACTTCGCTTACCTCAGTAGTGAAAGGTCTGAAAAATCCACTCTAAAACGAACTTCACAATTATTATTTTTTTTATGGTCGAAAGTAAATGTAACACTGTTGTGTTCAGACATAGTGACATGTCTATTTCTTCACAGAGTTTGCTTAAATCAGTCACAAGAAGAGCATCCACCCTGTATTCTCTGTATAAATAGGCGGTGACATGGCCTCCCGGATATCAATTAACGAGTTGTAAACAGGATTTGTCTCCATGGTGTAGCATTTGTACAGGTGAGGTTATGCAACCCAGCAGAAGCCTACATAGACCTGCTACCCTAGAAAATTTGATTAAAGTCTTACCGGTTTACAGTAATTTACATATCACACAGTGTCCTGCAAAAAAAAAAAGAGACTAAATTCTTGAATGTTTTCCTTCTGTCAGCTGGTATGTCTGTTGTTCCTGATGGTAGTGCAGTTAGTGGTGCTGTTGCTGATAATGTTAGCTTAGTTTTGTCACTGTCCCGTTATTTGTTATTTAAATTAGTCGTGAAATTAATGATTATCCAGCACTTAAAAAGATGGACATGTCATCATCGCATTCTTAAGACATTTTTCCACTAATTTCTTGACTATTCATAACTTCGTATGCACAGGCTACAAAATTTAAAACAATAATAAATAATTTTCTTGAATAAATAAATAAATAATTTTCTTGAATAGGTCATGGCGCTTGACTGCTGAAACATTCCCCTATGTAAGATAGTTAACAATGTTGTTAATTTTATAGTAGTAATTTTTTTAATTTCTTCCCAGTAAATTATCTATCATTACCATTGTCAAGACAAAATTAACAAGTGTGTCAGTTGGCTGTGGCTTGTGATGTTGAAGAGACTAACCTCCTCCTCTCAGTGCCTCCCATAAGTGCTCCTCGACTTGTTTTTGACTTCCGCGTGTTCGTCAGGTGCCATTAGAGGTGTCAGCTAAAGATGAGGTGGTCTGCCCTACCTAACCATCTCCACTGTGCCAATCAATAGTTCATTTCCCACAATTCAAAGCAAACTGGATTCAGCAGCTGAGTCTGACTGCAGCCCGCCCTCTAGTGGAGGCCACTTGTATGGTAGTTGCATTTCCTGTCGGAATTCACCTTCTGAAGGAGGGGAAGTCGCTTCGTTTAATGCTTTATCAAATGGCTGGCAGTGTTTCCAAACTCTGCGATATTCAATGTCGTAACTGCTATCAGGATAATTGCCATTCCACCGAAACTGTAGAGAAGGCTGAAATAGTCTGAGAAAATGTTAGCAAAATTATGGAACTTTTCTTACAGCCATGGGAATGAAGTTCAGAAATGTTTCTATCGTCTGAGGTGTATTCCATTAGGCATCTCAATGTACTCGGGGTATGCTCTCCCTCTCTTCTAAGCTTTCGGGATGAGCGAATCTAAAACAAGAATTAATTTTTTTTCATACAATGTAAGGTTAAAAAACCGAATGACATTTAAATGTATTAAAATACAGGGATATTTGCCAAAAATCGAACATAGCAACTCATTTCTAGCATTTCTTCGGTTAAAATATTTCGTTTTCAGTTGCAAGAAGTTAAAGTATTTTGCAAGTAAATGTAAGATTAAGAACGTTTGATGCCATTGCTAAATTTTCGTTCAAAAGTCGACAATATCATCGAGGAATTGATAATATTTTTCTATGGAAAAAAATTGGATTTTAACTTGGGAATCACAGAAATGTATTCTTCATCTTTTATTGAAGGTCGCATCTGGCATGAAATATAGATCACTGTTCTAGGTGCTGTTCCATCTTGCCTGCACAAGAAGGATGTTGTAATGGAAACTGAATTATTAATAGTTTTCTGCCTGCATGGATTTCATCCGCCCCCATTTTTCTTTCAACAAGGCATTAATATTCCGAATCGAAATGCAATTTAGGGGCGTTTTTGAGCGGAACTCTTGCAGGATATGAGTTCACTATCGGTGTGTCGGCACGAGAGCGTGTCGTGGGTAGACAGGAGGGTGGCCACAGGGTCTTGTGTGCAGGAGGGAGTGTAGCAGATGTAGCAACACCAGTCTCCATCCTGTGCTTGTGTAGCACAATTTGTCAGGAACCTGACTTAGTATTTCTATTCTATAATTTGTTTTTAAAGTGTTTATCGGCATTTTTCCATAACTCGCAAATAAAAAAATTAATAACCACTAAATTGAATCGACAGAGCAGCAAAGAGTTAAAAAGGAATAAAGATTCAGATACAGATACAGGGTATGGATGTCATGTGTATGTATGAGCACACACACAGTTCTTTCCCGATGGCGAGCTCTTACATAAGTACACATAGCATGTCCATATATACACATGCACACACATGAGAGAGAGAGGGAAAGAAAAAAAAAATAACGGCAACGCCAGACAGAAAGGAAAACAGATTGTGACAGAAATGAAGATGGATGGGAAAGTAGCCCGACAGTTGCGCAGCCAATTAGTTGGATACTCAGGGAGGTGAACTGATAGGCTGACATATAGACAGACTGACTTCCGAATAAAACTTCATCCCCTAATCTTTCTCTCCTTCACTTGTTGTCCTTATTATTTTACCGCCCTCTGTCCGGTACGCACCAACATGACCATTAGTAATGAAAGAAAGAAGGAATAAAAAAAGAAATGTACCCTGCAGAAGGAATAAGGAAATAACTGTAACCTACAGAAGGAATAAAGAGATAAATGTACCTGCAGAAGGACTAAAGAAATAACTGTAACCTATAGAAGGAATAAAGAGATAAATTTACCCTACAGAAGGAATAAAGAAAGAACTGTACCCTACAGAAGGAGGATAGGTTGACCCTGAGGATCACAAACATCATGGTGCTGAGGAGATTTGCACCCTGGGTGCACTGACTGGCCTGCTGGTTCATTTGGTGAAGAGAATAGAGATGTCAGCGACGGTGGCTTTAACGGTCTTGGCGAGGACAGTTATCGATTAGCATCTTAAAGATTTAGTCTCATTGTTCTGGTTCTTCACTTGCCTTTTACACCCTTTTCACTTCTTTCCTTCCGTCTTTCATAATCTGTCTTTCTGATGGCTGGTTGGTCTTTCTTTCTCTTTCTTTCTTTGTTTTTCAATTTTTTCAATTATTTCCCTTTTGTTTGATTTTCTTTTTGTTGTTTAAGGATTCTTAGTGTAACTATATATTATCTTTTTTGCATTTAGATTTTTATCTTCTTGGCTAGTTGTCTTTCGTGTATCCAGGTTAAATAGTAACCCATCTTTTCTCTCAGATCTTTCATTCAGAGAAGGGTAACTTGAAGGACCTCCAAATACACAAAAATTTCATTGGTGAACGTTTACCAGTTTTTAAAATGAACTAAATTATGGCCAGTAAACCTTTAGCTTCTTAGGATATTTAGGACAATTAAAGCAACAGTCAGTGCGTGTGTGTGATTGTAAGCAATAATCTTTTTCTTTATTTACTCTGTTTTTCTTTATTTACCCAAAACATATAAAAAATACACACAATAGCACATATATGTATGTACGTAAGCATGCCATATGTTGTGAAAGAAGTACAGTCTGTTTGATGTATTTGTGTCATCAAGATGTCACCCATGGTGTTGAACACAAGGCATGGTGATCTTCCTCATGGGAACTTTATTTTGATATTCATTTGATTTTCATACCCCTTTTTTAAAACAAATATTTACAATCGTGCTTATTCCTAATTATTTATCCTTCCTTTCTTCATAGGAATGAGTGTATCCCCTTTTTACGGCCAGCCTACCATACTGGAGGTGCAGTGTTCAGGATCCGGTCTGGAGGCCAACTCCAAGCTGGTTTCTCTCGCTCTGTACGGGAGCTCCAAGAGCAGCATCGTGGCCTCCGTCAACTTAGTGAACAAAGAGTGCTCCACCTCCGACACTTTCTCGTCTTGTGAGATCCACAGCAACGACGACCGCAGGACGGCAGTGAAGTCGCTGGTGTTTGACCTGCGCGAGGGCGAGGAGAGACAATATGGCTGCGAGGTCAACAGCCTCAGGCCCAGAGGCGGTCGCAGATCTCCAACTGGTCGCTGCTGGTGAAAGCGATGAGTAAGTGATGAGTGAGTAGAGGAGACAAGTCATGTGTTACAGAGGAAAGAAAGCTGTTTTGATGATTTGTAAGAACACTACTTTTCCTTCAGTTTTTTTTTTTTTTGTGTGTGAAAATGAGGAGAACGGTGAAGTGTTGACAGGCAGCTTTTCATCTCCTTATGTCTCTTCCTCTTTCTCAAACACTCGCAATCCCTCCCCTCTCCACAAATACGCATCCACGTACATCACACGTACACAGGTAAACACGCAAACTCGTGCTAAACCAGGTGGCGGTCATGTCTCAAACTATTTGCTCTGGTTGCAGACGATGTTAAGACAACTAGTTTTACTTCTATTGGAGCTCTAGGTTACGAATTCTTGTCTCGCCTGTTGTACAATTATTAAAACTTCTAAAGGTGCGTGTGTGTCCCACACAGGTACCCGCACCTGTACGGCATGCATGCCATGGACGGCGCGCGCACACACACACAAACAAACAGACCTACCGAATAGAATAAGAAGAATCGTGCATTAATGCACTCGGGGTGACTCAAACATGCACAAGGCTGTAGTATTTGCTTTGAAAGCTAATTAATTATTGCAGTGAATTTATTGTTGTACAGGGATGCTGCTTAAATATACACTTGAATGTACTTGTACAGGGATGCTACCTAAATATACAAAACTGTAGTGTTTGTACAGCCAGAACTCAAATATATACATGGCTGTTACCCTTGTACAGAAATACTACTCAGGTAGACATATACATAAATACTGTGTAGTACTTCTACAGTTCAGTATGCTGTCAACTTTCACGGAGATAAACTCGTTTTATCCAAAGTGGTTAGAGCTGTGTTTTTAATCCACATTCTTGTCTGCTCCTGGTAAATACCCCGGAGGCACCCGTTGTAGAATAGTGCATTCAGTAGTTTGTTGTATACAATAGGTACCGCCTGTATAGTAGGTCCTGTCTGTACTCAGTCGGGTGGCTGTAACCTAGTCTACCACCTCGTAGGTCGACTGATACACATTGTATACAGTCACTGATGCCTGAGGTACGGTGATGGTTGTAGATGGTTCCTATTACATATCCTGTACACTAACATGTGGATCATGTAATGTATTGTGTGATTGCTGCTACAGTCCATGAACACAGGGACGACAGTTCCGCTTGCGTGCTGTAACCCGGGTACCTGTCATCTGCCGGAACTGACTCCTACAATACATCTGTTAGCTGATATTGGGATTCCTACCTCGGGTGGACTTTAGTCATCAGCTATTGATATCCATTGGCTTTAGATAAGTCGGTGTCGCTGGTTGGCTGTGTATTTCTCTGATTTCGTCATCTCAATTTATATTCGTGTGTGTCTGTGTGATGGAGATGGAGGGGTAAATATTTTGTGGGAGGGGGAGGTATTTTTATGTGTGATTGTATCTGTGTACACGTGTGTTTGTGTGTGTGGTTGTGTGTGTGTGTGTATGGTGGGTGGTGGTTTATGTCTGCGTGTGCGTGTTTGTGTCTGTGTCTGTATTTGTGAGAGATAGAAAGACAAGAACTGTGTCTGTACGTGTATCAGGTTACGCGCGTCTTGCCGTTGCTAACGATTGGGCGACGTCACGGCTGCAGCACGGCAAGTAGACAGCAGCTCGGGTTTCTGCTGTACACTACACACCACAACCACTTTTTTTTTTGGCCGCACAAACTGCGGGTGGAAAATGTGGATTTATTAGTGCCGTTTGACTGATGGCGCGAGAGTCCGAGAGGGACTGCGGGATAATTCGCAAATCAATAGAAATAATCCGGCCAACCTTCCTCCTGTCCATCTGCTTTCCTGTTTTCTAAACCCTCCCACCAGGCAGTGTAGGGATCGTCCGCACCTCCTCCCCTTCCTCCGCCTCCATCTCCCTTCTCAGACCCGCCCAGCGATGATCGTAGTCGGCTGCAGAGAAAAAGATGAGGCAAGGGGCGCAACCGCGTTATCTACCTGTTTGCTTAAGGGGAAGTAACTCCTAGCGACGGCCTTCTGGCAGTCCAGGAAAGCTCGATGCTGTTGGGTGTCTAATGAGGGAATAATACGGACTGCCTGGCCTGGCTCTAAGCGCGGGATGGGCCCAGCACCAGTCTCAACAGTGACTCCAGCCATGGCAGTGTCGACACTAGCAGGCAACAGCAGCATCGTCAGCTGCCAGATGGCGCGGGTGTTGATGGTGTGTCTGCTTCTTCTGTGGACGCTGGGTTCTGCGGAGACTAGAATCAGTGGTGAGTCCAAGAACGCAATTTTCTCACTTTAATTTATTGTATGTGATATGTCGAGACTATCTTCAATCAAATCGAGACCAGATTTTTAAATTATTTCTTAGCTGTGGCGTGCATCGTGTAGGGTTCGAGTACAGAAAGTGTAGTTATTGCAGTTTTTAATTTTTGTGATCAAAATGGCTTTTAAAGATTTAAAAAAATTATAATGATGGAGGTAAAATCTTTGCAGTTTCTGGTCTCTCGAGCTCATCCATCAAGTATATACTTTGTTTTGTCCGACTGTACATAATGGGAGGATGCGCGAGGGGCTAAGACAGTCTTTTCAATGCGGCGGCACGAAATGTGTCGTCTGCTAAACCTACCCTGACGTCACGGAGCGTGGCAGATATTGACGCAGGCGCAACAAGACTGGCCTCATTACACTCGCCTTGTTGACGGCCTCTCAAAAGGGCGAGTGTCTGCAAATAACCCTCCCAACGATCGGCAAGCAAATATGCAGATGAGATCGTGCACGTGCGAAAATGAGAGAAATCACGGAGCATGCGCACAGAAGTAGCTGTACATTATGTCAGTCCCCTCCTCCTCCTCCCAACATCGTTGTCCGCTGTTCTTGCAGTTTATTCTTTCTGACATGCATTGTAGGTTATAGTGGTGTCTACATGTTACTTCTACAGACAGACCGACACACGGTGGGTTATGAGACATACGCTGCCCCTCATGAGAGAAAATCTGTTTCATTGTGATTCGTATCTTAATGCGGCACTCATTAATACCTCGCAATATTGAGATTCCATATAACAGTCTGGGATAGAAGACTTCGATTGTTTGCATATACGGATGCTTGTTTTTTACATATATATATATATTTATCCTTGTTATTATGAGAAATTTAATGGGTAAAGTAAGTGAGTCAATATATTAATTTATTTAAATTATTGACAAGGACTGACTCTGTAAACGTTGTTGACATTGTGGACATTGTTGTACCTGCCATTGGTGCTATTACAGGATTGACTTACCGTCCCTTTGGAGGGTCCCCCTCCGTGCTGGAGCTTCAGTGCACGGGGAAGGTCTTGCCAGGCGACCTGAACCTCGTGTCCATCTCGCTGTACGAGACTCGCAACAAGAACAAGAGTCTGGCCTCCGTCACCCTCCTCCTCAACTCCAAGTGCACCACTTCCGACATGTTCTCGTCCTGCGAGATTGACGCCCAAAACACCCGTAACACGGCCGTCAGGGCCCTCCTCCTTGACCTCCGACCCGGCCAGGTCCGAGAGTTCGGGTGTGACGTCACCGTGCTGGTGGGCGCCAGGTCGCAGACGTTAACGTGGCAGCTAGACGTGAGGGCGCTGCGTGAGTAGAGTTTGAGGTCTTGAGGCATGTGTGAGTAGAGAGGGAAGGTCTACCCGATTTTTTTTTCGCTGTATGTGTGTGAAGTCTGTGTGTGTGTGACATCGTGTGTGATTGTGTGACATGGATGCCGACAGGTTCTACGCGTGTGTGTGTATACAATAAGCCGCTGCCTTCGTCTTGAATTTCCAGCCGTTGACAGAAATGGCGCGAGGTGTCACCCGGAGCACTGCATGACATGAATGTTTTAGCGCTGCATCTCGCTGACCTCTAGCCCGGCCTCACCCACCCGCCTGTGGCTTCTCAACACGTGTACACGGCCCAGGCTCCATCGTGCCAAAACTCGCCCCAGGCGGGAGACAACCCAATCGATAATTTGTTCGGGGGCTTAATCCGTCAGGCTTCAAGTTCTCTTTAAATGACCCTCCGTGTCAATGTGGGTGCACGCGTGTCTACGTGTCTGTGTGTGCGTGTGTCTGTATCGGCGTGTCTGTGTGTGTGTGTTGCGCGCGCGATAGAATTACAAGCAAGCAAACACAAATACAGACATACAGACAGACAGAAAGGTTGTCCTGCGATTGTCCTCCCTGTTTTTTCTGTGCAAAGTCAGGACAACATGGAACTGTTATCGTCAAGATTAACACTAATCACTCGTTTTTGTTGATTATGAGGTCTGATTGTGTTTTGAAGGAAGGCTTTTTGCGTTAATGAGAAGATGCTTCATAGAGTCACCTCCCTTAGTTGCCTGTCACGTTGCGTACAAAGCTGGGTGCAGCCCCCTGGCAGGCAGTCTTACCACACTTACATCGTCTTTCCCTGGGTGAGGTCAGCCAGGAGAAGTGCATTCAATATTAATTGTATGGTATGTCAGTTGAGGAATGTCATCATATGGAGTCAAGGAGTGCGACCCTCCATCCTCATCACACACACGCGAGCACAACCACGCAAACATCTATTCACGCACACACGCTGTCTGACGTGTAGGCCGCACGTGCACACAATGCTTTGCACTGCTTGACTCGCACACTGATGCCCTCGTGCACTCGCTTACCCAGTGGAGAGAAACGTAAAATATAAGAGAGAACATGGAAATCGATTAAATAGGACGAGCGTGGAGCTCGGCAATGATGTTTCCTCTTAGGACATCTTAGATGATATCTCTGTAGACCCCACTCTCCCCGCCCCCATCTTGCCTACGTCACATAGGCATCCATGCACGTGCACACGTTTATTTCTATTTCCTCACTCAAGATGAAACAAAATGTTTCATCAGCATTCGTCAGCCAGAACTGATTAAGGAAATGAGTGAATGGTGACCCTATCTAAAAAATTCTCAGTAAAAGTAATTTGCTTTGATTTAATCATACAGGCTTTCACACAAACATCACTAAACTCATTTTTTTTCTCACGTTCTCTCTCTCACACACACAGTAGAAAGAGAGATGTAGAGATATCTGCAGGGCATTGTCAGTACTTAAAAATTAAATTGACTTTTCGATTCTGCAGACAATTTTGAGTCCGATCGTGCCATCTCATTTAATCCTGTTCGGAAATTTATTTCAAAGTTGACTGCGTTTATTTCCTCGGCATAAAATCTCTCCAGCAGAAAGTTTTAATGGCACTTTCCTGTGCAGACCGATAGGTGTGCTTTGTGTGTCTTGCAAGGCCGGCCTGTCACGTGATTCTTATTCCGTGTTGAATGTTTAAAGACCAAGGTTAGCGATTTGGTGTTTGTCGACCTCTCCTTGTTCACGCCGCGCCATGATTACGTGTCATTTGGCTGTAAATAATCAGCAACTAATCGATAGTCCGGGGCTGGTGATGGAGAGAGGAAATGATTGACATGAGTACTGCGAGGGTGGCGACACCACAGCTGCTGGTACAGAGAGTTGCAGGTGTGCAGGTACAAACTAGCCTCTTAGTGGTATACACACCTACACTCAGTGGCATACCTCAGGGGTATACCAGCATTCAGAAGGTTGACTACCTTTATTACCTGAGAAATACCTCACAGCAAGAGCTGAGGGCAAATGTTGAAACAATAGAAACAAGTGAAATGTTTAAGATATTGAGCACATGCAACAAGGCTTGATGCTCAACATGTGGGTAGGAGGTAGATGGTAACAATACCACATCTCCACTTACACATCGAGTCTTAAGGTAGCATGGAGCTGAGTGGATGGGTGGGTTTCTTCTTTTTCGGCCTTTCTCTGAATTACGTTCTATTTCAAGACATTTGCCTACTTCATTAACATAGTATCATAACATATTAATTATCTGCAGATCAATCACTGGGTGATTACTGACTTTGTTGATATATGGGTATTCTGATATATAGATATAAGGGTAGACGGAGGTTAGACATCAACATGCTAACGGTTTGCTCTCTCATTGCATTTGGTCAAGAAAGTCAGACCACGTCCTTCTGACTGAAATACCCGGCTTTTCCACTTTCCTGTCTTTTGGTATGGAACCACATCTGCTTCTCCTTCTGTCACTAAAGGGGTCAAATAAAGAGCAAGTTAATTATAGAAAGTTAAGGCCAGACACCGGTCGAAAAATTGTCAAAAATTTTACATTTTGGCCATTTTCAGATTACTTCATACTGTCAAAGTTCATATTTTGTTTCTATTCACTCGCCAAGTGGTTTTTCATAGAATAATCTAGAAATATGTCTATTTTGTCAATGAAAACATCTACTTCTATCCTATTTACTTTTCCCGAGCGCAGAATTAGCGAGAATAGAGAATGTTTGAGACATAGCAACACACCTCGCCACGTGGGCAACTGTGTCACATCGTATATCGGTCGAAAGGTCATGACATGAATTTTCAAACAAAGGCTGAGTCAAAACCCTTAGAAGGCCCCAAGCTATGATACAAGCTCTTTTCTAGACGACACAAAGGGTCGGAAACTTCCTTATATGGACGCATGCGTAACATACTTTGCATATAGCCAATCAGAATTCACTAATGCCGACCTAGACGGGGTCATAGGGCACACGAACACGCTTCGGCTGTGCTCGGGTATCCCACAAGGCAACTGTCATGGCCTCCGGATGTGTAAACAAATGGCGACGCAATTCAAAGCTTGTTCTGGGATATTTTCTTTTCTAAGACATTAACGTTAATATTACATGTTCATTGTGCCTGTCAGACGCTCATTTCTTCTCACAATACCACGTGCAAAAAAATAAAAACCACGTGGACATTCTTAGACCGTCGTAGCAGCTAAAAAAAGTAACTTAGTGAACCGAATTCGGCTGTCGAAAACACCATCAGTCATGTGGTAAGCGAGCTGAAAATAAAGCGAAGTTTTCATTTCTGCTGCAAACCTCGGTAGTAATCAGGACTAGATGCGAACATTTACACATTTGAGTCAACTTGCAATACTAGTTATTATGTACTTTGTCAGGAATGTAGGAAACAGAGCTTACATCATTTGCACAGAAAACAAAGGTTGGGTGGGGGTTGGATGGTCTTACTCCAACCAAATGTAACAGAATGTGAAGACAATTATGTATAGCATTCCTAACAAACAATGAAAACTGCTATCTAGTCAAGTTTGAAGCCATTCAGTGTCTAGAGAACACATCATTGTCAGCCCCCTAAAAGGCCATGCAGACAGCTGGTGCTTTTCCCAGAAATCTTTGACAGAAAATAAGATACCCCCTAGCTACAAAAATCAACCATCTTTAATCCATGTGACTACAGATGTAATTCATAAAATAATCCTAGCATACAGAGGAACAGAACATGAGCAGCTGCTTAAATTCTGGTGCACCAGTGATGTATCTCTAGATTTCATGAATAGGTTATTCTTATTCCTATTCGCCCCCAGTGGAGCATAGGGCTGCAAGAATTGGTTATACTCCCCTATAAGCTTTTGAAATAATTTCTTTAATTGATGTTCATCCCATCACCCTGCAACTGAAGGCTAAGAAAGATAAGAGTGTTTCCTACTAATGCTGCTACTTCAGTAGATGCTCGCAAAAATTGGAAGCAATATGCGACATCATCACTAAATGTTAGAGAGCAAAAGACCAAAGATGGCAAAAACCATGAAGCTAGTGGACACTGAACTTTTATATAACTAACTAAACCTATAACTGTGTTGATCAATGTTTGCAAACACCATTGTTTTTATTACTGTGTACTTCTCTGAAGCCTGGTCAGCAGTTGGGTACACAACACAACCATGTTGACTTTTCTAAATGTGAATAAAATAATTAATTTTATTAGTAATGTTAAAGTTATATGTAGTAACACATTGAAAGATGGTTATATTTTTCATTCAGCAGGTAAATTACATGAAAGGCTTAGAGAAAACAAAGTTACTAAGCTTGATATTTCTGCTCGCGCTTTTTCCATTCATTGTTTTTGTTACAGTTAGTTTACTTAAAATCCCTATAACTTTATATTGACATGTGATACAGGCCTAAAATTTGAATGAAGTTTTCTACATACATATGTAAACATTTCAGTGAGAGCTTTTTAAAAAATATTTAGTGGTTTAGTAGTTACTAAGCTTTCACTTTGTTTTCCTTCGCTTTTTCAGTTTCTTGTTTTAGTAAGCTTGTTTAGTTCAAAAGCTTATAACTTTATATTGGCATGTGATACAGGCCTAAAATTAGGTTGAAGTTTTCTTTATTCATATTTAAACAATTCTATGAGAGCTTTTAAAAAAAATATTGAGTAGTTTAGAAGTTACTAAGCTTTCAGTTTTTCTTTCCTCGTTTTCTCAGCTTCTTGTTTTGGTTAGAGACTGTTTACTTCAAAAGCTTACTCCTTCTTTTTGACAAGAGATATAGATCTGCAATTTGGTTGAGCTTTTCTTCATACAAATTTAAACATTTGTAGGAGAGCTTTTTACAAAATATTTAGTATTTTGGTAGTTATACCGTTTTAAATCAAAATTTCTTAAAATTTAACACAGTGTTTTACAAAAAAATTCATAAAAAAAAAACTAAGCCGATTTTGCAAAATCCCCCTCCTACGTTTGTAGATCTTACTTTTAGGTAACTATTTCAAACAGAATTTTGAGTCTACTCACAAAATTGGCAAAGTTATAAGCTTTTTAAAATGTTTGTTTGGGCGCCATTTTGGATTGTTTCCATGGCAACCGATCGCGCGACGAGTGCAGTAAAACAATTTTTTTAAACTTCATTCAAAGGCTAAACAGCTGGTAAAAAAAAATCCGCGCTATCCCGTGAAACAAAAAACTTTTTTTTTCGACCGGTGTCTGGCCTTAATTATTGAAAGTTAATTATAGAATATTTTCAGTCGTTTCAAGCCTTATGTGTTGTCCTGTGCGTGTTACTGTGGGAGGTATCAATGAATTGTGCATTAATCTTTTCTCTTGCTCCTGACGAACTACGTGTAATTTGTTTTTCGAAAGAGGAAGCTTTTACACAAGTTTTAAATAAGCTTTCTTGTTTTGGCATGAGTCAGCTGTCGTAAAGGTGTAAGAAATACTTCTTCTGCATAAGTAAACTGTCTTGATTGGTGTCAGAAATACCATTGACAGCTGGTGGGCTCTTGAAGACAGGCAATTTTTAATTCTGGAGGGTTCTTAAACACTTAGACCTTTTGTTTTGGTCAAAATCTCTGAAGGTTCACTGTGACAAGTTTATCAGTAGCTTGATGCTCGGTGTGCACTGACCCGCTCTTCAGCTGTTTGTCAAATTTATTAATTAACCACTTCTTCCTCTGTACTACCTCCCCTCCTAATCCCCCCCTCATACCACCCCCAGCCTTCCAGTCTTCCTCTGTGTGCTCTGTCCCCTCCCCTCCACACTTACCCCCTTCATAAACCGTTCTTTCCTCTTCTTCCTGTCTCTCCTCTCAGTGTGGCATCTTGGCTCAATCATCTTTTATCACTCTAGGAACAAAAGCATGAAGGTTATTTACCTTGGCAGGTGAAAGAACACCTGGATCGAAACAATCATTAATTATTCACTGTGCTGCTTGCTTGCCTCCTGCCCGCTGCTACATAGCTGCCAGAGAAAAGAGAGATCAAATACAAACTAGACTTTATCCACCCCGAAAGATTGACAACGAAAACATATTTCCCATGAGCCATGGCAGCTTCTTGGATCGATGGCGCGGTGTTGTTGTATGATGACAGAATACCTTCCCATAATACACTCGTTTCTCCCCCACTTTTTTTTTTCTTTTGTCCTCACGCACTCGGTTTGTGTGGCTGCTCCAAGGCCTGGGAGAGAATTCAAGCGGTTCTTGATTAAGTGTCGAAGCAGATTCAGATTGGCTCGTATATTCCACAGAAGCCGGGGGTAGACGAGGGTGGAGGGTGTTCAACCCATTTTCCACCTCGCTTTGGCGACACGCACAAATCAGGGGCAGCAAATGCGTTGTACTGCCCTCTCCCAAGGGAGGCCACTCCAAGTCTGGCTTGCGTTTCAGGGGGAGAAAATCAGTTGCAGGCACTGAGCCGTCATGAGCAGACGAACTGGGGAGACGATGGTCCAGCGGCGGTGGAGACACAAGGCGGTGATGTGGTGGACTTTGTGCATCGTGAGTGGCACAGCAGGACTAGAGGCTGACAGTGGTGAGTTGCGTCTTCATCTCCCTTCAATTTTCGCCAGACTTAGACAGCAGGAAATGTCTTTCTCACAGATGTCAGTCCATACCAGAACAGTCACTTCCACACCATCAGCTATACACCCTTCAGCTTTCTCTCTCTCGACTAGATGCCAGACGAGCAATTCCAGAAGAGCCATTTCAGAAGAATTTAAATAATAGCACAAAAGCTGCGATAGCTAAAGACAGTGATCGCCAGCCATAAACGGCCAACAATGATAGCCTGCAGAATGTCATTTTAAAACTGTCGTGTCCTGTAAATACAACTCAGAAATATTGCAGTTTACAGAAGCGGAAAGCTAGCTTCGCGAAGCTCGAAAGATGTCTCGATTATAACAAACTAAAATAATTCAAGGTTTTTATTGACACTCACCAGCTCCCTCCTCTCTTCATCTATTCCTCCAATCCACCAAGAAATGGCTCAGAATGTAGCCCAGCATTCATGTTAGGGTAGATGGCAGTGTTTATGTACTGAAGTCCATCCTAGTACACCCTACACACGACTGGAAGTCGCACTCAATGTGGTTTCTTAGCTAGAAAGTCACTGGTAGGAATTGTATGGAACTGTGTGTCCAAGTCCAGTCGCAAGTGGTTGATAGTTATCTCAGAATATCTGTAAATCTTAAATGCATCGTGGAAAGCTCTAGTGTTGAGGGTGGAAAGCACTAGTGTTGATGGTGCCTGTAGTTTCTCAGAGGAAAGCACTCAGTGTCCTTGCCATCCTCACCGAGCAGTTAGCAGTAAGACTGTCGTTAAAGTCCTCAGTAAGCCCGTCTCACTGTCTGTAGCCGACTATGTTAATACATTTTTAACAAGCAGTCCACGGAGACCTGTGCAGGTGTTTTTTTTTCTGTAGAAACAAGTAGGTGTTGTCAGAGAACAGAGAAAAGGGAAGAAAACAAATAAGAAAACAGCGGCGGGCAAATCCAAGGAGAGATATACACATCTCGTCCTTTACAGCAGTAATCAAAGATTTATGGTCAGCAGTTATTAGTAATCCGCTCGAGGACAAAGCACGATCTCTGTCTGGGTCATAACAATCATGAATTATAGAGCTTAGAGAAGCTTTTGGTCATTGTAAGGACTTTGGCTCAAGGACTGTAAACCTTGTGTAGGGTGCACTTGTACCTTTGTCTTTTACTGGCATTATTGTCTAGGAGATGCTAGTGGCAAAAGTATTATAACTTTCTCCTTTTAGACAAGCGTTTACGAGGATTAAAATGTTTATAATGGAAAGATTTGTATTTTTTATATGTAACCACAGGTTTATTGTACATCAGTTCACGCACTTCCTTTAAAAGTACATACCCGTGTATATGCATGTTTATTAATGCAGAATTTGTGTAAAAGATGATAATAGAGAATAATCAAATTTAAATTTAGCCATTGAAAGCTAGAAACTTTTGGTCGATAATCAATGCTTACAAAAATGTCTCATCTAGAATATTCCTCCTGTTCTTTGTCACTAAATTCATTCGCGATGACCGCAGTGTGGAAATGTTCTTCATCTCGCTTGATATCAGTTCATGTCTGCTGTTGACTGACAATTATTTACAAAGAAAGCAAAATTCTCACAGGAAGTTATTTTACTCTTTCATAGGGATGAGCACGCAGACGTTTCAAGGCGACTCCTCCATTCTGGAAGTGCGCTGTAGCGGGCAGACAATTCCTCGGACGCCAAGCTTGTCTCCCTTGTGTTGTACACGCTGAAGGACAACAAGATGGTGGGGTCGGTGAGCCCGATGGCTGGAGATTGTTTCACTTCCGAGAGTTTCACCTCGTGCGACATTGACCCAAAGACTCCCGCCATGTTGCGGTTGCCACCCTTGTGCTTGACCTCGGGGAGGGGGAGTCGCGAGAGTACGGGTGTGAGGTCACCTTACTTGCATCCGGGGGTCGCTCCAAAATCACCTGGTGGTCGATGGTAGTGCGGGCGGTAGGTAAGTCGTATCTTTTGATCTTCGCCGAGAGCAGGTAGCCGTAAAGTCGGTTTGTGGTGTGAAGTTTGTATTTTTCTCTTTGTATTCAGTCTTACAGGCGGTGTGAGGAACACTGCAGACATGCATGGAAATACTACCCAATCTGTCTTCAAACATGTTCGCTGGGGACGTTTTGGTGAAGCCAGGTGCAATAATTACTTTATTGAGGTGCAGGGGATGCTGATGCGGTAGTCTTCCCCTTCAAAAAACAATTTTCACCGCTTTCCCTCATCTTAGCAAACAGCATCCTCGGGCTACTCAGATAGAAAAGATTATTTTTACCTCAGTCAGACACCTAATTATATCTGACAATCAAAGTCAATTTAAGAGCAAACCCCACAGCAAACCATGCTCTGCCAACAAACATGAAATGTGACCCTTCAAACAATTGAATCACAACTTTAATGTGACAACATACTTCAGTCTGACAACAAATTAGTGTGACAGCTGCGAAATGTTGAAACAAATGGTTAGCTCTATTCAATCAAAATATCAGTTCTGTTTAGGTAAAATATTAACTCTGTTCAGGAAAAGTATTGGCTCTGTTGGGTCAGCTCAACCGTCAGATGTGACTTCCACTTGTTTTCGTGGAAGACCCTGTTCGCCGGTCTACTAACCGAGCCCTGGGTGCCGTGACCTGTCGAGTGTTAGTCCTCGGTTCACTTGAATGCCTCGTGATCTGTTATGGATGAATGCTTACAACTTTTTTGATTATATAATAACTTATATACTTTCTGTCTCTCTTTCTGCCTGTCTATCAATTGAGACTTAAAATATAGATAGTAATGTAAAAGTTACAGTTGACAGATGACCGTCCAACTCACTAGGAGGTCAGTGTAGAGTTTTGTAGAGAAAGAAAAGCTTGTCTACAAGGTGACCACAATATCGACCAGTCTGTTCACACATGCGCAGCATGTTGTGTTACGCCGTGGCAACCGTACTGTTGGCGTCAACCGCTGCCATGGAAACAATTAATGGCGAATGATGCAATGCCAGCGCCTGGTCTTTAATGCCATGAACACAACTGATGGCAAGCGATGCCGCGGGGTCAAGTCTCTTAGAAGTTTGAGATGTTATGTCACAAGTAGAAATGTTATGTCACAAGTGGAGATGTTATGTCACAAGGGGAGATGTTATTAACAAGGGGAGATAACTAACGACTCAGAGTGTCTCATAAGAAGTGGAGACAACTTTACCTTTTATGAAAGTTAGCAGAACAGAATAGACTAGAGGAAGGTTGATAAATTTT
Source organism: Pomacea canaliculata (assembly GCF_003073045.1). Taxonomy (NCBI): domain Eukaryota; kingdom Metazoa; phylum Mollusca; class Gastropoda; order Architaenioglossa; family Ampullariidae; genus Pomacea; species Pomacea canaliculata. The sequence goes on along the minus strand of NC_037596.1, from coordinate 18,736,546 downwards.
ACAGGTGAGAACAGAGGAGAATGTGACGAAACAAGTTGTAAAAAGGATAACACACGTTAGCAGGTGTGACAATGTAGCACAGGTGAATAGTTTATTACAGGGTGACGTAACTCAGCAGGATGTACAAGCGAAATGTACTTGTCCTTTTCTCGCTCTTTCTTTGCAAGTTTTTTTTTTTCTATCTTTCTTTGTTCTTGGTTATTTTTTTTCTTTCATTCTTTTATTGTTTTTGTCTTTTCCCCTTCCCGATGGCTACAGTTCACATTGCTGCAAAATAATGCATCGCCTGTTAGGATGGGTACACAGACACTGGTATCGACAGACAAGTGAGTTTCAATTATTCAGCAACTGAAGGCGATACAAGTCTTCCGGTGCCAGTCCGCTTCCCCCGTAATGCGGTGCAGCCATGCACGACAGGTCTCGTGACCACGTGTGGAGATGGTGATGTCGGCGTTTGCAGTCGCTGATAGAACACCTGTCAGGTACCTTATCTTTCCAAGCTTTGATCATCTAAAACGAAGTCGTTTGAGGAGTTATGTCTGATGGAGAAAAGGAGGTATACGAAGAATAGAGATTAATTGCTGTTTACTGTTGTAGGGGGCTTAGAGAGGATCTGTGGTATGTATATCGTGTTCTATATTTGTGTAATTTATATTTATATAATATTATTGTCTAACTACAGCTGGGGAGGGAACCGAAAGTCAAGCTCACTGTGAATAGGGAAACGACAAATATGTAACTAACGGCCTCGGGTCCTGAGGATACCTCGGTCAGTGCACACGATGTTTGGATACTGAAGGGAAGGGAACAACACTCTTAAATTAACGAGGGTTAGTGCTAATTAAAGTTCATGTTTTGGATGTTGTGTAGACACGCACTGTGACGCACTTGTAAATGTTCCCAGCAGTGACGTGTGCTACAACGGTTATAGCACTTAGAAGATTGTGACTGCACTGACATGAACACAAAAAAGTATGGAGTACTCGGAGAAGAATCATCCACATGTCACACACACACACACACACACACACAGACACACACACACACACACACTCACACACACACACTCACACACACACCTTCTCCGTCCTCCACGCATTTCCTTGCGCGCGGTTACTGCCCTTGTCTCGCAAACAAATTGCATGCAGTTGCATGCGCCGCGGGTCGATACCGAGGATTCGCTTTCTTTTGTGAAGGGCAGTTTGTGTCTGTGCCTACAATCGTTACCTTCAACGTGTTTCATGTTGTGAAGTATAGACGCTTGATGTTAATTGCAGACAACTAGTAACAAATGAGTCGTCATGGTAGTGCATTCCAGGGCGTGGTGGCTCGTGAGGTGAGCTGCACCCTCTGCTCGCCTCGCTCTCGACACAAAAAGCAAGTGGTACCTATTGTTGTGACTAAGCGTGTGGACGTTAACCTATGCAGCCTGGCATCCTTGTCGCCAGTTTAAGACCGTTGAAGGGCTTGTTTCAGAATAACATTCAGGAGTTGGTGAACCTAATGTCACCGGTGCATATCGATAGTTCACTTCCACAGTTCTGGGAAACGAGAGGCTGCTGGGTGCCGAGGCTCCGCGACTGCCGCTCACGCGAGAAGGCATCACACTTGATACTGGCCTGAACTCAACTCACACTTTCACAATTTGGTTGCTACGGCTCCTAGGAGAGAAAGAGAAATCTTAGGACAGACATTTATAAATAAACAAAAATTATTTATTTATATTTATGTCTGTTTGTGTAGGTGTTTGTAACGGCGTATAGGTTGTAAATACCTTTGTTCGCCGATTTACATACAGATATAAGAAATATATATATTGATATACACACAAATGTGATTATACATATATATCAGAGCAAGAGTTGCTAGACCTGTACGATGTGTTTATCGTGTGTTTGTCATGACCACACAGGCTCTGCTGTCACGTGATGCTAATTTCCTCCATGACTTGCATGTGTTCTCTCTCGATGCTGACGCCAAGCGAGAGACAGATTGTCATTCCCCCAGCATGTGGGTGTTAGTCCCTCCTTCCTACACTCCACACCACTCCATGACCACAGTGGTCAACATGGAGGTGGGCATTCACAGACGACCACGACATCAGTCAACGTAATGGCCGGCCAGAGCCTCTGGTGGGGCAGAGTTCAACCAGTGTTGGTCTGGTTGCCCCTAGCAACAATTCCCAGCAGTATAGAAACCTTGTTTCATGACAATAGTGAGTGCTAATATGTCAATTTGCTAGACACTAAATCATTGCGATTTGGCTGAAATGCTGGAATTTAGTCTCCAACCAGTACCTCTTTGTTATCTCCCTTGACACGCCTTGGACATTTTTATTCTAGTGGAGTGCAAGTGATACTACAGAGAAAAAGACAGAGACTGAGAATGGAGAGACAGAGAGAGAGACTGAGAGTGAGATAGACACAGAGGGTGAGAGAAAGAGAGATAAAGGGAAGAGGAAAGGGTGAATGGAGAGTAGAGAGAAGGGGAAGCTACCGGGTACAAGGGGAGGGGGCGCAGGCTGTTTGTGGCCGGTGAGGTGAGTGGCTTTGCGCTGACGGCAATGCAGACACATGGGAGGAAGATGGCTGCCGCTGACACTTAACCCTTCAGTGGCTGACATCCGCAGCACGGTGCCCAGCCTCCTCACTTCCCGGCTGCTGCCAGCCATCCCCATGTGTCGTCAGTCACAAGACAGCTTTGGCCCTCCATCCTCTCTCACTTTGTCCTCCCTTGTCCAATGCGCGTGCACGTGCGTGTCTCTGTGTGTGCGTGTGTGCGTGTGTGTGTGTTTGAGTGTATATCTGTGCATTATTTATGTATATATATCCAATATATCGATGTCAGGAAATCATATAAGCGCATATTTACACATGCACACACCTGGCTAGTAAAACGTCTTTTAATGCAAGTGGACAGTTAACATGTAACGCTGTAACGTCTATGACGTCATGGTTGCTGGTCATTGTTCCGCTCCTACTAGCCGTGACCTGTAACATTAGCTGTAATGCATTGGTGTTTAGGTCGTTACTAAAACCACATGCTGTGTAATACAGTCTCAACGAATTTCACATCATTATTACTCCTGTGGTTAGTCTTCACATGAATGGAGTTGTGACATGTCACTGGAACTGCAGCCTGGCATAAAGTCCTCTTTATTTCGAGATGCAATACACTCTTGTAATTGAGTCAGGAACAATTACCGGGATTCTCCTCTTTCTCCTTCTCATCATCAGCATAATCATTATCATCATCAGCAGCAGCAGCAGCAGCAGCAGCAGCAGCAGCAGCAGTAGCAAGACATCAGTAACAACACACTTCTAGGTGGGGGGACCAGCTAGGGGACCCCGCGTCCTGTCGTGTTATTACTTGCTGAGTGTCTCAGTGAAAGTAAGTTACCGTCAAATAACGAGGGCCGTCTCGCTACTTTTCCCATCTCTCCCCCTCTCATGGCCTCTCACTTCTGCTTGTAGCACGCTTACTGCCCTCGCCACACTGTGGTGTTGGTAGTGGCGGTCGTGGTGATAATTACGGTAGTGGTGGTGTGAAGTGGAAGTGTGGCTATCATTATATGACATAAACCATTTGTTTGTATTTGGCTTTGCATTCCTATTGTCAACGCGCAAACCTCCCAATAATACAACATAATATCAAGATTGGCTACATCAGCAACATCAGGACAGAATGGTTAGGAAGTGGGAGAGACAGAGAGAGGGAAAGAGAGAACAAAAACGGTGTTTCGATAACGATCAGTCTTCCGCCCGTTTTGAACCAGATGGTGTGCTGTAGTTCCCCGTAGTCTCACAAATTCAGTTTGACGCGAGCGCCTTGGCCAATCCCCGACTTTCGAGAGCTCATTAAAGGGAAGCAACTGCAGACAGTTTGCAGTTTGTCTCAAGGGGAATAACTGGAGCCGGTGGCCGCGCGGACGGAGAAGACGAAGAACAGAAGCTATCATGCTCTCAGAGCGAACTGGGTGTCATGGCTGCCACAGCATCTTGCCAGGCCTGCGTTCGTCGACTTGCTGTCCGTCTGGTCTGCATTCTGGGATTATTCTGCGCTGCGGAAGGCAACAAAGGTAGGTGCACATGATGTTTTCACAGGTACAATGTTGATTTGTAGTTACTCATCCCATTACCCACCCTTCCACCCACTTTCCATGGAATGTTGACTTCCTCTGTACACAATCTTCAAAAGCTAGTGAACAGGTCAGCCATCGTCCAAGTGTAAGACTACCCGTCCTGCATGCTGGTTGCCCACCCAACTATCAACACCCAGAGACTTGTAGAACCAGTTTGCTTTAAACCACCTCTTCTGATCAGATGTCAAAGGCCTTTCGTGCTCTTGTCATCAAATGCAACATCATCACGGACTCTTTTGTGTGTCTTTCCTGGATGGAGATTGACGATTTGATGACTTTAATTTAAAATGAGCATCTTTTTTTCGCTCTTGCTTCCCCTCACGTGACGCAGCTTACAGGAAGGCCTCTGTTTCTAGACAACAGAAAAGAGGAATGCAGAACAGGTCAATAAAACTGTAGTTTTCATCGGTTTTGACATTTTGAAGCACAAGACAAAAAGTGATGCCAGGCGAAGCTTCAGCTCACCAGCTGCTGTTGCACAAACAGGTTTTTGTGGCTCGGTGATTGGGAGACGTCAGGTCGACTCTGTCCTGATTGTGACACTGAGCATGTCACCCTCAAATGAAGGAGGATTTTAATTGTGTGGTAACTGCTTCCCACCTCTTTTTTTCTCGGGTATCTGAATGTCCAACCCTTCCTGTTTTCACTCGAAGAATGCCTTTTCTATGCCCTGTGCAAAACGATAAATATCTAATAAGAGACAGCTCCAGGTTTTAGCGAATTTTCGAATTTATTTTCACATTGTTTTGTGGATTTTCCAGTTGAGTTTGAGTCCCAAGCGAGAAGTGAAGATAAGCTAAACTGCTTAGCAAATTTTAAATAAAATGTTTTAAACTTTTTTTCTGGAATAAATATGAAAAGATGAATCAGCACGCGCACAAGCGCACTGGTCGTTATCAGCTGTTAAAGGCACAAAATTTCTTCTTACTTTGTGAGTGTGTGGTTAGTTACCTCAAGGACTCATAATGTTTAAAGTTTATAGCCGAAAAAAAATTATAGACGCTAGGATTTTGACAACCCACTGCTCTCCCTTGCCTGGTCAAAGTCCTAGACTACCAGGGTAGACCAAGTCATTATTTTCAGCCATTTATGATGTTGCAATATTACTAGCATATCTGTTCATATGTTTTTATTTTGTAAGTGAATTTCCCATTGATGTCATATACAGTTTAGGCTAGCTTTTTGACACAGTCCCTAGAGACTGTATTTTAGGTTTCTGTGCGAAACATGCATCGATTGGTGGCGCTTTGTGAATGACAGAGCGACAATAAAGGGCAAGCAGTGTTATCAGCTTGGTCCCGCCATATTGTGTCCCTGCTGCACCTCCATCTGTTCTTGCTGATGCTTTCCGTTAGCAAGGCACGTGAAAGTATCTAAGAAAGTTCCTTTTTTATATTTTTTTTTTTATTCATTGTTTTTTTTACCTCAAGAATCACGAAACTGAACGGTAATTATTATTCATGACTGTCATAATATGGTTTCAAAGGAAAAGTGAGACAAAATTTCTTCCAGTAATGTCCTCGAACACCAGAAAACCCTTTTAAGTTAAGGTCAAGATACTGTAAGTCAAAGATTATATTTTTTACCTTCCAGGAATGAAAGTAAGCTCCTTTCAAGGCTTACCCAATGTGCAGGAAGTGACGTGTTCAGGTGAAGAACTTGACCCGCAAGTTGACCTCTTCAACATTGCCCTCTTTACCCTGAAGGACATCCACGTTCTGTCGTCCGCCAACCTCAAGTCCCGGGAGTGCACGACATCGTACGAGTTCGCATCCTGTGAGATCGACACCAAGAACGTGCGCAGGACCAAGGTGACGGTGCTGCTGGTGGGGCTGCGCGACAGTGAGTGGCGCTCATTCGGCTGCGAGCTGACGGGCGTCAACCCCGACGGTCGCTCTCACATCACCTCGTGGTCGATGGAGATCACAGGGACTCGTAAGTAGCCGCCAGAGGGTGCTGCTGCTGGTTCTCCCGACTCTCAGGAGACCCTGGGTAGTGAGCGTCGTTAATATTTCACTCTTCTCCGGTCGACTGCGGTCAGCTCCGGCCTTCCCACGTGACATTTCCCACTTCCTATTGCGTCTGAGAATCTCTGTCTGTGTATCTCTATGCATACTTGTATACACTTACATCTTGATATTATAATACACGATTTTAGTTCGAAATGCTATTTAGCATTTAAAGAACGATTGGGTGGGATTGGTGCAAAATAGGTTTGTCGTTTTGATTTGCCTGTTAATAGTTAATTGCCAGTGAACTAAATTAATATAAATGAAGTAAATGTGTTAATCAGAGGACAATGATTCAGTCATCTCGCGATGTGTGATGGGACATAACACACCAAACTTTTTCTGTTATTTTTCATGCATCATTTAATGCTGCTGGATGACAACCACGAACTCAGAGGCTAACTCTGTCCTGTAGTCACTCTCGGTCCTTGCGGTGTCTGCATCTCGTCAAACGGTCCGATGTGTATGACGATGACAGTACACGGTAGTCGCAGGTAGTTATGATTCTGAATTTCTCCTCCATCCCTTACTCTCGGAGAAACCATGCAGTGGATAAAGGGACATAACCCATGTCCTCGTACCGTCATGGCTTGCGTCCCTTGTCTTGAAATGTTCTAAGAAGCGCCATGCATTTCTTATTATACTCGCCGCTCTTTCTTCTGCCCTTCCTTTCATTCCAGCTTTCATTTTCTCTCTCACCTGTTCTCTAATCAAAAATGGTTTTCCTTTTCTTTACACTCATCCAGGGAAATCACAGTGTCATTGTAAGAATGTTAACCCGGGTACTCTGCTTTGCCATGCCAAGTTCAGTCGTCATGTGATTTTCATTGTCAACATTCTATTCATCATTTCAGTTGAGTCAAGCTTATTTATGCGTGTTGTTGGTGTATGAAATCGGTGGAACACGTAGCATCAACATTACCGGGCCCACCACGTGACCAAAGAAAAAGTTTTAGCGATAGCTTCTCATTCGTCCTCATTCATCTTCTCTTCTCACTATCGATGTTTGAATTTTATTTTGTTTTTTCGCTCACTTGTCATTGTTTTCTCTACATTGCTCTATTTCTTGCTTCTATATAACATTCTCTCAAACGATGACCTTAAACGCGTTTGTGGGCACAAAATACGGAGGTTGAAAGGTCTCGAGCGCAGCCTTCTTATTGTGGAGCCAGTGGTATCATCCTTAGAAAGACGCGAAAAGACGTTTATTTTAAAATAAACATAAATACGCTTCTGTGAAATTTGCACTAATCAGATATAAATTTGACATTTAAGTGATTGAAACAGTATATTAAGACCGAATTTGGATGGTGTGCATGTGATTAGAAATCGCGCGTGTGCGTACACACGGACACACACACACACGCACTCTTTTTCTCTTTCTTTCTTTCTCTCTTTCTCTCTCTCTCACACACACACAAACGGCGATCTCGACGACAAATGTGTTTGTTTGCTATTAGAGTTAATTCATTTTCTTTTTTCTCCTTGTTACAAAAGATTAACGATAACATGTGATGTAGGTTGATATTGTAAAGGATTAGTGGTGACTTGTCATGGCGGAGTTCATCTGAATGGTAGTCATGGTGACAAGAAAAGTCGTTATGGATACCGATATCAAAATCAATCTGATTCTCGTGTCAACTGAAAACTTATCAGACAGAGAAAAATGTCCGTTCCTGTTTTATTATTCACTAATCCCTACCAAGGCAGTTGTTTCTGTTTTGATTTGTGTTATTTCGTGTTGTTTCGACTCCTGTAACATGTCTAACTTTCATCTTCAATCATCAGATTGTGTCGATGACATGTGTGTATGAACTCAAGACCGACAATTATTTAATTGCACACAACTAGATGACACGAATGACCCTGGCATGTCTGTCATTAACTGATAACTTGTGATCATCCATGCATTTCACAAGAGGAAGACAGAAAAGAGCAGGGAGGGAGAATGCTGTGTATTGATTTGCTGTAAAGATGCTGTAACTTATTCTTGCTCCCACACACACTGCCAGCCACTGCCATCATGTCTAGTCAGGACTGTACTCAGACATCAGTGAGCTGCTGGCCGGCAAGATGGAAGTTGCGATTGAACAGTAGTCAGCTCGGTGTCCAGGGAACTCTGTAACGTTATAATGTTTGTTTTCTAGCTTTGCTTTTTTCCTCACACTCTGTATGCGCTGAGTCTCTGTCCAGTCTCCTGTGGAATATGTTGTTTCCCTGTTTATGGACTCCAGAACATTCTTGTACACGCAGGCACACGAGGTTGGTACACACCGGCGTACACCAGTCCCACAGTCACGTGACAAGACGTCGGTGGCGTCCTCTGGACGTGAGAAGTTTCACTTATGACTACGAGGAAACTATGAGGATATAAGAGCGATAATTGGCATCAGAGGAATGGGAAGATAATCGTTCATTGATTCACGCTAACTGCTCAGATGCACTGGGCTGTAGCCGGTCAGGAAGCGAGTGTAAAACGCTCCTCCACTCCCCATATTGGGCGTTACCTTTCACATCACATTTCATCACGTGGGCTGCCTCGGTCTCGCTAACTTCATTCTGAAAAAACATTCTGCTGAAATGCACGAAGTCCACTGTCCGGAGCAGAACACTCGAACAAACAAAGGTATACTGACAGACAGGCAGTCACATACAAAGAACTGACAGTCTTGTTCCAAAGCAGTTTTTATGATTTTGCATAATAATGTTACCGTCTATCATTTCCTTGTATATCAATCATGGAAGCCAAGAAAGGTGAATGTAGAAGATTTATTTATTAGATACGAAGATGATTTAGTAGATACGTAGGCTGTTTACGTGATTTGATTAACGGGAAGGACGAAATAAGCAAAACGGTGAAGTGATTGAAAGTGGGAAAAATAAAAGAGTAATTGAGAGCGGAAACGATGGAGTAATGCTAAATAACGGTTTTACTAAAACAACTTGTACATCATGCACGTACTTTTACTTTTATGTGCATGTGTGCGAGTATGTTTGTATTCAAGACTGCGCGAATATATCTCCCTCAAAATCATTGCAAGCACAGAATTACATTACGAATAACCACATTACAGCCAAGAACCATTCCTTCTACAAGTATGTCAGTCTCCTTCTCAACATAGGTCTTGGTTTATATCCTTCCGTAATTCTTTTCATCTTATTGATTCGTTGGTGCGTATGATGGTTTTGTTGCAACTCGTCCCTCCCTGCTCCTGTCTGCAAAATTTGTTGATGTCCCAAAGGCAAATGAAGGCGGATGTTGGTGTATGTGTACAAGCACGTGTTATAGGGAGAGATTAGCGGATTGATTTCTTCCCAGACAACCCTTGTTCGTAATTTTCTTTGCCCTCCACAAGCAAGTGTACGCATGTGCTTTCCATTGATCAGCGGCACTGGACTTGGGGCAGGGAGATATTTAGGAAAGGGAAGCAACTGGTGCATAAAACGAGACCATCGAACACGTATAATCAAGGGAAATAACTCGCGGTTACTTCCTTTTTGAGCTTTCATCCGCTACTCGCCGCTGGTCGCGGGGATTCGCGGGACATAACCGTGCTTTACAAGCGCTGTCAAGCACGCCCAGGGGAAAGCACTCGCGATGCTTTCCCTTATTCACTGTTTTTTTCGCGGAGGACCAGACGGTCAGTCGTTTTGAAACATGGCTGCGTGGCGGACGGACGCGACCACCGTACTGTTGTTGCTGCTGTTTGTCTGCAAAACTGAGCAAGGAAACAGTAATGGTAAGTAAAACACTTTGGATTTTCCTATACTTGTATGCTTTTGTTGATGTGTTTTTTTTCCTCTCCATTTTGCTTATTGGGTTGTAATTTTTTTTGGTTGAAATACGAACGTTGCTAACCTTCATACGGGATTTTGAAAACAAACACATTTTACTGGTTTTTACATTGATTTATCTCCACCAACCTAACGATATGAATGAGGGAAAAAAATAAATGTCATTATTGGCACATGAAGAATAGGCACGGCAAGTATCGCAGGGAGTCAGGAAAAAGCCTGAGTGGATCTTATGACTGTTATCGACCTTCAGTCCTTTGAAGTCGTACCGCGGCCAGGCCATCACTGTATCATCGTGCGGGCCGCCAGCCTCACTCTTTGATTCTGGGCTTGGGTTACTGGCAACACCGACACACTGCCTGGGGACAAAGCTGCTTTCAATTAACCACAACTGCTATGGTTGACTACTGCTTGCACTCTGGGGGCGACGATGGTGGGGTGAGGCTGGGGAGAAGGGAAACAAAGCGAGACATAACGAGTGGGTTGTTGCATGTACATTGTTGTCGCTGTGAGCTTTCTATCTTTTGATTATCGTTTTACCATAAAAATGGTGTCATGCATGTCAACTTTTGTAGATGAGGATAAGTGATGGATGTCTTCCCCGGTTTCTCTTCCCTCTTTTATTAAAAACCAAATTGTGCAGACTACGGTCACGTTTGGAGCAGCCTCTGTAACATCAGACCAACCTTGATGCTATTTTTAAAAAATAGACTATATCTACAGGCATCGGTCTTGTCTGACAGAACCAGAAAGTCTGTAAAATATGAGACTACTTCTGCCATCCAAGCCATCCAGCACGTAGAGAGGGGAGAGAACCTCGCTCTACTTTCCAGTCTTTATTTTCAGCTTGCGGACAATTTTATGAATTAATATTGGAACGTCTCCGCCCATAATCCTGTTTGATCTTCTTCTTTCTTGCAGGAATGACAGTCAGGTCTTTCCAGGGAATTAACTCCGTCGTGGAGGTGGAATGTTCTGGCGAGAGTCTGGCAGCAGACGTGGACATATTGACGATGTCTTTATTTGCCTCCAGAGCGCGCGACTTCAACGCCTTCGTCAACCTCAAGACCAACGAGTGCCGGACGGCTGGTCAGTTCAGCTCCTGCAGGATCGATGAGCGCAACTCACGAAAGACCCGGCTGAGCACATTAGTGCTGGACCTGAAGGTCGATGAAGTGAGATGGTACATTTGTAACATCACCACCCTGAAGGAGGGCCGCTGGGTAAATGTATTACTGTGGAGCGTGGAGGCCAGTCGCGAAAGTAAGTGGAGACGTGGACGTGTTGGTGGTGTACGCGGTGTTAGCACCTAGTGACGCGGATTACAGCTGCACACGGCACTAATCCACTTATTACATTATGTACATGTTTCTATGGATACACTCAGTCCTGTTCATTCTATTGTACACGTTCCTATGGATGCACGCGGGTCTGTTCCTTCTGATGTTACGTACATTGTGCTTTATTTGCACACGGCTCTACTGATTGTGACGTTCATTCATTGTTGCACGTGGTTGTACTGCGTTACTACATTCCACGTGCCTGTTCATCTGTCTGATTGCATATTGTAGATTCTCTGATCATCCTTACATCTTCTCATTGTTTAATGTGTCACGCGAGTGCTTAAAAAAGTTTTCTAACGCAATGGAAGACATGTCACCACAGTCCAATCAACATCCACGCTAACGGCGGGAAAAAAGCAAAATAATAAAATTATTCATGTCCCCCGTTTTCGTTTAAAAATAGCTGTACAATCACATTTTTATCAGCATGATTATTGTTCTATAAAAAGTGCTCCCCTCACACATAGTTTCATCAAAGTCGCTCACTCAGTCTTCTGCAGTGTCATCTTTTCCGAAATATTCTGTTATCTTCCGAGATTTTACTGTTCTGTCCAAGATTGAATTAGTAGAGCTGGTATATCTTAATTAGTAAGATGCGTCCTTGCCATTCCCTCGCTGTACGCAGCACTTTGAAATTTGGAAAAACACACGTGAGAGGGTAAAGGTCAGCCTCCCTGTCAGCCAATCGCTGTGCGTTTCTTCTTGTTACCAAAGACACGATAATGTTTATTTATCAAATATACCATCAAAATTAAAAACGGAATTTGATTACTCCTAAGAATATGCCGAACAGATTTTATAATTGATTGAGTAATGTTCGAATCAGTAATTACAGCGATTAAAAATATTGACTCCGGGCTGTCTTTGAGCATCTGAATTCCGCCATTTTCCTGTAGAAGTCGGGATGATTGCCGTGGGCTACCTTGATTAAACTGTACCTTATGACAACAGTGTACTTTCCTATTATTTAATTGACATAAAAACACACTTTCACTAAAATGAACCTGTACAAAATTTGCCCTCATTGTTTTTGCGGACCTGTGCTACCAAACTTGCTGTCTTAGTTGTTGAAAGAAGCTACTGGATTCTTTTGTCATGGCCATTGCTGTGGAAGAAGCGGTTGGAGCGACGACCTGTGTGTGTTAGAGGAGGAGAATGTTTCAGCTGCTGATGGGTCGGCAGGTGCGGACTTTTCTCCGGGTGGCTATTTACTGGGTGGGCTGGTAGGTGAGTGTGGACTGTTGTCCTTGTCACCCCGCAACAGTCTCCTCATTATCTCGTGAAGTACATCACCAGACCCTCCTAGTGTCAGCGCACAATCGCGATGCACGCTGGAATATGCAGCAGGTTTCCCGGCGTGCCCCGCGCGAATAGCTGGAGAAATCATAGCTCTTCGATTGGTTTTCAGTGCCGTTCATCAATCACCTTTCATGTTGACGTCCCCACTTGTCAGAATCGATCTTGTTTTAGATGGTGTAATCAAATGGTTCGGGTCTTTCATCTCTATCACGTTTGTTTGTGCAGATAATGTAGTCTGCCTTTGGACTAACTTCTCTCCCTTCTTTCTGCATTCCTCCCCCTTTCGTGTGTATGCGTGCATACGTGCGTGTGGACGCGTGTATTTATGTGTTTTTAAATCTCTTCTGAGTTTTCTGTCTCCCTTTCTCACTCTCTGTGTCTCACTGTCTTTCTGTCTGTCCTTCCTCTGTCATTCGTCAGACCAAGCGGCTGACAGCAGGAACATCGCTAAGCTCACTTCAAGCATCCAGGACACGCGCCCAGTCAAGTTTCTCGCCGTCGACAAATATTATCTAACGAGGTGCAAGCATGTGATTGTCGTGCGACTGTCCCAGGCGCCAGACATTGAACACGCCTGCTAAAAGCCTCGCCACAGTTTGTGCTCCTCCATAAAGTCGGATGCGGCTGCTGCACACGGCCAGTGATGCTGAGAGCTTGATTGCCGCTGGCCATTAGTCTTGATAGGCAGCACTCGCGCCTTGCACGTGCGCTACAGTCCATGCTCGCTGGCTGGTCGCCCGGCTGGCTGCTGACGTCACGCCCTCGACTGATGCGCGTTGGTGCGTGGTGCTGCCCTTCCTCCTCCCTGTTGCTGAGGCATCGCCAAACCCTTGCCTGGCATGGGGTGATTTTTAGTTTTGGAAGTCACTTTTGCTTGGAATTGGTTGCTAGTTACTGTCACGCATGGCTGGTCACATGGCGGCGCTGCTTACTTAGTCGCTGGCTGAGTCTGGTTATGACTGCTTGACTTGACTACTGCAGCCACGTGGTTACTTGTAGCAAATTATTTTTATTTGTCTTTCTTTCTCCGAAGCCCATTACCTACAGCTTGCTTACCATTGGTGATTGGTAAAATAGTTTTTGGCATTTGTGGTTGGTTTAAGCTGCTTGTTGCTGAATGTTGCCGATTACACGCTACATTGTGTTTGTGTCTCTTAATGAATACTGATCACTGATTGCCTGAGGTCGGCTATTTGTTAAGGACTTTTGAAAAGAAGAAATGAATGCAGGGATCGAGTTTGTTTCTCGGTAAATGGAGGAATAAAACAGGGTGTGGCAACAGTAGCATTTAGAACAATGGCTGAGCCGTAAACTAATGACGATAACAAAAATGATTACGATGACGACAATGATCCTGAGGATGATTAACACAAAAGAAAACTTTTTTTTGGGGGTTGTACCGAAGGATTATCGTATTCTCTCTCTCTCACTCTCTTGTATATGTATACAAAGGTAACTCCATTTACCTAACACATATTTACACAAATGAATCCATGCACGGTTGTGAGCGAGCAGCCGAGAGCAGTTGGCTGAAGATCAACACTCGGGTGGAGGAGGTGGGGTGTGGGGGAGGAAGGAAAGTGTCCTCCAGCATCTGGCTGCTCAAAGGAAATCGAATGAAGGCCGAAACGCGACCGAAACTTGATCTGAACTCGTCATATGTTAGCGTAGCGGCGCGCTGGCTTGGCGACTGGAGGCGAGTAACAAGTCTTTGCACTTTCATGCTGGCACGCCCACCCCGCTAGCGCCATCCAGGGCCAAGCAAGGGAAGCTACTCTCAGTGCTGCCACTAGCTGTGCGTGGCTGCCTCGCTCCTGGCGCCCAGTGCTTTCTACAGACGATGTGAACGTCCTGTCATCATGGTCGCCACGGCCGGCCACACTCTGGTCACATTGCCACCCCGGATACTCCTTCTGCTGGGTGCGTGCTGCACCGTCGTCATGGCCGCCAGTAACGGTAAGTCTTCCTCGATTACTTTTCTTATTTACCTTCTGTGAATATTTATCGTATTTTTGTTCTAAGCGACTGCTGCATCTCTATATCATACTTCGATAAATAAGTTCACGAACACAATAACTTTCATCTTTTCTGTCATCATCTTCTTCTACACCGTTACATCTTCCGTTACAGTCCTCCGACTGTTGTGACCGAGCCATGAAGACAGGCTTTAGCTCAAAGACAAAAAGGAAGGCTCGATAAATTGTTACAGTAATTTACTGATGCTAGTGTTTGAATAATTGAGTCCTTTTGATGACGAGTCTTTGGTAAGTAAACAAAGAAATATAGATCAACAGCTACCTACAGGATGTGATGGTATGGATGAAGCTGATGACACAGGTGTCTGTGTGTCTTCATTTCTTTGCCTGCAACTGTTGATCTTAAGTTGCTGGGCTTTAGATGTTGTGTTTAGTAGTCTGTCATCCTTGGCATGCATTTATATTTATATTTTAGCTGGTCGATTTAATTATGTATTTATTTTCTTGGTAAAATATGTTTCCTTAGTATATCCAAGTACTCACTCACACAAACCTGTGCGCGCACAATAAATGCCTTTCGTTTTCACGAAAAAAGACGAGCAGCTACATTCAGAAGCGAATTGCCAGTGAATAAGTCTGTAAAAGGGAGATGTGAATTCCTGATTATCAGTGATATCTCTCTTGTCATAAAATGTTGATGGCGGGTAACGAACTCACAAAACGCACGCGCGCTCCACGCTCAGTAAACAGTCTGTAGGTCTCGCTGCTGAAACTTGCCACAAAAAAGTCCACACGGACAAAATAGAGCAGCAGGCCCAGCTGTGTATATGAGGATATATTTATTTTCTTGTGAAGAGAACAAGCAGGAGAGAAGGAAAAGCTGCTAATAAGACAGCCTCCCAATCAATGACTTTCTCCTCCGATGAGAAAATAGGATTCTGGGTGGCCGTGTGGGTGACTGCGGCGGACACGCGATCCCCAGTGTTGGGAGATGAGACTCCACTTGTTAGTGTCGTTCGTATTGTCGATGCTGGAGGCAGATGAAGCCAATTAGCAGGGATGCAGACGGCGGAAAGCACAGCAAAGCAAAATACCTTTATACGCGCATCGATTGCGCGCGCAGGACTTCCGGCCACGTCACGTGATCTCTTCCTGTCTAGAGGCCTTGCCGAGGTTGCTCCAATGCAAGGAAAAGAGTCTCAACCGTCAATTAATCGATCAGCAAGAAGTTTACTTGTTTGTCTGTCTGTCATCTTGGATTCTTCTATTGTATGTGTAGGATGTTGTGTTTACTGAACCTGTGTCTTACAGATCGCAGTCACATGACAGTCCTAACAAATTGTGTAAGATGTTGTAGCTACTAGAGAAGTTTGTAGTGTTTCAACAGAAGAAGCAGGAGCTGTTGAAGGTATCAGATGAGGTATCAGTAGCTTCAAGATACAGTCCAAGAATGACAGCGAGGCTGGCATCTACTGAGTGTCACAACTAAAAATGTCGCTTGTGAAGAAAGGGTTCATCGGAAGCACAATGTCTGTCTACACTCAAGAAAACAGTTTTTCTATCTCTTCAAACTTCGATCGAGCAAAAACAATGCAGATGACACATGTATTGAAGTTTGACATCTCTTTGGAAAAATACAGATCGTGTCCTTACAGACACAGTCACAGCTCTGTGGGTAATCCTTTACATCCACATGACTATAGCTGTGGTAATGTGAATACCTACATAGCTAGAGATGAGAAGAGTATTCGAAACTGTGTTTGCATTGATCGAAGGACGAGAAGACTGTAAAGATGTAAAGATATAAAGATGAGAGAACTGTGGTTGTACAGACCCCAGGGTAACAATTTTGTGGCGCTGTACAGAAGGTTGGAATCTTGGTACAGAGACAGCTGGCTCCAGCTGCAGCTTTCTTGAGATTGATTCTGCACCACCAGCCATGTGGACTATTTGTGCACCACCAGCCATGTGCTGTATTTTCGATGAGCTTTTCTTCTTTATTCATCTCTCCACCCTTTGTCATATAGTTGATATTTGAAATTTAAAACAAATTATATTCTTGCGTAAACTTTCATATCGATAGTAATGTGAAAGACTCTCGTAGTGGATATCATAGTTCGTTTGCATTTTTTTCCGTGGAAAAGGTTTCCACTAACCCAGACACAGTGAGTAGATTATGTAAGCGTCTTCGGAACTCACATCCTAACACGAATTTTTAAAATAACTAAAATATTTATGTTTCTAAATGGCATAAACACCGGTGTACCTGACTACCTGTGGGAACCCAATACAGTCCGTACACGAAGACAAACATGCATGAGCTGTATGCACGTAAACATTGATAAACTTTTTAGACAGGAAACACGTGACTTAATCAAGTACTTGAGGATGTGTAGGGGCGTGGTCTTACCCGCTTATTATTTCATTAAAACAAAGCGACACAACCATGCCGGGTGGCATACCTTAACACAAAGCTGGCAGAGAGAGATTACACCTGAAGCAGAAGCCAGGTGGCAGTGAAGACATTTCACGTCCTTACAGCAAAAATCCGCTACGTGACGTGAACACTACGTCAACATTACGTTGTCAGTGAAAGAAGCTGCCTTAGCTTCAGCTAGCTGCCCTAGTCACCATGGAAACCATTTTAAAGTTGCGATCACAAAAGTGATTTAGCAAGTTGGCTCTTTTTTAAATTATAGTTTGAAAAGTTCCAGCGAGTATTTTCTTGAAACTAATCGCTTTAGTCTGCAAGTGAGCGCCGTGACTGGCGGCTCCGTCTAATCACTTTAAGCCCATGCAATGCCTACACGGCAATATAAGCTGCCACTGGATCAGGGACAAAAAGTTGTAGAGAACACACTTATTTCAATCTTTGAATAATGTTTTGTATGAAGATGTTGTCTTCTCTGACGCATGTCCATCCAACTGACAATGTATGCTTGGCATTGTACCGAAATAAATTTCTCATCGGCGTGTTAATATTCACACACAGAATATTGTTGACATGACTAAATTAAGATGGATTTGTCCACAAGAATAAAATGTCGCAACCACAGGTGACTTTACTCATTAGAGTTGGGTCAGATATTTTTCTACATCTCTACTGAGTAGCTTGCTTGCATTCCTGCCCTGCTGTGGCAAGGAGACTTTGTGGACAGGTACCAGGGTTCAGTTTCCTAGTTACACTGCATTGCATGGCCTCCTGTTTGCGCCAACACATTGGAGGAGTATGTCGTTTGTCTAGCACGGGCCACGCCATCACGTCCTGCCTTCCTCTTGCTTGAAAATGCCCCAGAAGGGCTATTGATGCATTTCGAACAAATTGGTTGCAAATCAGATTTGTGGTCACAGCGCGGAAATTGCCGGCAGAAGAAGGCGAGGTTCTTTTTAACAAGGAAAAAATCATTGCGCCGTTTCTCTGCTCTTGCCCATTGCAGACCCAGTTATTTCCCTTCTCTTTGCAAAGGAATGGTATAGATTTCTCCAATATCGATAGACATCTAGATTTTTCGATCATTTTCCCCCTTGCTTGTCTTCCACTTATTCTTTTTTTCCTGTTCACTAAAAGAGTTGTTTACTTCTGGATCAACACTATGGATGCCAGCAGACTTTCAAGGAATGTAGAAACACTGGGCATGGGGAGTAACTTTGAGATTCAAGCAATTGAAGAAACCATAATTTGCCAGCACAAAGGGGGATAACACTTTTTTGCCTGTAAAGCAAGAGGGTGACCTGTCGACACACTCGCAGTGGCTTTAATCAAACGACACAAAGCTAACGAATAATGCAGGCTGACAAAGATTATCGGATCATCAGTGGAGGAAAAAGCAGTCAATACCAGGCACGTGGACACAGAGGCATCTTTGCTGCCCCAGTGAACACGGAAAACATGTTGGCTCACATCATGACCACCAGCTTCTGTTTCACAAAATTGTCGCTGTCATTGATCGAGCTTGGAGATGCTGTTTGCCGGTGCTATTGCATGGCGGGAAGAATGGCGGTGTAGCAGGAAGGGACAACACTGCCAAGTCCTGAGCGCCTGCTGGCCTGCAGCAAGTGGCCAATGACATCACAGCTGGATGCTGGACCACTCCTGTGGCTTTTGCTGCCACCATTGTCCATTGTTCCCTTCAGCATCACTTCTTTCACAATCACATCTTCCTACCTTTGGAACGACAGTTAAAGCCTGCCTTCAAAACTACAGTTATAATACACCTACATAAAATATACATCAAAAACATTAAACAGATCATGAATAGAATAAACATCTATAACAAACAAGAGTACAATAAACATCTGGCAACACCGAGGAAACAAAGAAGCACACAGTAGTAGGCATCGTCTGCTAGTGGAGCTCGCATTGCTTGTTAATATTGTATTCAAGACGTATTGACATGATATAGTTGTAACACAACTATTGTGGAGTAAATCTGACAAAAAATATGGTTTCAGGTAAAGTTGTTCATAACTGATGAAAATCTTTAAAAAGCTAATCAATCAGTTAAATTAGTGAATCGCGACGAGGGAACAGTATTTCTTCTTGATACGAGAAAGTCATGTGTCATTTTCCATTTTCTGTTTTTTGTTTTACTCAGGATTTGTTAAAGTTATTGTCTTTCAGTAGTTTCACAATTAATGTAAATACATATTTTTATATAACTTGATTAGATGGAAAAAAAAACTAATTCCTAACTGTAATTGCTGGATCCTCAGCAAAAATGTAGGAAGGCAAACATTTATCAGAACGAGAACCACGACACAAGTTATAATAACAGTACTCATAAGCTATTGCTTCTATTGATAATATCAATCCTTGCCGAACAAGACTTGTCAGTAAAATATTCAACATAGTCATGGCAAGGTGTTGCGTTGGTCATTGGAGTCAAGACTTTCAAGGTTTTCAAGCTTTATTATTATAAAAAAAGGAAAAGTATAACCAAATTTATTAATAGAAATAATTCAAAGTAAAGTGATCAGGTCTACACAGTGAGATAGAATGTTTACAAGTAAAATGCACTATGATATCGAGTGTCCACCATTAACATTTGTTACAATCTTTCATGCTTCTTCACATCCAGGGTGGAGGCCTCGTTCCTGTCTTCAGCTGGCTTTTCTCTCCCTACTCTTATTTTCTAAACAAAAAATCCTGTTTCTATTCATCGGTTTGAGTATGAGACCCGGTTTGTTGTTGTTGTTTTTTTTGTTTTGTTTGTTTGGTTTTTTTTTTAATTTTTTGTTTTTTGTTTTTTGCTGTTCACTAGGGTTTCTGTTTTTAACTGAGAGGTATGTGCTTTTCTCACAATAGTCATTTGTGTGTTTTTTGACGATTGTTGATCTGTTGCTTTTGGTGATGTATTGTTGTGTCTTAGGCTGCTCCTTTCTTTGCAAGTGTGTGTGTGTGTGTGTGAATACTTTAAAACTATTAAAATGCAGTCGTCTACAACACTGTTTGAAGTAAAAGAGTAAGATGGGGAAATAAATGTGTGTAAGTTGTTACCATAGCTGTACACAACGATACACAACACTTCACAACGCATTCACACACACAAACCCGCACGTATAAATAAAACCACGTGACGTGAGCACAGTCATCTCGCAAGGTAGCGAGGTGAGGTCAAGGGTCAGACGGAGTTTACCTGCAACCCCCAGTGACGTGGCACGCGCCACCATACCTGTCTTGTGGCCTTGTGACATGTGCATCTCGTGATTCCGACATCGATCAGAGAACATCTGACTATCATCGATTGCTCAGCAGTAAACATTAAAAGAAACGAGTGGAATAAAGCAGTTCTTTCTGTTTCTTAAAGAACAAATTGCTAGGAAATGTAGACGTATTGAGGATGTCTTATTTGAAAGCGTTTGTTTACTTTCAAAGTTTGAGTTTTAATCTTTCATCTTTTGTCTCCAGCTTTCGCAGTTTACGGAGAGAACACAATAACATTGGAACCTTTATCGCTTAGTTGAAGAAAGTATATTTTGACGATAGATTTCTCCATGTATGCACATATGAATATTTTTATGTTTATAGAAAGTGCTGCTAAACATCTGTGGAATAGATTTCATAAAATATTGTCTACAATGCATCTTCGTTTCACTATAGTTTTCATTTTTGTCTTCTAGGAATGAGTGTCAACAATTTTCAAGGCCTGCAAGATGTTCTGGAAGTGGAGTGTTCCTCAGAGAGAGTGGAAACCTATTTCGATGTGTTCACAGTGTCGCTGTTCTTGCTCAAGAACGATAAGATCCTGGCCTTCGTCAGCCCCAAGTCCCGGGAATGCACAACGTCCAGCTACTTCTCCGCCTGCGTGGTGGACTCGGTGAACCCTCGCTTGTCGCGGGTCAAGACGCTGTTAGTTGACCTCCCGGAGGGTCACACGGAGAGCTTCGGCTGCAACGTCACCAGCCTCAACCCCCAGCGCCGCTTTGTGACGACATCGTGGTCCCTTGACGTCAGAAAAGAGAGTGAGTAGGACTGCGGGAGACATGAGCATGACGAGGAGTGAGCAGTGCTCAGCGGAGTTGTTCTGGTGTAACTGGGCAACTGGCGTGTCGGAGTTTTTATCTAATATTTCTTATATTTCTGTTTATCTGAATCGGTCTGACTTGCGGGCTGTCTGGCTGGGTTTCTGTCAAGGAATATTTCTAAAGCTAATTTCCTATAATTTACTCTCAGCCATAATCACGAAAGATAACTCCCTCTGCACACTGTGTTGTAGTCTCCCCTGAATTTAACTACGGCACGTCTTCAAACTCTTTCTTTCTGGCGAGCTGTCAGTCCATCTCTGTCTCTCTCTCTCTCTTTCTCCCCTCGCTCTTTCAGTCGACATTTTACTACACCATACCGTGAATGGATAACTCCTTTGTCAATGCCAGAGCTACATCGGTTATGTTCCCCTGAACTTGTCTGCGACATGAGAGCTTCAGCTATCGATCAGTAGAAACGTTTCCTAAATGTGAGTAAGTCATTTCTTGGCATAAAAATACACTTAACAGCAATGTGGATGCCGAAAGACAAATCGATCAACTGTAGTTTTTAAAATAACAAACGGATACATGAAAAGCATTTTCTGAGGAACATGTGCTCTGGGCTCAAGGGAGGAGCGAGAGATGGTAGCTGTAGGCTCAGTCCGGGTAAAGCGATCACGTGACTGTCGTTAGCAGGAGAGAAAGCATGAGTACTGGAAGGTATTTGTCATGTAAGGACTAGGAGATGGCCACGTCACTGTAGCCATGAAGGAGAAGAGTTGGGAGGCAGCTGCAGAATATCGACTGACAAATTGCCACGAGGCAGGGGACACCACTCCAGTCCGGAGCTGCCGAAGTTCTTTAACTTTTTTTTTTGAATAAAAGGGGAGAGCAGAGCGCTGGCACCAACGATCTCTAATGATTGGCTTGAGGGCCTTGTTAACCAGCGACGCATTGTCTGATATTGCGACTGTAGGGAGTATGAGTTTTGAGACTTGGCGAGTAGAATATGCGACTATTGCGACATTGTTGATAATATCACCTCTCGTAAACACAAGGCGAGAGTATAGAGGGATGTGAGGTTTGTTTCAAGATTTGTCTGCCCTAGGGCCTTGTGAACTTTTTCTTCCTGCTGTTTCTACTTTGGAATACGATTGCTCCATTTGTATCTGCAGCAGACCACATATACCGAAGAAGACTTAGTATTACTCGATGCAGTTTGATGGTCTCGCGGTTGTGCACTAAATGAAATCACTTTCAAAGAAAAAAGATGAATGATGGATGATAAATGTAGATTAAATTACAAGAGAACAGGGTATCTCAGTGATGTTTTGCCCCAAATCGTGTCTCGTGCATGACTGAACTGATTTTCTCATAATCCCGCTGCGATCGATGCTCTGTGTGAACAAGAAAACAAATGTGTTTCCTCTTTTGTCCTCTGTGGATTCCATCTCCACATGCTCCTCGATTTGTGGCTTCTGCTCCATCGGTCAGGGAATTCTTTCAGTGCGCAGTGCAGAGGCTGCTTCGTCGAGTGATGTTTCAAGTTTTCTTTTGTCCTCGAGATGGCGCCTGTGTGACAAGGGGGCTGGTAACAAATGTCTTTACACAATTCGTGTCTGGCTGCAAGTCACGGGAGACGACTGCTGACTGCAGGCTGTTGTCAGGCACGTCCAGCCAATCAATGCAGTAGATGGTGAGGGCTACCTGGGGACATGCTACCCTTTTCAAAACTCACCTACACAGCAGGCGGAGACAACTTGTAAGATCCACTCACAGATAGCGTCTTACTTTCTTTTTCTTTTTGTTGACACTCAAACAACAGATGTAGACCCTGCCGGCTCCTGACTATCCTGAGGGATGTTGACCCTGTATGTCACACACACAACTGCCCTGTACACATTTCATCATAGAGCAATTCAAAAAATAAAGCTGTACCAAGTAAGGTCAAAGGTCAAAGACCATGGTAAGCTCACTAGAGTTAGGGTTAAAAATGTCATTCACAAGCAAGAGGGACATGGGTGATGAAGAGACAAACTTTTTGGAAAACTCGGGAGTAAGTTCCTAGTTGGTGGGAGGTAAGTTTTTTTCCCCCCTTGAATCAGTCTTGGAATGCTCCGTTCTATGAAAAAAGTAAACGACTCTTTTCATCAAAGATCCATAGACTAAAGATATGCAGAAAAGTTTACATATGTATCTTATTTTGATATAGATTGGTGTGAATGTTTATTAATATATATATATTATTCATACATACCACGGTAAACAGGCAGATAGGTAGACTACCGTGATTATGTGTGATTGTATATGCATGTACGTATTTGCGCAAGAAGACCAGTTCTCATGTTTTTTCTCTATCAACCTCTGGTCTCCGTCTTGACCTTTCACCCCGTTGTTTCGTTAATCAGGAGAAGCAGGATGTCAATATAGTGACGAACATCAGTCCTCAGTGAAGGGCGATAACTCTGTGAGAGCAGCACCATGCCCGCAATGCTCCAATCACGCCTGCAGCCATCGCACAAAGCCGCTAGTCACTTGACAGGAAGTGACGTATCGGCAAACGTCACCCCCGTCCCAACCCCACCTCCACTCACCCGCCGCCTGTCTGTGAGTCTCGTCGCCACGCGGTGATGGTTTGTTATCGATCTCCACGTTGATGCCAACAGGGTCGCTGACAAGTCTGTTTCTATACGGCGAGAGTAACAAAAGGGAGATAATTAGTGCGTTTTGTATGCAGACTATTAAGTAGCACACGTAGGGAGACAATCTGACCGGACCTTTCACGTTACTTGACCCCAGCGAACCCCAACCGACAAACATATAAAAAATAAACAAACACAAACACATATTTACGACCTCTGCCTATCGTTCAAGTTTTATTTACAAATGTCGGCGTCTCTCGTCTCGCGATGACGTGGAGTGGTCTGCCCCTCCAAGCAGACGATAACGGTTATTTATGCTGGTTACCCTGTCATGTTTGCTTGAACATAGAGTTGTCTGGCCACAGAGTGCACCAGTTATTTGCTCTTCTTCCTCGTCGTCGTAATCGGGGTCTAGAGTGTTTAAGCTGTCTGGTCAAAAGGCAAGCAACAAGCTGTCCAACGCTGACGTCATCTGGATATTGTCTCCCTTTTCAGTCGCGGGCTGACTTGCATTGTCTTAGTCTTTCTTTCCTTTTCTCCTGTCCTCTTCTTCGATAAGAAAGTTTTCTCTCCTTCTTTCTTTCTGACTTTTTTACGAAAGTATCTATGAAAGGTAGGACGAGTAGCAGTAGTGATGATGCCAATAATAATGCGGACGAGTTTGTAGGTGTCTTGTGACATGACTTTTTCTACAAATTTAAGATTCTTTGAAAATTATACTGTCAAAAGTCTTTAGTATTTTACGATAGTGTGGATGATATCAACAATGATGATGACGACGATGATGACAGCGAGGAAAATGACAAAAGGCCGATCTACCGGGTGTCGTATCTTCGTTTTATGGTTTGAGACTAATAAAACCTGTAAAGGTCATCTAGCACTTTGAGGTCTTTGGGGAGGTGAGATGCTTGAGACCTCATTTTTCTGAGGGTGATGTCCTTTTCTTCTACCTTGTCCTTAATCCTAATCCGCTGCTTTATTGAGAAATAAGAAGATTTATTTTTTCAAGGCCATGGTTTCATTAATGCTTAAACGATAATTGTTTCCCTTGGCAAATGTCTTGTGGATGTCCAGTGGCTGTTCTGAATGTTTGCAGCGCCGCCTACACGCATTGTCCTCCGATCCTGGTGTCCTTGAACGTAGAAGTCTTTCTTGACTTCTTGTTTACCAACTAACCCATTGTCCCATGGCTCAACCTTCAGAATGTATTTGCAGTAACAGACACACAGTTGATTATCTTCGTTTCTTGTTGTTGTAGCAATAGTAACATAAGTAACACTCCTTATTGTTTCTTGTTGTAGCAAGACCAACGTGCGAGACACTCCTCATTATCGCTAGTTTTAACAAATGTTGCTGACATATCTTTTTATAAAGTTCATTGAGTAAATTATGCAAAGCTACCTCGTTCTGTCATGTAAAGACATTATTAGTGACTTGAGACATATTTTAAGGTGAACTGCTGGAATAATCACTTGAGAGCTTTGTTAAAAAATAACACACGTGGTCTGATTATTGTGTTAAATAAAACCACAAACCTCGGAGGCTTGTTGAAAAAAGTGAATACTGTAGTAGGATCTTGCCTGTAGTTTCTATTTGAATAGTGTGACTATAGTCAAATACTTGCAGTTTGTTGAGCTGAGCATCCAGTCCTTGTCCTCTGCGCTGAGTTTACGACAATCAGCATTCAATTTTGCATTGTCTTACTTGTACAAAGATACTACAGAGATAAATTTTGTATAGTCTCCTGGTGCACGAAGGCCACCTGGACACCTGACTTTATAACTCAGGTTCAGTTAATCTTACAGAATACCTTTCTATATTCTGTCAAGACTACCAGGTACACTATTGCTGCCTCGTGCACTTAAGCAACACCTCTCAAACTAACTTTTTTTCGCATGCTACCCAAAACTGCATGTTTCTCTATTTCGTTATCTTGAGACAAAGAGGAAAGAACTCGCGACAATTCAATCTGGCGAAGGCAGATAGAAACAACTGCGCTGAGCTAGATGTTAGTGTCAGGGGAAATCACTCACAAGCCTAAGTATGTCCCCGCTGGAGTTACTTGCCTGTCGGGCACGCGCCTGCACATTTGTTGTCGGAGCTGCTGTTGGCCAGGATGTGGTTCGCCGAGAGGCAGTGGACAGACAAGCTGCCAAGATGCAGCCTCCTCTTCATCGTCATCACAATGGCCGTCTCATCGCTTGCACAGCCAAACGGTAAGTCTCTTGAAATTTGTGTCCATCTCTCTATTTTTTGTCGTCAGTTCTTCGTCTGAATTGTTTGATATTTTGTCTATGTGTCTGTCTTGTGTCTCCATTGCTGTATCTCCCCACACAGCCAATGGACACTAGGAGCCTGCGTTTTCCCTCCCTCAGCTTTTGGCCTCTCTGTCACGCAAATGTCTAAGTTGTCTGAGGGACCTATTAGCAGCCTGCACAGGTGGAGATGGGAGAGATGGTGCCAAAGCCTTTCAGCCCCAAATGTTACTGTAGTCTGCGGTGCAGGGAGTGGGGGAGAGAGGTGCTGAGCGACAGAGAGGGGGGATGCTTCCTGTGGAGTGAAGTCTATTTAATGGACACCAACACAAAGGTGTAACCAGGATGTATAGTGTTAGTACAGACCCGACCTTTTAGCTTGAGATCACAAAACCAGGACAAAATGCCTGAAAGCTTTCCCAGTAATGATTTTTTATTGACGCAGCTGCCATCGTGTGCGTTTTGCTGTCTGTTTGCTCTTTGCGAAATTGCAAAGTCCATTGTGCCGCCACCTTTACAGACCGCCATATCTTTACCTGCTAACTCCTCCACTTGCACAGTCTTTGTGTCCTCGTGTTCACTGGAAACACACAGACACACATACATGACCACACACACAAACACACACTGCACACATATACACACAAACAAACACACAAACAGACTGCACGTTGTAATAAATAGCAGTTGTGTAGACTGCAATGAATAGACTAAAATGCTAGGACAATGGCGGTTCTTAAAAATGCCGGGTCGCCTTAGACATTTTTTTGAAACCAGCTGCAGGGCTCATCTGCACAAAAGACAAAAATATTCCTTTTTTCTGTCCACCTTATTGATTCTGGCTGTTATGAAAGCAAGCAGTCAGGTTAATGTAAAGATTTAATGATGGCGACATAAATAAGGTAGGTACAGCACTTGCCGCTGTAGACAGATCGTGGTAAGTATATGCATCACTAGGTAAGCTAATGTAGCAAAAACCCACCAATCCACGTCAAGCAGCAGGCTGAGAGACAGAGACGAGAGACCTTGAGCAAGGTAGAGACGGAAGGACATGTTGATGGCAGCTTTGTGCAGAGAGAGTGTCTGGCACTCCCACACAGATAATACATGATACAGCTTACAGGATAAAGATAGACAGTTTCTATGTTTGTCTTCTATCAACCATCAGGAAAAATGACCATACCTCCTTCACTTTAATTGTTGTCCTCGTCTTGTTGTCTGAAGACATGACAGCACGCTCCGTACGAGTCTCAGTATGCGCTGTACAAATCACACATTATTATTATTATTATTATTATTATTATTATTATTATTATTATTATTATTATTAGTAATACTGGTAGCCATAATGTCAACCAAATCAAAGTAGTTTTATTTTTCTATTCTTGTTAACACTGTTGCAAGTCAGAGAAGGTGGTACCCGGGTTCTTCAGCTCTGGCTGTGTGCGTGTGTCGGTTCCATGCTTTTTGCTCATTTATGTTCAATCACTCGAATGGGATTAATTAACTAATTACATTAACTACATTCTTCAAAGGCGAGCTTTTGTGAATGTTTTATTTGGAAGTGCATTAACACTCCACTCGCCTGCCGAACTGTGATAAGATAGATATTGTCAGACACAATACTACTGCAGAAAAATGTCATGATAACTACTGTCATGCAGAGTTTACACGTGTAAAATGTACTACTCGATATAAATGAGAAAGATGCTTATTTATATCATATACCTCATATTATAAAATGTTTTTTAAAAGCATGTTCCCTATACATCCCTATATATACATATATATATATTGTTCAAAAACTAATTTTTCATTCCTTTTAATTGAAATCGCTATATCGTACACGTCTTTATCAGAATTCCTGTGTTTCATTCATTTTGGTTTCATCCGTCCTTCATTCTGTCTTTCTGTGTCTTTTCTGCAGGAATGACAGTCGGCCCATTCCGGGGACTGCACAATGTTCTGGAAGTGTCCTGCTCCGCAAACTCACTTCCGCCGGATATGGAGGTAGTGTTGATGACGCTGTTCACGGTGCGTGACGGTCAGATGACAGCCTATGCCTCCCTCCAATCCGCGGAGTGTCAGACGTCACGTGCCTTTGCCGCCTGCGCCATCAACCCGCGTAACTCACGCGCAACGCACCTGCGCAACCTCGTGCTAGACCTGCGTGACGGCATGTCGCGAGAGTATGGCTGCAACATCACGGTGACCGCCAACCGCCAGGTCAAGTTCATCACTGGACCATCGTTGCTAGTGGCCGACGTAAGTGGAGTCCTGCGGATAGGGCCTGCCACCCGGAGTTCGCGCACCCGGCCTCACAGTAGTCTTTGTTCCCAGCTTCTGTCGTCGTCACAATATCTTTTTTTTCTCTTGTAATGTGGGGAGTTTAAGGGTATGTTATAACGGATCACGTGACCAACTGGCGAGCTTCACGGGGATGTATTTATTGGCGATGCATATCGATGTGTTGTATGTTTGCATAGCGAAGTAAGAAGGTAGTGTTGTTTGTAAACAAGCCCTGGTTTTTATATGAGACATCGTGTCCTTCATGTCCAGGAACACAGCTGTTGACATTTGGACATCACGGTCTGTCTAGTACCAGGTGGCAAAACCGACATTTTTCTTTCAGAAAACTTACCATCTCGTAGGTCAAATTTCAGTGTTTTGCGGTCAACACGTTGGTTGCTGGACACAGCCAGCTCTGTCTCACTTTACATGGTTAATGAAATTCTCTTGCTTGCCTGTTGTCGCCATGGTAATTTAAATACCAGAGTCTCAGAACACATTTCTTGTTCAGGAAGTTATGTCACGAGTTTGTGTAATGTTAGGTTAGTGTCACCCGCCAGTCGCTCGAGACTCACTCTCTCTCACACACAAACACATGCATACACAAAAACAAAATCATTTCCATTGTTAATAATGTTAATAACCTGAATCAAACAGAGACCGAGAGACATAGTAGTTTTTTTTTATTGATGAGGAGTAATCTCAAACCTGTTGCAAGACACAGACAGCGAGCTGTGAAAGTCTTCTGACCGCCAAATATTCAGTATCAGTGGATATGTGAATACTAAGTGTATCAGCTGCTATTTATTGTCTGACCACAAATCACATCTGTGTCGTGCAAGATGGATAAGCAAGACGTGGTGCAGGGTCTGGGACCAATTATTAACCTTTCTATCTCCTTCCTTTCTCCTCCTTTCCTTTTAGGCCTTTACTTTTTCAGTTTTTATTGCCGTTGACATCTCTAGGTGATGACGATGATGAACATTTCTTTGATTTTGTGCAGGCGGCACTTTTTTGTAATAATCTTTTTGATGTTGCAGGGAGAACCACATTGCAGACCTTCACTGTCACTTGAGTATTTTCCATCGCTTGTGACATCGCTTGTGACATCGTATATTTTAACAGTGACATATTTAATGCTGATCATTTTCTTCCTACATAATATTCACAGTGACGTACTGTATGCTTAGCATGCTTCGAGGATACACGTGACGTATTGGGGCGTGACCAGGCTGTTGCGTGTCGGTTGTATATTTAGCAGCTACTCACACCACGTGACATGTTGGGACGTGACCAGCACGTTGCGTGTCGGTTGTATATTTAGCAGCTACTCACACCACGTGCCTCGTGTCTCGGACTTAGCATATTATCGGCATCGCGTGCCACTCATCGTCAACTTAGCAGCGATGCTGACATTGCCTGTCTCTTGTGATGTATGAGGTGTTGCTGACATCGGGTGTCTCGAGCCGTTTGTTTATCTTCATCAGTCCGCTGACATCGCGTGCACTGTACACTTAGCATGCGCCCGACATTGAATGTAAGTTCTTGTGTGTGTGTGTGTGTGTGAGTGAGTGAAGAGAGAGAAAGAGAGAAAGAGAGAAAGGAAGACAAAGATGGAGTACTCTCAGAATCAGAAACACAAAGTGTGAGGGGAGATGGGAGGGTCAAAGTAAGAGAGGCCGCGAATGCGTGAGACGATAGTACTGGGGGGTCCGTCACATGGGTGGCATGTCACGTGACATACACTAGTGATGTCATACAACACGTGACGTTTTGCCATACATGGCTAGGATTACCATACATGGCATATCCTTCAATGGCTGCAGTAGGAAGATACTCGAAGGGACTCGATATTCACCTCGCCTTCACATTATGGTTTTTGAGGTGCTCGTGCCCTCCTTGTCCCCTCCCCAGGTTCCCACACCACCGTGTTGCTGTTACCTGACTTGATTTCTGTGCTAAAGCTTAGCAAATTCTTCGTTAGAAGCCCGTTTAATCCCAGTAATATCCCGAGGGCTGGAAGACATACGGCTTCCTTTGTTTTTCCGTTCCTCGAGTTAGTTTTCTAATCTCCCTTGTCCTTATCCGGTGACATTTGTCATGGCTCCTGTATCTCAACGACTACTGCTCCGACTGTACATCAACATCTTTCTGTCTTCCTTCTCTCTGTCTCTCCCTCCTTTCCTCCTTTCCGCGCGTCCATTGACTGCAAGGCGCGCACAGCCTAACCTATCATGTCTACAAGCCGCAGTAATCCGATTTCAAGACTAGCATTACAATGCTGCCTCCACCGCCAAGGGTAAGCAATCCCGCCTTCCCCAATGAGCACCATCACCAAGGGAGACAACGGCCTGCTGTACCCAATCATTTTCGACAAGCGTGAAAGAAGACCCGTGGGTGCGTTTCCACGCGCAACCACTTCTCCCACATCATGGCGGACGCACGGCAGCAGCTAGTGGTGCTGAAGCCCTGTCTCGTGATGCTGCTGCTGCTCTTCTCCTCCTGCTTCTGCTCCAGCAATGCAAGCAATGGTAAGTCACATTGTTCAACATTGTTATTCCCTTATTTATCTTTGTTCAAAGTGTATGCTTCCACTTTTCTTTCCTTTATTTCTTCTGCTTTCTTCCATCACTGCACCGATTCTGATTCTGCGAACGTGGAAAAAAAAAGAAGAAAAAAAGTTGAGGTTGAGGAAAGCTTCCAGCATAAGCTTTAGTGCCGAGCCCATTATCTCAACATTTTGCGTGCAGAGTGCCGCTGGACCACCGAGAAATTCCTTTTAGACCTCACAGAGCTAGCTAAACCATTAAGCTAACGGCTTTTGTCTCATAATCTGCACAACCAGCACCAGTCTAGCTCTGTGGTCTAATCCCATCAGCGACTGCGATGTCTAGAAGAAGTGTTCGCGCTTTGCTGGTCAAGTACGAAAGATAGCAGCAGGGGGGTGGATGGGGTGGGAAGGAGATGGGGGTGTGGGGGACAGTTGCAGGGAATTGAAAATTGCAGGGATTTCAGGATATCGACAACTCCAACACGTCACTTGTGGAGAGCTGTGTCAGCCAACATCGTCTTTTGTTCCTCCTTCTCCCCTGGTCGTCCACATCTCCTGACAGGAAAATCAAGAACGCATGAGAAATTGAACAATGGCGGCGCGCTTGGAAACAGAACAAATAACATTGAATGCCTGGGAGAGATTTGAGCGCAAGGGTTCAGAACAGGACAGAATATCTCCAGTAGATAAAATATTCTAATTATAAATCATAACGGATGCATAGGTCAGTCTATGTTTACCTACAGATGACACCACTGGTCACCACCAGCTATTATGACACATGTATCTCACCAGGACTGACGACTTCCTCAAAGGAGAAGAGAAACTGCGAGAAAAAAGATGAAATTTCTGAGAATCTCGGCAGAGACTTCCGCCTACGGTACGCGGTCGACAAATTACAGGTGATAATATCAGGTGTGCGTTCCTTAAATGACAGCTGATTTTTATCAGGTGGAAAAATGCTTTGCACCCTAGAACACGAGATCCAATTATGAATTTTTTTTTAAATCCAGAGGAAGATGATTAATAACCTGACGGAGTGAGGGATAAAAGCTGGCAACAAAAAGCTGGACCGCCTATCGACCGCACGGCGTTCCGATCATTAAGTTGACATTTACAGTTGAAAAAGAAGATGGAAATCAACAAATAGCTTAGAATTTGAAAACAAATGCAATTTCCAAGCTTTTGGTGTTTTCTCCTGCGCTGTTGTTTTGTGATCTGCTAACCTGCCTGAACTTTGCATGGTAACCAGGAAACTACAGGAATAAATAGTCTGACAGTCGCTGGCCGGATAATCACGAATATTTTATTATGTACTGTGCAAAACTACAAAGCTGTGTCTTTTCCTTTCTTCCTTTTTATTTCTTGTTTCATTCATCATTTTTTCTTTACTTGTATTTAATGTTTATCGTTAGTTTCAAAAACAAAGCATTCATGAGGTTTATAAACGATCCTTTAAAAATTCCTACACGGGCATCTCCATCGGTACAGGAGTTGAGGTTAGCCAAGTTAATTCTGGATTTCCTCCATCTTTACACTCTACAACAAGCATAAAGGCCAAACGAAGTTTCTAACAAAAAATTACCCATAGAAAAAAAAATTAGATCGATTTTCAATTTAAAAATGAGATCGGAGCGAGCTTTGTGCTCCTACAGGGGCAGATAACCAGATCTCTTCTCGATTCGCGTGGTCACATGACCGTGATGCGGATATTTGTTTACAAGGCCGTGCGGTTAATGTTTGTTTACAAGTCCATTCAGTGAACGTTTGTTTACAAGAGCCTGCTGTTGATAGTGAAGGTCCTCGCGGCTCGTGATTGGAGGAAGACGGACATTAACCCCTCGGCTCATCGGAGGTCGAAGTCTACTCAATCAGCCCCCGCACTGACACGTGACATCCTGCCTGCCGTCCGGCCGCCCAGCAGACGTGTCTGAAATAATTGACAATCCTCGCACCACCGCAACGTGCAGGTCATGTCCGCCATCATGAGACCTCTGAGGTCAAGGACACTTCACTACGAGGCTGCGAAATCTGAGAAGAGACACTGGTCCACACTTCGTCGTGTGTGTTGAATAAGTTAAAACTCCTCCTGGAAAGGTTTAGGGGGATGTATAGGTGATTGTTGTCAGGACTGTGTCCTAGCCTTGCCTACACGTGACCTGTTCAACTTCAAAATTAAAAACATTTCAGATGCTGTCCGATGTCATGTGACTAATATCCAGAAGTGGATGTCAATGGCATCGTCGATACCAAACGATGATTAACATGTTATCATGAAAAAGAGTCAGAAGACAGAACAGTTTGCATTTCTTGACTGCTAAGGCTACCTTTACTCAAAGTCTCTTCATTTTGTTTCTAAAGTTGCTAGCTTTGTTGTTCGTCTGTTTATATTGTTGTTTTCTATATTCAGGTAAACTTTCTACAAAAACCGACATGAAAAATATCTAGAACCAGCGCGGCTACCTTTGTGATTAAACTGTTAAAATGTTTAGTATTTTTGTTTTTATTATTAGCATAACTATAATGTTTTCAAGTCTCATTATAAAAATAATATAATTGTTTAGTTTTGACAATTTTAATAAAAAGAACGAGTTTAAATTAATTGAAAGTATTATTATCGGTTTTGCAGGAATGTCCTACAAAGACCACTTCCATGGTGTGAGCAGCATCGTGGAGGTGGAATGTTCGGGGGTGTCGTTGCCGTCCAACGTGGACCTGATGTCCATCACCATGTTCGCGATGACCACTAGCCACTCCTCTCACACAGGGGGCATCATTGCTTCGATCAACTATGGCGGCCGCAAGTGTCTGACGACAGATGTGTTCAGCTCGTGTGAAATAGATGAACGCAACTCGCGGTCCACCCGACTCCGGACACTGGTACTGGACCTGGCGGTGGAGGCCACCCGCTGGATTGGCTGCAACGTCACTGGATTCGAGTCCAGTAGTGGTTTAGTCAAAATAGTCTCGTGGTCGCTTAATGCCAAACGAAAAAGTGAGATATTTCTATCAAGTCGATGGTTAATTATTCATTCCTTCAATACTCACACTAACACTCACACTCTAAAAAGACAATGGTAAAAAAAAATAATAATTAAAAAAATTCTTTACTCAAAACATCTAAGTACACAAACTGAAACTGATTTTATATTCTAAAATGTGTTGCAGTCTCTATGCTTACCTCATACCATAGTTATCTCGACATGACTATCGCTACTTTAATGGCCTGTCGTCTGCTAACAGACGGAAGAACAAAAAGATCAGAAGAGGCATCAGTCCACAGAAAACAAAATCTCGGTCAAATATGGTTTCAATTAGAGAGCTGGCGCAGTCCTCTCGTGAAAGGACATTGTTATTTCATTAGTCTGTTTTCCATTACGTAGGCCGTGCTAAAACCCACTCCATGAATAATTAGTCAGTGTTTTCTTAGCGCTCTCCTTGCTGCGGAGATCGATTGTGTATATCACTGCGCACACGTACCACCGCCTGCCCGCACTTCTTTTCCTCCACGTCACGACGCCCACTCACACCTGCTGCTGACACACACGTGACTCGTCAAGTAGTTCCTTTACTCATGCAGGTAAAGACATGAGTCTGGTCCTACCTGACGATGTCGACATGTTCGGTCTGTTCGTGAGTGAGTGTGAAGACGTGAGGCAGATGACTGAGTGATGCTGTTGTAAGATTGGTAAAAGGAGGATGTAGGATGGTGGTGTTGTGGGGGTGAGATTAAGTAGAGTATTCATGAGGCTTGGGTGTCAGGGATGGAGACAATGACACAGGGATGAGTGAAATAGTCGGTGGTCACTTTGTTTTGCTTCCCGTGGTGTATGATGCAGGGGGTCTGCTTAGGGGAATATCTATCTATCCGGTCTCTCCTTCCTTACCCTTGTTTCAAATTACAAATAAGTAACTTTAAGAGTGGTTGAAGGCGGAAAATGTTTTGTTTAAAAAGTAAAAAAGATAAAATAAACAGGTTTGATGTAGTATTATAACAAAGTTCTATTCCTTTGGTCACCTGCGCTCTTGGCAGCTTGCGACCAGCTCTTCTGCTTCGTGTTCGTAAGATAACCTTTTGTTTTGCAATTAATATTTTCCTAGAATTGCTTAGATTTTTTTAAAAATTCCGTTAATAACTCTTACTTACATTATCCGTAGTTTTAATTAGTTTTAATTAAATTGCGTCTTTGGCCTCGTTTACAACCAGATATATATCCATACCTACACCTGGATCTTGTCTGAGTGTTATGGCTGTTATTTTACTCATCATTGGTATTTAGTGTACAGTTAGTGGTGGTGAAGATATTGTAACATCTTTCACTGTGATGTTAGTTCTAGAGACATCTACTGGCTGTTGAGTGATGTGTTGGTCCTGATGTAGAGACGATGACACTAGTCAGTGCGCCTAGTGCTGGTGGACATACCTTGGTTTCTATCAGCTGTCTGTGGTGATACAGATATCATTATTATTTACTGTACAGGTGGTGAGGATAAAATACCGTGTGTCTACTCACCGTGTGTTTAATGATACCTTGATTATAAAGACACTCGTCATGTAGTCAAGCTTATAACGATACCGTGACACTACTCGCCGTGTAAATAATAATTATACAGATATTGTGAAGTTACTCCTAACTTAGTTAATAATTTTAAAGATACTTTGTTCACCGTGTTATCATTGTTACTAAACAACATTAATGTTACAGACGTATCTTGTCTCTGCCTACTTTAGTTGCTGTTTACAAGTATGTCCTGTCCATTCAGTATACAGAAAGACTCGCCAATGTTATTATTGTTGTATCGACAGCATCTTGTCCCCGAGGTGACTGGCTGTTCATTAGCCTCCCCTGCGTTTCCCCAGCAGCGCCTGTGTTTGTATTACACCTTATTAACGAGTGCAGGTGAAGGAATTCGATTTTGTCATTTGCTGTTATGGTCACCACTCGGCACGCACGCCTTGGCACTGCTCTCTTGGAGAGGCCGGCTATTCTCCATGGTCTTGTTCGGTCCCTTGATGGGCGCGCGACACGAGCGCCACCTATTGGTATGCAGCTCAAACGAGCTCTTCAGCCACGGCCTGTCTCCTTTGCAAAAGGGAAACAACTTCATCAAGGCGTCTCTCACCTCCAAGGGCGACCACTCTGGTGAAAGTCGATCTCTACCGCCGTGTCTCCTATTTAGCTCCTCCCTCCTCTCTCCTCATCCCTCCTGCCCTCCTTCCGTCTCGTCAGCAAGCAACTGGACTCCCGCTGACGTCTATGTGTAAAAAAAACATGGCGGGGATACGAGCAGGAGGCAGACTGATGGCAGCCAGGCGGCCGGCGTACATACTGATGGTGGTGCTGACAGTCTTCCTACGACCTACCCCAGCGCACGGAGACGCCAACGGTGAGTATCATTCCTCGACATTTGCCTCTAGAAAAAAGTTCCATGATTAGCTTTATCGATGTTTGATCTCGAGCAATCTGCGGGAGTTCCATTGTCACCTCGAGGCTGTAACGTGCGGTGAAGGTTGTCTGGTCCTTGGGCAGTTGAGTGCAGTCCTCACCACAGCCATGAATAGTCATCGATGATTGGTCTATAGACGATGTCGATAGACGGACAGAGGAAAACTCCAGCTGTTGGCAGATAACCACTGGTGCCTGGCGCCACCATTTATTTTCTTAAACTTTCTTCTCCTGCGTTGGAGACTAATCAGAACTTGTAGTATGTACATATTTTTCACACTACACTAAGAGGTAGTCTCCGAACACATCAGAGCTATCGACAACGGCTTTATTTGTTATCCCTTTCAGTTCCTTTTTCCAGATTTATTTTCTTTCTTACTCATGTCAGAATATGTCTCCCTAAACGTCTACTAGCCTGTCTTTTGTTTGTTCTTGTTCTCTACATTTATCACCTTGTGTTCTATTTCTTATCTTGTTTTTCCTTGCTGTCTACCCCCGTCTGTTCAGTCTATTGACTGTAGAGGCAGGAGGCAGCAGCCTGGCCGTTGTGCCTGCTTGTGATGGAGCACAGATCGACGCTGCATCGTCTCCTCCATGACTGTACCATAAATATTCACGATGCCAGCCTCCCTCGTCTGCAATCCCATCTTAGAGGATCTCGCTGACATCTCCCCACCCTCCCTACACCACCTCCACCACTCTAATCTTTCCCGACATCCCCTTGAACAAACCCACACACAAACAAGATAAACAAACTACACAGCGTTTACTTTTATCAAATTTAACAGTTTTTTTTCAAACTTAAAAAAAATCAAATTATAAACCATCATTTCTTATTCATGCTTAATGGAAAACAAAATAAAAATAAAGATATGTTTAGGAATAAAACAGAAAAAAAGAAAATCAACAAAAGAACGCATTCTTATGAACTCTGCCCACATTTCTATTTCACGGAAACATCGAAGAATGATGGAGCCTTGGTATGTGGTATAAACTTCTGTACATCCCTCATTAATCATTCTATGGTTGACCAAAGGTGGTGTCTGTCACACTTTCTTAATTAGGTATGTTCATTATTCATTTTAATTATTATTTGGTAGATATATCAATAGGTTATGAAGTAGGGCAGTATACAACTATTTAAAGCCATATTGTGGGAGAAGGGAGTGACAGAATGTATTAAGGGGGGATGGGCAAGTCAATTAAAAAAAATACTGAGTTTTTTCAAACGTGCATATTGTGGTATAGAGATGTTGTAGACAATGCAAATGCATTTCTCATCCTGTAGGAAAGTCGCTGCCTAACTTACATGCAATGTTACATATCAACAACTCGTGACAGACAACATTTAAATGTCCCTAAATATTTTTTGCTCATATTATGGACAAATAATTGCATCTGCTCACACGTGTTCGGAGAGTATCTTGTTACCCAAAATGAATCTGAATCCCCAAAGTTTGCTGAAGGTTTTAAATACAGACAGTAACATAAGTCCAATGTCCTACATTTATTTTGTCTAGCTGTTTTCTGTGGAATACATTTTCTCTTCATTTGAATGCAGTAAAAGGAAGTATCATTTTGGCATTTATTTTTTTTTATTTATTTTTGAACAAAATTAAAACAAAGGATATTGTCGTTTTCTGTTCGGTGATTTCTCGTTCAAAACGTGTGAGTTCTACAGATACTAAATTACTTTGGATCAGGTTTCCTGTCTTCAAACACCTGATTAGTCGTCTAGTCCATTTTTTAATTAGGGAAGTCCGATGTTTTCAACGGGGAGTCGTATTCCGCTCTGTAACCGACCTCCGTTGCTTACTTACTCCTGCGTTTTTAGGGTTTTTAAAAATCATTACTGTCTGATCGATTACATTTTAATAGTTCTCAGATTAAATTTTTAAAAAATCAGTTTCCCTTTTACATTGTAATGGCTTTTTTAGAATCCAGTATGAGCGAGGATTGCTAAGGTGTTTGTGGAAACCTAAATACATGTACTGCTGAAGTAATATGTTGCATAACATGGAATCAAGATGAAACTTGTTGGAATAATTGTGATTTGTTTAATCTAATTTGATTCTTTTGTACCCAATACACTCTGCTGACTTTGTTAAATCCGTAGAAAAAATCCATACATAGGACAAACATCTAAAAACATTGCTTGTAGAAAGATAGTTCTTCGAAACAGAATGGTCCTTAATTTTTTTATGAAAACAAACGGACGATAAAAGATGGATGCAGGATGAGAAAGCAAACAGAAAACCTTCAGCCAGGAGATTATCATATTTTTTATTAAAAAAAAACCAACTGAGTAACAGCAGCAACTGTAGGACAAGTGGAAAGGCATCGCCATCATAGTGAGTTCTAAAAGACTGTCAGCTTGAATAAAATCATTATCCTTTATGGACAGGTCCATGTCATGGGGGACATAACAAAGCGATCAAAGGTATACACATAAACTATATAGCAGGCAATAATATTGTCATCAACAATAAGCCATTCACATTTATCTCACACATCGCTTTTTTTACAAATACAGAAAATGAGTAGAGAGTACTAGAAGATATCTGGTGAATAGTTCTCTGATGTAGAGAAATGCCTATTAAAGAACAGAAGAGAATTCTTGTATAAAGGTCTTCAGGCTTCTTGCCTACAAGAGTGTTCTATAGTAAAGTTGATTTGCTTGACTATACCATTATTCTAGAGCAGATGTTTTTTTAGTTGACTACAAGAGTATTGTAGAGCAAAGATTCTATACTTGACTACAGGAAATTCTAAACATGAGCTTTCTTCCCTGACTACACGATATTCTATGACATAGATTATTTTAGTCAAGTTACAAGAACAGAGACATCTCCGGTAATGTTAGAGGCTAGAGAGAAATTTTTATTAAAGAAACTCCTGTAGGGTTGAGAGCAACTGAGCAATCTGATGAGTAGTTAGCTTGCTTGTGTGTGTGTGTGTGTATTTGTGTTTGTGTTTGTGTGTGTGTTTGTGTGAGAGTATGTGTTTGTGTGTGTGTGTGTGTGTGCATGCGTGCTCAGCGCTTGTGTGGAGTAAGTGCGTGGGTGCACGCAAGGAGGTTTAATTGCATACTGTGTCTTTGCCTCAGTGGGGAACTGAATACAGTGTTCAAGGCAGTAAACGCGGTATTAATGCTGTCACAATCCCCAATACTGTAATTAAATCTTCAGCTTTCTAAATAATGTGCATTTATAAACCTAACTCTAAAAATCTCTAGCCTCATATTTTGGACATATCGTGTGCTTTAAAAACTTTCGACTGTCACGCGAAGGTTGTGCTTTTTTCCTGTTTCTTTTTATTTTCTTCTTTTTTTTTCCCTACAGGGATGAGTGCACGAATCTTCGAGAACATTCCTACCATCGTGGAAGTGGAATGCTCAGGAAAACCGTTGAGCTCTGGCAACGACCTGCTGACCATGACGTTGTATACGTCTCAAAATAATCAGGTCTTGGCGTCGGCAAACCTCAAGACTCACAAGTGCGTGTCGTCACACCTGTTCGCCTCGTGTTTACTCAACGACCGCGATTCCCGGGGGACGAGTCTCAGAGTTCTCATTCCGGACTTGCAAGAGGAAGAAATTCGCAATTACGGGTGCACCGTTGCCTTCGAGTCTTTCGGGTGGACAAAGTCGGAAACGTGGTACTTGAATGCAAAGCGGAACAGTAAGTAGTGAAAAATGTGATTTGTTGGGACTGATTACTGAGCTTGCCGAGGTGCAGGTTGGTTGACTGATTTTACCGTTCACGGGCAGTTAAACTATTCGCAATGTTTTTGTGTCTTTTTTTTTTTTTCTTTTAAACATACAATTGCTCGCTGCTACACTCGAGTAGGTTCCATGGCGGCCATTTTGCTAGGACGTGATCTGCACGCGCAGTCATCGGGTACTTTGTCAAATACACTCATCTGCTAGCCAGTCATCCTTATCGTACTACACTGACACCATTATTATAATAATCGGCGTTATCGTTGATAGATTAGGATCGATTCTTAGCAATAATTATTTGATAATCTAATAATTTAATTGATTACAAATTCTTTTTTTTATTATTTTCGGTGTTTGCGAACACCAGCTCTCATCCCAATGCCTCATCGTCAAGTGGACATAAGTAGACGGTCATAACATTGATTTAGCATTATAAGGCTACAACATGGAGTATTTATACGTTTATATGTTACAGCATTGAGGTTCATCTGTCAGACATCCCGGTGTCGGGAGGCATCACACAGTACACAACATCACTCGTGAAATGGCTCACACCTTCTTCACTCTGCTCTTCACTCCAACCATTTAGTTTCTTTTCTTTCTTTCACACTTGTCCACCTCTCTCTTTCTCTCTCACGCCTGACTGCTATCTTCTTTAAATATATATTGTTGGGGGTTTATTTTGACCGCGTGCGTCTACCATACATTTTTTCCATTTTGATGGACCCCCGCTCCCACTCACTATTTTGCAAGAGACAATCGAGATGAAGCTGGTCATCTTCAGCTATTCGCTGGCCTGAAAACATTGCCTTGGATATTTTTTATATTATTTTACCCTCCAGGCCAGTTTTTTGTATAGACTCGGTTGCAATGACTGGAGTATCGCACAGAAAGGGAGGCGAAAAATCGAAGATACAGGAGGAGGTGGTGCAGGCTCGTGCAGCTGTCAAAGACGGTCCTTACAGGGGGTGGGAGCAGGGTGGCAGCAGGGTGGGGAGAAATTGAAGTGAGAAGGGAGGCGAGTGAGGCAATGAGATTTAGTCAGTTGCAAAAGGAAACCTCTTGTGAGAAGGATGCAGTCAGTTGTGTGCCACATCCACTTTGTCAAGGCGGTCGGAGGAGGAAAGAAAAGATAATCAGCTATCCCTGCCGCTCCTTTCAAGCTTGAATGACGTTGCACGTCGAAAGGGAGAGAACTGTGTCAGGTTTCAAGGTATAGGGAAGGGATCTAACTCCTCGTGCGTGCCTTTTTTTTATTTATTCCTGTTGCTGGTGCTGCGTGCGCATTTGGCTGCCTTTGGAGTGATGTGCCCTTGGCATTCTAGCAGTCGGAGCTATGCGGTGGACACAATGGCTTTACGAAAACGGACTCTCGTGTGGACGAAACAACACTTACTCGCTTTTGTTTTCATGGCAACGCTGGTGTCACGCGCGCAGTCAGACTCTGGTGAGTGTTGATCAACATTTTCTAAACATTTCTATAATTAATCTTTTAATTGCCTTTTGATGGGAGTTGTGGGTGAAGCCATCAAGGCATGGAACAAAGTGGCTGGAGCGACCACCAGGCCGTATTTTCCCAACATGTCTCGCGTTCTTGTCGGCATGTCTGAAAGGCAGAGCAGCCGGCAATTTTTGCGCACGCCACCATTGTAATGTAGTTGTGGAATCCAATGGCGTGTTGGCGCCATATTGAGATTGCCATATCGACCTTGGTTCTTTCATTGTGCTCCCTCGCCAAATATCAATCCCTGCTCTCCCTGCTGCTCTTAAAAAACTGCCCGCCTTGGCACGTCAGCACATGTAGCCACTGACTACACGGGTAGGACTGCACCCTGTAGCACCTTCTGCTTCAAAAGCTTTAATTTAGAGGACCTAAACATTTCATTGAAAACCACCCACGTTGTCACAAGTAAACACACACGCACATCAAAATTGAAATAATAAGACAAGTTTGATAGTAAGTTACTTCCCTGATAGAGTCTTTCTTCTTTGATTACTCTTAATTGCAAGAGAAAGAAAAGTCAATAACAATGTGTTTTGTGTGAATTGTACAATTGATTTGTATTCTTGAAAATATGTTAGGTGGACATGTCCTTTTAGTTGTAGCTATCCTTGCTTATATCTATACTCCTCTATATATATATACACGAATGTACTTTTCTGTGTCTATCAAAATACCTGTCTTGTACGAGTAAGACT
Organism: Pomacea canaliculata; assembly: GCF_003073045.1. Classification (NCBI taxonomy): domain Eukaryota; kingdom Metazoa; phylum Mollusca; class Gastropoda; order Architaenioglossa; family Ampullariidae; genus Pomacea; species Pomacea canaliculata. The sequence goes on along the minus strand of NC_037596.1, from coordinate 18,694,414 downwards.
AATACTTTCTCAGTGGTCTCGGGTACTTTCAGTACCCGCTTGCCTCCCCAACTCAAAGACTGCTCAGTTGACAAAACTCGAAAACCATTCAGGTCACGTACACAACAAGCGCGCTCACCATGGAAACACTACCTGCCTCCTAACTTTGACATTTTTGTCTCCAAACTCCCTCGGAGCCTGAAAGAACCAAGGTCAAAGGTCAAGAAGCGATCTTTGCAGGGAATCAATGACTACTGCTTGTTATGTCATTTGTTAGAGGCTTGTAGAGAGGAATTCTAGACACGTCTTGTCAGTAGAAACGTGTGCAATCTCTCAAGTCCTGCAAGGAGTAGGCTTGTGTTAACAGTTCCTCCTTCTGCTTGCAAAGTGCGGTGGCTGGAGGTCTGTCAATATTATTCGATTTGTAACGGTGGTGCTGTAGCTACGGGTCTGTCAATATTATTCGATTTGTATCGGAGGAGCTTTTAGCCATAGGTCGGTCAATATTACTTGATTTGTAGCTGTGGTGCTCTAGCCACGTGACTTTCGCTCGGCTTGCTCGATAAACGACCTTAAAAACGCTTTGCGCGTGTGAAGAAGGCTTATTGTTCTTGTGCAATTAAAATGCTGTTTGCAGGAATGCGTTTTGGAGAATTTTACGACATTCCCTCCATCTTGGCTGTGGAGTGTTCCGGAGAGGCGCTTGACTCCAACACGGTGCTGTTGACGATGACGTTGTACTCACCGGCTCATGACGTCAACAGTCGCTTGGCGTCGCTCAGCTACGTGCAGACAAAATGTCTGACGTACCGCACGTTCACGTCCTGTCTCCTGGACCCCCGAGACTCCAGGAAGACTCGCCTGCAGGTGCTGGTGATGGATATGGAGGAAGGCGAGTCCAGGACTTTCGGGTGCACAATAGGGTATGAGACAAACGGGTGGACGCAGAGCGTGTCGTGGTCTTTGGTCGTGAGGAGGAACGGTGAGTGACCCCTGACCTGTAGCTAGCGCGCGCTCTCCACACCTTTATAGGCTCTTACAATAACATGCCGCACAACAAATACTTGGCATTATTGTTTGTCTGTGTGTGTGAGAGAGAGAATGAGTGTTAGAGAGAAAAACAAATATACAGTTAATTAATGACACATTTGATGTCTATTAATAGTATTTGCTCTCGGGCAACATCGTAAATGTCAAACACGCTCAACTGCCTTCCTTGCTAGGGTAGGCACTGAAAAAAAATTTTGCCTCAATTATCATCATCATCATCATCATCATCATCATCTGTGAAGAGAATGAAATGCAAAATCAAATCATGTAAGTAGGTAGGCATTATTTTAATAGCTTAATCTCTTAATTTTTGCCGGTTCTTACTTTCTATTCACAAACGATTGCAAGCAAATGACAGACGATGACATCGTCATGTTTGTACACGGTCGGTGGCCATTACAATCCACTGAATACACGACTACATATCGTAATGATCTTTAATCGTATTGTCCACAGAAAAATGTTATGTTTGGAAACACATTCGGATCCCACTTCAATTGTATTTACACATACTACCACATGTTTGTCTGTACTTGCTGCCACACAAAACCTCTACAGTTGCTGTATACTACACCATGTTCGGACTAAACTTTGTCAAACACACAAAGGGTTCTGAGTACGACTTGTTTTATGTATTATTTACTACACCTTGCTCCGTTGTACTTATTGTCCATGCTACACTGCACTGTTTCCTGTTACATTAATACACCTTGTTACATGCTACATTATTACAATGTACTACCTGTTACAGTACTTACTACACCTTGTTGTAGACGACAAACCAGACAACTCTTCTGCAGCTTCGTTATACTCGACAAAAGTATTCAAGTGTTTGATGGACAGCAGCTGTATTGACAGACATGAGTGAATGAAAATGCTACTTGTCTTCTGTCTTTTCCTTTCGTGAATACATTTCTTTCTTTCTTTCTTTCTTTCAAATTCGCGCTAGAGCTTATTTTATTCAGACAATGCAAGTGTTCACTGCTATTAGAGAAAAGCTCTAAAGCTTCGAGAGGATGTAGTCAACATTGCATAAACAATGGTTAAAAGCGAACGCGAGGGAAAAGGCGCGCACACATACGCACAGACAAAAGGAGCCGAGCGAGAGAGAGAGATGCGGGTGGGAGTAAGGGAGAGAGAGAGGAGAAGATGGAGATGAAGATGGCGTGCCAATTTACCGATGGGCAGCAGCGATGTTAATAAAACATCCATTCATCTGTAATCCGCTCTCAGACGAGAGAAGTTTATTTCATGTACAGACCGGCTTAGTCGTGTTCGATCAGCAACGGTTGCCGGCCCTGGCGGCCAGAAGCGGTTCTCGCGCAGTTCTGTCCCTTGGCTGAAATGGCAGGGTGTGCCAGGCCCTCCCCAGGCTCTTGCCAATGCCCAGTCGATGTGAGCACGCGAGCAGCCGTTGAAATCAATCTTGTCGTTTTCATGAGAGAAAGAGAAAGGGTCACGTGGAAAAACATTGCAGGCGGCTGAAGGCTCTTTTCTACAGGTGGCCGCCATCTTTGTGTGCGGCCACCACGATACAACTGTCCACTGATATGTGCGGACAGACCAGACTGCTGCACCTGCGCACCTATCCATCAGTGTGTCTATACAGACCAGCTAGAGCCAAAGATGAACCAAACACACGGCATCTTGTGACGTGCTGACTGGTGTATGTCACTGCGGCCTGTCGCCATCTTTACTCGCTGTTACACAATATTTCTATAACTATTAATATTTAGGTGTTATTTCAGCTAAAGGGGCCCTTAATGCACTCAGAACCAATTTACTAGTAATCACCAACAATAACTTGTAAAGACTTTTCAAAGCTACTTTTTAAGGTGACATGACACAGAGCAACCTCCTTCATTACTGTGTCATGTCATGTCATGTCATGTCATGGCAGTACATTTCCGGACAGAAGTGAATTTATTATGGTGCTGACAGTCGGCTTGTTGCAATGTTGCAAAGACCTGAAAACATGTTGTTCTTGTAATTAACACAGAATAAATATTACCGGACTGTCCTCCCGCGTGACGTCACAAGCTTCGTTTGCTGGACTCGGTGACGTGGATAGGGACGGGGATAACGCACCTTGACGTGGGTGACGTGGGTTCGGATCTGGGATCCGATACTCCTCTTTATGTTTACAAGATACTCCTCTCTCTATATATATATGTTCATACAATACTCATTACTCTGTATATGACATCTGCTTGCACGGAGGGTTTATTCGTGTTGTCTGTTCCACTCTCTGTGTGACTCGTGTATGTCAACTCGTTTTTTTTTTCTACATTTGCTTGTGTGTGTGTGTGTGTAGGATGGGGTGGGGGACGGAAAGTGTAAGTGTGGGTGTGAATACTTATAAGGCTACATTTACTCTCCGCCTGATGTGTGTGCTTGTGAGCCTTGGTGTGTGTGTAGGTGCTGTGTAAAATTATTTGATGGGAAAAGGCGGTGAATAAGTAAATTTATTTGTAAAATACCCTGCTTACTGCTGATTACTTGTTTCTCATGAACTGTGGGAATTAGACCAGGGTCAACTGTGTTTTAATTTTTAATTTTCACCCGAACACTAATCAGTTTATGAAACCTATTTTTCCCGTGATCTACTATATAGCAACTATCTCATGTTGTACTATATAGCCAGTATCCCATGATGTACTATATAGGAACTATCCTGTCCACAAGATGAATGTATGTTTTCTTCCATTTATCTGGTCCGTTACAAATATTGTTTGTTGTTTCCTATCAGTTAAAACTAACGCAAATCACTCTTTCTAATTGACCACTTACAAACACTACCACTACTTCTAAATTCCCATCACAAGCACTGTTTCTCTTTTTTTATAATTCCTGTGATAATGACAAAGTGTCCAGCGGACAGCTGTCGTGTGGCTTTGTTTCCATGCTGGGATTAGAACTGTGCTGTGCCAGTGATTAGTGCGGGAGACAAAGAATTCTAGTGTTTCGCTAAAATAAGCTGCAACACTCGCCAAGTCTCGTGGCCCCCATCCAACGGTGGTCAGGGGGAGGCCATCTGCCGCTGGCCACTCCTCGCCGTAAGCCGTTATGCAAATGTTGAGGGGAGGGCACTCCATCCGACTTCAGCCGCCGCCAGGACTCAAACAGTCGTGTGTCACGTGACAGCTTGGCTAGCAAGCACGTTTGACGACAAGCCAGGGTTCCAGCGGACATCGTCAGAACATCGCTCAAGATGGCGGTGCGAGGCGTCTGCAGTAGCTGTGCGTGCGTGGTCATCCACCTGACACTGACCATCGTCTGCTCCCTGGAGTCTCCCAACGGTGAGTTGTCATCGCTGTTGTGGTGACTGTGGGACTGTAAGACTGTCTGTCTGTTCATCGTGGCTCTGTCTCTCTGTCGCTCTCTCTCTCTGTATAACAATGCTCAGCTGTGTGGTGTGGAAGATGGCGTGTACTGTGGATGCTAATGGACCATCACAGGACGACTGTTTGCAAACACCAGACTACTGTTCATAAATATGCAGCCTGACGCTCACTTTCCTATCGATCCTTACTTCCATTTCGGTTGCAGTAGTTGTGGGGAAACAAAATCGGCATCGAATTTCCCTCCTCATCACACATACACAAAACCTCCTCAGTGCAGTCTCTCTCTCTGTATTTCTCTCACTCTCTCCTTCACATCCCCACCACCACTTTCTCTATCCATCTTTCCTCCTATCTTCTTCCTCTTTCTTTCTGTTTCTCTCTCCTGCCCAGTGCTCCGAAGTCTTATTCACAGTATCAAGAGACTGCCTCTTGCTGGCTAACCTCCCCTGACGTCGGACTTCCCTGCTCTCCCTCGGTTAGACAAAAAAGCAGCCAGTCTGCAATTACCGGATTGGAATAAGATATTGATTTATGTGGTTTTTTTTCTTTTGCTGAAGTAATTTGCCGTAGTAATTATGGGTTACTGTCCCACAGAACATTTGATAACCACATACGTCTTTGTCGCTGTAATGGTAACGGTTACCCTGTGTTCACAACAGACCACCCATTAGCATATAATCGCTTATACGGCCACGCAATATTCAAATGTATAGACGCATTTTGGCTTACACAGACTGATGTAAAGTGTGCGAACTGACAGACAGAGTGAGAGAGGAGCGAATTTATTCAAAGCAATACTTCGTGCAGATGTCCTTAAGAAAGTGCAAAATGAAAGAACTAAAAACGAATGAATGTATAGCAATATTTCAGACATTAGTAGTCAGGATGGATGAACAACAAACAAATGAACCCATAGTTCAGTAAAGTCTAAACTATAATATTACATTTTTTACAGGACTTTCCGTAAAACTGTTCGAAAACAACCCCGCCATATTGGAACTTCAGTGCTCTGGCGATGTTTTGCAGCCGGCTTCCAATATCGTCACCATGGTGATGTACACCGCAGAGGACAAGGAACCAATAATTTCCATCAATGTTGGCAAGGACCAGTGCCTGTCCTACAAAATGTTCGCCTCGTGTGCCGCTCTGGGCGAGAATTCTCGAAAGACTCGTATCAGCGCCCTCATCCTCGACCTGCTAGAGGGTGAGACGCGGCATTATGGGTGCACGGTGGGGTTCGAATCCCGGGGCTGGACGGACAGCGTGTCATGGCGGCTGCAGGTCTACAGAAACAGTAAGTCCCGCCTGACCTCTCACCCCATCCTGCCACCCATTTCCCACAGAAAGCGATTTATTTCCCCTGCGCTGCTGCCGGCACTGCTCACTGTCACAGCAGCTTCATTAACCGGAATTGTCTGCCCATGGATCATCGGCTGGTGTACTAATTGTTTCCCTTGCTCGATAATATGGCGCCGGTATTAAGAAACTTAACTATGGGAATGGAGAGGCTTATGAAATGTATCTTGTCGGAAGAGAGTGATATGGAAAAGTTTCATGCGAAACTCGCATTCGTGTTCAGACACCGTGGGACCTTCTGTGGGTGGTGCTGCGAATCTTTTATTTGGGCGGAGAGGTCTGTGAGTCGGTGTGTGGTCTCTTGTGGGTCTCTTGTAAAATAGTTATGTGGGTCTGTGAAGTCTAGTCTGTTAATCGCTCCGGTGGTGGGTCTGGGGTCTCTCAGCATTTGTAAGCTAGGAAACAATATATAGGCTTTTGGTTAGATGTCTACATTATAGACTATCAGTGATAAACACATGATACGATTGTGTGCCTGGGTGTGTGTATACTTGTGCGTATGTGTGTGTTCGTGTGTGTTCGAGGGCATTCGTTTGAGTGAATAAGAGAAGCGCATGTCTTGTATATCGGTCATGTTTCCCACCTTTGCTTCAAGAACTTGTCATGCAAGACCTAATTCTCTTGTAGAAGGTAGCAAATCTCATCGACTATTGTGCCAAAGGAGAACAGTAAATGGTTCAACGTGTCTAGACGCGGCATGAGGAAGGCGGAGCCCAGGATTTGTATTGTGATGCCCGATCTATCTTGACAGATGAGGAATTCATTGTTTTGATGCCTTATGTCCCCTGACTTATCATGAATCCTCTTTTAGTGGACTGTTGTTGGGTGGGCAGAATGAGCTTGCTAGCCACACCACCATCAGGCCTCACACCAACCGTCTTATGTTCCCCAGTTGACCACCATGCTCCCCAGCTCTTCCATTGTCAAGTACTGTAATGACAAAGTTTTCTTTTTTGTTTGAGGAGCCTGATGATGATAAAAAAAAATGTCTTGTCATAATGAACAAGTGTTGATGCATGACGCCGGGAGACAAGTCCCGAGACCCTCCATTGTGGTCAACACTAATGCACTGAACTCGCTGACCTTTGACCTCGTCTTCTGGCAGGCCTGTGTACGATCTTGATGCCAAGAGTGAGTTTTGGTCCTTGAGCATGGCCTCAGGTGACAACTGTTATCAATCTGTTAATGTTCGTGGAAGTGTCATTGCTTTCACCTCCAGGTCCCTGGTGACGTTCAGCCAGATTAAAGTGACGCGCTGCTGGCTACACCAGTCGTCAACATGGCGGCCCTGTCATGCAATTTATCTTCCCCACAATAGGAGTTATCAGCCCTGACACTGCATTTGGCCAACTGCAGAATGTCTTCCTTCATACTACCCCCCATTGTCATTCGTCCCCCACATGTTCCCCGTCCCCACATCATCACCGTCCCCCACATCATCACCGTCCCCCACGACATAGCCGTCTTGCCAAGAGTGACGTTTGTATCAGTTTAGATGAGAAAAAAAACCACTTTGGCTTATTTTCTTCCAATGGCGTCACACGTCGCACCTCTCATCGATCGATGACATTTTTCATAAGTCGCCGTGTGCGTGCCGGACTGAAACAAAGAACTGTCTTCTCGCCATTTAGTCTCCTCGTTCTTATTATCTGCTGTCGACTGTGACGTCATGTTTCTGGACATTTCTTTTAGGTCAACCGGGGCTGAGTGGGAAATCGCAGATAATTGATTTTGAAACCCACGAAGGCTATCACTGAGAACGGAAATTTGTGTCAAGGCCAGCTACAGAAGTCGGGGGGAGACTGAGGGGAGGGAGGAGGGAGGGAGGGCACCGTTAGTGACCCTAGAGTTGTCTGCCAGCTGTCTTCGGAAGGAGACAAAGCAGCCAAAAATTTCCGCCGGCTGGAACCACTGGACTTTATTAAAGCGGCCATAATTAAGGGATTTGGGCTTTTTGTAGGGCCGGGGCTTTCATGGCTTGAGAGTGATTTGACCTCTGCGTCTGAAATGTTGCTTTTCCTTCTTTTTCCTGTTGTTTTTCGTTTCTTACTTTTTTGAGTTCTTACTTTTGGGCTTTTTAAAATTCTTTCTTAACTTTTTTCTTTTTTTCCGTTGTTCTTTCTTTTTCTTTCTTTTTTTTTTTTTTGTCATGTTTTCTTTATGGCTGCTACTGTTACCCCTCCGTTGTAGGCTGGAGGTTCCTGTATTGACGAGGGTACTGCAATGATAGCTCCACACGTTCCTTCATTGTTCCTTCTGTTCGAGTTTAGAGGTTGCTATGCATATCATTCACTCACACAAGCAGCCCTCATCTGATGCAGCTTTTATTCATCTGGACATCTCTTGCATACTAACAATATTCAATAGAAGCTGATGGAAAAATCTTTCTTTTCCTACAAATAATATTTGATGCTATATCGTACTCCATGAATGTTAAATTTGATCGTATCGTACTACATACGACTCTGTTCTTCCCCACTCGTGATTAAAAGTGAAACTGATAATCTTGTTAGAGAAGCAGACGATAATAATGGCATAACGGCACTTTAAGTACACCATATCATTGCAATAATATGGCTATCTTTGTGATTATTTATGAACCGTATTATTTCTCTATTATAAGTAATTATTAACATACTCATTAACAATCATTAAGACAATTATGGAGTAATTATTGCACTGCTTTGTTAGTCCTAAGAAACATAAGAGCATGATGACTGTAACTCTAAGGTCTGGTCACAAAGGTCATTACAGTTGGGTAGTGGATTCAAGTTTCTATGATCACTCAGTGATCTTTCAGCTGATGGGCAGCCTGTAGTGACCGTGGTTGTATAGCTGGTTCATGAGGATGTGAGTAGACATCTTTCCTGACTATCTATAGTCTGATGTTTGTGCGAATTAAAACGAAAGGAGGCTTGATGACTTCTCAGCTCTAAATAAGTTTGTAGATGATGAGGGTTTTTTTTTTTAGAGCAGTCAGGTTTAGACAATGAAAAGTGGTCAGTGAAATTTCGTGCTGGAGACGAGATGCGAGTGTATTTTCTGCGCCTAGCCTCTAGCTGCCATGTCCACACAGAACTGTTCATAAAATGTTCACGTTCACACAGAGTGGAGACACCCACCTATTTCATCGCCTCTCAGTGTCCACGGTATCGTCTACTGTCAGTGGGAGTGCATGCCAGGGGGAGATAATGTTTATGAGAACTTCGCAGTGGGATTCTCCTCCTTGGTAATGTGCTGAACTCGGCGCCGGTCTATTGATCCCGGTGAATGTAATATCATTTCACGTTGACACACTTCAACTCTGCGTGAGAGACTGAGAGAAGGAGAATAGTTATACCTCCCACTCCCTGTCCTTCTCTCAGCCTTTCTTTCCTTCTCCCACTCTGTCTTCTCTCCTCATGCATAACTCAACATTAAACACAGGCCTGTCCTCGCACCACGTGATACCCGGACTTTGCAACACGTCGCAACCGCTGGCCCAAGGGAGACAACTGTGTCAGCTTGGCTTGCGTAAGAGCGCAAGGGAAGTAACTGTAGTTTTTCAAGGGACGTCAGCGAGTGCGAGGCGCGCTGTGGCGGAGGCTGTCAGTCGCATCACAGCGGGTTGAGCGAGTGCAGCAGCTACACACTTGTAGCTATGAGGTCGGTCTTCCTCCTCTTGTGTTGTCTTCCTCCAGGATACGCCGCCACCGGTAAGTCCTCGCTTTTCTCCTGCTGGTCACGTGGTTCATAGGAGACTGCGGTGACTGATGTTTCATTATCTCGATATTTCATGTGACAGTTTTGTGGGCGACATGGCTCTTCACAACCGGCTCAGATAATTTGTGATACCTTAGACAGGGGAACTAGTCTGGTGCTGAAATAATTGCATTTCAATTTGCTTCATCCTTGAATTATGTTGTTGTTGTTGTTGACAATGTGACGGTAAATATCGCGACAATAAGTGACGCAAAGGTAAATATCGCTAAATAACATTCCGCCCTTTGTAGTTTGTTGCAGTGAAATTAAGGTTGTCAATTTGTAGTTTAGTATAGTAAAACAATTTAAAAACTTTGCAGTCGAACATTTTCTGTAGGAAATAAAGTCAAACTAAGTGTTTATGATCATGGAGCTGCAAGTATTGGTTGAAACCAGAATTAAATCGAAATAATTCTGTGGTTTTTGGTTGAGATCTCGGGTGTTTCATAAATTAAAATTGTCGTCCTGAAATATAAAAAAATAGGGTCAGACATTTATCTCGAAAAGACATCTAACGATTCAGAATGTTGCAATTTTTTTATCAGAAGACAGAAAACAATTTCAGAGATCAGTTTTATCAGTAAACATCCATGTCAAGATTATGGAATCTTGGACAGAAACAGAGAGGTGAGACAGAGAGTAGTGAGATACAGAGTGGGAAGCAGGGAAATCATTACTGAGCTGAGTGGTACTTTACTCATTAACCAGAAAAACTGTTGCCATGATCGATTCATGCAAGGAAAGTTAATTAATAAACGGGTGGATCATAAAATGAAGGAGAAAGATATGAGTAGCTGACAGGCTATTAAACGTAGGAGATGACAAAACCTAAGTAAGCGGCTGACTCACAGACATGCGATGTATATAAAATCAAATATGTATACATCTATACATATCTACATTGTAGAAAAGCGGAAGAAGGAATAAAAGACAGGAAGACAATACTAACGCTCGTCATAGCCTTAAGCCTAAAAGAATTAAAGGACAGTTCACAAGACCTCGGGGCTGTAGTTATCAGCTGTCGTCGCCCCTGAACGACACTGTTGAGTAGGTGGCAGGAAAGGTTAAAGGGCGATTGATTGCAGTAGTCGCCTGCATAATGAAGCAGCGACTTCGATTTCTGCTCTCGCTTCCCGAGCGTGGACTCGGCGAGGGACTGCCATTTTAGGGGACATAAATCAGTCTTCAAATTTCGTGAACCAGCAGAATTACCGTGGCGGTTGAATGCACTTTTTTTTCTTCTTTCTTTCTTTCTCTTTCCTCCCCAATTCCAGGGCTAACGTCGAGGACTTTCGAAGGATTCCTGGCGTTCAAGAAGTGCAGTGTACGGGGGAGGAGCTGAAGGGGGACGTGGGGATCTTCTCCCTGACCCTGTACGCTGCTGACAACAAGCGGTCTCTGTCCTCTGTCAACCTTGTCACCAAAACCTGCTCCGCTTCCAGCGTCTTCGCCTCCTGCTTCATCGACGACAGCGACACCCGTAAGACTCGCATCCGGGCACTGATCACTGATCTGGTGGAGGAGGAGGTGCGGGAGTTCGGATGCAACCTCACGACCTTCGTGGGCTCGTCTAAACAAACAACGTTCGTCAACTGGTGGTTGCCGGTGAGCAGGCCCAGTGAGTATCAACTCAGTATCAACTCAGTATCAACTCAGTCTGCCGGCATAAATGTTTAATGGCGTCAGCTTGGGTCGACCTCAGGGGCACCCAGTGCACTTATACAGAGGTCACGTCGGCGGCACCCTGCTGCGCATGCTTCCCTTACTGTTTTCTTCCCTCTGTTAATCCGAAAGCTTGCATCCAAGCATTGTCACTCAGTGTACACAAAAGACAGAGCATAGTAAACAAACAACTCTCACGGTCGCTGGTGTTTTGGTAATTACATGGTACCCAGGTTATTTATAGGCTATTCCTACCTCATTACTCACCTCATTACTTCTATAATGGTGTCTAATTACCTATAAAATCACTGTCGCCTTACTTACATAGTTACTCTCTGGTTATACTTACAAGGACACATAAAATCAATCTCTTCCTTGCAAAAAAAAAAAACAAAACAAGAAAAAAAAAAAAAAAAACAACAACAACATAAAAACAAAAAAACAACAACAAAACAAACTAAAAAAAACACCCACACACAAAAACAACTTTAATCAAAATAAATCAAGACGAGACTAAACAGAAACACCAGCAAAGGAAAAGACGATTACACACTGAGGTCACGTGGTAGTTGTTTTCCATTTTTAGCCTTTACTCGTTCTTCTAAACCTTTATCGTCCTCATCTCTTTCTTTCTTCCCTTATTCATTTTCGTCTTATTCATCACCGCTGTGGTGGTAGTAGAAGTAATACTCCAGTCATTTGGTGTGTCGGCGATGTTAGTCCCTTATTGCAGTCCTAACGTCACTGCCGCTCTGTTATCTCCCTTCTTTACGAGGGTTGGGTGGCTGGCGCAGGGGGAGGTAACTCTCTCCGCGTCCTCCGTGAACCGTGGGGCGCCCGCAGCGCGACTATTGATTACGTGCAGTCGCCAGGCCGGGTACCCTGCCTGTCCTACCCCTTGCATGACGACAGTCTTCTCGGTTCTCTCCCCTTGGCACCTTGCCATCTTTGCAGACTCCAAGTAGCTCGCCTGGGTATTTTTTATTATTATTCTTGAGAAAGAGTGACAGAGGCAGACTACTTTAAAAAAAATGTAGATAGTGATAAAGCTGGAGTGACAGAGCGAATAAGTGAGACTTAGGAAGGAAGGGTATTGGAGGACAGAGAAATGAAGCACGGACGAAGGGACAAACACGCGGACAGAGGGAGACGGACGAGTGGGGCTCAGATGCGGAAGATGGCCGTCTCTTCATGTTCTGGGCGGCACATGTCGGCTTGTCGATCGATGTCGACAGACAGCTGAACCTAGCGGTGCAGTTTGACAAAGCTCTTGGCCGGGTGCGGTGGGTGGAAAGAAATTATTTTTGAAAATATCGGAGTGAAGTGAGTGCAACGCGTGACTTGCTGACTGTACCCAACCTCACCATGATGAGGATAGTCCTCCTCATCACGACAAGGAGAATGAGGACAGTGGCGACGAGTTCGCGATTAATAAGTTTTCTTGCTGATTTTGCAAATATTTTTTTTAAATTTCTTTTTTTTAGTTCTTTCTTCAAAATATCGATCATTCAGAATGGATTATTCTTTCTAAACAAGCTTCTGAGCGAATTATTTAATCAGCAGCATCTCTCTAGTTTGAAAGTAAACGTCTGTATAAACGAATGATATTGGACAACATAATGACAGACAAACACAGGAAACAGCAGAGACATGCAGACAGGTAGGAGACACTGTGCCAAGAGGGAGGATGGAGAGAGAGGGACAGAGAGGGAGGATGGAGAGAGAGAGGGAGGATGGAGACAGAGGGACAGAGAGGGAGGATGGAGAGAGAGGGAGGATGGAGAGAGAGAAACAGAGAGGGAGGATTGAGAGAGAGAATGGGAGGATGGAGAGAGAAAGAGAGGGAGGATGGAGAGAGAAAGAGAGGGAGGATGGAGAGACAGAGGGACAGAGAGGGAGGGAGGAACACACTGAGTGGTGGCACTGCCGTCATTGTCCAATACAATAAGATATTGATTCGCAAACTGGCGGAAGTAATTAACATCTCTTGGAAGCATGAATATTTCATTTGCGCGGCACACACGTGCAGTTCTAGTCTGGGTGTAATCAGGGTCCTACAACAGAGATTTATTGTCGGGAATTTTCTTGGCCTCGTGTTGTGTCTGCAGTTGTCCTCGATTTAGCGATGACGTACCTACACGAGCCTCGTTTTTGTCGCTGAGGAAATCAGAGAAAGCCGCAAACACAATGTTTTCCTCTCTTTCAGCTTCCACAGAATTTTTCCCTTGATTGACATCTAAGAAATCAGAAATAATGAAAACTCCAAGGTTTGTTTGTTTTATTATCCGCCGAGATAAAAGCATCCACACAATATATTCTACCCAAAGGGCACGACCCGTATATGAGTGCATATACTTGATGTTTTAGTTTTTTCATTTATGATTTTTTTTTTCTTAGTTTTCTCTCGACTAACTCCACAACGCAAGATTGCAGATATCGTTTGGTAATCACCATTTCTTTAAAAATTCGTGAATTTTGTAAACATATGTTTGTACGTATGCATGTGTTTTATATATATTTAAAGTAATGATGAAGAGAGATAAGACCTGCATATGTATTTATTACAAGATTAATCAAGTGATGTGTTACTAGGCCTTTGATAAGTCGCTAGATATGTCAGTGGACTATACTTGTCACGGATGTGTCAGTAGTCGTCTGATTAAAGCCGCTGCCTTAACATTTACAGATGTCGAAATGGATTTAGTCTGTGTTTATACTGTTAGCCCACGTTCACTTAACAATATTGATAAAGCGGATCTTAACGACGAACACATTCTCTCTATATATCTATATATGGCTAATCCATCTGTCATAAAACCCTGAAGGTATTCATAGAGTGTATCTACCTGCTTTGCTGAGATATTATCAGTTCTATCTGTCTATCTGTCTGTATGTCTTTTTGTTTCATACCGTTTTGTTTACACGCACAAGCGTCGGAAGACGATTCCTAACCCACACTTCCATCACATCCCATGGCAAGACTCAGTGTCTGTGTGGACAAAGCTTTGTCCATCATCTACAGACACGTGACAGCTGCCGGCGACACTGGATGAAATGAGTTACACCGAGGTCGTTAGACTAATTATATTACTCGGAGGTAGAAGTTCTCTAGAAAGGTTACTCTGCGTTAACAGATAAAATACAGTACTGTGTATTATTTTTAAATACAGAGCAAAAACCGATTTTGTATATATTGTTGTTTGCCTGTTTGATCAACTATCTTTTATTTATCAGAATTCTATCTTCTGTCAAACATATGGTGTTGACGTGGATAAATAACGTGTCCATACTGAAATATTATTGTTGAAGCTACTGAGATACCTTTATTGTACTTTTGTACACGGTGTTCTATGTCACAATGGAATTGTCACTGAGTCTGTGACATGAAACAAAATGGCATCCAGGAGGTGATAAGGGGTCAGATATAAATAGAGTCTGTGACATGTAACAATGGTAGGACATGAAGGGGTCGTATTCTGTAGCAGAGAAGTATGTCCAGGTGTGATTCGCGAGGTGAGCTGTCATCAGACAAGGTGACTGCGATGCCAGGTTGTACCTGCTGTACTGCTGTGTACTGCTGTACTGCTGTACTGCTGTGTACTACACTGTAATGCTGCCGACTCCAGGCTGCCCGTTGTCACAGGCTCAGAGCTGTGATGCTGAAGGAGATGCCAGACGCATCATCCAGTCCACTTGATGCTTCGGTCCCATGCGACAGTTTGCAGGGATTGGCTGCTTGTCCTCTCTCAGAGCCCGGATGTTCACTACCGTAAACTAACGGCTCCCGAGATGGCTCTCAAACGTGGCCCTAGGAGTGTGGCAGGCAGTGTTCCGGAAATCGACTGCCGCCATATCTTCTCTCCCCCCTCCTTTCACTATTCTACTTTCTCCTCCCTCACTCTCCTCCCCTCCTCTCGCGCTGGGCTTTAGCCTCCAGCACATGGCGGTCAAAAGGACAAGACCCAGGAAGGATTGAACTACATCTTTCTCTTTCATTAACGACAGAATTTGAAGTCGAGAGACATTTTCACCTTAATGAATGCATAATTCATAAGATTTAACTCGTCGTGTCTACGCATACATTGAATATTCACTTTGTAAAGGACATTTTGTGGTATGTCAAACTATGTCACTATGTAGCAAATCTTGACATCACTAAACGATTGAAGGAAACTATTCCTTCATGCTAACCTATACAAAGTACATAGATTACTGAACACACTACTCTGAGCACTAATACTTGAAAGAAAATGATTTGAAATTTGAATTCGTTCTTGACTATCTAAAATGTTAAAAATGTCGAAAAATATTTGCTTGTCTGGGCTTTTACAACTTGGATGGCATCTGTACTCCGTGCAGAGGTAGGTGTGACAGCAATGGATAATAGTTTTATATTCTCTCGATGCCTGATGCTGTTTAATGGAGATTCATTTTTCATGGCGGGAGTTTGATTTACCTTATCTCGACATCAGTTGACAGGTGATTTATGACGACAAGGTAGAATCAACAGGCTGCATAGTATTACTGTAGTGTTGAGATACATCACGTGATGGCAAGCAACCACTTAGTGAGATTACCAATATATTATGGTTGAAAACATGAAAACAGTAGCTTGATACTATGTGACACAATGTCCAGCCGGCATTGAAGGCAAGACAACAAATATCTTTCTCGTCTTCATCAGCCGATACGTGGTCTGTCCGACAAGTAAATACGAGGCAAGTCCGGGAAGCTGAATGTATGAGTTATGTCCCTTGTGTAAGGATGGATTGAGTGTGATTGTGTGTGTGACCATCACCACTCGATCCCCCCATCAACACTGGCTGATTGCTTTTGTTCTGTCACAAGACTGGGTTTGAGGGTGTCGATGTCACTAATGGAAAAGCCGGGTGAGATTGTGGAAGAACACTCACTGGGATGGACATTCGGGTGCACGGTGCAGGTAGCACTAGAAACTCGGGTACCGCGCTCTTCTACTGAAAGCAAGTGATAGTCGTGTTCACTAACCCTGACCGACCTAGTCTGTCCCATCTGAGCCTGTCTGTCCCATCTGAGCCTGTCTGTCCCATCTCAGCCTGTCTGTCCCATCTGAACACGTCTGTGTCCCATGTGTTCCTCACCCAGAGTTCCACTGGGTGCACACGTGTTCGTCACGCACATTGCAACATGGCTCCACTCCACTACACTCCTCGTCTCGCTGATTCTACCACAGCTACGGTGGGCTACATTTCAGTCACATGTCAGCACGACTACAACGACTGCCGCTCAGCCAGTGCCGGGGGCATGGGATCGAAAAACGGGTTTCAAGAGTGACGCCCCTTGAAATCAGCTCTTCGTGGCGGTTTCCTATGTCGGTGGGAGGGGAAAAGATGAATGGGGCGGCTGAGAGAACTTTCTTCGTCTTCGAACCATGTTCGCAGAGGTTCCGGAGGGAAAAAGCTGTGTGATAAATGGCGGACGCTGCGCGGTAGCTTACAGCACTCCCCTCCCTCCCCCCTCTCTCTCTCTCTCGAGTCACTCAATTCACGCGCGACCGAGGCAAGGACGAGAGTTCCTGTTATTTGTGGCGAGAGAGCACACCTTTGGAGATGCGATATCGATTTTCATAGTAAGGACTAGATTTTTAGCAGTGCCAGACTCTTGATATTTTGCGGGGCCTGCCGTTGGAGGAGTTACAGAGGGAGCTAATTACAGCCCTTCTGTCTGCCGGTGAGAAAAATAAAGAGAGGGGAAAAAAAGCGACTTTCGCTGCATCCAATCCAGAAGAAGACTGCGTCTGGACACGAGACGATCTGGACAGCTGACAGCTGCGGTCTTTGTGTGGTGGACCAGCACCAGAGAGCGCTGGGTAGTGGCGGTCTTTCTGTGGTGGACCAACACCAGGAGGCACCAGGTTGCTGGCCATCTTTGTGTGGTGGAGGCAACACCAGGAAGCACCGGTTACTCGTGGTTACAATGGCTGCAGTGTCTTTCATCCATGTTCCTTGGAGTTTCGATCTCTTGCTGCTGTGCCTTCTAGGCGTCACGCTGTCGGACACAAAATCTGGTGAGTTTATTTTTGGTTCTTTATTCTGTAAGTAGTCATGTGTTCAGATGATCGGGATAGCTACTTTGTTTTTCTCATCTTTATGCGTCCACTCATCCCTCTTAATTTGTGGGTTTATCAACTATCGCTCTATGTCTATCTCTAGCTTTCTTCTGTATTAACTATCTCTCCTTGTCACTGTCCATCTTTTATATCAATGATCTCCCCATCCCTACATCTGTCTACTATATCGACTATGTACGTCTGTCTATCTCTAATATCAATTTTGTCTCTATCCCTGTCTGTCTACTATATCGACTATTTACTTCGGTCTACCTATCTTCTATATCAACTATCTCTCCTTGACTTTGTGTAGGTGTTTCTCTATGAACCATCGTTATGCTTCTGCGTCTATCAAATCTCTCTCTCCCCCTCTGGACATCACCACACACGTTAGTGTCTATAGTTATCTCCCCATGTCTCTGTTTCTACCTGTTTTTGTCTATTTGCCTCCCTTCCTGTGGTATTGCGTATTTTTCTTGTCCCATTTTTATTATGCTGGTTCAGTGTGCTGACAGCTTCAAGACAAAATAAAAAATAATGTTCTGCTAGCTTGCCCACTGACAATATTAAAAAGGATATAAATAGACATTTCGGAAGTTCGCATTTCGCAGTAAAGTCACACAGGAAATGAGTTATCAGAGAGGAGGAAGAGAAAAAGGAGGGGGTAGAGGTCATGGGGTGAAAAAGAGATATTTTTTTAGTGTTGTAACTGCTGGGGAGCGAACACACGGAACTGTATCCACCGCACATTGGAAGCAGACGCCGGCCATTAATTCTCTGACAGCCACAGAGAATTCTGATAAGTGCACTGGCAAACTTGGTGCCGACATTATCGACAATGTCGTCAAACATTCAGAAAAGAAAATCAACGATTGCAGCGGCAATACAAACACAGGGTCCAGCTGACGGCCACTTCCGGTCGCGCACGCTCACCTTTCCCAGGCTTCCCTGTCTGACTTCAGAATGCCAGTGTACCTCCATAGATTGGGTGGTCGGGGGTATTGTACTTTCCAGCTAAATGCATTTTAAAAGGCAGATCAACGTTCTTTCTAAGGGATAATTTAAGTTATATTCTCAAACTTTAATGTTTTTAGCTCGAAAAAAGATTGAGTTCTGAATCACTCCTCTCTGATATCCCAGTCGTAGTAGCCAGGAGCTTTTAGGTGAAACCATGTCTGCAATAAATATGTCAACATTATGTCAGCGACTAACCTGGAGTCCTGTCAAACTTACAAATGATTTATTTCCACCATTTTCAGGATTGTCGGTTGCCCCGTTTCAAGGTTTGTACAACGTACAGGAAGTGACGTGCTCTGGAGAGACCCTGGACTCTTCCATGAGCCTGATGTCACTGACCATTTACCTCGTCAGCGATGACAAGCTGCTGGCGTCGATGAACATCGCCACCGGTCATTGTCTGACGAGCACAATGTTGTCGGCCTGCGTTTTTCACGCCACCGACAGCCGCCTGTCGAAGCTCAAGCTGCTGGTGCTGCAGGCGGAGGGCGGAAAATCGAGGTTGTATGGATGTAACGCCACGGCTTTCATGTCGGGTAGATCGAAAATTCTCTCCTGGTCACTGTCAGTAACAAGCCTGGGTGAGTACAGGGATTGGTGTTTCTTCTATCGATCTCCGCATTGATCGTTTTCAAAATCTCTTGTCCATGTTTTTTTTTTTCTTTTCTTTTCCTTCCTTTTTTTTTTTTCTGAGTGTGTGCGCGGGCCGTTTTTAAGGGTGGTTGGGAATACAAGGGATGCTGTATTGATCCATAAACACAGGAAACGTGCCAGTGCCAAAGGCGCTCACAGAATGGCTGAGTCGGCACAACTTCAGATTACTTTTGCCATGTAGAAAATGAAATGGACCGCTCTGCCCGAGTTTGTTCCCGAGTTGGATGGAAGTGATAGTGGAAGCTAGGTGATGAGGCTTGTAACCGACCCACCCTGTCCCTGGCGGCTCCCAGAGATGTTTGTGTCTACTCCATGGATGCTTGTGCGCCATCCACATCTACTGATGGATGGAATTTCCTACAAAATCTAGCTTTCTGTCATGTGACTATGTCGCCTGCATTCAAAAGCCTTTTTCTAGCTCGCTTTTCGGGATTAAATCCCGGACACATTGCAATGGTAACACATGGGGATGTGGGGGATGGGATGATGGGTCTGCACACTGCAAGCCACTCACAAAGGAGTCGTGGTCTTTGTTCAAATACGAGACTGCTGCTATCTCTGTGCTGCTTCTACATTCATTGTTGTCCTCCTGTTCTGTACAAATCGCAAAGTGCCACGTGTCTTTGTACAATCGATTAAATGCAATACACTTCGCAGTCTTTCACACATGTGATCTGGCTTGAACATGGCTTGAAGTGATTGGTGAATATGGAGTGATGGGGTCTAGTGTGTGTCAGCGCGGAGAGTGTTTTTGTAATGTGAGGATATCCATGTCCCTTGGAATCTGGTGTTATTACTTAACAAAGAAATGCACTATATAGACATGGTGCTACTTCTGTGGGCTTTTTCTTTCTAAACACATGTTTATCTTTCATTACATTTTTTAAAGCTACTCGCGCCATGTTGATTGTGATTGGCTGGTTTTCCAATAGCACGTAAGCGTGAGAGTGACAAGCAATCCTTTATTCTCTTTTTTTTCTTTATGGTAATCAGTAAAGTGGTTAATAATGTGAATGCAGTTATGTCTTAGCTTGCGGTTTCATGGCTTTATACTCGGATAATTCCTGGTCACGGCTCGAAACACTAACTGCAGAAAGAATATGGTGGAAGAAGGTCCACGGTAAGCTGGCGGTGCAGAGGATGGTCGGGGGATGGCGGGGAAAGGGGGAAAGAAATGGGGAAAAAACAGCGGCAAAGATATCCCTGCCTGTGTATAAGGTGATGTTTTTCCTGTATTTTTTTTAAACATAGCATTAAAGGGGAATAACCCACTGTGGTTGCTGCCAGCGGCAACCGCGATTGTCTGCCTTGCTTTCAAACCATTTCCTGCGATGGCAGTGCGGTCGCATTTCCAGTGTTTAACTACGCAGCTTCCTGCACGCGGTGCACGCTGGGAAAGAAGGTGGAGGAGTAGGTGGTCTCAAATGCAAATGATACAAGGGGAAGCAACACACACACAGGCCGTCTGGCTGTCAGCTGAAGGATTCTGTTGTCGCCGCCAGCTCCATGCAGACTTGAACCAGTGGCTCAGCTCTTGTGATGGCGGTTGGTTTCTCCTCTGTGTGGCTGCTGGGCCGCTGGTTGCACTGGTGTCAGTTGGTGGACCACTGGCATGCATTCTGTAGGTCGGTGGTCCAGTTTGCTCATCCTTCTGATGAGTCCGTGGGCAAGTTGTGTCTTCAGGATGATAACTCTGGTAAGAATGTCTTCCTTATCAGCCGCTGGAATTTTTTTTTTCTATTTAGTATCGCTTTTTTCTTGGCTATGACTGTCAGAAGAAAAGAGAAGCCTCAGTTACCTGAGTAATGATTATGGTTTAATGTCAATGCAAAATGAGTGATTCAATATTGGCAGTCCTGTCAGAATTGTTTTCCTTGAATTTAAAAGGAATTTGCAGGTGTGCGCTGTACAAAGTAGTGCTTATTTTTTCAACAATTAGAATGAAATTCGCCATGGAGTCTGTCAGTCTGCAAATGATTTTTATGGAGTGCACACTGTTTTAACTGAAGGCGAGAACTCGTGCTGTGTAAGACAGGTAGAATTGGCAAAGTTTGGAAACGTTAAACTAATATTTTTATAAATTAATTTTCGCTAGCTTCTCCTCCACCTGAATTAGTCTGTTATTTACATCTTCCTACCACACTACCAACCAGCAGGTCTGTCGGTGAGGCGCTTTGGCGGAACTGACGTGGTGCAGGAACTGGAGTGCAGTGGAGAGGGCTTGGTGGCAGATGCCAGCCTCGTTTTCATTGTCCTCTACTCCGCGTCAGACAACGCCATCTCCTCCGTCAACGTCGCCACCAAACGTTGCTCTACAACTGCCAGCTTCTCGTCCTGTTTCATCGACGAGAAGGATTCGCGAAAAACTCGACTGAGGACCTGATCATCAACGAGGAACTCGATGTTACTAGGAGATACTCCTGCAACCTTTCCTTTGTCACTTCCGGTTCCAGGTTAAAAACTGAGTCGTGGAGCCTAAGTGTTGAGAGCCTGCGTGAGTCCTGACTAATTTCAATATTTTCTTCTTTGTACGAGAGACCTTCTTTTTTTGTTTTGAGATCGCATTACCTAGAATTTATAAGTTTCTGGGGAAATGTCAGATTTTTAGTGCTAAAGATGCTGATATCGGTTCTTTGCTTGGCTTTCACCTCCTACTGACAATTGTTTTTGTTACTAAAGGTTAGGTATCCTTTCGCAGCTTAGCTTTCACCTCCTACTGAAAATTCTGTTCAGTTATGAGAGATGTTGATATATGATCTGTTGCTATCCTTCTGGTACTTTTTTCCTTTCTCCTGAAAACTAATTTGTTGACACGCCAAAAAAAAAAACTCGGTAGACAGGTCGTTTTTATTATTCTCGTCATGTTCCGTGTCTTCTTGTAAAGATCATTGACTTAATACAAAAAGAAAGAAAGGAAAGAAGGAGTGTAGGTCGAATTTTCAACCAAAATGTTTGATGAGGCATGCTCTCTCACTCTCTGTCTCTCTGCCTCTTTTTCAGTACATGTATTCTCTCTCTCCTTCTCTATGTATTTCACAGTCTGTCTTCGTCTTTGTCTATCTGTTGCTTATCGCTCTGTCTGTCACTCCATCTGCTTTATTTGCCGTCTCTCTCTATATATATAATCTTCTGTCTCTTTCATTATCTCTATGTCCTTGCCTCTTTCTTGCTCTTCATCTCACACGCTTACTGTGTTGCGACAAGTGGAAGGTAAAGAGTTTAAAGGGAAATAACCGTCGTATGCTGCTGTTCGCAGGTTGTCTGTGGTTGTCTGCCTTGGTTTCGTAACCGTTCCTATTCCGTTACCTTAATGTCCGGGGTTAGAGGACGATATATGGAAATAAATACTGATAGGCTATATTTGACTATCTGAAAAGTGGATTTTATTGCAATAAGTTAATTATTGTTGCTATAAAGCAGACGTCCAAGCAAAGTCTTCGGTCGCAAGTTGATCACTGGGCGGGGGCTGAGAAGGCAGGCATTAGCTGTATTAACTTCTGTGTTGTCAGTAAGGATTTTGTCCTTATCTCATGAAGATAAATGTTAAAATAGAAATTGTCATTGATCTTTTTTTTTTTAATCTGTAAAAATATCTGTTTACATTTTATTCCAGTGTTATCGTTAACTTTAAAAAAAAAAATCCGTCTGGGATTTAGACTTATTTTTGTTGGTTTGCCTGCCTGGCCTGGGTATCAGAGCTAGCAGACGCGACAAATGAGATTTCTCTATTGCAAGGGACAAAAAGATCACGGGTGGTGTTCCGTTTCTCCCTTGTTGCTACCTTAGAGATAAAAGTGGGCGAAAGATAGTAAGCTGAAACCGAGCTTAAAGATGGCGAGACAAAGCTGAAGAATGTGTTAGGTTTTTTTTTTTAATTTTTATTTTAGAATTACATGGCCACAGAGCCACAGTTTATGCTGTGTTTAGTCTGTGGACATGAGGGATGCGTGTAGTTCTGTGGTCTCCGTGGCTTCCCGCCAGGCGCCATGTCACTTCCAACATGTCACGCGTTTCGGAAATGGCGGAAAGTTGGTTGGAGAAGTTTGCCGCACGGTCTGATGGATGATCAGATATTGTCGTAGAGCATGATGGATGATCAGAGCGAGTGAGGTTTGGGCAAAAGGTCGACGAACCACCCTACGAGATCAAAGGAAATCGACCGTGGGCGACTTGTCGTGTCCTTGTCGCGGGAGACGAGGAAGATCAATGAACGGACAGAAGATCGAAAAAGCCGCACAGTGACCAGTGGAGCAGACAATAGAAACCCTCCTCCCTTTCTCCTTCTCTCATCCTCTCCCCCTGTCTTTCTTCTCTTCTTTCTGTGACCATCGTGTGTGCAAACATATCACTACCACAACTTAGTCAAAGATTACAGTCGCCGGAACTAAATGTTTGTTACATTTCGTGACATATCCACAGACAATACAATAACAGCAGAACTAGAATAAATGTTCTCTTCTTTGCTGCTGACGCAAATTCAGACAAAAGAAGAAACAGCTGAACAGATAGACAGCAGGCACGCAAACCCAGAACAGTCGACAGGAGTGTATTAACAATTCTGTATTAAACTGTCGCAAACACCACCAAGTCACGCATGGCTGCACCAGCGTCTACACTCTAATGGCGATGTAGCGAGACCTTCACATTATTGCCGTCCACGCTTGGAGTGTTTTCATTATTGACTCTGGCTTTGCACGCCTGGTGAATTTTCATTGTTAGTTCATCGTTTACACGCATGGAATGTTTTCTCTATTGACTTCGAAAATTAGGTGTACTTAATTTGTCTTCCCTTGTTCTGGGGCTTAGCTGAATATTTTAAATCTGTTGGAATATTTTTTCTTCCTTTTTTTCCTTATCCTTTACATTTTTGTAGCAAACACCGTCCATCATTGTCTGACTCGGTCCAACATCTTCAATACCTCAGTTGGTAAGGGTAGGAGACATAATACAACACTAGTCACTAACATATCAAAATGTATTAAATTACAACAATAGCCATAAATGTTTAAAAATTTTTTAAATAACTTAGTACAAAAAAATAGTTTTTGTTTTGGCTGCTTCAGATGTACTAGTGTCTACACTGACATGGTGGCTCGATGCCTCGTGAACAGTCTAAGCCTTTCTGCTTTTAGAAAAAAAGGAGTCTTCTTTGTTAGTATCTCCAGTGTGTGTGTGGTTTGCTTTACTTTTGTTTTGTTTTGTTTTGTTGCTTTTTTTTTTTTTTCTAATTTTTTGTTGAATGATGAATCCTGTGTCATGCATGCGCGTGCCTTAGTGAGTTTGGTGTGCATGGTTGAGTGGGTAAGGCGGGAAGGACAGAAAATTTACATAAAAGATCGATGGAGGTGGCTGAAGATGCTGCAGTAGAAGCTCTTTGCTGATAAATGTCTTTGCCTGGAACCTCCGGCCTCTCCACTCCTGTCGTCTTTCAAGTCTGGCATCCGCCTGACTGCGAGTCTGCGACACGAGTGAAGAGGGCCAGGGACTTGTAGTCAGGCTCCCAGTTGCTTTTCATTGCCTTTCACTTTGCTTCCTACATCTTGATGGTGTCAGTAAGCTTGGAAAGTTGAGAAGCAGACTGTGAGTTCTGCTTGGTAAAAGGTCATGAAGACGGTTGTGCATGCTGGCAAACACACCCGGCGAGCAATATTTCCTCGGATTTTTTTTTTTTAAATATTGTCATCTTCGAGATGATTGCTGACTTTATGTGTAAGAGTGTGTGTCTCTTGTTATTAATAACTGGAAATTCCAGAATATCGCGTACATTCTTCTGCATTTTCTTTTTGTATTGCTGAATATCATATGTACATGCGAAAATTCTCAAGATCATCCTGAGCACTCCCAATATTTTCATCTGTTAAATTGATACATTAATTTTTAATGCATCCTCTTAGTGCTCATCATTATCATCATCATCATTATCATCATCACAATCTACTTCAAAATTATCACTTATTTGCTTTGCTAGCTGACATTCGTGTTGGCATTTTCACTGGCATTTTTTCTAAGATGTGTCTACTCCTTCTGTCTGGAATTTTATTCCTGTGGTTTCTTTCTCTGTTTCTTGGTTATTTAACAAAGGTGTTGCAACTATACTTTGTCCTATGTAAGCTAATGAAAGTTGTAGAAGTAGGTCAGGTGAAATTATCCTGTTCACTCCATGCTACGTCTGCTACACACCCAGTCTGGCGAGAGAAAAGACATCGTTTAAACACGGAAAGAGAAATAAAAGGAGCCAGTAAATGTCACAGAAATTTCTGCCTCCCAACAACATCCCTGAACTGCTGTCCGTAAATACAGTGACAATCAGGCTGCTGGCGGAGTGGAGGAGTGGGGGAGAGTGTGTGGGGAGGAGGGTGGAGACTGTTTTCATCCAAAGGAAATGAACTCGCAGGCTGCGCGACAAAAAGGGAGGTAACCCCCAGCCGACCTTAACAAGCGGCTTTCCTCCCTTGAAGCAGCTGCGAGGTGGCGAGTGGTTCACCATCGCCGTGAGTGTAGTCTCGGCCAGCCGTTGATGAAGTGAACGACGCGTGTAGTCTCGGCCAGCCACTTCCACAGAATGGCGGACCGTTACATGGCAGCTGTCAGCCTGCTGGCTGTCGTGGCTCCGGCGGTGCAGTCAGTCACAGGTAAGGCCAAGCTTTTACCTCCGTCAAGCAGGTGCTTAGACAATCTTTTCTCTATCAAACCGAGACTTGATTTATCTTCTTACTTTGATGTGCTGATCTTCCTTCTCCTTTGATGCGCACAGAGCGAGTGAGTGGGCACGAGAGAGAGAGAGAACTGTTGGTTGAGGGTAAATAAATCCACCAAATCTTTGCAGATATCGACCTCGTAAGAAAACCTAAATCATGTCTTTGAATTCTTACTTTTGAGTACGGGGAGGGCTGTTTTAACAGATTGACTGCCTCCCTTTACAGATCAACAAAGCCTGTTAAAGTCCGGCCTTCATTTGCAATGCATGAATTGATAATGTGTCAAAAAGAACCCTGGTAGAAAGCGGAAGAGGGAGGAAGGGTGGAAACACCCGTATGCAAATCTCTTTCACCCCCTCGTTCGCTCTGGCTGTTGCCTTCATCTTGTAGAAGATAATTTCTCCTGAGTGCACTCGTCATGTCCACTCATTACTATTTGTTATGATAACCAAAAATCAGTAAAGTGTTGACTGTAGGATTTAGGTTTCATCACTAAAACTCTTTCAAGTAAATACTGGATATAGTTAGGCTTTCCAAATAGTGTTGTTAAATGTATGCCACCCGCACACACAGCTTGTCGCTAAAACAAATACAGTAAATATAGTGCACAGAGGAAAAACAAAACTTGAACTAACATTATGGATTCCCTGGGGAATGTCAGGAGGGGAAAGTCTGTTTAAAACAATCGATGTGCCGCGCAGTGGGCTGCATGTTTCTAGTTGTCAGCCTGATTATCTTTTCTTGTTCCTGGTTATCACCTGAAATATCTGTGCAGGACTGACCGCGCACACCTTTCTGGGCTTTGAGCACGTGCAGGAGGTGACGTGCTCGGGTCAGGGGCTGGACGCCAATGTCAAGGTCCTGTCCATGGCCCTGTACACCAAGCTGGACGACGGGCTCTTGGCCTCCGTCAATCTCGCTGACGAAGAGTGCATGACAGCAGGCGGTGGGTTTTCTGCCTGTTTCATCGACGAAACCGACCCCAGACGCACGCGGTTGTCGTCGCTGGTGGTGGACTTGCGGGAAGGGGAGAGCAGAGAGTATGGATGTAACGTCACCGGGTTTGTAGGCAGCGGGCGAGTCCACATCCGATCATGGAGTGTGGCTGTCCGGCGTTTAAGTAAGTATACGCAGACATTTTCACGTCTACCCTCGCCCCCTGCAGGTCCCAAGGCGACTTCGGTCGGGCAGGTAGAGTCTGTACGCTAAATTAGTCCGGGTGGATCTCTGGCTACCACCCGCCCCACTCCCATCAGGTACCCTCACCGCATCCGCTTCTTACTCTCGCCGCTTAAGCGCCGCTGGGGAAAAAAAAGATAATTTGGTCTTTTGATGACGGAATGGTAATTTCCCTGTCGATTAGTCCCATAGGCGGGCCGCAGTATTGATCCACTGGTGGCCGCAGTTGTCGGCCTTGGTCGGTAGCCATCTTGATAAGGGGGCTCCCTTCTCCCGACCTGATGATCGGGCGGTTTCCCTGGAGACCCCACCCCAACCCTCCTCAAACCCGCTTTCCTCTCATTCTTCTTTCTCTCTCTCCATCTTTCCTGTCTTCTTTTCATGGCTGTTCACACGTGCAAGCTTGTGTTCATACGTTCAAACTTGCAAGCTTGTGTTCACATGCTCCAACTTACAAACGAGGTTTACAACCCTGTCTGGTATGTTGTCAGCTGGTGTGCCTGACATTTCTGCACGTGCAAGGGACTGGATGACGTGTACTCAGCTTCCCACAATGCCATTTGCACCACTGGCTAGGTGTTTGCACTATAAGCTGTCTCAAGACAACCTACTAGCCTATACTGCGTGTGTGTATATATATAATAGATCAACAGATTACATAATCATTCCAACATATCAATGTGTGTACATAAGTAGATAAATGTTTATACAGGAGGATATGTTTACATAAAGACTATGTGTACAGATCTGCTCACAGGTAATGCATGTCATGCCAGGTGTACACCCTGGGTACCTGTGTGCTAACATTGGAGAATACAACGTGCACGGCTTCACTTGTATAGTTCTTGTTTGTTTACCTGCTCGTGAGAAGGGATGGTAACTAACTCTGAAATGTTTAACTGACGGTATGTTTATCACAGACTTTCGGGTCAGATGCCATATTGACGGTCACGTGATGAAAGGCTTTTCTCCGATCGACATTGTTATTAAGCTGATTATTGCATACTGATTATACTGACATACATGTATATGGTATTTCAGTTGTACGGAACATACACAGAATTGCAACACTATTGTGTAGTGTTTACAGTGTTAATAAACTAGATCACAGAATATTGTGCGCAGCTGCAGGTGTACACACACCCGAGTACACACTGCACTCTGTGGTTCTGTTACTCGTGGTCGCCAGTAATTACTCAGTCACACCAGTCACGCACCACTGACTGCCCCATGTTTCCATATCACCAAGTGTGATCGAGAGGATCTGCCATTCCACCCAACACAGTAACGCGCTTGTCTCCCCCTGTGAGCTCTCCGCTCACGTGACAAGAAGACACGATGGTGTGCTACGATGGCGATAAATGATTTTTTTCTGCCAGCAGTGGTAATGAGCGTTTCTAGGACATGGTTAAACGTGTTTATAAGCCCAGTGCACACACGATTACCTTCTGATTTGTGTCATCACAGGCCAGTTGGTGGTGGGGAGGAGGAGAGGGAGGGTTACATCAGTTAGTGGGGGCGAGAAGAGTGCACGTGACAGTTGGTCGGTGGGGAGGAGGAGGAGGAGGGTGGCTACATCAGGTGGAGGGGGCGAAAACAGTGAACGTGACAGTTGCGTGCGGAGTGAGGGAAGGTCACCTGTGGACAGGCTTCCTGATCGTCCTCAGTACCCTCCCTTTGATATGGGATCAGAAAGTAAGGTTTGCCCAGAGCTGTCCACTCGTACATCCCTTTGTGTCGAGAAGCCAGCTTCCAGTGAAGCAAATTACAGCTGTGGAGACACGCACACAGACACAGAGCAACATAGCAACACACATATAGACTAATGTATACACACTAATTAATTTAGACATACTAATGAATATATTTTAAGATGCAACGAAAATGCAGTTTCAGCGTGGTGCTACCTAATTTCGATATTTTTCTATTCTGTCGCTGCATGTAATTTTGACAGAAATATTGCTATTTCAAATTGATATTTTAATTTATTGTGGCTCACGCGAGATAATCTAATCTTTGTTGTGTAAATTGTCTGCCCACTTGCCCACAGCATTGTTGCAGCATGCGCGGCGATGAGAAGGTAAATATGTTGCAGGTTTTCCGATAAAACTCCGTGTTTGTCGTCTGTACACATCTTATTAGACAATCTTGATTGGCAGCACTTTATCGATGCGGACTGTCTGGCACTGGCCTGGCCTGTAATGCGAGCTCTCTGCTGCTAATAGCCTCTCTCCAGTAAACACGTTTTTCTTGCGTAGAAAAGGCGCGTGGCTTTGTCTTCCACCGCAGCCCTCCTTCCTTCAATGATTAACATGTTCGCACGTGCTCATCCGGGCTCTCGGGCGAGTTTACGTCACAGATTTCCGAGGCGTTAGGAACAGGAGCGGTTGTCATCAAAAACGGTTACTTTCTGTCCTGCTGGACGTTTTCTGGCGCACCATAGCAACACCATAGCAACACCACGGACGTGACGTCAGAGTAAACACGACCTTGACCTCGGTGATTCGTTTCCCATGTCGGTGTCTTTGTCAACGCCCAGCGCCGGATCCTCGCTACTATGGCAACGTCCATTCTTCCCGAGATGAATTTGTCTTGTCGCTTGTCTGTTCAGGTGTCTGTGCGATGTTTGCGCCTCATTCACACGTGTTCACATCGTCCTTGTGGAGGCTACAAGTGCACTTAGCAAGTCTCGCCATTGTAGCTAGTCACACAGCAGAAAAAACATTATTTAAAATACAGAGCATTAAGAAAGTAAAATAACAGAAATAAGATTAAAAATAACAATCAATAAAACTTAATGTGACGGTATGATGCTGGCCACTCCCATGCACTTCGTGTTTTGTTTTCTTTTATTTATATTCTGTTCGCGTTTTATCCTTGTTCACTTCCTTCTCGGGTAGACTTTTCTCAGACAATGTCACGTGGTTTTGTAAGGTTCCTTGGGTTTACCTGTGGCTTTGACCACCTGAATGGTTTAGCCTCGTATTTCTCTCTGCACTGTAGGGAAGGCGTTACCTTTTAGTCGTCAAGAGGACCTCGACATTCGGAGGTAGTCCACTGCCTATGCCCACCCCTACCCCCTTTCACTCTCTCTCACAAACAGACAGACACGCACTCATGCACATGCAAAGTCTCACACGACACCACAGATGACAAACACGTGAGTGCTTACGTCACAAACTTTTTTACTATTTACTATTTTTACCTCGCCCTCTGCCTCTCACCATGTCTCTCTATCTTTCTTTCACTCTGTCTGTCTCTCTCTCTCTCTCGTTAAATAGACGCCATGTTTAACGACTGTGAAGGTAGTGGTCCGAAAGTTATCTCTCCTTTTACAGCATATAATCTATATTCACGTCCCTAGTTTTGTCCTGTCTTCCGACCTTTGAACCTCCAATCCTACACCACCTCCCTCTCCGTCCATCACCGTCTCCCTGTGTGCTAGACAACCCCACCCCTGCTGTCTTCTTTAATTAAAATCTTGTCCCCATTGAAACATAGAGGTAATAAAAAAAGAAATTACTAGAGGGCAAGGGCAGGCTATTCTTCTTGTACTAACCGTGGATAGATGTCTGGAGACACCAAGCTGTTTTGATGACGTCCCTTGATGAAACTGCCCCTGTGTGCTCCTGGCTTGGCGGAGGCTAAAATTGAACCTCGCCTCTCTGGCTCCTGTTGAGTCAGTGGCCGTGTCGCTCACTTAACGAGGGCCTCCCCCTAGATTACCCATCCACAAAAGGGAGAGAACTTTATGGCTTGTCTTGAAGCCGGCATTTTTGTCACGCGCTGAGCGCAAAAAGTGTCGACGTCATCATCACGCCCACTTTACAGACGTAAATTACCGGACTTCCTACTGCCTCCACTAGACGGCGCCTAGTTTCAGCCAGAGTGATCTTTTCTTCCACTACATCCTTGCCTTTCCTGCTTAGATTCTGCACGTGTCTGACTCAGGAGGTCAGGGGTCAGGAATCGCAACTTGCTTCGGCGACCAATTAAATTTTTGTTCAGGGTTTAAAAAAAATGTAACAGCGTGCGATGAAAGGGAGGCCACGCTGTAGTGCAGAGCTCTCCTGGCAGCTTTAGCTACACTCTTGCCAAGATGGCGGACACGAGATGGGCTGCCACTGCGTTGGGTGCTTTTCTGTTGCTGCAGTTGCTACCACCTGCAATCGGATCTTCCAGAACGGGTATGTTTGCCTGCACTGCCCTGACCTGTACGTAGTACTGGGTGGCAGATGACGGCGCATTTAACTGACTTTCTATGCTCGATGCCGAGTGCTGTTCTTCTGGTGCGGTAATGTAGACAGGCAGGCAGAAAACATTTTTGCGCACGGCACGCAGACATCTCGGTTGTCAGATGGAATCTATTGATGTGACTGATGAAGGAGTGCAGTGCAAACAATAACTGCCAATTGTATGATATTGTCGGGGATGTTTCATATTTCTAATGTGTCACACTTCATTGATTAACCGGCCGGTGCGGACGTTTTACAATAGTGTATCGCAGGAGAGAGAGGCTGGCACAACTCTGTTCTGTTGCAACTTGTTTTTTGTTGTTCTAAAAACGAGAGCTGCTAACCTCGCTTTCACTTTGCTTACTCACCGTTTCGATCGAAGGACACGGATTTTTTGTGTGATTAACATGTTTTGTATTGTTTGCACTGCCTGCTCCATGATCAGTGAACATCTTGATATTCAGTTCAGTGGATATTCAGAGGGTTAGTGTGACGTCCACAGACGTTACTTCCGCCTGATGGAGAGGAAGAGGTTGATGGAGCTCATGCAGGAGTGACAGACGAGTGACAATGTTAGCAGCAGTGACAAGTCAGTGACAATGAAAATAAAATAGCAATGACAAACTTTCTTCCTTCCCTTCTTTGCATAGTTTTATTACAGGTAGCATGTCCCTATGGCAGTATTGTGACAGTGTCATGACAAGAAGGTAGCAAGTACTGCTATATGACAGTAGCATGGAATTCTAACTCTAAAAGTAGTGATTCCATCTGAACACACACAAGAGCTACTGGCAGTGGTACCGTCTTATTCCTTTGCTTCCTGACGAGATAGTAACAAGTAGTGCTACTTCAGGTACTTCCCGTTACCTGATACGAAAAGACAAAAAGTGCAGTCTGACAGACCACCTAGCAGGTCAACTAGCTCTCTGTCACCTAGCTGACGGGTCACCTAGGTCAGCTGTCTGACACAGTCACCTAGCAGATTGACAGGTCACCTAGCTGTCTGACAGTAACTAATTCTGGTGCCTAGAGGGAGCAGTATTCGTGCGCATGCATGCGTACGTCCAGGAGTGTCGGGTGCTGTGTGTCTTGCAGGACTGACCTGGGGTCTCTTTCGCGGTCTGCCACACGTGCAGGAGGTGCAGTGCCGCGGGGACGCGCTCCCCCCTGACAGTAGCCTGCTGCTGATGACGGTGTACGGGATGTCCACCCACCCGGCCCTGGCTCTCCTCAACATGGCCACCCGCCACTGCTCCACCGCCCACGCTTTCGTCTCGTGCCACGTGCACGACTCAGAGCCCAGGAGAAGTCACGTGACGGTCTTGGTAACAGACCTACAGGAGGGGGAGAGCAGAAAGTATGGTTGCAACGTCACTTCCGTCAGCGCGGGGGGCCAGGTGCAAACCACGGCCTGGGCTGTTTCCGTGCAACGCCTTAGTAAGTGTTGGGGTCACGACACTGGTAACTTATTTGTAACCGGGTACTGTATACCCGTATGTAGCGCATTATTTTGGACAGTATATTAACCTCGTTGACAACATTATTTTGCTGTGTATGTGATTGTGTACAATTCTCACCATCCTTTCCTCTCCTACTTTCCGTACTTGTGAATGCAGCTGGTGCTCCATCTGCTACACCAATACATTTATTAACAACACAGTTTAAAGTGCGCCGTTGTTTCCAGGTTTTTTACAAGGATTTTTTTTTTCTCTCGATTTGTCTTTCTGCCCCTTGCCATGGTTCTTGTCGTCAAGTGGCACGTGCATCCCAAACCCAATTTTAGATGGAAATTAATGATGAATCTATGAACAGTTGACAAAAACAGGGTTGTCTGTTTTAGCTCAGGGACTGCAACCGCCGCATGAGCGAGAAAATAAAACGGGGAAGGGGGGATAAAGGGAAGCAACTCGGTGATGTTTGTACTCTGGTTGTCCGCTCTTTGAGCGAGACGGCATCAGTCTCTTGCTGGTCGCCATCATGGCTGCTCGCCGCTTGGGCCGAGCGCTCGTCTCACTGTGACTGTGGCTGCTGGCGGGGCCAGGGAGGCGCCATCCTCTTGTACAGGTTGGTCACTTCTTTTCCTGCAGTCAGACTTTTGTCAGACATCTTGTCTTGCCAGTGGGTGGTGGTGGGGTAGGGGAAAGATGGAGAGGAGTGTATTTTGGTTTTCTTTCGCTTCACCTCCAGGATTAAGATTTTTTTTTAAGGGAAACACATGCCCTTTGCAGACGATAATTTGGCGAGTCAGTTCATCGAATCATGAAAGATTCGATCGAGTAAGACTTGTGTGCTAAAAGCTAATTTCTATGGTGTTTACACATGAAATTAATATTTCAATCACCATCAATATTTTCGCTTGTTTTGATGGTTATTATCTTTCGTCAGTTGTGAAATCAGTGGAGTGTTCGTCTCTAAGTTATCCTGACTGCCGGCTGTCTGGTCGATTAAGCCTTTAACAGGAGCCCGCACTCAGCTCGGGGAGCCATGATGGTGGTTGTGTTTATGTGTAGCATCGTTTACCCTCCCCAGGGCTGACGGCAAAGGCGTTTCACAGCTCTCAACACGTGCAGGAGCTGCAGTGTGCAGGAGGATGCCTTCCCCCCCAGGTGGATGTCCTGCTGATGATTTTGTACCACGTGACCAGCGGGCAGGTGCTCGCCCGCGCCAATGTCGCCAAGAGAGAGTGCACGATGAGAGGTCAGTTTGGATCATGTGACCTGATGCTGCTGACTCCAGAAGGAGTCGCTTGAGCGTTCTTGTCGACGATTTGGAGGAAGGGGAATGGAGGGAATATGGTTGTAACATTTCCATGGTAAGGCCAGCGGGTCTTCGTGTAGAACTTCAGTCCTGGTCTCTGCCTGTTCAGCGTTCAAGTAAGTGTTTGTGAACTTTCCTCTTCTGCCTTGAGTAATATCGAGAATGTGGCGTATAATTCCTTTTTAAATGTTATGAGATGTATTGAGAAAAAAGCGTAGAATTTAAATAAAAAATGACAGTAGTCGCGGGATCGTATCTGTCAAAGCATTTCAATCAAAGCCACACAACACAGTTCCACAGATGGTCACATTCTACAGATAAAACCAACTTGTAAAACACATTTCACCAAGTTGAGCAGTCTCCTTATGCTGTTATTTAAAATGGTGTTTTATGATGGTCTTTGCCAGCAGAGCCGTCTTACCCAACTCTAAGCATAAGAACCACTTTTCGTCGCGAGTCCGTGGCTAAGAACATTAGACAAAGTCCGTAATGCTGCTGATGTTGTATTATTAAAACTAGCTCGAAAAACAACTTCAGTGGCATTAGTCGTGGCTGAAGTTTTCCACGAAAAGCCTTTCACCAAAAACAAGAAAGAAAAACTCGACAAATGGCGTTTTAGAAGGCTGGGTTGATGCATCTTTCTCACAGCTCAGACTCACCTGGAAATTGGCAGGTAGTCATACGCTTCCTGTGGAGCGAATTGAGCACAAATAGAAGAACTCATTCGCTGTTACCACGCGGAACCTCGTTCAGCAGCACACTTCAGACTTGAACGATGTTGCACACCTGCCCTCCAAACTCGTGGCCTTTCTTGCTCGAGTTGCTTTGTAATAGTGAATAATAAACTCAGTAGGAGTGAACATACCTCTAGAGTACTCATAGAAAGTGAAAAATTGTTTGTTGAACACATTTTATCTTACTTGACGCACGTATATTCCTGACTACGAGATGAAAGGTTTTATTGGCCGCAGATGTCAACTACAGTTAAAATTTGATGTTTCCAGGTGTCAAAACATTTTGTGAATCTCTATTCACGAACTTGTGTTCACTGTAAGAAGATTGCTTACCGACTGAGACTTGCTGTTGATGGTGGTGTAGCAAACCTTGGACGACAAGGTCTTAGCCCTTGTCAACGTTAAGAGACACCTGTCCTCCACGCTGGGTAACTTTGTTTCCTGTCGTCTAGACGACAGCATCTCTAGAAAGGTTGTGGTGAAGATGCTAGTGGCTGACCTGAGGGATGACAGGTCACTGGTGTATGGCTGTAGTGTCACAGGTCTAAAAAACTGGGATAGGGAGGGATGGTGATGACCCAGTCGTGGTGACTGGTTGATCATTTCGAGGGACCTTTCCACCCGGTCACTGTATTCGTCGCAGCTTATAAATGTTTCAGTGCCACTGTTCTAAATAACTATAATTATGTTTAACCCTAATTAGTGTATAATTAATTAGCGTTCACTTAACTGGTTTTGAGCAAATGAATGTTTTTGCATCATTTTTTGTATTTTCCGGCGACTTGCTGTACAGGGCAATCAGGTGATTAAAGGGAAGCTACTCGTCATTCCTTACGCACGTGTTACGGACTGAACTGTCGAGTAGCGTCCCTTTGCGACGTATATTAATTTTTCATGCGCCGTGGGAGAAATCGTCAATTATAGTCGACATTCTACCAGGAGGTAAACAAGATTTTTTTTTAATATATCGCCTCCTATTGTTTGTAAGATATACGAATGAGATGACGTAGATACTGTAAAGGATTCCTGTTTTCACGAAGCAATATGGAAAGGAAATTCTTGTTAATTGTAATTTGCGCTGCCCTGGGATTTCTTTAGTTTGTTAATACTCTGCAATTGATCTGTGGTGTAGATATGCGTTTTAAGACTTATTACAAGCGAAGTATTTACGGATAGTTAAGGAAGAAGAGACTTTTATATTCAATTTACAGTTGAAAAAAAAATTAAAATGTTTCTGATTTTACTGAGCAATCCAAATCTTTTACGAACCGTACAAAAAACGATGTTACGTTTGAAGTTTTTATCGTGTGCTTGTGATTGTGGGTGAACCAACTCAAAGAAAGTTTTGACTTTTCTTTCAAAAAGTAACGAGAAGCGGTGCATAAATATTACCCGTGTCAGTGTCAAGGAGTCTTAGTCACTGCTCAACACAGGTTTGACTATTGTTGGACTAATAGGTAGATATTCCGACAAAGATTGTTATTGTTGTACAACTACTACTGCTGCTGCTCCCGTTTTTTTTTTTTTACACGAATAACCAGTGCGACATAAATGCTTACCAACTCTTACTGGACTTCGCGTGTCTCCTTAGAAAAAAAATGTTCTGTTCGAGGACAGGATACATTTCCATACACAGTTCACTGCACCAAGACAGGTTGCTTTTTCGCACGGCACTTACATGTTGGAGGAGAGATGAGGAGGAGAGGCGTACTTGTATTGATGCATGCTTCACAGCAAAAGGTCAGGGTTATTTTGCTCCTCCCACACATAATATTATGGTAATTTGAGACACAAGACTGTTATTTGCATTAATTTACGTTTTGCAATTTTTTTCGAAACTCGATAGAATAGAGAAGTAGGCCTAGTCAATTATTCACATTATGATGCGCCATTTAGTTTCGTATATTTCAAGCAGAAGCAAGATCTTTGCAGGTGCTGGTTGCGTTAGACAGAAATATTTTCATTTTTGCTATTTCTGTGAGCGGAAGGAGAGAAGACAGGCCGAATATGGTTTTGCTCCCAGTGTTGTCAACAAGGTTATTTCGCGGATATACACAGGGTATGGTACACTGGGCGACCTCTGTCTTCAGGCACCGATGTGTTCTCGGTGGTTTTGTTTGAAATGATGACCACAGAGATTCTCGCCTTCGTAAATCAGGGACGGTGCAAGTGTTTTGGTTTCAGTTTAGGTCTTAGAGGACTGACGAGACGGACTGGAAGAAAAGTCGACTGACACTTCAAGCAACCAACTTACATGAGGACAACTCCTCTACCTCCTCACTTGCACCCGTCATACTTAATGACAGAAGTGGTTTGTGGGAAGTCCCTGAGTTGACTCAACACGTGCCATCCCTGTCATCCTACCCTCTTTCTTTCTTTTTATGATGTAATTTGTTTTCTGCATTCAGAACTACTGAGTGACTGATCTCACTCCGGCCTCACCATTCTCCTGATGCTGACACATGTTTTGCGACTTATGTCAAACCATCTTCGTATATTTTACTTTTGCTGCGAACGCACCAAAACTTCCAAGGGGGACAACTCGTGAGATCTTGTGCCTAAGGGAGACTACTCTTCTTCAATGCCAAGGCCCGAAACTCTGGTGAGGCAGTGTTCCCGCCATGACGTGCCCAGGGCTGTTGAGTTGTTGGTGGTGTTGCTTCTTTGTTGTCGTGTCGCTGGTGGGGATAAAAACCGGACCTCACAGTCGTCCTCACACGGTATGTAAAGTGGCCTCACGCCTTGGTTTTCTAACACCTGTGAGGCGGCAGGATTTGAGTGAAGCTGCCATATAGTTCCTGACTGCAACTTTCTTTGTCAGTCGCCATGAGTCAGTTTTGCACACGGCACTCTAGTTTTAGGAGCGGTCGGTGCAAAGCAATATCATGCCAGTGGGCAGCATATTCAGATGTCTATTAAATGACAAGACACACAAACTCGCTAAATTGACATTTGTTGTTTCAACAGTTTATCAGTAAATCACTAATAACCGTAAACATATAACTATTCAAACCATTTTCTATAGGCAAATGTTCTGATATAAGTAAACACAAAAGTTTGTCATCCCGCGGGCTGTCATAGTTTAAGTGCCTCATAATATCGACGAACGATTTTGTTCGAACAAAGCAAGCAATCGATACTATTTTCAGGCTTGACATCCGGGGCTTTTCGTAGAGAGCAGAGCATACGTGAAGTGGTGTGTACATGTGAACAGCTTTCACCAGACATTGACGTGCTCTTCATGATGGTGTATCAGGTACCCAGCAGCCGAGTCCTGGCCTCCTTCAGCTACTACAAGCGGGAGTGTTGGAACTCAGACTACTTTGTCTCCTGTGTCATTGACGAAGCCGATTCCAGAATGAGTCGCCTGGCCATTCTAGTGGCCGACCTACCTGAGGGCTCCTCGAGGGCTTATGGGTGTAACGTGTCGACGATGGCGCCAGGGGGGGTCCTGAGGGTACTGTCATGGCGTGTGGACGTCGTCCATCCCTGGAGTAAGTTGCGATCACCTTGGTGGGGTATACAAGTACCTGCTCCTACCCCATATCGGCCGTCATCCGGTCTCTCTATAACATGTTTCTGGGGTATTTTCATGTTTAGTCGTCTCTCGATGTACCTCAAATTTTCTTCTGCTTTGTGAGTTGTATAAAAGGATGCCAGCAGGTCTCTGCATCTTCACTTGTCTGTCTTTTTCTGTCTTTTTGTGTCTTTATAAACTCGCTTTGATGATCTGCTAGCGCAGCGGCAAAATGATTCCATCCAATAGAGAGAGATGGGTAAATGAGTTTAGGTTTTGGTTTAGATACTTTCTTGAGCACAATATGTTTTCTTTATGTGACTACTTAGTCGAGATTCATACTTGTTGCCTCTCTGTTAGGTCACTGAATCCTCCCCACCCACTTCCACTCCGCTCTTTGTCTCTCAGTCTCTCTCTGTCTTTCTCTTTCAGTTTCCACATTTAGTCATCCAATCTGCCATCAAAGAAACTGTTTAACAAGCAACCCCATTACACAAGTCTTCAATAATATTGTGCGTTCAAACTTGTTTCCACATTTGTCGATGACACTCAAGCTGCTTTTCATTAATTATTCAGACAGAGCGGGACTCTCTTGGCTTGTAACTATTTTCCGTTAATACCTCCGATGAAGGAATTGAAAATGGTGCTAATCAGTCTGGATTCTAATAACAGTTCATGTAATCGTATATTCTTGTTAATTATTTATTGTTTGCTCGTAATAAGGAAAGCTATTAATGTGAACAGCACTGAAATTGTTGTTCTGCTAACATTTTCAGGTCGTTAAGGGGGGGGGGGGGTATTAGAGACATTCCCCAATACCTCTGTGGGGTCAGGTACCCAGTCCTTTCAGCTGGGGTCAACTGGGGGACTACAGACACAAACACTGCAACACTCATCTCGGGCTTAAGTCGCCGATATTTGTGATTAATTATTCACATTAGCTTCAGGCGTTAATCTGTTCTATCAATATTATGGGTAATCATCTGTGACAAGCAATGTACGCACAGCACTCGAGGCTTACTGAGGACCGACCACCCGCCGGTGACAAATACGTACCGTGCACGTTGGTCAGTGAGGTCAGCAGCTATGCGTCATGGTCACGTGATAATCAAATCACTGTAAACAATATAATCTTACAATATAGTCTACTGTTCATAAGAGACCGTTCATATTATTGTTATTTATTTTAAACTGTCAGTTCAGAGTGACGTTGTATTATTCTTCCGTGTGCTTACTCCATTCCGCTCTTCCTTCAGTTTTATACTCCTTTTCTTTTCACTCCCTTTTCTTCTTTCCTCGATTATCGTGATCGATAATTGATAAACCGCCCGCAGACAAGGTTGCAGCTGTGTGTAATGAGCACCTGAAAATGTTGGGAGAATGAAGAAATTTGACTCTGTTCTCGATATGTTCTGGTGGAAACAGACATTGATCGCGCCCTCTCCCGGTGTTTGCCTGGGAACGTTAATATTGTCATTATCGCAGTTCAAGGGCTGCAACTCGTACATCCTCCCAGACCTCAGGCAAGGGAAGGCACTCTTGCCGTTTATAATCACGACCCCAAACTCGCGACTCTGGGTTAGTTCTAGACGGCGCCCTGGCCATGGTGGAGGTGCAAGTGTCACTTCTCTCCTGGAGGAGACATTTTCACACTCTTGTCTTGCTGGCAACGCTGGGATGCGGCCTGCAAGTTTCTCCAGAAGGTACGTGGACAGATTTCATACTGATGTCTTACAAACAGCTTTCAGAAAGCGTGGTGTCTGCAAAATGCGACTGTTGTTCTGTAGAAGAAGCGATGTATTCCATTGTTAATAGTGCGACGAGGGTTGTTTTTGCACACGGCACGCTATGGGTTGGACAGGAGCGAGGCCATGGAGGTATCGACTGCTATTCATTACCAGTGTCTGGGTGCCGGCATTGTCTGAGTTGTAAAACTTATTATAGGTCACTGGGGAGCAAGATGTGCGTGCCACAAATTAATTATTACTCGGTCGCCCGCAGCTGTGCTGATGAAATGGCTGTGAATGTTGAACACGGACCAGACACTGGCTTTTGTTTTTCTAGCATTTCACTCTCACCAACGTTTGAGCGGGTTTTTTTATGGGGATTTCTTAGTGTCAGGAATTTTCCCAAATTGTGTTAACCCCGGAGAATCAATTCGTTTCCAGGCTTGACATCCAGACCTTTCCAGGGTTACTCCGGGGTGCAGGAGATGCGATGTTCGGGGGAGATGCTGACCTCGGATGTGGATGTCTTGTCCTTGGCATTGTATCGGGTGCCGGATAATAAAGTCATAGCATCCTCCAATCACCGCAATCGCAAGTGCAGAACCTCGGAAAACTTCGTCTCGTGCGAGATCGACGATGTGGACTCGCGCCAGAGCCGCCTGACGATCCTCGTCACGGACCTGGCGCCCGGCCACTCGCGGCCTACGTCTGCAACGCCACGACGGTGGAGGCCAGCGGCGAGACAAAGGTCATCTCGTGGAGGATTCATGCGCGGCACTTGAGTAAGTCGACATCCGCCTCTCCCCCAGGTGATGGTCTCCCTCGCGACAATGTCCAGCTTCGTCTGTCTGTCTGTCAGTCTATCTCACCCCCAGTCCGATGTACTTTACCTGTGATTATACTCAGTGTGTATAGAAGCTCCATTTGTGTGTGAATCAGCGAGAGAGAGAGAGTCAAAGGAAGAGTAGGATCTTTTGTGTCCTGATGAAACCTGGCAGTAACTGAGATGTAAGATAAAGGATGGAATTAAATGTAAAAGGTGGAGTAGAAGAGAAGCTGAATTCTGATGTTTGACAATACGGACTGTCATCAGGCATTAAGAGTGATCATCTTTAGTCTCTAAGTGCATAAAAGGTCTTCATTGACTGATACAATATCGTACCACAAACATGCATGCCAGTGAAGAATAGATGTTTAAGGTTCAAGTCTCGTCTCGGGCACAGTGTTCTTTTTTCTGTTTGTGGCATCAGTTTACTGGGCTGTCTGCCTTGCGGTGATATAGCCTTAGTTGCTGGCTCGGCGTAAAACACACACACACGCACCCTCACCCACAAAAACACACCCTACACACGCACACCCTACACACACACACACCCACACACTACACACACGCACACGCTACACACATCCTACACACACACCCTACACACACAATATGTATGCCATAAACGACCAGCCTCACTCTGTCTCTGTGTCTCGATCATGTCTTTCTTTACACTGTTCTCGCTAATAATTAGATAAATTATTTATGCTTGATCTGACCGCGTGTATATTCAAGTGTTTTCCTCTCTGTCGTTCTGTTTGTTTACCTGCATAAATATAAACAGCCGCTGTGACAATTACCCCTAAGGAAGTTTATGTCGAAAAGAACAAGACTATGCACACCGTGTGTTTGCTTCATGATAAAGATGATCGACTAACGATAATGCTGATCTTTAATTGATATTGGAAATTATGCGACCGTGAAATGGGATGCGACCATTCAGGGGACGAAAGTCGAAGATGGTAGTAGTCCAAGGGAAGCAACTAGTCAGCCGCCAGCTGGCAGAGAGAGACAACTCCAGTTTTCAGTCGAAGCTGGCGTGTGAACCTCCCGAGTGATGGCCGCTCCGTCCCGGGCTCCTGCTTCATCTGTCTTTCTTTTCATCGCCGCTTGCATCGCACACCTCGTCCACTCCGACACAGGTGAGTCGTCTGCAAAGTTTCAATAGTCGTTGTTGATGGCAGGTGAAGCACTGGCAGCACTGGAAGTCGCAGAGTTGAGAAGTAGGCAGCCATTTTGCCTGCAGTCCGTCATTGTTGAAGTTTTGAGTCATCCTGTGCTCTAGCTTGCCTTTTGCACACGGCACGTGATGTGGCTGATGGCAGCGAGGAATATTGACCTGGCTGCAAACGTGTGATTCATACCTGGACGTCCGCGCTACCCTCGGTACTTGCAGACACCGCGCTCGTAAAAGCCAATCTCTGCAGGTGTCGTGTTCTTGTACCGACAAAGGTTTGCACTCAGGTGGACTGCTGTAAAATGACAAACAAATTTGAATTCATTTATCCAGGTAATGGTTGTTAAAAAGAGGCTAATAGAAATGCGCTTTGAAAAAAGGTTAACTTTCTGAGTTTAAAGACATAAACTATTTTTATTTATATCCGCGTTCAGAAACAGAGGTGTTTATTTATTACAAATGCTCGTTGTTGACATCAGGATGACTGTTGATGTCTGTTTCGTGTCTTGTTCCAGGCCTCCTTGCAACATCATTCTTGGGCTCTAGCACGATCCACGAGGTTCAGTGTACGGACGAGGGCTGCCCTCCGACCAGGACATGCTGTCGCTGTTGTTGTACCGAGTTCAGGGGGACAAAGTCCTGGGGTTTGTGAATCTCAAGAATCGCGAGTGTGCCACCTCCGATGTGTTTGTGTCGTGTTATGTCGATGCCACTGGTTCGCGCAAAACCCGGCTGAAGGCGTTGATCTCGGACTTGGTGGAGGGCGAGGCCAGACATTATGGTTGTAATGTGACCACCATGCAGCCTGGTGGGCGCACCACCATGTTGTCCTGGTTTATAGTCATTCATCAGACTAGTGAGTACGGCCCTACTTGTATTGTACTGCCAGCCCACTCATTCTTTCCGCTCTTCTTCCGGTGTGCATCTCTGTCAATGGCACGCGCGCACACACACAGACAAACATATCTTTGCTTTCTTTATGCTTATATTTTCTTTCTTTGTCTGTCTGTCACGCTGTCTCACTGTCTGATTTAAAATTTGCTGCTCGACCTGTTTTCTGAGTGGATTCTTGTAGTATATATTTGTTTTCCACCGCGAAAACAAAACTAAGGAGATTGTGGGAGGAGAGGTGGAGAAGGATGGAGGTTCATCACGTAAGAAGCAAACAACATATCTTGCGGTTACTACCTTCCCACCTCTTTAACACGTACAAGCCACGATTTCTTGCTCCAGACTACCTTTTCTCGGCAAGTTATTGATCCTCCAACGTGCGAGACTTTTAAGTAGGAATCGACTGACTGTTCTCTGTCTGACTGTCTGGCTGACTGCATC
The DNA here is from genome assembly GCF_003073045.1 of Pomacea canaliculata. Lineage (NCBI taxonomy): Eukaryota > Metazoa > Mollusca > Gastropoda > Architaenioglossa > Ampullariidae > Pomacea > Pomacea canaliculata. The sequence continues at coordinate 18,651,344 of NC_037596.1, read as the reverse complement.
ATCAACAACATCCTCGACATCTTAAAGACTGTTTACGGTCTTTCTGCCTACATGACGTGGCGCTGTGATATTTATGTTCTGAGTCTCTCCATCCATCGATCTCTTGATCCAGCCATCCAGCCATCCAGTCAATTTTGTTCATTTGTCAGAACTCCCGTTGCCCATTTGCCCATATACAGAGGTCTGAGCCCTTACAGATACATCCACAGACATCAACGGATAGAGACACTCTGTTGGGGGGAGGCAATACCTTGGTCAAAAAACACTCAATACCTATGTGTCAAAATGTATTTATGGGTCTGTGTTGATTCATTTATTGACACGATCGCACCGAAGCTCGTTAGCGCCGACTGACCTTTTGTAAGGTCAGCAGTCAAGGGTCACTAAACACGGGTGTGACCAAAGGGATGTGTGAGAAATGACAGGTGTGGCCACTGTTACTTACAACAGTTGTGTTGAATGTGGCAACCGAAGGTGAGATGAACTACTATAACCTATAAATACTATAACACCCTGACGCGGTGTTTTTCTGTGGTGATGTTGCAATGATTGTTTGACCTTTACGGTACGACCTTTTTGCCGGTAGATGACGCTGCAAACTTGATTGAGAACTCCTAGAATATGTGCCAGCTGTGTGACTGCGGATGATTTTTGTCCGATGTGTGAAATACTGAAATATTTTCAGCTTATTGCATAGTACTTGCATGCTCCGGTAGACAGAACACTGCTTTTTGGGTTTGATTTGGTTTGAGAGATGGCAGTAACAACACAATGTTGTATAGTATTAGATGAAACAGTAACAATATTATATGATATGAGATTGAACAGTAACACAGTAGACTGCTTTCAGGGATGAAACGTTTGTAAATGTTTGTGTTTTCGTAAAGACACGTGACTATGGACGATTGATGTCTGAAGCCAGAGATGAGAAGCACGTGCTCTGTTTACCAATCGGCGGATGTTTCTGATTATTGCGGTCCACCGCGAAACTAAAAGATGGGAGGATGAGGGTTACACCAGTCTAGAGAAATCCAGTCATAGGTAGGAGTTCGGGTACATTTCACTTCTTCTGTAACTGTAGCGAAAGGCGTATGACAATTTTTATTTCTTAAAATAACTCATAACTGACACCTTTCTTCCTCGACTTTCTCCTCGTCGACACCTCGATTATCATTGTTATCACGATGGTTATCAGTCACAACTACTGCTGCTTGTCCTCTTTCCGATGCTACTCGACTTTCTTACAGATTATATCCATGTTTTGTTAATGTCAACATGCGGCATATACCGACATGTATATAGACTGGTTATTTATCTGTTTCTTTCCATTTTCACACCTGTACAGGTCATGTGAAAGAAGAAGTAGTTATGTTAGAAACAAGCTGTAGATCTGACCAACCTCTCACGAGATCTCGCCATTGCAGTGATGTTTGCACGAGATCGATACTTACCTGCCTTATTTAACGGTTTTTACTCTCGCCTAATCCGCGCCCACCGCCAGGGTCTCGCTTGTTGCCGGGAAGCACATGTGCAGGGGACGCAACCTGCTGTAACATTGCCACCTCAGGGAGGCAACTCCAGCTCCCCCGCCTCGCCTTGCAGTTTGGGGAGGAGAGGCAGTTGCTGGCATCTCGTCGCCATCATGGAAGGATGCAGGCTAAGAGAGCGGTCCACGGTTCTCTTCGCCCTGTGTCACTTGTGGACGGCAGCTACCCGGGCGGCGGACACAGGTAGGGTACCCCTTTCGCTCATCGATTTGCAGACGATGTCATTTTTGTTTAATAATTCTAACTACACCCGGCCGTGCCTGTTGTTGTCGCTGGTTCGGTGTGGCCCACAGTCCCACTGGAAGCCGCCCTGTTGCGAGGCAGGGTTGTATTTTGCACACGACACGCACCGAGATGGCGGGAGATTTCTGTGAACGTTCAATCATTGAAGTATGGGCGCTCCCAAACAGTTCACAGCGCGCCAACATGCTTCTTGCATTTCATTTCACTCCAAATGAGAGTCAGGTGCAATCGATTTTAAAGGAAAAAAAAAGGAAACGCGGTGTTATTGATCCATACTTCAGAATATTATTTTCTTAATGAATATTAGATAGCAGGCAGTGGAAGCAGTTTTCTGGGTTAATTAAATTTATTGATCGCCTTGTTTCGCTTCTCCTATGACGGCGCTTTGAAGTAACCGACACTTGATATGATATCAGAAATGCAGGAAAAATCCAGCTACAAATCGTGCTGGTTTTAAAAAAGTGCACTTCCGGTGGTGGAAGTAATCTGCACCCGCCATCTCCTGTGTGTGTTTCAGATTATATTATTTCTTTTCTTTAATGATTCCTTAGCGATATTAATGCTGAAGACCAAATCGTTGTGTTCCTGCTTGTTGCTTCATGAATTGTGTTTCAGAGACATTTGACTTTTTCAGGGCTCGTTTCTAAATTGTTCCTGGGGTCGCATGACATCCAGGAAGTCGAGTGTAGTGGAGCAGCCTTGCCCACCGACGTCGACCTGGTAACCATGGTGCTGCACTCTCCTCCCTCTGACAGAGCTCTTGCCTATGTCAACCTCCAGACCCGCCATTGCTCCACCTCCGAGATGTTTGTGTCGTGTGTCATGGATGACCGAGACTCCAGGCAAACCAAGCTGCGCGCCCTCGTCACCAACCTCCCTCAGGGCGCAGCGCGCATGTACGGATGTAACGTCACAGCTGTCAAGGACGGCTGGAAGGTCAAGGCTTTTTCATGGTCCTTAACAGTCATACACCAGACACGTGAGTAGCGTCACTACGGCAACAACATGGCGGGACATAAGGCTGTGACTGAGAGAAATGTAATGGAAACATCTCGAACATTAAACAATAATATAAACATCGACTGTACCGATTGCTATGTCCGTGATATGAACTATGAGGGAGAAGAAAAAAATCACTTTTGGTGTCCTGACGGTCTCTGGGTGTGAACATGGGGTAGAGGAAACTGATGTGACGTGCGTGGCGATAATCATATGCCGTAACTGCTGTGACGTGCGGGCTCGGTTACATACCGTACAGACGGTGGTGTGTGCAGACGAATTGCATGTTGTATGTTATTCGGATGAGGGGTAATATGTATGCTGAATAGGTTGAGGTGGGTGTCGGGTAATTGCATGTTGTACATTATGTCACGTGCGGGGACGGCTGTCGTCGAAGTAATATTTTATTACTTTGTCTGGCGGCAGCGTCTGCTCTCCCAGGTCCTGCTCTTTCATTTCTCTCTATTCCGCTCTCTCCTCTCCCTCTCTGTCTCTCTCACTGTCTCTTTATCCCTCTTCCTGTCCTTTTCTTCGTTTCTTTCTTCTTCCTCTCTTCTTTTTCTCTTCCTGTTCTACCTGTCTGTCAGGCTCTCATTCTTTCTGTCTCTCGGTTTCCTAGCCCCCGGCTCTGGATTATGTCCCCTTATCAGACAGGGACAGTGCCGCGGGTGGGTGGGGCGAGGGCCGCTGCTGACATTAATCATCATGATAAAAGTGTTTTGCGGCGGCCAGACTGTACGTATCAGGGCCGATTATCCACTCCAACCTTTTGATCTGTGCGCGTGGAGTATTGACGTTGGTCCAGGGGATGCAACTTCTCAAACAAATACTGACGGTAGAATCGAAGGGAGAGAACTCCTTAGTAATCATGTTGCTGCCGAAGTAGCCGGATCGGCTGTGAGGTCTGGGAGTTGAAGACTGGGTCGCCATGATGGCTGCGGAGCAGTGGTGGGCGCAGGTCTGGGTCGTCGGCGCTGGCTTTTGTGTCTTTGGAGTTCGCTCGACACCCACAGGTAGGAGTCTGTGACTTGCTTCAACCGCTTCCTTTCACACTAAGCTCTCGGCAACGCGCTAGTATGTCTTGTTTTGCATAATTATCGTGCATTTTGCGCGGAGGAAGAAAGTTCTATTTGCACCAGTCTTTGCTAGTGTTTGTGGGCCACAGCAGAGTTACGGGCCCTGGCGCTGTGCTGCTACATGATGGCGACTGTATTTAAAGTGTAAATATCTGTTACAGTGTGTGTGCAGCAAGTTGCTTTATATTTATTTTATTTTGTTATAGAATAGACAACAATAGCAGGTCAGTAAGAGCTCCTGTGTGTGTTAGTGCGTAGTACAGTCAGCGGGAGAAGCCAAAGGCCGGAGTTCAAGTTTGGAGTCGTTGCTGGGAAGGGGTTAGTTTGAGTTAAAAGTTCGTGAGGGTCAAATCGGTTTGGAGTACAGATGACAATATAGATGATCCCCGACTACAGATGGCGCCCTTGTTTCAGGCCTGACGTCACAGGCCTTTCTGAGCTTGCCCGACATCCACCAGGTGGAGTGTAGTGGCGAGCCCTTAACCCCGGATGTAGACTTGCTGACGATGGTGTTGTACAGGCTGACCGACAACAAAGAACTTGGCTACGCACTGGTCAAGGACAGGAAGTGCTCCACCACCGACACCTACGTGGCGTGTCACATCGACAGTGGCGACCCCAGGCGGACGAAGCTGGTGGCCTTAGTGTACGATTTGGCTGCGGGTGAGTCGCGCGCATACGGGTGCAACATGTCGGTGAACGTCGTCAAGTGGCAGGTGCAGACACTGTCGTGGTCCATCGTTCTTCACCAGGCCGGTGAGTATCCCCTAGCTCACGTGACGTCTCTGTCTCGTAATTAACTTTACCTGTCCTGTGTCTCTAGTCGCACATCGCCTACCTCCGCAATTCTCTTCGCGTCTTGTGAACAATACCTCACCGTCCACATCACGTGACTACCACCTGGGTAACCTTGTCACGTGACCAATAGCTCTAATCAGGGTCACAAATGATGGTCATTTCTTATCACGTGACTTGTCCAGGAAGCAGCTCAGATGGTTACAGTATGTGACCGACTGCTGTCACGCTCACCTGTACAAAATTCCTACATCCATGACACGTGACACAAGACACACGCAGAAAATCTGCAGGTCGACCAAGAAATTCTTCAAACGGGTGTAATGCTTAACATGGACTCCTGGGACCTCATCTTCCTAAATAGTTTGTTTTGGAAGTAGACGTACTATTCGGTGGGGTGGACTCGTGTGGTTTTCATGTTCAGTCCACCTTGGAGCATCTGTAGTCACCCATCTTGCTATTTCTTGATTGTGGTGGATTTTTTCGGGAATAGTTGATTTTTACTCTGCTATAGGTGAGCCGTGGTTAGAGTAACATTATGTGACATGTTTATAGTCCACAGGTATGATAGCTGTGTAAAGTTTACCTTTGTGTCCTGACTGTCTGTCACGTGTAAATACATCCACACTCTATAGACGCACCATCTACATTGTGTCTTCACTGATGCTGTAAACAAGTAGTTCTGTAGTCCACCTGTACTTTGCAGACAGGGTTTCTGTGTAGTGTAGCTGTACATTGTATGTGTGACATGTGACATCACACATACACACATCATCTGCGACAAGCTTCATCCATTCGAGTCTCAGCTGTAGGCCTCGTTACGGGAGGTGATAATGTCACGTGACACTCTGGGGGCAAGAAGCGTCTAATCGCATATTCTGATGAACTGTTCCTTTGAGAGGAGAGAGCCAGGATGTGGGTGGTGGGGTGCAGGGGTCGAGGGAGGGTGTAGACAACACACAGCTGCACAGCCAGCGCCAGCGATCCTCATCCATGCCAACAACAACTCGTGTATCCAGGCTCGCCATTGGCACGCCAGTGGAAGGCACTACAGAGTGGTGGCTGTGGCAGTTTTATGGAAACTACTTCTGATCACCGCAGCTCTCCAGAAACCAGCTGTCATAAACGGCAGCTGTTATTACGGCAACTGCAGCTGTAACAGAAATGAGAGGCTGCTACCCACTGGTTCAGACTGGAGAATGATAGCTTGCAGCTGTAACTGTAAACTGTTCGTCATTTATTGTTGTTTACCGTTAGAAAAGCACTAAGTAGCGATGAAATGGATTGGTATGAGGAGAAGGGAGGTGTGTGAAGTAGGGTGGGGGGAACTGTTGATGTTAGGACTCGCGATCGAGTGTCATGTGCACAGAACTGTGTCTAAGCTGTCGATTTAGCTCGGGATTAATGGCTGGCTGAGCGAGTGGGGTCCACATGCATTTCGGGGAGGGGAGTAGTCGCAGCCCGCTGTTAATAATAAATGTCCTTTGTCGGGGAACCATGACACGAGTCGCTGCCCTTGCCTTGGTGGCTGAGGTGTGGCATAACGGATGTCATGACGTCATCAGCCGGTACAAACGGGTGGCAGGGCCTTTGTAGTCAGTTCCGGGGTACATCCTGTTTGACGATTACATACTTGGGACTGTAAGCATCTCCTTACCTGGTGCAAACCTCATTGTAATTGTCTCAGGTGCGGGGCAGCATTTTAAAATACCAAGCTACTACAGCAAATGATCGATGATGATTGATCTCACCAGTCAGCTTCGGGTGTGCATGCGGGTGTCAAAGTACGGCGATGATATCCTTACTGACATATACTCAGTTTGATTTATTTACTATTTATTTTCTTTAGTCAAGTGGAAAGACGAGTCTCGTGTAATCCTTCCTCTAAAATTTAAATTGGTTTTTTACAGTTTAGAGGATGGAGTGAAATGTGACGACTGCCGTGATGTTGTCGAAGACTTTGGAGTATGGACGGCGTTAGCTGCTTAGACATTGTGAGGCGGCCATTTCACACAGCATAAAGTAGTGCCAGTTAATTCCCATACGAGCTTTAGCCGAGAGACAGTTCAGTGATGATCCCTTGAAGTATAGATTTAATTCACTTAAATTACGGTAAGGGTGAATGGTCCTCTTCCCTCCCCTCCCCCACGCTAACCTTTCCCTTCCACCACAGGGCCCTGACAGGGGAGACAGTGCAAGCAGGTCCTTGATCCCTTCTCCTCTCCCTGGAGAATCCCTGGCTTTGGGATGTAATTTGGCTGCCAGTGCTTGTGGCCGTTTCCTTTGCTTCATTACGGTGTTTCAATGCGTGTGCCGTTCTGCTGGTTACCAGCTCTCAAACTGCAGGCCTGGGGGGCAATCTCCATTTTGTGACCAGTCCCCCAGGACAAGTCTTTCAATACATGCGTGCGCGCGCACACACACACACACACACTCACATTCACACACATTCACACACACACACACACACACACTCTCGCATTCATACACACATTCACACACCCCACACATCAAGCCCCGCATACCTTCTCCTCAGTTGATTACTCGAGAACCATGGAAATCATTCTATTATAAAACTTTTTCTCATTCAGCCATTTTTAAAAACTGTTTATAATATTGAAAGAAAAAAAACCACTGGCTTGTCTTTTGTGGTCGATTTCGATTTCATCTCGCGGCCTCGCGACACAGAAGCTATATAGCGCCATGCTCATCGATCATGCCGACAGTAAGGGGATGCAACTGTTTATTCGCATCTGACTTTCCGCGCTAAGGGAAGTAACTCGTGTTCCCGACCAGTGGAGCTCTAGTCAGCAGTACAATCGCCATGATGGCTGCACGGCTGGCAACACTTGTTTCCGTCACTCTGGCTCTTGTGTGGATTCCGATGTCGGTTCAAGCCGAGACCTTTTCATCAGGTATGTCGTCAGCGACGAGCGTTCACATTGTTATCAGTTGTTTGTTCAGAGAGACAGTTTTATTGGCGACGACCAGTGCGCTGATGTGGAGTCAGGTGTAGTTGAGGGCAAAGCTAAGTTAATGACGCTGTTGCTTGCCTTTTTGCGCACGGCACATTTCAAAGAAATAAGTTTCCATGTTATGATTTGATTTTCAAATATTACACAGATACCATTTTCTGGAACTGTTGTTAAGATGATAGTATGAGTAAACATAGAATGTTAGGTTGTTGACATTTGTACAGCTTGATGCATCTTTTGTTTTTTAAAAAAGTGGTGATGACACAGACGATGCTAGTCAGTTGAGGGCATTGATGAGAGGAATGACTCGGGAGGGTAACGGTATGCAATGTGTTCCCTTCGTTGCAGGCCTAACATCTCGACTTTTTTTGGGCTTCAGCGACATTTACGAAGTGACATGCGACAGTGACACGCTTCCACCCGAACTGGATACCTTCTCCATCGTTCTCTTTCGGGTGGGCAGTGACAAGGTGCTGGGTCACGCCAACCTCAAGAAGCGCGAGTGCTCAACTGCCGACAGTTTCGTGTCCTGCACTGTGGCCGAGGGTGACACCAAAAACAACAATATCCGAATCTTGATCTCTGACCTTGCTGACGGCGAGTCGCTGGTGTTCGGGTGCAACCTGACGGCCATGACCTCGGGAGGGATTATTCGCTATTTCACGTGGACACACAGATTGACGCACTCAAGTAAGATGACTCTTGTCAGGGTCCCCGCGAGCTTGTTGGTAGTCCTCTGACTTAGCAGTCTGCTAATGGGAGGCTTAAGTTGTCTCCCGGCCCCAGACCAAGTGACCCGCCTTGATCACCATGTCTGGCTGGCTAGCTGCGTGGCTGTCTCCTCTACGTGTGAACGTTTCTACCCTTCAGCTGTGTTTGCTCTTTCACTTGCATTATCATACAAATATTGAAGAATGCGGATATTCTTTTTTCTGTCTATATTTCTGACGCGCGCGCTCTGGGGCACATTCCCTCCTCATCCACCCACTCAGTGGAGTTATTGTCCATCTACCCTCCTACCCTTATTCCTCGGTGTGTGCATTTAGCTGTTAATATTGCTGTCATATTGCAGTAGCCGCCATGTAAGGCCGAGTTTTCAAACCTCGTGATTTTTGTTGTGGTATACCGTGCTGGCTTCAGAGAGAGGCTATGGCCACCACAGCTCGCTGTTATAACCTCACCCGATAGCCGCGACTCCTTTAGGGGATGTGACTTAAGCCGCCGCTAAGCTGCAAGGGAGGCAACTGGCGCGGCTTTACCAGCATCACAACGAGTCAGACTATGGCTAGTGGCAGGAGGGTGTATACACCATCATGGCTGCCAGCTGCTGTCTCCTGCTGATGCTCATCTCTGTGTCTCTGGTCACTGACTGCTTCTGGGTGGTCGCCGAGGGCCAGTTGCCGGCCAACGGTATGTATATTGTGGTTTTTCCTCTCGCGATGCAGGAAGCAAGCCCCCGGCCATTACTTTGCACACGGCACTCATGCTGTCCGTGTACTGCGGGGCGCAGGTTGTTGACGCTGAAACTTTAACCTAAACTAATCTCTTTTGGCTTAGTTATTATGCTATTCCGTCTTGTTGAAGAAGGGTAGCCTAGTCATACTTTGTGTGCTGCCAGGCGTGGCAAATCCTAACAGCTTTAGTGGATGATTAGCTGTCGTTACACCAGTGACTGTCGCCCTCGTCGTGATACCTCGACACGTAGTCAGCTTTTTTAACCTGTCCCTGTCTAAGAAACGCCGCTTACAATATCGACCTCAGGGCGTCGATTTAATGAATATAACATTTATGCATCCAGTGAGAGCAAATCCTACCTGGTTATTCTTTCCTTCAGGTTTGTCTTCTAGGCGTTTTCTGGGATTGCAAGACATCCACGAAGTGGAGTGTAGCGGGCAAAGTTTGCACACCGAGCTCGATTTGCTGACCATGGTGTTCTACGAGGTAACGAGTGACGAAACACTTGGTTTTGTCAACCATGGCAAGCGCGAGTGCACGGCGGCGCACGTGTTTGTCTCCTGTGACGTTGACGACAGAGATGCGAGAAGAACTCGCCTGAAAGCTTTGATCTCGGATCTCGCCGAGGGAGAGTCGAGGGCTTATGGATGTAATATTACCGCTGTCGGCACCCGCGGCCGATCGAAACTTCTTTCCTGGACAATTTCGATTCATCAGATCAGTGAGTAATCAGAAAATATGGATCTTTTTGAAAGCTGTAGACTCAGCTTTTGTAATTACTAAGGATGTTTTTTAAAACTTTTTTATATTTCATTATCCATTTCATCACTGTTTACTTTTCTGTCTTTAAAAAAAAAAACACGGTTAAAGATTTAATTTAAAGTTCTTGCTTTCCTCCTCTTTCTTCTAGAATGTCTGAATGTGTGTCTGCCTGCCTGTCTGCTTCTCTTTTCGTGTTACTCTCTCACTCTCTTGAATTGAATCGTAGATTCGCTCGATATCTTCATCTCGCGATGATAACTATCATAATCATCTATCTTGTTTCATCGTTTTCATTCTCTGTTATTTCGCGACCCTTAAAAATCGTCATTGTCATCACAGTCACCTCTTTTTTGTCTTCTTCCTTTAATTAGCGATGCTAACGCTAATTGGAGATGCTAGCGCCGAGGGAAGAACACGTTCACACCGGGTCTTCCTAATTGGTGCAGTGAGAACTCCTTGTCATGCTGAATGTCCAATCACCAAGCGTTTTGAAACGTGTTATTCCTGGCATCCTTTTTTTTTTTTTTTTTGCACACCCGATCGTTGCTGTGCAATTTCGCCGTGATCGATAGAGACAGCGCCAATACTGATTACGGCGGAATTCAGGGGCTATAACTACTTCTCACTTACGATTGAATCGACAAAGGGGAATGCACTCTGGAGTTTCTGTGCTTTGGCCTAGAAATGAAAGCAGTGGAGAGGTTTGCGAGAGTAACTGCCGTCGCCATGATGGTTGTGCCACTCACAATGTTCAAGACGGTCGTCCTCGCTGTTGTCGTCACGTCGTTGTCCTCGGCTAACGTTCAGCAAGAAACGCAAGGTAAGTGCTTTGTACCTGTGTAGTGTGTAGTCTCGCTGCTTACATATTCGATAATAAATTGTCACAAGTGATCGGGGCTGTGTGAGCTATCGGCAGTTGGTAGCGGCAGGTAGCGACAGAAGCTGTTTACCCACAGGCATGAGGCATGCGGTGTGCTGGGGTGCGATCGTCGTTTTATATCCAGTCTGTGAAGCGCCTTTATAACGGTCTTTCCACACACAGAACTGGTCAGTAGCTGCAGTTGCATTATTAATCACTTACACGTCAGCTGCCCTGTAGGAGAGTTTATTTTCAGTGCACACTAAGCACCGGTGATAAATGAAATGGAAGGGACGTGAACACGTCCACAAACACCTGGCTTACCGCCAGGTAGGTTAAGGTTCAGGCTGCTTCGATTATGGAATAGTCTGTGGTATTAAAGGAAGACAAAACATTTAATTATTTTCCAATTATTTTGTGCTTTAAATTATAATATTATTCTTAGATTTCGTCCTCCTATTTCTTGTTCTTTATTATCCTCGTTCGTCTTCTATTCATCCACCCGAAGGGTAGCTACTGTTTTCTTGTGTGGTCAGTAGTTTTCTCCACCGTCCAATACTTTTATCTAACGACAACTCCTAATATTTCAGGCTTGTCGTCTGGTCTGTTCCTCACGTTCGACAACATCCACCGAGTGGTGTGCAGTGGAGCGAGCCTGGAGGCCGATGTTGACGTCATGGCTATGGTGCTGTACCGGGTGGCGGACGACCGGGTACTTGCTTACGTCAACCAGGCCAAACAGGAGTGCACCACGTCCGAGTTGTTTGTGTCGTGTGACGTGGACACCACGGACTCCAAGCGCAGTCGTCTGAGTGTTTTGATTTCGGACTTGGCGGAGGGCGAGACTCGCACCTTAGGTTGTAACATTTCCACCATCGCCGCGGGTGGGCGTTTCCGCACCCTGTCATGGCGCATCGTGCTTCGGCAAGCCAGTAAGGATCAACACAGAAAGTCAACAACCACCTTCTTCATATTCTTCATCACATGAAAGTCAACAAATATAATTTTTTATCATCATCATCTTCTTTCTCACGCAGCCTCACTTTAAATGTCAACTGTTTGGTTAAAATAACCTTGGAATGTTTTTGTCGTTGTCATACATGCATCACATGTATACTGTACGGGTCTCGTGATGATTTCCTGGCACTGACCTCGGATTTCTAGACTGGCTAAAATGTCTTCCATTTGGCTGACTGTAACACCGCTTTCGCTTCTGTACACGAGACCGTGCCTTCAGCACAGTGCTGCCATCTATGCACGAGATAAGTCCCTGAAAACCACTCCCATTCTCTTGCTTTCGCCTCATTTAGCATCTTCACCCAGGCGTTGGCGCTGGGCTGCTGTCCTTAATGGGAAATAACTCGGGAGCACCAGCCTACGCCGACCGCAAAGGGAAGGAACTCCGCGGCCGCGCTTTTGTCCGCATTGCAAAATCCGGTCGGGGTTGTGCATGGAGGAAAACAATTCGCCATCATGGCTGCCCAGTCCTCCAGGTCATACATTTGTGCGAATTTTATCTGCCTGCTTGTATTGTTTCTTCCTTCGGCGGCAAGTTCTGGTATGTAGACAGAGTTGTCATTTCTTGTCGGTACCCGACTAGCAGTACTGGGGTAGACGGATTATGCTTAGCCTCGCTGCACACATATGGCCGGACCCACGTAGCGGGCTCTTTCCAACTGATTCGTTTTTCTGCTGCAAGCATCTGTCCTTAGGATGTTATTCAGGACAGACTGTGTGTTTGTGTGTGTGAACGCTGTCTTTATCTCGGGGTATCCAACCACACTCTTAGGTGAATTTAAGAGCCAAGCTAGTAATTAAACAAGCTTATGTCGCCAGAGTAACGGTAGTTCCGAGCTTTGTTGCGAGGGTAGAGTGTGGAATTGTCAGATAGGTTTGGATCAGAAGACCTCGTGTTCTTACATTTCAGTAGATTATGGTCTGGGGAAAGTTTTCTTATTGAAGGGGGGATGTTGTAACAGCGAAAGGAGATTTCTGTAACAAACATTTTGTTTGTCAACTGACTAGATAGCTGAAACTATTCTAGAATGGGTGTTATGGGAGTGGTCACATATTTGATAAACAAAATGGATGAGGAAATAGGGTTGTTCAGGATTGGAAGGGGTGTGAGTGAGATGATACAACATTAAAGCTCAGTTATAAACGGCGATAGAGGACAAATTGCTAGTGTGATAGAAATCATTGGTTTGAGACGAAGTTGATTGAATAATGTGTTATTTAATAACTAACACTTTGTGAGTGCGGTGAGATCAATAATGGAACTTTTGGGGGAGCCCAATCGTTTAATAGATAAGGCTACTCGGGGAGTTCAAGTTCTGGGGATATTGCAGAACTCAGTCTGGGGAGCCAAGTAGTTTAGATAATGATGTTATTTTAGGACTGAGAGTTGAGGGCGGGGAGTGCTTCAGGTGATGGGACTGTTGCAGGACTGACAGTTCATTCGTTCCGAGGCTTGCCGCACGTGCAGGAGGTGCGTTGCTCTGGACACAGTTTGCCCTCGGACACAGATCTCTTCTCTATGCTCGTGTTCGACGCGGGTCAGCAGAGCGTTCTGGCTGTGGCCAACCTTAAGAAACGAGAATGTTCCACGTCACAGACCTTCACGTCCTGCGACCTAGGTCACGAGGACTCCAAGCAGGACGCGCTGAGGGTCTTGGTGGTGGACCTCAAGGAGGGCGAGACGAGGAATGTATGGATGTAATTTGTCTGTTCTGGCTGAAGGCGGCCGCCGCTTTGAAGTCTTGTCCTGGTCTGTAGTCGTGCATTTTGTGAGTGAGTATCCACGCCCTCAGTCTTCTACTGCTTGTCTCGTCTTCTTCTTCTAGTCTTTATCTTCGTTTGTCTACATGTCTACTACTTAGTCTTAGACCTTTGCATACATATCTGAAATTCTTCAGTCGATACTGTCTGTCTTTCTGTCTGTCTCCATTTCCAATACACCAGTCATTATCTTTTTTCGACATCTGTCTTCATATTTCATTTGCTGCATTTTTCCGTTTATTGCGTCCAATCTTCCGGTGAAGCAACAGGTCTCCCGTGCCAGCCCCTCACTGTGTAGAGGGAGGATAAGCACTCACCTCACCGCATCTTCCTCCCGCCCCACCCCATCCACTGCCCCACCCCTAAGCCAGTGTCGCAAGTTGAAGTGTATCGATCGCCGTGCCCGTGTAGGTACACGGGATAAGTACAGCTCTTCCCTCGGCCTGCCTGTATCCTGTTTCCACAGTGTCAAGAGTAAGGTATTGATCTTGGCTGCCAGCATTTGCATGCGATAGGTCTTTCACAGTCCAACCAGCACTCCTCCAGCACTCCTCCACTCTCCCCTCCCTCTCTCATCCCTGGCTGCCCGATTATCGTGCTCATAGTGTGTGGAGGAGGGGCACGAGGCTGTAACACCGCTTATCCTCCATTTCCAATGTTTTCTGGAGGGGGAAGGAGAAAGGGAGGGAGGAAAAACCTTGCTTTGAATTGCGGAGCCGTTGCTTCCTGATCTTGTATCCCCTAACAACTGTCCAGTTTCCTGGAGACTGGGAGATAATCGTCTTATACGCGCTCGTTTCAAGGGAAACAACTCTTATCGCGACGTCGTCTCAAGAAAGCCGCAAGGGGAGCGAACTCTCTAAAACATTTTGCTGCTGGCTGTGATGTGTTGGAGACAGGGTGGCCGCCATGATTTGCAGGATGGAGCGGCCACTTCTGCTGCTGGCAACAGTTGTCTGCTGCTGTGTAGGACTGGCGCAGGCCAGACAAGTGGGTATGTGACCTTTTGTAGTCTACTGACCCTTGTTTCTGTCCTTCGCTTGGTTTGATGCCAGTCGCGATGCTTTCTCGCGGCGAGGTTAGACTAGTCTCGGCATCGTCAGTCGAGGGCTTACTTTTGCGCACGACACTCTGTCAGCATCAGTTAGGCAACAGCAGTAGCTCACAGTAGCCACAAATAGTGGGAGGTGTTTTGGAGTCAGTCGTTTCCTCTTGTAGTTTATATTTGACACAGATACCTTCGCTGTCTCGCAGTCAATGAGTATTTATTCTAAGGTATTAAATGTCGAGCAAAATGATTTGAAGAGGATGAGTAGGGTTCCTTGCGGTTAGTAAGAACGTTTAAGAAGTTAATAAGAAGCATGAGACAAGCATGTTGACATTTCCACTTGCAGGCCTGACATCGAATTACTTTCGAGGCTTCCATCATATTCAGGAAGTGTTGTGCACGGGTGAACCACTCCCACCTGACTCGGATCTGCTTTCCATGGTTATGTTCGACTCTCACCACAAGAACCTTGTGGCTGTGGTCAACCTTCGCAAGCGTGAGTGCTTCACGTCTCACAGCTTCATTTCCTGTGAGATCCACGACACCGACTCCAGGAGAACCAGGCTGCGAGCCCTGGTCCTTGACCTCCCAGAAGGTCAGGCGCGCGTCTTTGGCTGTAACCTGACGACCCTGGCGGCGGGAGGGCTGACCAATATTGTCACGTGGTCTCTTGTTGTTACTGGAGCTAGTAAGTTGTAGACCATTGCACACGCAGGACGCGTTTGAGCACTCGTGCTCTCTCTCCTCTCTGTCTCACACACACACACACACAACCATACGCACACAAACACACACACATAGCGAACAGAGAGAGAGAAACGAGGACAGCATGGAGAGTCGCAGCACATTGCCCATTCATAGTTTTGCTTAAATACTTTTGTTCCCTGAATAATACACTGATCTGTGCGATCGAAGTTTCATGTAAAAAGAAGAGGTTTTCTTTGTTAATTTTTTTTCTTAATTAGCTTGACTTATTACTGACTTTACCTATATCTTTATCAGTTTCATTATCCATTTCTTCTACAACTCGTCTTTCTCTCTGTGTTATCTCTGTGTTATCTCTCAGCCCATCGTGTTATCGAAATGCAGACGATCATTTGGTCTTCGTTTTCAGGCTGTTGCCTGCGGTTTTTTTTTTTTTTCCGTGTTTCCATCTGTGACGAGTACCTAGTCAAAAAGACACTATCTTACCAAATAACCCTCGGTTGTTTATCAGAAACCTTAGTCCACGTGCATATGGGTTTTCTTCACTGCACGTGCGTGTGTGTTCAATGCTGTGAATTGTTCGACGCTAGCCCTCGTCATCAAGGGGCGCAACTCTGCATTGCTAACCCTGCTGGCAAGGGAAATAACCGGGTTCATGTTGGGTGTTGGCTAGTTGACTCTGGTTGACACTGGTTGACTCTGGCAGGGGTAGGAGGAACACTTTGGGAGGATGTCTTGCTTGTCGTGTTGGGCCAGTGCTGGTGGTGGTCCTAGCAACCATCTTGGTGCCGCTGACCACAGCACGTGTGTCGCAGTCAGGTACGCGGTTTGACTTGTAGAGGGATGAGGATGGAATAATTTGGGTCATGAACCACACAACTCGCCATTTTGTCGCATTTCAAGGGTCAGGAGGGAAGTAAGTGTGTGTGTGGTTGTGGAATGTGTATGCACAGAGAGTTTACAAGCATTTCTGCAACAGCCTCCATGAAGTTTTGAGTAAAGTGAGAAGTTAACAGCCTTGCACTGTTAATATTACTCGAATATATATTCCGTTTGTTATTACATCCCTTGTAACTCATTAATGGAGCCACTAGTAATAAAACTGGGGTCTACTTACAAATCCACAAGATGGCTGCTGTTTTGCTTCTTACTAGCGCCCGTTAGATGATCTGAATGCACAATGGTGTACGGGTATTGTAGTGCTTAATCTGTTGACCAGGATTAACATCAAGACCGTTTCAAGGCTTCTCAGAAATTCAGGAACTGGAGTGTTCTGGAAGTCCCTTGGAGTCCAATGCTGAAGTCATTTCACTGACGCTGTTCAGGGTGGAGGACCAGAGCTCGATGGCGGCATTTCTTCCTCGCACGAGCGAGTGTCTAACATCGGATGTCTTTGTTTCCTGTCTCATGAACGACCAAGATTCCAGACAGGCAAAGCTTCGGTTCTTACTGACCGACCTGGCTCCTGGACAGTCCAGAGCTTATGGATGTAACGTGACTAGTGTCCATCACGGTAGACAAGCCCGGATAAACACGTGGGTCCTAATCGTCGAAATTCCTAGTAAGTTGTTTGTCTACATGCCTTTTTATTTTTATTTGTTTGTAATGGCGATCGCAAACAAATTTGAGTGCTTTTGTCTGATAATCCCAGTATATTTTCAGAAACTTGTATTTAGTCCATGTGAATGGTCTTAGTCTTATTTCTGTGTCTGGGGTCAAAGGTCTGTGGTCCGGGTTTGAATCCAAGTACTGTGTGTGTAGTCTGTGACTGAGGTCGGAGGTCTGTGGTCTAAGGTCCAAGTACTGTGTGTATGTGTCTGGGGTCGGAGGTCTGGGGTCTAAGGTCCAAGTACTGTGTGTATGTGTCTGGGGTCGGAGGTCTGGGGTCTAAGGTCCAAGCACTGTGTGTGTGTAGTCGGTGGCTGGGGTCTACACCGGACTCTACTGTCGTCCCGTGTTTTCCTTGACCTTCTATCGTGAGAACACAGTACATTGATGGAGTGTGAAGGGCGACCGGTAATCGATTCTGCCTCCCTCACCTCTCCTGTCTCCTCACCGTCCTCTGGCACCGGCCTGCAAACTGCTGTTTAACTGTATCAGACCTTCCTGCCCAATCCGTGCGTGTAGTAATAACACTAAATGCTAGCAGGGCCCTAGTGCCGTCTTGACACGCGAACATGCGCAAGACAAGGAGACCGTGGCGTGTGGACCACTCATGAAGAAGCCAAGCTGTCTCCACCAACCACAGAATCTGTGAAAACGCTTCACTCAAGGGAGCTAACCGCGCTGTTGCGTACCATCACAAAAGACTGGCAGGCTGTGGGCGACAAGGGGAGGCAACTCTCACGACATAGCGCTGTGGCTTGTTTATGAGCCTGGAGTGTGAGGGCAGCGATGAGCAGACACACAGAGATCAGGCAGAGAGTGAGAGACGGTCGGCCATGATGAGTCTTCTGTCAACTTCCACCACCCTGCTTACGTCACTGCTTGTGGGCATTGCCCTCGCTGCCCCCGACACAGGTAAGATTTCATTATTCCCCCGGAATCATGTGTTCATTATGGGTGTACTAGAGTAACAACTCCACCATTGCTCGCTTGGCAGGTTAGCGTCCTGCAGATGTTAGTGGCAAGGTTGGTTCACATAGTTTCCACCCTAGTAACTGCTTGTCACTGGAGGGTCGGGTGGTTCTGAAGTGCCGGAGGCTTGTGTCTGACGCTAATGTTTGCTATGCCATCAGCGGTCCCTCGTTCATACAAAAAAAAAAAAAAAAAAAAAGCCCTGTCCTAGTGGCAGGTGATGTCCCAGGAAAATAGTGCATGAAATGTGGATATTGATCAAACTTGAGCCTGTAAAAGCCCTGTAATCCTCTGCCTCTCACTTGACACTTTTATGTCTGCACAGGTCTGAGAGCTCGACAGTTCCACCAGTCTTGGCACGTGCAGGAGGTGGAGTGCGGTGCCGGCGCCCTCCTGGCGGGGGCCGAGCTGCTGACCATCATCGTCTTTACTCCGGCCAACGACAGGGTCGTGGCATCGGTCAATGTGGCCAGCGGCAGGTGTCTCACCTCCGCACTATTTTCCTCCTGCGTCGTGGCGGAAGGAGACGCGCGTAAGACGGTGGTGCGGTCGCTGGTGGCGGAACTGTCCGAGGGGGAGTCGCGAGTGTTCGGCTGTAACGTCACGGTTGTGGTGCCAGGGGGTAGGCTTCAGACTGTCACGTGGCTCACCACTGTCACCCTCCCCAGTAAGTGTGAACCGTGCCGCGGGAGGGGTCAATACTTATTTAAATGTCTTGTGGACAGACGTCATCATCTGTTCCGCTTTGTATCATTTGTAAGTCTTCATCATCTCCTCTCAATCTTTTCTTTCTTCTTCGTTTTTATCGTCAATCCCTGTCTATATTTTTCTTGTTTATTTTTCTCATCCTCTTAAATTTTACAAAATCCAATTTCTCGGGCAAGAAAGGAGGGTAGACAAGCGACACATCATATTGAAGTAAACAACATTTTTTACAATGTAGTATTTTCATTTTTTAGGATTATGATTAACATAGTGGTTGCCACGACAACGTAAATCACCTTCTAAGTAGCTGACACTTTTTCCTCGGAGGGATTTTGAGAATGAAATAGCCGTAAATAAGAGAGATAACCCCGCCACACAAATGCTTGAGAAACGCAGCATCAGAGAAAATATTCGCGCAGATGACGATAGGGTTGATGTTGGTGGGAAACATGAGGTACAGGGCCGTGTGCAGCAAGCAGACGACAGAGAATATTGCCATTAATCGTATGTTACATTCATTTCATTGTTTACACAACAGTCCACTCCGAACAGTCCTGATAAAAGCTAGACCGTTTGGTCGGATTAATCTCATAGAATG
Source organism: Pomacea canaliculata (assembly GCF_003073045.1). Taxonomy (NCBI): domain Eukaryota; kingdom Metazoa; phylum Mollusca; class Gastropoda; order Architaenioglossa; family Ampullariidae; genus Pomacea; species Pomacea canaliculata. Next base: position 18,632,222 of record NC_037596.1, on the reverse strand, counting down.
TAGTCCATGTTTGTTGACGGTTTGAGTCTGGGTTAAAGTGCAATAAACTTTTGTTTTGGGTCCTCGCTGGTCGCGATGTGGTATCTGTAAGCAGCGAACCGGAAGAGCACAAAATTGTGATGTCAGCTGTAAACAGTGGATTGTCTCGTGTGACTGGCGGTGTGATGTGAAAATTAGACACTCAGGCAGACGAGTATATTGACTGTGGGCTGTCAAATCAGGTCTGATGAAAGTAGAACAAATTATTGTCATTGAACTCAATTAATTATTGTGTATGATTGTGTATATTGTCTGCTCATACTCAGTTTTTCGCCTTGGTTCTGTTTTTGTTCATAAACTTTCCCTCGAGACTTGCATAAAAACATTTCCAAGAACTGACGAGAATTGTGTAAACACCAATGCTTTGAGAAATTAATTAGAATGAAGGCACTTGTGTTCTTACCACCTCAGATTACTCTTTGATGTCGTCGGCAGGTGTTTGTATGTGCAGGTGCTACACCTCCACCCGTCACCTCGTGTATCTGTGACGTCACACACTCCAGCAGGCTCGCGCAATCTTGGCCACCCGTTTATCGGGTCAAAAAGCTGTTTTTTAAAAAAAATATATATTTTTTATTATTTCCGTTTATAGACAAAGATAGTTTCCTTCGTGGAATTACCGTTTGTACCATTTAGCTCTTCCGTTTGTAATATTCTTTACATGCTACTTGTCTACAGCTATTTACTTACATAAACAGCATCCCAAAGTACTACTTGTCTACAACTTTACATCACTGAATCCGTTGGTTTATTCCTTAATCGCTTTTGTGTCAAGTCGTTCACTTTATCTCCATCTCTGTACAAGTGCGGAATGCTGTATGCCTGTAAATCGAAGTATTGGGAAGGGTAGACTGTTGGTGAGGGGGGAGATGATAGCCGAGTGGTTAGAGGGCCGGCGTCTGACATGAGAGTAGCACAGCAAACTTCCCCCAGTCCACCCAGGTGGCGGCAACGGGTACCTGACTCCATAGACTGGCCTAGAGGGTTGGGAAGGTAAAGCACTTAAAAGTAGTACAAGGAGATGTAAAGCTGGCCCCAAGAAAAGTGAGTTCTGTAACGGCTGACACTGGTCATGGGATGAACCCTTGACCTTTCTTACTGTTGTTGATGAGTGCAAGGAGCTAGGTGTCTGCTGATGCCAGGATGAGGACACAGCACAGTGACTTGATTCAACATGACATGCTCACCATCGACTGGTGAATGTTGTCGCCTTACCTTGTACTGTGAGTGTGTATTAACAGTTTTTTTCTCAGTGTATTGAATGTGGAGGTTTCCAACAAACACAACCGGAAATAATCACAGCAGATTATCAAATTGCTTTCTGCAGTTTGACATATGTACAACACCTCTGTGGCTGTATGATTACAGGAAATTAATATTCATTATGTGTCAGTGGCATATGACCTGATATTTCCAAGTAATTAATGACGAGGGCGATAATGTCAATTGTTGCACAAAAAACTGTTTTGACGGTGCGACCATGTTGTTGTTGTCGACTGTCACTAGAGCTTTGTTACTTCAGTTAAAGGTTAATATTGAAAATTCCAGTGTTGATACCTTTAATGTCACAAGGATATGGCGGCTGTTTACATTTCATCATTGTGGTCAAAACTATTTCCGCCTATCTCTCCACTTCTCATTCCTCCTCTCTGTCTTCTCATACCTCTTTTCTCTATAATCATTTCTCTACTGCCGCGCCTGGATTTCAAACCTGTCCTTTGTCTATCAATGTCTCCATGGCATGCACAAGATAAACGTGTAACAAATACAGCTGTGACATGTATACATATACAGGAAACTTGGTCAAGACAGGAGAAGATAATTTAATCATCATCTCTTTCAGTTTGTTTACCTTGCGGGGTTAGTCGACCTTGTGGGTGTGATTTATGTGTTGGTCGGCATCCTTCTCTCTCTCCTGTCTCTCCCCATCTGCTGTCCTCCTTTGTCTGACTGTATTCTCGTCTTATTCGTTGTTTATCTTGTTCTGTATTTTATTGTAAAACAAACACTTATTTCCTTCACTTTATTGTCGTGTGCGTTATATTGACTTCCTTACTATGTGTTTGTGCACGCGACCGTGCGTATGTGTGTGTGAGAGAGAGAGCAAGGATGCATTCACATATGTATCTGTGTGGTTGTAAGAGAGACAGACAGCAAGGATGCATGTGTATGTGTATGTGCGCGTGTGTGTAGAGAGAGAGAATAAGAGTAAGGATTATTCACACGTGCATGTGTATGTGCGCGCGTGTGTGTATGTAGCTGTTCGCCAGCCTGTGCCTGCTGTACTGACATCCCGTCCTCTCTCCCCTCGTCAGTAAACTTGATGGCTTTCCTATCGATTACTGCGCCTGACATTTGCGGATATTCAGCCTCCGTCGCTGTGTTCTCTCGGTACCATCCCGCTGGCTGCTGGCGGCGATGATAGTTTACATGGAGATCCATCTCTCTACAACTACACTCTCCTTCTCCTCCTCCTCCTCTCCACTCCTTCGTGCAAGGGGAAGGAACTGCAGTCCTCCCTCCTGTGACCTCTTTTTTGTGTGGGGGAAGACGGACATCACGAGCGGTGCATCACAGTAGACAGTCCATGAAGGCGGTGTGACCCGGGGGCGACCGAGCGCTGGGCGAGCGAGGGGCCGTCACGGTGAGGCGTCGCCATGATGGATTGTCGAGAGTGGACAGGGAGGTGGCGACGAGTCCTCACCTTTGTCGTCGTCGTGGGTGCGGTCAGCCTCGGTGCTTCAGCTGCTGCAGGGATGAGTGGTGAGTCGTTGCTGTTGTTGTTTTTGATGTTGCTGGTGTATTGTAGGGGAGGAGGGGTGTGGTGACAGGTGCGTGTGGAAGTAGGTTAGCCTGCGAGTCCGGTTTGTCTGTTGTCATGAGCGTGTACAGGATGTACACTGAGAGTCATGGTGCTCACATCGTGGACATCAGGGTAGAGGAACACACGGGTGTATACACCAAGCGACTTAGTAACACGGGTGGGTGTGATAAAAATGTAATCCAAAGGGTGGGGTACAGAAATTTATGCCATAAATCTGAACAGATTTGGAGTAATAATGCTTAAAGATTGTAAAGATAGTACACTCTGATCTCTGTACAATGAATACAAAACTTAGCTGAGATAGACCACGGTCATCTGTGAAATTTTTGTTTTTATTTACCAAAAGGGTTTTTTTCCTATTTTGCTATTTGTTACATTATCGGGTCTCCCTTCAAAAGCTAACACTTCAAAAAGATGTTAAACGTTGTCTAGCATTAGTGTGGGGTCAGGAAGTGCAAACAGCTTATTCTCCTTCCTATTGTGTGATTTAAATTGTCTTTGGATTGACTGAGGTAACATTAATTAATGAGCTGATTTTTATTAGGGCAATAAGCCAATATACTCCAGTCCCTATGTTATTGTCCTCCGTCTCACACACGTGGCACTGACAACAGGGTCACATGGCAGCAAATTGTTCAAAGATTACTTTTTTAAACAAGTTTTAACCCTTGATTTTTATGTTTTATGGGTGAGCAAGCGACCGATTATTTGACAGTTGATTTCTCCCTCGTCTGCAGGAATTGAGGTGCACCCATTCCAGGGACACCCGGACTTTTTTGAGCTGGATTGTTCTGGTAGATCGCTAGATGGCGACTCTGACTTGCTGACCCTCGTTCTGTACTTACCTGACTCGGACCGCGTGCTGGCCTCAGTCAACCTCAAGAACTCCGAGTGCTACACCTCCAGCCTCTTCTCCGCCTGCTTCATCGACAGGAGCAACTGGCGCGCCAGCCGCCTCAAGACTTTGCTCACTGACCTACCCGAGGGGCAGACTCGGGTATTCGCGTGTAATGCCACCAGCTTCAGATCGGATGGCCGCTTGACCACAGTGACGTGGCGCAGTACTGTGGTCAAGAGGAGTGAGTACATTTTATTTGTTGGGGATGGCAACCGAAAGAGGGCGCTGCTCAGAAATTGGCTTCGCGTGCGTTGGACCGTGAGGTGGTTAAAGGCTGGCTATTGCCTGTTTGCCAGGATAATGGGGGAAGTCGGTATGGAGTTATGTAGTGTACCCCGGATGGGGCGCAAGATGGCGCTGCTTACCTATTCAATTTGCTATGAACCATAGACTAGCGGATGATGATTGTGCTGCGTTGGTGAATGTGTTGGGGATGGCAGGTGACTGGACACTGACTGAAATGTGTTGAGTGTGTCTGCTGAATTACTTCGTGCTGAACGTACGGGTTGTCTTACTTGTTGACATGCGTGACCACGTGGTCTAGTTGTGAGAGTTGTGTGACGACTGCTGGGTGACGCAAAGACCTACGTCATAATTCGCTCGCGTCATTTCCTTACGTCATTATTATACGTCTTTGCATACTACGTCACTGTCCTCACTCTCTTTCTTGCACGCACCACACACAGTTCTGTGATTGTTTATTGTTTACTTATCTGACGTAGCATCGCAGAAATATTACTTGCACGCACTCAGACATCTCATGTTTGTGTTTATTTATGTATTTGTCCCAGTTCTGATTCTGCAATTACTTCTAGTCAAAGTATGTCAGACCGTCGTTATGCCTGACCTAGTTTTGTATCTGCACATCTGCTGACTCTTTGACCAGCAAGACAGTGTGGTGCTGGGGAGGGTTAATTGTCACGATGATGAATGATGATAGCTGAGTCACGTGCCTCGGTTGATGACAGCACAGTAAGACTGGGTGACTGTCTCTGCCTACGTGTACTACAGTAAGGCTATCTCTGTCTACGTGTACAGTAAGGCTGACTATCTCTGTCTACGTGTACTACAGTAAGGGTGGCTATCTCTGTCTACGCTGACTATCGCTGTCTACGTGTACAGTGAGGCTGGCGGCTAGTTGTGTTGGCTACTTTGTCTCTGCCGGTCTATCTACATGCAGTCTTCACTACTGTCGTCATTAGGCTGTGACAGCGCCGTCTTCGATCGCACCAGCAGGGGAAGTAACCTTGATTCCGAACTGCCTTGCCTCCAAAAGGGTAAACAAAGACTAAAGGGAAACAAATCCCGCTCGACATGCGGGCCCGCATAGCTCAGCAGAAAAAGTGCAGGACGCCATGATGGCTGGCGCGTTGCTGCTGGTGGTGAACATTCGATTGCTTACTGTCCTGGCCTCTCTTTTTGCCTCTGGCACCGCCATCGACCTCCGGCCATCCGGTGAGTGAAATTTGTGGCCAGTTTATTTTCCATGACCTGGCCTTCGATTTTCAAGCTGAGTTAGACGAGGGCTGGGTGTAGAAGTGTCCTCTCCCTCACTGTCAGCTGCGCCAGAATGAAGTGCCACCCGCAGACTGAACAGAACCCACAGCCACAGCGGTCAGTCCTGACAATGCTGTCTGTGACTGGGGGTAGGTCTGGTCTGGCACTACTTCTGACAGCAGGTCAGCCTCGTGTTGTTGAAGATGACATTGTAAACGTGAGCAGCTAGTGCCGGTGTCAGGCCAAACACGTGACTAGATGAATGAGTAGATATATGTTGACCCACTTAGGCGGGTTAGGAAGATAATGTCGATATTTAGCATAGTTCCTTGTGAGTGTATCTAGCGGTGTGTTGTACACAATCGTGCACTAATGGACCCACTAATGTATTGTACATGAGATTGTGTGTACCTACAGGTAGGCATGATAATTAGGATGTAGAATGAGACGACGAGTGTCCATTAGAATAATGCACGTGTCAAATAATCTGATCTCGACTGTATGACACTGAATTTCGCTATTTAACACAAAAGTATATAATTTGGCACAAAATTTGAATAAAAATACAGCAGGAAGTATCGTAGAGAATGACCTATAGTTGTAGCTAATCTGACCCTGGAAGTGCTATGAGCAGTCAATTGTAGCAAGGGACGTCACCCTGACACATGAGGTTAGAGTTCAACGTTTGGAGGATTCCCTGACAGTGTGCCATGTCAGAAGTTGCTATTAGGACAGAACGTCCCCTGATAGTGTCTGTGACACATACATGTCCTGGCACAGTCTGTTACAAGGTTCGCTGTCCCCCCGGGGCCCGTGGTCCCTGACACAGAGTATGTTACAGGAATGGTGATGCGCCCCTTCATGACGTCACACACTATCCTGGAGGTGGAGTGCTCTGGGGAGGGGCTGCCTGCCGACACGGACCTGACGTCCATCGCGCTGTACAGTGCCGACGACGACGTCGACCACCACGTCATCGCCTCCGTCAACCTGGTGCACGACCGCTTGTCTGTGCGCCAGCGGCTTTGCGGCCTGCCACCTGGACCGTGGCGACTCGCGGCGCACCAGGCTGCGGGTGCTGGTGCAGGACCTGGCCAGGGGCGACAGCCGGGTGTACGGGTGCGACGTGTCCACCTTCAAGCCCGGAGAGCGCCCTCAGTTTGTGTCGTGGAAGCTGAGGGTGCAGCATCCACGTGAGTTGACCCCTCACCTCGCGTCCGGCTTGGGTGCTGCGGCGGAGGCTGTCACGGAGTGTGAAGTTGTGTGTGTGTGTGGGGGGGGGGAAGGGAAGGGAAGATATATTGGTAAAACCACGTGCTTAGCCGTTACATTTGAAAACCGGAAACTAATGTGAATTATTTGTATTCAGGCTACGCGAGAAACATGTAGAAGCAAATACAACTCACTGTTCTGTCATAGTCTACCTGGACAGGTAATTACAGGTAATGGCTTGTTACAGGTAGTGAGTGTTGAATGTCTGACTGCGATCTTAGCCACTGGCTATCAACTCAACCTGTCTGCTGTCCTTCTGTCTGTACCTCTTGTTTCCCATCTTCACACATTTTATTCCGAGGCCAATAAGTTGTTGGTATGTTTGTCATCAGTGGTACACATTATGTTTATTATAATAATAAGACGTGATCTTTAAACGTGCGCACACATATTAACATATGTACACTCAGAGATGTACACTTGTACTACAACTTCTCCGTAGGTGGGTGAGGACAGGTGAGCATCATGTCATTCACCAAGTCGCCGTCTGTACAACCGTTAGTACAAAGGTCATCGGGGTCTGTCACAGGGGGCGTGTGTACGGGTCATTGGAGGGAGCTGCCTCTCACGTGATCAGCATGTTATCAATCACTCCTCACATATCATCAGCTGTCATACTCGAATGTTATTGACTGGGGAAAGGGACCTTGAGAGATTATGACCAGCGGTCACGTGGGTGTCACGTGGTTATTGTCATCCATTTATGTGTCGGGGCTGTCAAATACAACATTCGTTTAACCACCAGTCACCTGCTTCTGCCATCAGATATGATGTATCGGGGGGAGGGTAGGGACAAATGTGACATCTGAAGCAGGTGACAGATCGCGAAAAACATGCGCTGGGAGGGCCGGCTGTTACACGAGATGAGTATTGTCTTCCTCCTTCTCTCCTTCCTTCACCCACACGCACGAACAGGTAGACACAGTGCCGGCAAATGTCACGGTCAGTAGAGCACATCCCAACTACTGTGACTTGACTTGTTAACCACTTCTATACCTTGTGTAGTGTGTATAGTAAACAAAGTATCTGGCTTTTGTGAGATTGACTCTACTCTATGGTTGGTATGGAAACACATTCCTGTGGACAACATCCTCATGTTGTTCAATATGGTTCGGCTATGTGGAGTGAGTGTGTGGAATTGTTGTAGTTGCGATGTCGTAGATGAAAATCAGGGGTGCGCTCTTTTTAAAAAAATTTTTTTTAAATATCAGTAAGATAGCAATAAATGTCAGTATTGTAAAGTATACTTTGGAGCAAAGAAGTCCTGTAGTAAATAAATCATCTCTTGATGTAACCAAGATCATCCCGGACTTAAAGCAGACCAAAGTGTGTCACAAAAAAAAAAAAAAAAATCACAGCAGACCCTGACACCATGACACACCATGACACATCATCGCTGTTACACGACACTCACAGTTGCGAGCTATCTCGTGACCCCATTGTGACCTCCGTAAGTCCCTAGCAAAGTGCGTTTCGTGGTTCCTTTATTCCGGAGAGAGAGAGAAGGAATCAAGATACGGAAGCAGGCGAGTGGACGGACACTGGCTTCACGGGCAGCGCCTCGCTTACACTCTCCCGGTTACGCAAGAGAGACAACTCGGCGCCAGTTCTTCCCCTTCCTCGCCGCACGACTTCTGCCTGCTTGGTTTCCTTGGTTTCCAAGAAGCAGGGGAGATAACGGGCTCGTCCCCCTCCCCCAAGCGCTATCAGCGCCACTTTAGAGACAAACACAGATCGTCATTGCCTGGCTGTCCGCAAGATGGCAGCACTCACGGCGCTGGCCGTGGCATCGCGCTGCTCTCTCCGCCTCTACATCACCTTCATCGCTGGCTCTGTCGTCATCGCCTCTGTCGTCAATGAAAACGGTAAGTACAAACTATTCTCGTCTATTTTACCATGTTGCCTTCAATGTTGTTGATTTTTTTTAAAGCTAAAATGAAAACATTGTATTCTTCGCCTTTTCCACTTTCTTTGTGTTTTGTGGAAGAAGTCGCAGTGCCAGGCTGGGGAGGTCGGTGGGTGAGGAGGCTGTCAAGTTGCCGGAGGCGGAGGGAGAGAGAGGGAGGGACACGGTCGTGCTAGTGTCTTGTCGTGCCGTGTTTTCACGCGCATCATCGGGCCCTGGTGTGTTGACTGCCATTGATCCCTCCGCCACTTCAATCGCTTCCTTTTATTGCGCAAACACTCGCGGCCGCCGCCTCGCTCCTGCAGCCGTGCGCGCCCTCTGTGGAAACGGTTTGCAGGACCTGACCCTCGGGTCACAGCGATGCTACTGAATTCAGCAAGTTAAGCTCCCAGGCTATTTGTTTGAAACAGTATATCGTTGATATTGAGGAGGGTTAGGTCGCCGTGTCTAGAGAGAAAGAGTGCGAACTAAACCTTTTAAAGTTGGCGGCGAGAAGTCTTCAGTGTGGCGAGATGAGATTTCTTCTTAACTGTCAAATACATGAGTTGAGTTGTATGTCACCCTCATGACATTCAGTTGGGGCCATAAGGTTAAGAAACCCTTTAACCCTTTCCTTGAGTTTTGAGTGAAGTGAGACTGGGAGAACAAGACACCAGAAGATGGTGGACAAGGACAGGTCATGGAGAACAAGAAGCGGTTAGAGTTCGGGAGAGGGGAGAGGAGATGTGAAAGGAGAGAGACAATGGGAGAGAGGAAGGAGAACGTGTGGCAATAATTGCTGATGCAGGACGGATAGGTTATCTCCACAGTCCAAAGGAAGTTATAGTTTTAATTTATTATAATGAGCAATTTCTGGTATGAGTAACATTATAAAATCCTAAAATTTGACCTGAATCGGCTCAATTATTGTTGGAATAAAGGCAACCACGCCAGGGTATGTTGTACATTGATCACCACAACCGATACACATGTACATTATTTGAAGTGAAATGGGAGGCGTGGGGAGGGTAACTGTTATTGTTTGAGATGCAGCCTCTAACAGTTTGGGTGGTTACAGTTAAGGGCAGTTTAAAAAGTAGAAGAAAGACACGGAAACACTGTTCTTCCATTTGTCCCGCTGGCTGGGATGAGGAGCATGGTTGGGATGCTGGCGGCGGGAGGACTGAGGCAAGCGCTCGCTGCTCGCAGTCACGTGAGTTATCGAACTGCAGGCCGTGTAGAGAGCTCTCGGTGCCAGTGATTCATATCTTAGATCATTGCTTCTTTTAGCTGCAGTCTTCTCGTGTGTACACTCTACTCGCGCTTGCCTGCCTGCGGCTTCTTCACCACAAAATAATAAAAAATAATAATTGGACAGGCCACTCAGAGAGTGTGTGTGCGCGCGCATGGGGCAGCTTTATGTGCGATTCTGTGTTTGTGATTGAATGTCCGTGCGTGTGCATGTGTGTATGTGTGCATCTGTGAGAGAGAGAAAAAAATGGTGTTTGTGGAATGTGTGAGCAGTGTAGTGTGTGTGTGGGCGTGAGAGAGAGAGACTGATTAAATGAAAACAAGAAAAGTTAAACCAAAAATGTCGCCACATCAAATCGTTATGCCAACGCTTCCGTTTTTATGATTACTTCGTTAATTTAATCCAGAATTGTGTGTGTTTCTCTCTCTCCAGGACTGAAATGGGGGGCCTTCCAGGGCCACGATCACGTGCTGGAGGTGGAATGTTCTGGAGAGACTCTGGCCTCTGACAAGGACCTGCTGTCCATGGTGCTGTACAGCGCACGAGACAATAAAGTGTTGGCCACGGTCAACCTCAAGACCAGGGAGTGCGCCACCTCCGACAGATTCTCGTCCTGCGTCTTTGACGAGCGAGACTCGCACAGGACCCGCCTGAGGGCGCTAGTGCTGGATATAGCGGAGGGCGAGACCTGGCCCTTTGGATGCAACCTGACCACCTTCAAGACTGCTGATGGAGCCATCTTCGTCTCCTGGACGGCGGTGGCCGTCAAGTCCAGTAGGTAGCCAGCCCTTGCCGCTAGTGGGCCGCACCCATCTGATGGCATGTTGGCCGCACCCCGCCGTCTAATAATGTGTGGGCCGCCCCACCATTCCGCGTATTCTAACGGTCTGTACTCGCGATCGTGTGTGGGCCGGCCGGTCGGTCTCGTGATTTAATGTTTACTCGCACACCTCGCACAGTCCGGCCACGTCAAGTAAAGTGAGTTGTAAGGTCCGGTGGTTGCTATTGGAACGTTGTGTGTGTGGGTGTGTGTGACGTCATACCAAACGTCTCTGTGGGTTTGTCCTCAGTGATCTCCCTTCAGTAACATGTTATTAGTGGAGGTGCGATTATTATGAGACAAAGAGAGATGAGGGGTTTTATGACAAAATTAAGGAAGATGTTGCGGTACTTTGATGTATAGTGTATATATCATGGAGTATCTTATGATTGCACGTATCTTTAAGTTCACCAGACTTTCGTCAAGCCGGTGTGCCCTTTCAGGGGCAATAATTTTTTTAGCAGTTTCAACATTTTTTCATTCGCAAAGTCAGCATTTCTCCGTAACTTATTGTCTCACCTTTGTGCTTTCCGCACCGACCTTTCACCCCTGATACCTTTCTATTTTTTTTTTTTTTTTTTTTTTTAGTTTCTTCCAGGTATTTCGATACAAATTTTGATCAAATACTTTGACATGGTACATTATTATTTAAACTGACAACGAGTGTACAGTGTCAGTAGTTCATCATTGTATACATAGTCAACTGTCATCAGTGACAAGGATAGTACACTGTCGGAATGTAAGGGACACCCAGGGTAGCTGTCGGCCATTGTGCCAGACCAGCGTGACGTCAAAGCCCTCGGTATAATCTCGATCAATACCCGGACACATGGCGCAATGTTGTCGTCATCATCATCTCTTCCTTTGTCTCTCTCTCTACGGTTCTGTCGTTCTTTTTGTCTCCGCTCTCTCATTCTTTCAGCTGTCTATTGACCTCTTTCTGATGATTCTTCATCGTAGCCGCTGTCATCGGTGTCCTCGGCCCATCACCCCCTCACCACTGCGTCCTCATGCTGCATATCAAAGCCTCTCAGAACTGCTGGACATGATAGATATCAGCGGGATGGAAATGATGGATGTTTACTTTTTATTCCTCCTCCTCCCTTTATGTCTTTTTTCTTGTTCGATTGCTTGTTCTGGCTGTCTCGCTGCGATGTGCAATGCTCGCTATTGATGTCGACGAGTTGTTGAGTGCTCGTGACTCTCGTGGTGCGTGACAACAATTTCTCATTGATGATTGCGACCTTCATGTTGTGTCACCAGAGACAACTGTTTGCCTACCCTTTACTGCAGCTTTCTGGAGGAAAAATGCTTTGTCTGTCAACTTTTTTCAATCTTATGATAATTTTGGAGAATAGATGTTTGATGACAGCCACCATCACAAAGAACTTGATGTGTCTTCAGCAGTGACTAGCCTTATAGACAGCCTCATCAAGCAAACCAGCAGTGACGAGGCTGCTAGCATTTGTCTGCGAATGTTTGACAGTACACTGCTTCGTTCATTTTCATCTTAATGACCACCAGCTCCTCTTCTTTGCCATTCTGTTCTCGATGCTTTTACTTTCAGACGGTTGAGAGTTGTGGTTCTGTTCTAAATGACTTTGCCACTACCTAGCTACGATAGCATCATTAAGAATTGTCAGTGTTTCAAGGAACTTGTAAAAGTGTTAATCTTAACATCATATATGATTTTTCTAGCCAGATATAGAAAGCAATATGTTGACATTTGTCACATGGGGCCATCACATGCAGCCAACATCACTACAGTCACACGATTGGTGGTTGAAGAATCCTCACCCCGTGACCTCTTGATTTAGCATATGGTTGATGGTCTTGTCCTACCACCAGGCCATCCCACTGACAGACGGCTGTCCGTCCAGTTGGGTTTTGCTCGTCGTCCTTCTGTGATGATTGGACAGACAGATGTCGTGCAGGAGGTCAGGAGGTCATGGGTCTCTAGGCCTGGTGCTTGTCTCGCAGATCGTAGACCGCTGTCGACAGGGCGAGGGCTGGCAAGAAAGAAAGAACCCAGTGACCCTAACCAGAGGTGACTCCAGGCGGCGAAATCCTAAATCCTTTCTGGGTGTGATGAGGTGAGGGTTAGTGGCCGCGAGGGCCGCCATGGAAATGAGGCTGTTGTCAGCGGGCTTACGGAACTGACGTCACTGAGGGTCACAGCCGATTATCCCGTTTGTAACCTCCGTCTTATTGTGGAGGGGGAGGTCGATTGTTCGTTTGTTTATTCAAATTCACCTGCTTATCAGCTGTCGCACGGCCCACTTGCCATTCAGCTTGTCGGTGAGCGCTATTCACCATGTTATGACGACAGTCCGACACAAGACTGGAACAGGTGCGTTCAAACCCCACATCGGTCAATATAGAAGAATTAATTCATCTTTATATTATTTTAAAGGGCGAAGGTTTTGTAGTTGCTAACTCGTACAGGGTCCCACATCAGAGATCCGTTGCCAGGTTAGTCACGTGGTCAGTGACGATCTACAGTTACTCTCAGAAATAAACTTGTGGAGGGAAAGGATGCACTGAAATGATTCACTGGTTGCCAGAAATTTCCGAATTTGCGTCTTTGAGTGACCAGACTCCAGTGAAATAGTTGTAAAGACGAAGAAGCAGTTTGACACATTGGAAGTGAATCTCACACACACACACACAGACACACACAAACAGACACACACACACACACACTTTTTCCACTTGTACGTCTGTCTCTCTCAACCTAACACTCCGTGTTGTTAATTGGACTCATTAAGCTTGTTACGCAAATACATTATGTTTAGAAAGATGGTTTGGTGAAAGGGTGTATACCTTGTGAAATTTCTGATTTTCCCATGAAGGATGTGATTATTTGTTGTTTTGCCTGTAGGAGTGATAGTGACTTTGTTGTTTGAGTGTTTACTTCACTATTGACAAACAACGGTGTAAATAAGTATTGTCTATTATTTTTATTGTAGAAACGGCCTGAGAAGTAGCCATACAAGTAGCAGCAGGTCATTACAAATGTCTAAGGACTATATTCATCCAGTTTCTAAACTTATTCTGTCCACTCCTGTGGGTAGAAGCCATTTTACACGTGCACGCCTGTTTACACGCAGACGACAGACATGCACTGATGTAAATGACTTGAGTGTGGTGCAGCGGTGTGTCAGGCAGTGTGTACAGCACCTGTACTTGCTGGTCTCGGTGCAGGAGCACCGTGGGATGCTCCACCTCACGGCAGCTGCCGACAAGCCCTCGCATCGTGTGATCCTCGCACGTGCAAATGTCGCGCACAAGGATCGCAAGGAGCACAAGACCGTTTGAACCGCCTGCTCCCTCCCCCCTAGCGAGGTCAGGTAATTACAGCCCTAATTTATGGAGCAGCAGCTGACGCCAACACTGCACGCGCCTGTGACCTTTTGCCGGAATGACCCGCTTGCAGCGCGGCAAGACTCGCGGACTGTAATGTCGTTATCGACCGGCCAGCGGCAGACCTTCGCCGTTTTTGTTGCTGCTGCTGCTGCTGTGGCTGATGGCGTGGCTTTCCTTGGCTCCCAGAGATGGAACCTGGATACTGGGCGTCACGTGACACTGGACATTTGGGGGGGGGGATTGGGGGGGGGCTGGATACTCGGCGTCACGTGACTGGACATTGGGGCGGGGGGAGAGTAAGGGAGGGAGCTGACTTTCGTGTGGTCGAGAGTTTTAAAGCCCACGCTCTCCCAGCGGAACTCTATGAATAAATAATCGCTACCGGTGTATATTTATTTAATCATTGCCTCTCCATTCATGTCATTTGTGTTTGAAGTAGCAAAGTAGCTGAGTAAGGTAGGAGTCTAGTAACCTAGTGATTCGACATATTTGTGTTGTAGGAAAAAGTTATACGTCAGATAGCACACGATAGCAAACCTTCGATTGCTATTCGATCCCATCACCACCCGTACCTAAAGGGTCGGGGTACCATGTCGACTCTGGACCGTATCACACTGTGTGATGTTTCTAGTAGCGAACAGCCTGTCAGTGCGAGGTCGTTGATGCTGAGGTTGACATCATCTGCATATGTGTGTGCCGTGTCGCCTCATACCCTGGGTGGCAGGCTGTGTGGGAAACATGGTGTAGGCGGGTAAGAGGAGTGGATGCTAATGTCAGGATCATCGGCATAACGACTTGTGGCCACCCCACACAGAGACAATGACAATTGTAAAGACGAGCTGTGGCTGACAACTCCCGAGTGTGACGTGCGCGACAATGCATGGCGAAGTTTCCAGTGACGTAGTTAGCTCTTTAGAAAGCAAGTTGTGGATAGTTTTTGAACGAATGTTCGTTGTACGATGTACCTCACTCATTCACCCACCCACCTGAATGGTCCGGTGGCACAGTTAGAGCCTGTCACCTGTACAGTTAATTAATTAATGTTGGTAGCTGTGGGTTCAGCTCCGTCTTGGGCAGTCTCTTCTTTCTCTGCACATGGCATCTGTTTACAAGTCTGGCTGTCTTCCATATATGGAATATATATAGAATCTTTGTTGCTGGCTCGGTGTAAAACACCAATCTACCCTCTCTCACCCACTTTCCTTATCTCGCTCTTTCTCTCTCTCTCCCTCGCCAACTTTATTTTCTATTTTAGTGTATACGTCCATCAGACGCATTATCTGTTTTAAGAAATGTTTGTTCGTGCGTGACTAAGAACAAGTTCTATCAATAACTTTAGTGGTCATTAGCAACTCTGTCTCCCACCTGTCAGACGACCAGTCTGAGTGATGCTGCATGGCCAGCTGGCATAAAAAGAATGAATGGTGGTGGAAGTCGTCTGCTTTTTTGTCCATCAACGTCATCAATCATCATCATCATTATCATTTTTTTTTCAATTTCCTCTTCAACATCCCCGTCCATGGGGACGATTGTCCTGCAGGAGTTGTCCACTTAACCGCAGTCTTTTCCAGTCTATTTCTGTCTGTCAGGTCTCGGCTACAACGAACTATTTGTTTTCGTATGCTCACAAAGCGTACAGGTCGGCGCCTTAATTAGCCAGACACGGGTGGGACGAGTCGCGGTTAATTAGACCAGCGAGTGACAAGACCGCATGCACGTGCATTATTCATGTCCTACACACCCGCCTGCACGCGCTGCACTGCGACCCAAGAACGAGAACTGCAGGTACGTTTGTGACTGAGTTACTCCTCTTTCCCTCCCTCCCTCGCTGTGCTGCCGGGTACCCACCCTCCCCAGACAGAAGATGGGAGCAGGGGAGGTGGCTGATAGAGATTCGCAATAAACCACATCTGGCCGCCCTTGTCCTCCTCCCTCACACAGCGTGTCCCACCCTCCCACACCAACGAAGTTGTTGTTCATACGATGATGGTGTGTTCATGATTATCTCATAATATATATTCGCAGCATCCTTAGGTGTGTCTATTGTCATTTACCAGATTAATAGGCACATGCATCCAATGTACCCCACTGTGCCAATGCACCATGCCATGCTTAAAATCAAATAATAATAATAATAATAATAATAATAATAATAATAATAATAATAAGTGAACCTGTAGCTTTGGGAGTTTTGCTATTTTTATGGTGCCAGTGAGGAGGAAGGATGCTTGTGAAATATGTGGGTAGTGGGTGTAGGATTCTTCCTGCGTCTTCTGTGTTGTTCAGTTGACATCATTGTGACTGGTATTTCTTTACTTATGATTAGAAAGTTCATGACCTGAAATATCATAGATTTGTTGTAAACATGTGACGAGGGTTCATGAGATATCGTGCGACATCAGAATAGAAACTATTGCCATATAAGTTGGCTGCCAGAACCCAGATGTTGCCTGTCAAAGACTGGGTCTCAGTGACAACACTCTGTATGGCGCATTAAGGAAAAAGGTTGTAAACTAACAAAAACAAATTTCTGTTAACTGTGAATTTCTAAATTGTCTGCTGAACTGTGAACGTGAACACAACGATGAATGTGAACACATCAGTGTGAGTACACCATTCAATAAAGGGCAGACAACTCTGCTGAATGGCGTGTCCGTGTTCTTGTCTTGTAAGCCGTTGAATGATGCTCAGTGAGTTTGAATGTTCCCACACACACACATCCCCCACACTGTTCCACCTGTCACGTGACTTCTCCACTGACCCCCACTCTTACACATCCCACCTCATTGTGTGTCCCTCGCCTTTCGCCAGCACGTGGAACCTGGAGGATCGGACCTCGTATGTTTTACACGAGACTTTACACTTTCTACTTCTTTTCCTTCTTGCCATTTACAGTTATTGTTATTGTTGTTGTTTTTATTAATATTATAATGAACTGAATGCATAAATGTTTGAATCTTTTATTGTGTATACAAGTCTGTTATTTTAGAGTGAACTGTACTTCACTGTAAGTGTATAGAGCAGGTAGAAGTGACTCAGTGCAGGCTACCTGGAGTTAATGAGCGCACTGTTAATTAGCTACTCAGGTAAACCCTTAATCAGCGAATGTTTCTGTATTGAGTGGAGAGTGACACGCTTGGTGACCACCAAAGATGTTGCGATTGTAACAATTTCTTTTTTTACTTTCAGAAACGACAACCACCACCACACAGTCCACGACAACAACGTCGACCACCACCTTACCACCGGAACGTGAGTTGCGTTTGTGAACGTGGCGACACGTCTGTACACAGCTTGTGTCTCTCACTCTACTCGACATTCAGTCTGTCCGTTTGTCTGTCCCTTTTGTCATGCGTCTGTACGTGCCCTGCATGGATGTTCTCTTTGTCTGTCTGTCCGTCTGTCTGCTGCTTTCGATAATTCTGTCTGTGTGAGAGAAAGAGCTCCCAGATGACCTTTCCATGATGACAACATATTTTTTCCCAGCAGTCTTTGCGAGAACATGGTACCCCTGTACCTCAATCACTGTAACCAGTATTCAGAGGTCAAAGCCGAACATCCTTATCGGGGATTATCAACAGGATTATCAGCATAATCAGTGATTATCAACAGGATCAGAGAGAGCATTTCCTGCGACACTGGAGAGTATCAAAGGGTCTTTGTGTTGGACGGTCTGCACCAGCAATGGTCGTGGGTGTGGAGACAGGCGGCCTCTTGTTTCCATCAACATGAAGACTGGACTGAACCTCGAAGCCTGCACGTGTTTATCAAGCTCTGCAAGCAACATCTGGAGATGAATGAGTGTCTGTGGTGATGAGTATGTGCATACAAACCACTGGACTGTAGTACACGAGGGACCATTAACCATCTGGTATGCAAGAGGTTTGTCACTGATGCCTTATAAAGTTCACGGGGTCAGAGACCAACACATCCAAACCCTGGGGTGTGCAAAGAGCGAGTGATCGGCGTCTGATAAGTCTGGTTGCTGTGGAAATCACTCTGTCCTTGTAGGCCCGTCACTCTTGTGTATGTGGACCTCTGTTTGTTTGTTGATGTTGTTGTTTACGTGTACATCTCTGTCCCTGGTGACGTGTGACGGTCGTGTTGTACCATTCATCGCTTCCAGATCGTATGTACAGGACACACACACACAGACACACATACATACAGACGGCCTGTACACGGCCTATGTTTACATGTGAACTGCTCCAAGTGACATTCTAAGTGTACAAGCGAGATAGACGATTCCTGCTACAATAAGGTGACTACAGTATTAGTGTAGACATGGGTGGGTGTAGGACTGTCCTCACCCAGCCACAGCAATAAAATCCTTTGCTCCCATTGGCCCACTGTCGACACTACCAACATGGCGACGAGTGCAGCTCATGTCCACACAATGGTTTGTGTACAATGCTCGCTGTCATGCTTGACCGAAATCTCAAATAGGTCAGACTAGTATCGACTGGACTAGCTTTCTGACAACGCATGGGTATAAATATTTGCCAGTATCACTCGACAGATTTTTGTCAGTAAGTGTCACTCAAGATGGCTGCAAGTGGAGGTAGTTGAGTGTCACTGTCGCTCAATTATCCAAATCCTAACAAGAGTACATCTTGAAAATGGCGTGGAGCGGGGTCAGCAGTCTGTGAGTTGTCCTCACTGTGTGGTGAGTGTGGTGTATGTTGTGTGAGGCTGTTGTGTGACAGACTGCAGGGCTAGCTGTGCATCACATTCCCTTTTCATCTTTTTATTTGAAACAGTTTTATAGAATGTCTAAAGCCAACTCACAACACAAATCAACGGACATTTTGAAAGGTCAGGAAGCACCAGGCCGGAGAAGTCCTCGCGGTGACAATTCAAATATAACCCAAGCTGCACAGAATGCCGAGAACATCCAGGTCCTGTACTTAGTAATATGTGACCTTTGTCCTTAGCCCGGTGACCTGTGTAAGTTTGACATTATGTGTAGCTAGAGCTTGCCTGACATGGGAAGGTGCAGCACCACGTGTTCACAGTGTCACTGCAGCACACACCACACATCGCTCACTGCGCGGGGCCTACCCTCGGGGTGCGCCTCGTAGTTACACGGGGTGCAATGCAGGGATGTGTAGTGCCAGACTGGGGAGGGATGGGATGAGGAGGAAAGGGGGTTGTCAACTTGAATGGCCGTGTGCAGCACACCGTGGCTAGACTGTCGTGGCTGCTGGACAGCATCATGTCGCACGCATCATCGTGGAGCTGGATCGGGTTGAGCGTGCAGCAAAACAAAAAAGAAAGAAAAGAAAACCAAGAACACAAAACACAAGCTTCAGCTTTCAGAGGGCCGGCACCAGCCACCAACTCCAGCATCAACACACACTTGCATGCGTGTGTGCGTGTGTGGAGTTACAGGGATGGGCGGAAATGTAGTTCGGCTCACGTGCATCAAATCCCGAAGCCACATCATGTGGCAGTTACTTGCAGGAGACATTCTCAGCAGCTTTGGGTCGGTGGGAGAGCGGGTATTTCATCGCTTCTTTCGTTCGATAGAAAATAGCGCCACCACAGGCCTCCCACATCATGCTACCAGTCGTAGACTGGCATCTTCTTCCATACCCTGCTATGTACCACGTACAGCCTCCTCCCCACACATCCTTCTACCCTCGACAGACTGTCATCTCTTCACCTCTTCCTGCATCCCCCACCCCCATGGGAGGTCTCAACGACGTCTCCACACGAGCAGGGCTTGCCTGCCCCTGCCTTCTCTCTTCCCGCACCCGACACCATCTACTCGGTGTTCACTCGGCTCAACCTGCTCATGCGGGTATCACCGCTACCTCTGAGTCACCGAGGATCCGGACAAACACAAAGATGAAGGGAGGAGGTTGGCACCGGGTGCCTGGTGCTGTACACGTCGGTAAGCTGGCAGGTCGGCCATTCCCAGCAGCCGGCAGTACTGTTTCCATGGTGCCAGCGGTAGGATAATTCTGCAGGTCAGGAGTTCACGTGCGTCGCCACCGTGTAGCTGGCTATAGGTTGGCTCTTTTACTTTGCCGCATTTTGGCTACAGGATCCCGTTGTCAGCTTGTAAACAATAACAATCGCTATAAACAGAAAGCATGGACACGAACACCGTCAGTAGCACATTCAGTAGCCCCAGATGTGTGTAGACAGATGTCTGGCATGCGTGTAATGTCCTCTGGCATACCAGCCTAAAATCATTCCAGTCCAGAATAACCTTCTTGACATGTTTGTAACATCAGACATTCTAGCCACTAGATATTGTTGCTGGCAGGCTTGTAACATCGTCGGACATACCATCCAGAACATACTCTTTGTTGCTCTTGTATACCTTTGGCATGATTGTAATACTTGTAATGGCTGCCCATCATCGACCCTTATATACATTTCAATTCTTTTTCTGCGTCCGATGAGATCAAAGTACAGTTCTACCTCCAGTAATGAACGACTGATTGGCTGCTGCAAGTCTTGCAGGGCCTGGCACCAAACTCTTGCCCTCCTCCGTGACTGAGGAAGCTGTCAGGTAGCCACATCATCACTAGTGCTAGCTTGTGGAACACAGCACCGCAAGATGCCAACACACTTTCGGCTCCCTATAGGCTGCCAACCTCCTGTCTCTGTGTCTGTGATGAGGAGTGGCTCGTCGGTCAGGCCTCGCTGACGGTTCTGTCAGAACCAGAGGCGGATGTTGCACTCCCGCTGTGGTACAGAGCCGCTACAAGACGATGTAGGTGGGCTTAGGGCTCATGATGGGACTAGGAGTGGCTAGTCAGCCAAGGGAGGATGGGTGCGACTAGCAGAGTGGCAGAGCGGCATGTATCGGGTGTATCGGTGTATCGGTGTGTCAGTGTATCGGTGTATCAGTGTATCGGTGTGTCGCGGCTGCAGCTTCCATCGATTAGCACGACCTTGCTCTTTAAGACACGCGGCCATTAGATAGTTCAAATCAATGTCATTAAGGGGTACCCGGCCCTTAGCTCGTGCATCGCGTCTGTCGCTTCCAGATGGATCTGACAGGCGCTGTGTGAGTTCTTCCTTGTAAAGCTGTGTGTGCGTGTGTGGTGTGCCCATAGGGCTGTGTACTGGACCAGAGATATTTCAACAATTGTTATTCTCAACCCCTAAAACGACTAGTCAGATGATGCGAGCAGCATTTTCTCCTCATCAACTTTCCCTTCCTACATGCGTTGTCTATTGTTCAAAGCATTTTATCTAAAAGGGAAAGACCAACCCCTAACTTTTTGAGGTCGTTTGGAGGGAGGGGGAGGTGTGAGTGACCTCACTTTTCTTGGGGTCAGCCCTACATGAGGTCAGTGTCCATCTCCTCTTACTTTCTCCTACCCTCTATGGATTCAGATAAACACTAGTACCTACAGGTCTAAACACAGTTGGCCGACAAACCCCACTATTACAGGTTGTGTTAGTCCATGCATCTACCAGATGCCCCACTCGTGTCCTGGAGCAGAGGGCGCTGCTGGGTGAAGACAAGGCCCCAGACACTCCTGGTCTCAATATAAAATGTTTGTCGTCTGCCTCTTTAAGACCCTGACTGGGTGTGTGTTCTCCTTCTTCTCTTCCTCTGCTCTAACCACAATCTTTTACTGTCAGCCTCTATGTGTGTGCCCTCCTGTCTTCTCCTTTATTCTAACCATGATCTTTTTCTGTCAGTGTGTGTGTTAGTGTCCTCCTGTCTTCTCTTTAACTTTCACCATACTCTTTTACTGTCAGTCTCTCATCCTTACTTTCCTTCTGTGTTTCTTTCTTCCCTCTCTTCCATTACTTTAGTTCTAATCTTTCTTTCTGTCAATCTCTCACCCTTATTATTTATATGGGTGTGTACTCTCTCTCTCCTCATTGTGTGTGTGTGTGTGCGCACTTGTGTGAGCGAATTCTTCGCTTGCACTGATTTGTTTTGTTGGCAAGCAGCACTGGTTCACAAAGTGTTACTGTACATACTGTGTTTGTCTATGTGTTTAAGAGTAGCTCCCGTTATTATATGTAGGATTGTCAGTGTGTGTCTGTGTGTGCCTACGTGTGTGTGTGTGTGTGTCTGTGTGCCTACATGTGTGTCTACATGTGTGTGCGTATGTGTGCATATGTGTCTGTGTGTGTCTATGTGTGTTTGTGTGCTTTGTTTATGTCCATATTCATGCATCTCTTTCTCTCTGTTAACGTCAGTGACAGAAATAAATATGCCTTTAGTTCACAAGCTTTAAGTGTAGTGTGTGGTTTTGATTTAACTCTGTCATCTCTTCTGTGTGGTTTGTTTGGTGGCCACAAATATTTTGTCCTTTTTACCTTTTTCCAGCGGCCACCCCGCCTCCCCGTGCTTCGGGGGTTAAAAGCAAACTGCAAGGTAAGACCAACACTATCACTGCTCGAAAGGGAAGGGTTAAGTTCAGACTAACAGTATTTCATAGTAACAGTGCCTGCTAGGTGGTGAGGGGTTAAAGTGGTATTAACAGTGTGTCATACAAATAACATCATATACTAACGCTGTTTAACCGGAGATTAGGGTTAAAATGAAATTAGCAGTGTTGTGTACTAATGATGCATGAATATAGTGAAGGGTGGAGGTGAGGTTAGCATGCTAATGTGTATTCATGGGGTTAAAGAGACAGGTGTAGTATCCCATAGTAACACTGCTTGGTAGGAGGTGAAGGCTTCAGACAAACTTACAATATTTCCTGTAAACACATTTGATAGGAGATGCTTCTCACCTGCACAGCTCAGGTCCAAATACTATCCATAAACAAAAAAGACTTCGAGCTTAAGAGCTAGATAGGAAAGAGCTAATATTACTCCTGTTACATGTGCCATGGGTCAAAGACCGTGCCTAAAATTGCAGACTCGTGAAAATAAGTTGCAATATTTGGTAGTATCTACAAACATGAGGACTCTTTTGAAAAACAAAATCACCAATATGCTCTATACATATTGAGTGCAATGACACTACCTTGTTTTAACACAATAAGAGAAAGTAAATCCCTTAACATAACTTTCACTTTTAAACTAACTTTTAAGTGTTACACTCCTTGCTGTTTTTTTTTTTTTTTTTTAGTGCTGCTTTTCTCAAACTTCTTGCAGCAACAACAGCACTGACAAGCAAACCAAAGTTGTTTTTTTTCTGCACAATCATTGGCAGGTGTTTGTAAAATTTGTCACTAACTTTGATAAGGTCCCCAACAAATGTCTCTCCTAACTTTGCTGTGAGTTAGGCAGTTTCCTCCCATCCCCTTGTTTTGTCAGTAATCTTTAAAATAAACGAATTGAACTATATCTAGCAGTTTGTAAAAATATATTAAGTACTGTTTCAAAGTGCAATCATAAACCATTAAAGTCTGTTGTACAGATCTTGACATGTGTGCTAGTGTTGCATTGCAATCAAAGGTCATGTATATTTGTGACTTTTTTAAAAACTAATTTTAATTTGAAAAATGCTACATTCAACAGAATTGCCAGTGCTAAAAGATAGTAAAAAAAAATTACAGAAATGGTGTTCAGTACCATTTTGTTATTCTAATCACAACTGTCGGGTGTCCACTGGATTTGATTTCTTGAAAAAAAACTATTTTGATAATTATTACAGTGCAAGTGTCACACTGTTATCAAATATTAGTAAACCTCCGTAAACACTCATTCCTGGCTCGTGCTCGAATTGTAACCACTCGTGCGAAGGGAAACAAACTCTATTTTCTACCAAGCTCTTACCCTTATTGCTTCCCCTGATAGAGTTTTCTCCCCTCTAGTTACTCGCCCTACGTTGAACAACAGGCAAAACTAATGTTTAGATTGTCTTCATGTAAAATAATAAAATGGCAGTTAAGACTTAATATTTCGTGATGCGGTGTTGCTCTGGGCTGGTTGGTTCTAAACGGGTGGGTTGAGGGTGGGGCAGGTAACTCGATTGTTTTGTAGCTTTCACTTGCCATTCATGCGGAAGGTTAGAGGTCAGTAGCCGGGCCAGTTGGTTGGTTGGTTGGTAGGGCTATTGTGCAGTTTGCTTCCAGTGGTGTTTGACTGGCCCCGCCACTGCTCTTTGTACCCCAACCCACGCCCAAAACAACTTCCACCCTTTTCTTGTCATTTTCTGTTCTGTTCTCTGTCCTCGAGCTGCCATCCATGATTTAGCTCCCCTTCTGCAGTTTCCGGTTACACCTCCTTCACCCGCATGTGCTGTCGGTCTTGTATTTGTTTATTTATTACTTGTGACTGTTAGAAGCTAGAGCACGTGGAGTAGTAGGCTGTGGAATGTCGTTATCTGCCTTGCACACAGTCACGTGGCCTACAGGTATTTGGTAACGTGTCGTGACCGCTGATTCAAGCATTGCCACTAAGGGAAGGAATTCCTAAATTGAGAAGTAGAGTAAGAAGGTAGGGGAGGAAAAAATTCAAAATATATACAATAAGAGAAATGAAGAAAATATTAACTGGTTTGTGAAGGTAATCGGAGAAGATGACTACCGATGTCATCGACGTTTTAGATGTTAATATATTTTACAGTAGGGATGGGAGTGAATTTATTTTTCTTAAAGTGTCGTCTTCGGAGAATTACATGTTGTAACCAAAGAGAGAAAAAGTGACAGAGATAAGAGAGGAAAGGTTACCGGGATAGTCCGATGAGAAGAAAAAGAAGAGGGGAGACGACTTGGACGAAAACTAAGAAACTGTTGACAACTGGACATCATTGGATGAGAGGGTGGGAGAGACTAGTTTCTAATTAGTGATAAGAACAGCAACAACGCAAATCGCAACCTCGACCTCACATGGCAAAGTTCGCCAGCAGAGGGCGCGACACACTTTGACGATGTATCACGTGCAGTAGCAAGGTCAGATAACGCCTAGAGATGTTGTTTACTTTGTTTTCTCGTCTCCACCGACCCTCATCACCTAACCTCACTATGACCTATGTGACCCAGATCCTTTGCTTTCGTGCTGTCGGCGTCATCTGTCGCAACTTTTCTTTCATCATTTCTTTTCTCATTTTTCTTTTACGGAACATGCTCACCTGTCCGCTCCTAGGTGTTAGAAGCAACCTGTACTTTTAGTTACGATACTAACGGCTAACATTTTTGTTTACTCTTGCCTCGTGTGCTATTGGTGTTTGAACGGTTGGAGCATGCCCTTGTGCACAATGAAAAAAACTTGCAGAGAATGACAGTGAGGTGTCTACTGGCCGGCCGACGACCGCTGTTTCTGTGGACAGAAGTGTGGATACGAAACTGCAACAAAGGCATGGTCGAACCTGATCCTGTCCTAGTCTATAGTTCTCCGTGTTTTCCTGCCACTTCATTGTCTAACCCATCATCATCATCATCATCTGCTCGTCTTTCGACTGTGACTTGTCTCAAAGTTCATGCCCCCTTCACTCGGTGTTTGAGTAGCACGAATTCTGGTTACGTTGTACCACTCATCATTTCACGCCCACCCGTACCCCACTGCCGTCAGCACTAATGACGTCACCAGCTTGCTGTTGCAGAGTTTCAGCTTCCAGTCAGCGTCATCATCATCGGTCTCGTCCTCCTCATCTTCTTCGCCGCTCTCTGCGTCATCCTCATCATCCTGCAGTGTCGAGGTGAGACAACGTGACAAAGAGTGTGCTTGCTGATCCTTTTCTTATTATTATTGCTTATGAATATATACTTTTTTGTTAATAAAGAGAGAGTAAGATTTCAATAAAATCAGAGAATGTTGTAGATGAGCTCATCAGGTGAAGATGGTAGCACGTGCATTGTAAAGCAGTGTACAGGTATAGGCTCTCCTATCAATACATGACCCATGGAGGCTGCCCTAGAAAGGTATGCATAGTGACCTATGAGAGGGAGGGGAGATGATTGCACTTAATGACTTGTCTTCACTTGCAGGCAGGAGGCGGCGGCGGTCAAGGGCAGCTAACCGCGAGTCGTTGCTGTCGGCCAGGAATGAGCCCGTTGGAGGGGGTGGGTACCGAACCACCCGCAGCACAACCACTTTCCCTGCCCCGGGCATGCCACCCGACGGCTCGGGGGGCAACCTGGCCATGCGCTATCAAAAGTCGATTCCAGGTGAGTTGGAAGAAGCCCTTTCCTGGTCTGTGCCAGTCGGGTACGGCTAACCTGCATGTACCCCGTGTACCCTCTTGTAGAATGGGTACAGACACGTGCTCTCCTTTCTCTCCCTCTTTACTTTTTACTCTATTACATGTATTAGTTTCTCTCCCTCTCTTTCTCTCTCTCTTTTTCTCGTGTCTTTTATCAGCTTGCCTTGTCTCTTATCAGTTTGAATCTCTCATTACTGTTTGTCGAAACCTGTTGTCTCTCCCTCCGCCTTTACCTTAAACCATTACTATTAATATAAAACTATTGTTTGTCTCTCTCTCGCTCACTTGACATGAAGCCATTATTATTCATATAAATTATTGTCTGTCTGGCGCCTTTCTGCCTGCCTTTCTTTTCCTCGATTTTTTTTGTAAGAAGTAGCTGTCCTCGGTTCACATCTCATGTTAGGCACACTATTTTTTTCTGCCGGTGACACCTTTTCAGGCTTTAATACAGCTGGTTCAGTAGCTTCACTCCACCTTTACCTGCACTATCCTGTCTGTCAGTCAGTCTGTCTGTCCGTCTGTCAGTCTGTCAGTCAAGACCCAAGTAACGCCATTGGGTGTGTGTTTTTGTCTCTGACTGTTGGCTAGACACAGGTTACGTCTCGGGCTCCAGTGTGTACTACTCGGAGCCGTATGGGACGCTGGACGACGAGATGAAGGAGCGGCTACGCCCCAACCCCCGCATGTGTCACATCCCCTACGACATCAAAGGCGGCCCCCTCGACCCTCACGCTCAGGCGCCCGAGCACTCGGCTTGATGACGTCACAGCCGCTCGGCCTCACGCTTTTGCCTACGTCAGCGGTTGCCATGGCTGCCTGCGTGCTTGCAGTTTCTTTGCCTCTTGTGAGAGTCGTGGTAGTGCCAGTCGCTGCCACCCCGAGTGCGTGGCGAGTTTGTGAATGTGTGTGTGTGTGATTGTGTGTGAGTTCGAGAGGTAGTGTGTTTGTCGAGGGATGAGGGAGGGGTCAGTTCACGCATTTGTACAAGTCGCCATCTCCCATGCCTGGTACACCTTTTGCTTTCCATTGTCGATGTTTTAATCAACAATGCCCACCGTTCTCACTTTACCACCAAAATGAAAGAATGAGTCCAGTTGTTTCGCTGTTGAATGTCCATTCAAATAAAAGTAGAAATGTACCCAAACATATTTTTTTTTTCGTTCGCGAGAACCCCATTGCCCCCTGCTCCCATTGTAGCCTCATAACCGCTGAATTATTGTTGAGCGCTTTCTGATGTGAGTGGTTGTACAGAGCAAGGCTGAGTATTGTTGAGGGCTGCTTCTCTCTATCGTTCGTAACCCCACCCCACCCGATTCTCATCAGACATGTCACTTGAAGGCTGCTATTTTTGGGTGTGTTGTCATCAACAGATGATGTTTTCGAAATGGCATATTGGGTTGATTGTTTGTCCAACGACAGTTTCAATAAAAGTGACTAGAACAGCGAGCAGACGGTTTAACAAGTGACTAGACCTTGCTGCATCCAAGGATCTTTTTTTTCTAGCATCATTTTCTTTTCTTTTTTCCCCATCCAACCCTACCCCCTAAAACTCCCAAAGGAACCCCCCACACAAGCATTGTCAGTGTATTTCTGCTTGTGGTCAGGTAGCAGCAACAGAGCTAACAGAGTGCTCTCCTCCTGATTTTGTCAGTTCAAAGTGAGTACTCAGTGAGTACCTCTCCTACCCAAGACATTTTTGAGCCCGAGATATTTTGGTCAAAAATAGTTCGTCGCCATCTTTGGTCGCTAGCACGCGACGTCACAAAGGGGGACAAGAGATTAAAGGGAGATAACTGTCCAGCTCTTTTTATTAAGAATCCATTTTAAAATAGTTCTTTTACTCTTCTTTTAACACAGTATTTTCATTTGAAACTAATTGTTAGTTGTCTTAGACTGTTGTCAGGGCTGTTTGAAGGGTGCACCATCCCATACGATGACCTTATCGTGGTGTTAGAACTTAGCTGTTTTTGTTGACCTTAAAGCTGTTACGTTGACCTGGTCACCTCCCGCCGACAGTGTGATCGTTTGTTGGATTCTGTTGAGACAATTACTGTGGATTTGGGCTGAAACCAGTATGCATTATTTACTCATTTGTACAGTATATTGTTACCTAATTTTATTGAACGTTCTCACCTGCTTCTTCTGGGTGTCAGCGCGAGAGAAGGCATTGTGTGATGGGAACTTTCAGTGCCTGAACCTCTGATGACGTCACAGATACACTTTGTAGCGTGTCAAAGGTCGCGACCTTGTCAGGCGGTTTTCCAATGTTGCCTGTGAATTTTATTTCTAATTCTTTTTGCATTATAGAGTGAATGAGAGTTTGGTTTCAACTGTCGAGATTAACTGTACCTGAAAGACTGAGACTGTACGTGAGAGACTGAGACACGCCATTTCAGCCAAATGTTTCCTCGCTTTATTCATCCGAACTTCATTACATGTCACCCATCCATCCTCATTCTCAGTCACCAAAGGACGTCGCAAGAACGTTTTGTGATGTCGCCAAAGGATACCACGAGAACAGGTCCAAGATGTTTTTGTGACAAAGACCAAAAACCAATCAAGCAAGGTCGTCTTCGGCAACTTGTTATAAATGTACATACTTTATTATTAATTGTATGATACAACAGTTTGTGTAGTGTAGTCTATTACAATGTGTGTATATTGATTATTATAGGCAACAGTCGGTCTGTCATATAATAGAGGGTTAAGCTGATTTGTGTTTTCTGTTCTGGTTTCTGCCACTGTTGAGAAACTACACCACAGAAATGCTTGTATTTTCTATAAATGTCGTTTGTTGACTTTTTGAAACTCATTTGCATTGAGATTAGTCTTGTCCGCATTTTTATCTTTTGGAAAAGAGGTTTGACATTTGTTCTGAATCTTGCTACATGGGAGGCAACTGTAGCACGGATGTTTTATGGGGATAATCCGCTGGAGTCCTGACAACTTGTTTTGTACACAAGCCTCGCATGGTCGTATGGCGTGTTTGCAGGTCTGTCCAGTGTGTGGCGAGCTTACAATAGTTCGTGTAGCTGGCTACCAAGCACAGGGCCATGCCATAGGCTCGGGCCCAAGCTTCCAGGGAAGTAACCCGAAAGGTCAAGTGATCGGTTGCTAGGGTCGCCAGCAGAGAAAAACTAGACTCCCCGTATTTTAGGAATATGAGTTTTGTTTTTGTTTGTTTTGTGTTATTTTATGGGGGTTTGTTTGTTTGTTTTTTGGTTTTCTAACAGAAGGTTTAGAGCTTGAGCGTACACGCGGATGTTTGTGCTTGGGTTTTTTGTTTGTTTGGTTTTTTTTTTTTTTTTTTTTTTTTTTTTTTTTTTTTTTTTTTTGTTCTTGCCTCATTAATATTTCCTTGTGTCTTGTTTTCGATTTATCTTGAGCCATGGAGCAGATCACTTTAAAAAGGAAGAGGTGTAAGGAGTTTTAGTACCATTATTGTCATTAGGTGCGATCTGTATTTTTATCGCTCTTATTCTCACCATGGGCGCAACTCGCACGGCGTCTCAAATAAAACAAAAATAAAATACTGCTGGTGCTGTTTCAGATCTCTTCCCCTTCCACCTCTTGTTCAGCTCTGTTTGATGAGTCCATTAATTTTTAAAAGGGTTGGGTGGTGTAACTTTGTATTAGAGAAAAGTGATTTGGTATGGACACCTGTTGAGTTGGATATTGTAAACACGTGTTTATACTCCGAGCTGTGTGTTCAGCAAGTTCGTAGATTTCAGGGAGAGAAAGATATTGATGTTCACACGGAGAAAAGGCTGTTTCAGGTTGTTCTTCATGCATAAGATGCATCTGTGCTGACCTCATTTTTTTGTTGTTACCTTCTCTTCACTGTAAAGTCCGATGGTCATTGTAGACAGGTCTGGTCTGTTCTCTCGTCCCACTGGTTGATTCCGTCTTCTTTCCTTTTTCTATACCTCCTGCTTGTCTTTCGTCTGGCCTTTCTGTATTCCAGATCTTGTCAGTCTAGGCATCTGATTGCAGGTGTTGTTCGCTACCTGTACTAGTACATTTGTTCTTCGTTGTTTTGCTCGCAGAGCAATCCTATATTTCTAGTTTTCCACTGGGATTCATTTTTGTCTACTTTGTATGTTGTAGAGGGTGAATGGGTCATTTAAAACCTTGACACTGCCCTGGGATAGTTTACTAGGTTGTTTTTCATCTATAACTGTGAAAATTCAAACCGGGAAATTCGAACTATTCAGACATACTTTGTCGACTTGTTTCACAAACAAACGCTTTTTTAATGTCGGCGTTGTACACACTGTAGTCATAACTGCGATCATTGTGTATGTTGCTGTGTGTCTGTCATCAGCCCAGTATTCACAGTCTTACTCATGTTGCATCTTCCGTTTCAGATTTTGTTCTTTTAAAAAATATAATATTGCAAAATGTTTAGAAAATCAGATGATTCGTCGTTGTCAAACCCTTGTTTGCTCACGTAGTACGTTCTTTTTATATGTAAGGACGGTAGCGTGTAGCCTACAACTGATTTTTTTTTGTCCTAAACATTTTGCCAATTTTTTTCTGTTGACTTATTTCAGGTTTATAAACATAGATTTTTACATGTGTTGTTTACAACGAGAGGTATACAATAAATTCATCGTTTCGTATTCATGGCAAGAATCCACTCTTGGCCCGCCTACGAGTTTCTATCAAAATAATGCAGACACAAATATTTAGTGTTTCCGCAATGTGTTTTTTGATATTGTTTTGAAAACTTTCTTTACAATTCTCACACCATGTTTATAAACGGAATGAAAGTAGTTTTTGCTTTTTTTCTCGTTGTTTAGTTTTAATTTATTCTTATATCTTCATATGTGCAATTTAGGAAGCTTGTGGATACCTTTGTGCATAATTTGAAAGAGTCGTTCTGGCCAATGACGACAATTTTTTTAGATTTTTGTTCTATTAACAAGAAAAAGCATTTGTACCTGATGTCCCCTCAGTGGTGGTGTTGCTTGTGTCGAGATGTGCATTACTACTAACTCCTCTCGTCTTGACTGTATTTTATTGCGGGATGCCATAATACTGACTTGCTCATTTTCTTTTGTTGTAAGCAGCGTGAGATGTTGTACTGATCGTGGCAGACAGGGAACACAAGCGCCACCACCCATAGTAGCTGAGAGTACCTAGTCCTTTTCTTTCCGTACATAGCAATATCGGAGTTCTCGTTACACCATCTTTAACGGCTTTCATAGCAAGAATTAGCTCATTGGAAGTGAAATCACAACAATTAGTCCTTGTCACATTCAATTATGAAACTTGCAGCTCTCGTGGGTCTAGTCGTGAAGGTGTAGCAGCTACGAGTCTCCATGTCCTGCCTGAGTGGAATGAGTCGTTGATAACCCAATGTTTTTGATGGCGTCTTGTGCTTCGGCTTGTCTTCACACTCGTCTTGTACCGTTTCCACTTTCTGGACCATTAAATCTGATTTTGTAACAAAGGTCTTCAATCTGTCAGTGTGTGAGCGTGCAGGTGTAAACATGTGATACATCTGTAGTTAGCCGAGACTGTAGACAGTGAACGTCACAGGACAAGACGTGTTCGAGAGTGTGACGAGTCCTTACAGTGTGCATGCGCGCGCACAGTCGTGACAGGAAACATTTACAAGCGACTTTTCATTCTTAAATGAGGAAAGAGCTCATGTACAAGAGGTTACATATTTATAACCGATATTATATCACATTATACAACAACAAAAGATTTGTTCGCCACGCTCTGAGTATTGTGGTGCGTGTCCAAGGGTTCACATTGTTTTTTTTTTTAAAGTTTTTGAAAATAACAGTGGGGAAAGTGTGAAAAGATAATTCTTCGGCACGCCATAAGTTGAGTTTACACAACCATGCAGCACTCATACCAGCCCTACAGCGGAGTTCTTGGCAACACGTGTTAAAAACACAGAACATATCCTCTTTAAGGCACTGCAACTGACACAAAGAAATAAAAGCACACGAAGAAACACACACGCACACACGCGCGCACGCACACACACACACACAGGGGCGGACTGGAGCTTTAAAGCGACCCGGGCATTATTTACAGAGCTGCCCTTCTCACTAAAATAGGCCTAGAATACTACTCTATTGAACAAAATAGGCCCACCGGCACACCGGGAATTGCCCAAATGCCCGACTGGCCAGTCCGCCACTGCCTGCACACACACAGCTAATGAGTATTCTCTATTAACTGTGGTAAGCAAGACATGCTTTCTGCGAATTAACCCTATCCCTTTACTGGGTATGAATAAAATAATTTATTAGTATAAGAATAATTAGTAATATATATATAAATAAGGTATGATATACATACAAATAAAATAAATAAAATTATGATGTGTGTTTAATCAAACCCAGAATCTGCTTTATTGAAGTATGGCTAATCTCCAGCATTTCCAATACGGCTCTTCGACCACTTGGATTGTCGCTGCATCATGACGGTTTGTTGGCCCGAAACCTGTATACTGTAACTTTCTAAACAGCAAGAGTAAAAGCTGCTTTATTTTGTGTTAAAGTCATGTTTCGTCACATTTATGAATTATAATTTTACTAACAAAGAACCACGAAATCGTTCCAAGAGTACCAGTGAAATATTTTTTTTTTAAATATAATTTTGTTTGAGAAATCAAAAGCCGACAGGGGAGATAGAAACCTATTGCTCTAGGACTAGTAAACAATAGGTTATCCCCCTCGTTCAGACTGTAAGATGGGAATAAAGTCCACAAATAAAGCAAAAAAACAAAACTCGATAATAAAATTCTTTGCAATAGTCACTTGCTCTTGATTTTTGCATTAAAAAACACCAACTTAAAGAACATAAGACGAAAGACTCTATCGTTTAGAGACGTTTTAAAATAACTCTGGCATGCGGAACCAGGATTTAATTGTTTGCTGTCACACTGTCCGAGTGCTAGTCAGCTTAGAAACATACACGAGCACAAACGTATTGTGCGGACAGTTTAAACTTGTTTGTGTGTCTCGTGCTTTTCGTGTAATGTTCACCGAGGTGTCACGAAGATGACGTCAAGATATACGTGTACATAGAATGGCGCGGACCTCAGTCAGACAGGCGGATGATAAACTACCAACCGTCACGTTGCGACGATACTCGACCCTTTATTAACTCACTAAACTAACTTAAAATGGTACTATCGACAATGCTTATCGCTATTGCTGAGTTGACGATTTCATAATTGGACGCTTCGACCACTGCTTTAAGACGAGTCGACCTTATCATCAAATTGATGCGATCATAGCTGTATTAATTAACAGAGATATTAAAATGATGGGGGACATTTGCGTGCAACGTTAGACGAACCTTATAGTTATTGAGCATGTTGGGCTCACCTTTTGGATATACTGGAATGCACGCCAATGCTTGTGGTCGAGTCGACCGACCCCACTCCCTATAGCCCCCCCCCCCCACCCTCCCTGTGAAGAGCTGGTTCATGGGGGATATTTTTCAACAAACTAAATTTTAAGACATTTTTAAAGGAATAAACAAATATAACAGCAAAAAGTAATACAAAATGAAACTTATAACATTTATTTCTATCGATTTTTCCGCTCTCGTGCAGTGATGTTTCAAATATCCGAATTATTTTTGCATTGAATGTATTTTGTAATTAAATTTTAATTATAATTCTAAATTTTTTGCTGTACTTATGAATTTCTTAAATAGAATATAAGCAGATTGTAAGAAATCATATTCAAAATAACAGACCTCTATAAAGGATTCTCGATGTTTGCCAGTGTAGCAAGACTTGACATTGAGCGAGACTCGATGTTGAAGCGAGGCATGCGAAGAGAATGTACCCGGAGACAGCTAGTGATATGTGCTGCAAGGAGCTCTTCCAGCTTTTTAATGGCAAGTTTTCCAGCAGGCTGCAGCGGAAGACGCGAGGGAGGAATACCTGATAAAATGTATTCTCCCTTCTGAACTCTTTGATAGGGAAAATGATTTAGTCGCAGTTGCTCTTCTGAAAATACAAATTAATCTTTAATAAAAGCAATGAGATTCAAACTGCAATCTGCTTTGATTTACAGTATCAGAAGAGAAGAGACAACCTTAACAAGTACCAGTTTTTTTTACATTTTTATGGTTTATTCTTTTCCAATTATTACTAACATAGAAATCTACATAAAATTTGCCAAACTGTACCATTATCTGTGACTAAAATCTGTTAGCAATCTGTTTTTCATAAATCTTCCACAAAAGAAAAGTGCAAAACATATAGACGAAATTAGGTGAGTGCTTTGGACTTTTAATGCAGCTAACTGTACTAAAATTGATCTCCAGAATATGTTAGCACAACAGCACATGAATTTGATAACAGACATGACACTTTCTTATCCCCATAGGTTGGGGTTAACCAAAAAGTGAATATAAAATGATTTATTTACTTGCAATTTTGTACCATTTTTTTCTGTAGCTTTAGCTCTCTTCTCACTAATGCCTTTTTTAACTGCAAAACAAACATGCATCTTAACAAAAATGAAACATTATTTATATGATGTATAAAGCCAACTGGGAAAGTTGCCAATGATCACTAATTTATTACAGCAATACTGGAGTAAATGATGCAAATATTACTAGCACTTAGAAATAACTATGAACAAATTCTTATTTCTAAGTTAAATTTAAAAATAAAACATTTTAAAACTTCAACAGCATTCGCTTTTTCTATGATTTGGATAAGACTAATGGCTTAAGAAAAATGGTCCACAATCAGGACATCCATATAATGTCTTCAACTTCACTACAGCAAAAAAGAACACTGATTTCCTGCAGGACTAAAATTTTCTATTCTAACATGAACTATTTCTGTTCATATTTCATGCTTCACAAATCTTTCCCTTTTTGTGGCTGCTGTCTTCAATAATATGTAGTATATCTACTAACTTCAAAAGTGCAAGGTAAGCAAATGTACAGGATGAACTGATGACATAAGATGGTTATTAACAGTGTATGATTAAAACTACAATATTGATAAATTCCTGTAAGATAACAGCAATGGTGCATTTTAGTATTGTTAGTTAACATGGAAAACAATATTATAAAAAATTAATAAAAAAAAAAATAAATAAAAATAAAATAAAAAAGAAAGAGAATATGCTGAAGCATGTGCCACTCAAAGAAATACAGAATAAAAAGTTCTTGCAAAATTTAAAAAAAAAAATTATAAAAAAATGAAATCCTGGAACCACTAATTTCTAATTGTTTTATTTCACGCTTGTTATTATGGTACATTAACCTTTTTAGCCAGTCATTCACGGTTTATTATTGCGCCAGCCCTATGCTCCTCAAGGAGTAATAAGGACTAAATTAAAACTAAACTAAAGTAATTAATGCAGGATGGTGGTACAGAATTACAAAAATATGAATGTACCCACTGAAAAAATATACACAAGTGTATGGGGCAAAGTATATTATTTAAGTCAGTGACATAATCTTCAGTTCAACATGTTAGCAGCATATGGAGATAATACAACTCTAATGTCTCTGATAATGTACTGTTTCACCCAACCACACTGTTCAAAAAGAAAAAAAAATAGTGTAAGCGCATCACAAAGAAACATCCCTGGAATCATATTACCAAATGCAAAAGTGTCACACAAATATTTGAAATAACAAAGATGAATGGAAGACGGCTAGTCCAAATAAAAAATATTAAAGAATCTGTATTTGCATTTGTTTTTATCTCTTTTCAAGTCTTTCATGGAACCAAGAATCAGATATGGAAAAAGCCCAGGCATATTTTTCTGTCACAAACATAGTAGTAGTGTGTTTGTCTAAGAAGAGGAGAAGTAACTTCCAGGGGAAATGTCCTCTGCTACAAAGGGAGAAATGTCAATCAGTCCTGTTCTCTTTTCTTAAATGTGAGACAGCTGCTCAAATTCAAATCCTTGCGCAGGTGTCACTTCTCCGAGCTAGAAAGCTGAAGGAATTAGCGGGAAATGACCGCGTTTCCTTGTGCAGTAGTAGTACCCTCCCTTGGTAACGCTCTCAATATGGCTGACAGTAAGGCATTCTGGGATGAATCTTTTGATTTCTAATTTTTGTTTTAATTCAAACACAGGAAAATATTTACTAATAGATAATAAGATTGGAGGACTGTTATCCCAAGGACTATGGCTTGGCAATAAAACATTCGACTTTCTCTACTGGAAGAAAATATATTTTAACTACATTTTCACTTTTTTTAACATCATAATGGATGCGAGCACGAACCATGGAGCGGTGAAAATGTCTTGGACAGACGGCCTCAGAATTGTTGATATGTGTGAGCTTGCAAGACAGATGTACTGCAAAAAGTGTCTTTCTCTTTTAGATTTAAATAGCACTAAAAAAGAGACAAGAATAGGTTTAGCTAGCGTGCTGTTTATTACATGTGGCTGCGGGGTTGTTAACGAAGTCCACTCAAGTAAGAAACTGCTATGGGAAGGAAAGCAAGGCCACATCGAAGCCTACCAGATCAATGTGTCACTGCTCAAGAGTAAGTTATACCACTTTTTTTTGCAGTTAATCTGTACATATTGTTTTATGTAAACGTAAAATTTTAACAATAATTTTAGGTTCACGTTTATTTCTGGCCGCGCATGTAATGATACTGTCATTGACTATGGTGAGTAAAGGTTGACTATCACATTTTAGTGTAGCGAATGTGCTTATTTCATTGAAAAATTAAGTAATAATTTTCCTGCAAAGGTATACTTCATGTGAAAGAGAAAGTGTGTGGGCATGAGGATGTGTTTGTATGCCTATGTGGAAGGAGTCATTTTTGGTTGTACATACAGTAGCACGAATTGTTACGTCTGCAAGTGTGGGTGTACCTGTATTCATCGGGTAAGTGGCATGCATCATCAAGACATATTCCTTTTGCAAGGTCACTTGGTGAATAAATGGATTTTTCTTCAATAGGTGACTCAGTGACAGTTAGAAACTTCTTGGCAGTGTTTCATATTCCATGGGAACCTCTCCCAGTATCTGCAGACATCACAGACAGCATTGAAGGGGTTTTACAGCAGAGTGACCAGGCAATTAACAAGTCAACAAGGTCAGGCTGATCTCCCATCGAATAAAAATATGTGTTTTCAAGAGGCATGTTCTCAAGAAAGCTTGGGTCTGCAGTATCATCTTCACTGTTCAGCAATTTCAGAGTTGCATAAAAGCTCTCATCTAAATCATCCTGCATCAGTTTCTCATGAACGAGCAGAGCTAGTGCATCTGAATGAAGATGATATTGAAGAAAGCCTGCATGATGGTGAAATAATAACGGACAATAATGATAATGACTCCTCTAAACCTAATTGTAGTTCAAATTTATCAGTATCAGGAATAGATATAGACATAGTGGACAACTCTTCATGGGAGTCTGAAAACAGTGAATGCAACCAGCACTGTTTACCACTAGCATGCAGTTTGTCAAACGACAAGAAGTCAACTGTAATTGTTTCCAACAAACATCAAACAACTAAGGTCAAGCAGTCAATATGTCCATCAGCAAGGCATGGGAAAAGAAAACTACAGAATGCTGTGAAGACGAATAATGAACTGGGTCTACATAAAGATGATAAAGTCACTTCTCCAGCATTTGCAGATAACTTGTCAACATCTCTTGTGGGCTTGGCAAAGTCTTGCAATCATAAAAGAAGTATGAGGCGGGCAGGCCAGTTGGACAAGATGCTCACCTTGTCTGAGAAGAGAAAGGGAGGTCAGGCCAGACACAAGCATGGCCCACCTTCTGCAGAGTTCAAGTGTCTGGAGTGTTCCAAGATAATGTGCTCCTCAAGAAGCCTGAGAACTCATCTGAAGAAAGCTCACATAAAATTGCCAACAAATACTCTAAATGCATCTACAAGTGGGTATAGTTTCATAGTTTTCTTAATGAATTTTTTTGTAAAACTCTGTGAAATTTTAAGAAATTTTGATTTAAAATGGTATTACTACCAAACTACTAAATATTTCTTAAAAACTCCTTCATAGAAATGTTGAAATATGTATGAAGAAAAACTTAACCAAATTGCAGGTCTATATCTTTTGTCGATAAAAAGTTTTGTCCTTTTGAAGTAAACAGTCTGCAGTGGAACCTCGGTTAGCGAATGCCTCGGATAGCTAATATTTCAGATAGCGAACAA
This sequence comes from Pomacea canaliculata, assembly GCF_003073045.1. NCBI lineage: Eukaryota > Metazoa > Mollusca > Gastropoda > Architaenioglossa > Ampullariidae > Pomacea > Pomacea canaliculata. Next base: position 18,594,141 of record NC_037596.1, on the reverse strand, counting down.
AAATTTTGTTAAAAATTTGTCTTGGATAGCGAACAAATTTTCGTATAACGAACAGCCACGTGAACCACACGTGACCGACCAGCATGTCATCATTTGCGCTCAAGACACAATTACGATCGGTCGTTCCTTACCTGTGCGCATCCTTCTTATTTAGTGATTTTTGTGGTTTATTTTAATAAGATAATCCTCAATCATGGCTCCAAAGAAGATTAAGTGCAATAGTAGTGAGGTAACGACAAGGAAGTGGTCGACAATTGAATTGAAAAAAGGAATTCCCAAGTTCAATGAATAAAGAAATGTGTGCGTAGTGGGGGTAATTGCAAATGTTTGTAGAAAAGTCTTTCACTAATAGTGCGATAGGAGCTTAAACATGTTCAATGATAATGTGATGTCATATTATCGAAGAGTTTTACAAAAAGGCAAAAGCAATACACTGGACAAGTTTTTTCCTTCAACCTCATAGCGACAGAAAAGGGAGTTGCCCCTAATTTTACAATGTCACGTGCTCATCTAGGGGGAATCCAAGTGGTAATTCTATCCCTTCCTCCCCACATCTCCATCCACCCACGACGTCAAAATAGCAAGTTTTCTTATGTTTAAATGCTTTCTTAATATTTTTATGTTTATTTAACTCCATTTATATTGTATGATAACTGTTCTCATTAAAAAAAAAACCAACCTATATAGCCTGTAACTTTCAAATATTAGCGAGTCACCAGGGGCTGGGAACCAATTACATCTATTTCCTTTATTTCTTATGGGAAAAATTGTTTCAGATTGCGAACATTTCGGATAACGACCAACTTTCCAGAACAGATTATGTTCGTTAACCGAGGTTCCACTATATATCCAAAACAAGAAACAGAAAACGACGAAAGAAAAACTGAAAGTTTAGTAACTACTAAACTACTAAATATTTTTTTAAAAGCGCCCCCATTTAAATGTTTACATGTGTATAAAGAAACCCTCAACCAAATTTCAGGTCTATATCACATGTCAATATAAGCTTTTGAACTAAACAAGCTTACTGAAACAAGAAACTTAAAAGGCAAAGGAAAACAAAGTAAAAGGTTAGTAACTCCTAAACCACTAATTATTTCTGTAAAAGCTCTCAGGGATATGTTTAGATATGTATTAAGAAACATTCAACCAAAGTTTAGGCCTTAATCACATGTCAGTATCAAGTCATAGTGATTTTAATTAAACTGTAACAGAAATAAGGAACGGAAGAAGCGAGAACAGAAAGTTCAAGCTTAGTAACTTTTTTTTCTTTAAGCCTTTCATGTAATTTACCTGTTGAAGGAAAAATATAACCTTCTTTCAATCTGTTACTTCATATAGCTTCAACGTTACTAATAAAATTAATTATTTTGTTCACTTTTAGAAAAGTCAACATGGTTGTGGTGTGTACCCAAATGTTGACTAGGCTTCAGAGAAGTACACAGTAATAAAAAAAAAAAGGGTGTTTGCAAACATTGAGCAACACAGTTATAGGTTTAGTTAGTTATATAGAATTTCAGTGTCCACTAGCTTCATGCTTTTTGACATCTTTGGTCTTTTGCTATCTAACATTTAGTGATGTTGTCACATATTGCTTCCAATTTTTGTGAGCAACTACTGAAGTAGCAGCATTAGTAGGAAACACTCTCATCTTTCTTAGCCTTCAGTTGCAGGGTGATGGGATGAACATCAACATATTTTTTCATTAAAGAAATTATTTCAAAAGCTTATAGGGGAGTATAACCTATTCTTGTGGCCCTATGCTCCACTGGGGGTGAATAGAAATAGTATAACTTATTCATGAACTCTAGAAATATGTCATTGAGTGCACCAGAATTTAAGCAGCTGCTCATGTTCTGCTCCTCTGTATGCTAGGATTATTTTATGAATTACCTCTGTAGTCACATAGATTATAGATGCTTGATTTTTGTAGCTAGGTGGTTCCTTATTTTTTGTAAAAGATTTATGGGAAAAGCACCAGTTGCCAGACCTTTTAGGGGGCTGACAATGATGTGCTCTCTAGACACTGAATGGCTACAAACTTGACTAGATAGCAGCTTTCATTCTATTTGTTAGGAATGTTATACATAATTCTCTTCACACATTCTGTTTATTACATTTGGCTTGAGTAAGACAATCCAACCCCCACCCAACCTTTGTTATCTGTGAAAACGAATGTAAAGCTCTGTTTCCTTACATTCCTGACAAAGTACATAAATAACTAGCATTGCAAGTTCACTCAAATTTGTAAATGTTCACATCTAGTCCTGATTACTACCGAGCTTTGCAGCAGAAATCAAAACTTCGCGTTATTTTCAGCTCGCTTACCACATGATTGATGGTAATTTCTACAGCAGAATTCAGTTCACTAAGTTACATTTTTTTAGCTGCTACGACGGTTTAGAATGTCCTCGTGGTTTTTATTCTTTCGCACGTGGTTTTTTGAGAAGAAATGAGCGTCTGACAGGCACAATGAACATTTAATATTAATGTTACAGTCCCAGAAAGAAAATATCCCAGCGTTAGCTTTGAGTTACTGTCGACATTTTTTTTAAATTCTGGAGGGTATGACAGTTGCATCGCGGGATACCCAAACACTGCCGAAATGTGTTCGTATGACCTGTGACCACGTCGAAGTCGGCCTTAGTGAATTCTGATTGGCTATATGCAAAGTATGTTACGCATGCGCGATCCCTTGTGTCGTCTAGAAAAGAGCTCGAAGCATAGCGTGGAACCTTTTATCGGCCTTGAACCAGCCTTTGAAAGTTCACGTCTGCGATGTGACGATGTTTCGCACGTGGCAGAGTGTGCTGCCATGTCCCAAACATTCTCTATTCTCGCTAAGTGTGCGCCCAGGAAAAGTAAATAGGATGGAAGTAGGTGATTTTATTGACAAAATAGACATATTTCTAGATTGTTCTATGAAAAGCCACTTGGTGAGTGAATACAACAGACTTTGAACTTTCACAATATGCCGTAATCTGAAAATGGCTAAATCTTAAAATTTTCGACAATTTTTACCCAGGTGCTTGGCTTTAAGAGTTAATGATGAATTCTGTTAAAGGATAATTTGTTGTAACAGCTTTTATTCCATATTCGTTATTTAAAAGCTGATTTAAACTTGAAATTAAGCTTAAAGGTAGTCAGGCTTTATTTTGAAAGAACTACATATAAAGTGACCTGTAATGCAACTGTTGATGTACTCACTAAAAACTGAAGTGCAGCTTGTGTCCCTTCATATTCCAGAAAATGCCAATGAAATACAACTGCCAGACCAGACTAGAAGTGGTATTGCTGAACCTCTCCAAGAAGGCTGGGCATTACAGAAGGTAGGTGTTGAATTCCTAGCTCTAGCATCTAGCACCTTTTTTTCCATCTTGTTAAAAGTGATGTGCAGTCCCTCTCCATCTCCCAGCAAATGACTTGTTATAGCTCCATATAAGATAGTATAAGATGGTCTTAATATTAACCAATAATAGTAAGGTCAATATCTTGGCAAATTTTTTGATGAATATGGACTGCTGTCTCTTAGTGGGCCATGGCATTGTTATGAATTTATTGCCTGGTGCAATGATAATTTCTTAGAACATAGTGCCAGTGAAACCAAAAAGATTCTTTAATTTTCATCCAAATTCTCCACAAACTCTTATAACTGTCCTCTGTGATGAGGAGGTGGAAATTGTTGGCATTGTCTCCCAGAGATTTCTGTTGCTATTTCATAAATCCCAGTGTGCTGTGCTTTTGGTTCATCTGCTTTTACAACAATGAAGTAAAGGAGGGAATCAAATCATGTTATAAATATGTGCTTTAAAATTATTGGGAGAGCCAAGAGTAACCTTCAGACTCTGGTTAACAACAGACACTTTTGAATGTGTATGTAATTCTATGTGATGATAGGCATATCCTGTTGGGAAAGTTCTATCAACTTCTTTTGGGCCACCAATTCTGTGTATCTGTACATATGACAAACAGATTGAGGCTGTCCCTTGTTGTTTTGAAAGCTACTGTGCAAAAATAATCTAGATTGTATGCAAGCCTAAATCACGATTGTAAGAGGATCTGTTTGGTGGAGCAGGTGTAAATCAGTGATGCCCAACCTTTTTCGGCCTGCGGGCCATACACATTTCCGACATACGTGTCACGGGCCGCTTCACCGCAAAAATACAAAAAAAAATGGAAAAAAAAGAGCAGATACCATTTTTATTAGAAACAAGTTGTACTTACCATTAATTATGTAGTAATTAGTGGGATATTTGAAGCTGTTTATCCGAAACCAACCTCTGAATGTCTGGCTGCATCGTAGAGACACCAAGTCAGAGCACTGAATCAAAATCTTCATCTATCAAAAAAAAAAAAAGATTGAGAGACGCCCCTACGTAGGGATAAATACTTCTTCTTCCCTATTTTTCGTTTTTTTTTTATGTCTTTTTTGTATTACTAACATGCTGATTTCCTGCACTGTGGGCAGAAGTTTCGCGGGCCGTAGGTTGGGCATCCCTGAGTTATGGCATTGTCTCTTGTTTAACTTCCATATAGTGCTGCTTCTATATTGCCCTCTGGAATAAATAAAGTTTTATCTTAAAAATCTGGGTAAATGTACTGTCCCCTCCTTTTGAGATATTCAGGATATATATATATAGGGTGACATATTTTTAGACTAAAGCAAAGAGTTATTTTTGCAAAGTCTTGCAGCATAAAGAGTGCATTTTGTGCAATTCGTACTGTGCACAAAAATTTTTCAGTTTTTTTTTCAGTTCATAACCTGCATGTAATTAAGCACAAAAGTAAACATATTTCATGCAGTAGGATTGCCATTTTTCACAACCACATTAGTCATAGCAGTTTTGTTTGCTCTATGTAGAAAATTCACAAGAAATACGGATATGTATGTGAAACTGAAATTAATGTAGGTTGCTAATAATGTTTCGATTATTTTATAAGGCTGTTTATGTATGTGGTCTTAAATGCAGCTGTAATTTTATCCATTTTGAATTTTAAAATTATGCTAAGTGTACTTAATAAAAAGATCAACATTAAATATCTTGCTTCTGAACTTTAAACTTTTCTTTTTTCAAGGACCAGACAGTTACTTCCACAGCAGAACAAGGTGTGAATGGAAAGTGCCAGGAGAATATTCTAGACTCTCCAGATAAAAAAAACATTTGCTTACATAATGCACAACTTAAACATATTTCTCGGAAAAGCATAGTTCACAAATCAGAGAACCCCAAAACTGTGCATGATCGTTTGAAGTTGTGTGGTGGTCGAGACCTTCACTGTGGCAGACAGCAAGAGCAGCCGGTGCGAAAGCAACATGTTTGCAAAAAATGTCCTGCAGAATTTCTTACAGCAAGCCAATTAAAAATACACAGCAAATCCCATGCAACTTCTGAACCAGCCGAAGTTCATGAGTGTACCATCTGCTTGAAAACATTTCCTAACGGAAGGAGATTGCGGGCACACAGAACAACACATACCAGAGAGGAACGGCTATGCCCTCTAAAGCGGTATAAATGTGAGTTGTGTGGTGAAGAATTCAAGAAGAACTATTTCCTCCAGATTCATCTACGGTATCATAAAGGGGAAAGGCCATACAAATGTCCAATCTGTGAGCTGACATTTGTGACCAAGCCTGAGCGCCGTGCACATTTCAAGAAGTGTGTTGTGAAAAAGAAGACTTATCTATGCGAGCAGTGTGGCAGCAGGTTTGGCAGTGCCTGCACTCTTCGCAAACATGAACGTGTTCACACAGGAGAGAAACCACATCGCTGCAGATACTGTGAAAAAGCGTTTAGCCGCACCAATACCCTCAAAATCCACGAGCGACAACACACAGGAGAGAGGCCCTATGTGTGTGATCAGTGCACAGCTGCATTCAAACAGCGAGTGAGTTTGGTGACACACATGCGTAGTAAACACAACATCAATGTGACATTATATTCTCAGCCACGGGACGGCCCACGTTACACACACTCTGTTCTGGCATGGAAACATCACAGCAGCGATGGCAAGCCAGCAGCTACAGATCCAGAACTTTGCAAACCATCTAGTTTTGCAGAGCATGCCAGTCCACAATGTGTTAGCACAGAGCATGTAAACACAGTTCATCAGCATGTGTCCGTAAGTCTTGCCCCGAATTTCAAGAACGAGTCCAGTGATATGTACACCCTTTCGCATGTGGCTGCAGACATTGACCAGACACCCATCCCTGATGCTCCATTGCCACAAGCCATTCTGATGCCACCATCAGGCATGATTCATTTTAGCTCGTCATCCAGTGAGAACATTGTTGAGCTAGGCCCCGCTGCTCGCATTGTTAGTTTGTCACAAGATGTCCCTCAGATGAGAGCTTCTGTGGACCAGCAGACAGCAGTTTTGCAAGAGAGCCACATTGTGTCTACTATTCAAGCACCCGAGGCCCAGATTCTTGCAATCCCATCTCAGGAAACTGGCATTTTCACCTTATGTCATCCAAGCTTGTCAGCAGCACTGGAAAGTGTGTACTACAACTGAAATATTCCGTCACTGCAATGGTCTGTCATCTTGTGTTCAGCTGATTTGCCCTGCTGAATGTGTTGATGCAGTATGATTATGTTCGGATAACAAATCAAATCTAGATATGACCTTGAAGAAGATTGTGGTGGATACCTGGTACTGCTTGTTTCCATTGACATCCCCTGCAGCAGTGATATAGGAAAAGCAAGCATTGCCTTCTTTCAGTTTTTAATGGGAGCTCAGTGCATTGGGCAAATCAGTTTGATCACTTCATTTGAAAACAAAATGGGGAAAAAAAGGAGAGAAATGATATTGAAACTGCTACCTATCCTCATCAAAAAGAACATAAGAGGTGAGAAAATGCTATTGCTCATTACTTCTTTTCATAAAACCTTGTTTGAAAATCTACTACAGTGTTCCCTCGTTTATCGCGGGGGATCGGTGCTATGATCAGCCACGATAAACGAATTTCCGCGAAATAGGGACATACATGCAATAATAATATATACATGAAAAACAATATCATGTGAGTGTAAAGTAATATAGTAATCATGGTATTAATACAGTACAATAACAAATTAGTGTAAAAAAATTATAACTGTACTCGGAGAAACCCAAAAAACTGATGCTAACTGGCTGGCTCGTCGCTTACGCATAGCAATGGATTTCTCATACGCAATTATTTCTTTCTTTCTATCTACAAAATAACCATGGTATTTTAATAGAAATACAAATATAGCTGCATTTTTCGTCTTTTTCCTGTTGAAGTATCTATGGTATTTTGTAGAACGATCATTCCCAGCACGAAAATATCGATCGATACTTCACTCAAAAAAAACCCCGCGAAGTAGTGAATCCACGATAGATGAACTGCGAAGTAGCGAGGGAACACTGTATATAAACATCACACATTTAAATGATCCATAAAAGTTCAGGGCTAGAGAAAGTTTTATCTTCTATTATCTCACACAAAGCTGGCCTCACAAGACCCTAAAACCATAAGGTCACTGAATTACCACGATCATTTGCCCTTACATTTAACCACTTCCTTTGTTTTCCAGGAAAGGAAGATGAAGAAATGCTTTAGCTCTACACATGCGGTTCAGAGTTCCTTTATTGTATTTCTTGGAGTCATCTTTGCTTCAAGCCTCATGGAGACTGCAGAAAAATAGTTGCCACCGGTTTTCCCAACAGCAGTGTCAGACATGTCAGCCTGTGTGAATATTTTAACACATCTGAATGCTGTGCAAGATACATCCTTGCTAGAAGGTATTGTTACACCATTTTACCCACTCTGTGTGAGGATTTTACTCCCTTGTGGTTCTTTATTTGTAAAACAGTAAATATAGCTTATATCAGTTTTTATACAGACAGAATGATGGTGAAAATATTAGGAAAAGCTTGCTTTTTGAGTTGTTGCACGCATATATATATATAGAAAGCTTTGTTATGAAACAAGAAGTGTAATTTAAAACAATATATAGATATACAAGAGCAGTAAGGCTCTGGTGTCAATTTCAGGTCCAAACATTTTGAATTGACCTGTCAGTCAGCAGTATTTTAAGATGATTATGTCACTTTTGGGACTTCAGCCATTTGAAATTGAGGGACTTTCAGACGAGACTTTATTCAGCAGGCTCACACCCATGACTAAAGGGAAATAAACATTTCACATGCAAACAGTTCCATTTTATGTTTGCAGAAATAAAAATAATTACCTAAGCATATATAAATATAGGTAAATAAACATCAGGAACAGTGTACAAAAACCAAGAATGTTTCTGTCAGACAGTGGGTTAGCTTGAAAGCTTGTAAATATTACTGTACTGAAGGTGAGATCCCTCTCTGAACTAATGATTTTTTTTTTTTTTTTCGTACACATGCTTGAAACCTAATTTATGGATAGCCTTACATTAGAAGAGACAAATGACAGATTTTTAAAATTTCAGGTAAATTTATCTATCACAATGGACACCATTTTGAGAAATTTTGCACAAGACAAAAAGGATGGGGGGGCCCCACCACCTCTCAGACGGTTGGCTCTATCTATATCTGTGTTGCTCTCCAACTTAAGCTTATCTTTGAGGAAAGATTGTTGGCCCCTTCACAGTCTGCCCAGGTCTCTATTTGCCCCTGTGGGATGGGGATATTATAGATGAGAATTTTACCTCTGTTTCTTCCCTTAATTGTGTTCTAGCTTTAAAATTTTTTTAATCACTCTGTCATGTCTTTAGAGCGGTCCATTGGCGCAACGGTTAGCGCTGTTAGCGCCTGTCACCAATACAGTGAAGGTTTGCTGCCCTGAGTTCATTTCTCGTCTCGGGCACGCTGATCTTTCTCTGCACGTGGCATCTGTTTACAGGGCTGGCTGCTTGCCGTAATATAGCGTTAGCTGCTGACACGGCGTAAAACACCAAATCTATAAGGAGTTTCTCTCTAATGGCCAAGCGAGCGGTGAAAAACAACAGTTTTTACCCTCCAATCTGCAAATCAATCAAATCAAATCGACTTTATTTTCTGTCGAGGAAACCCAAGTGTAATGGACATAATGTGGGCCCTGCCGTGCAATGGCTATTTCGTTCATACATTCACCCACACACCTAATTACAACAAATTCACTGCAGCTCGTGATAGTTATTAAAGAATATAATTTTAGCAATACATGAATAAATGTAAACATGTCATACATCCGGTTACTAAATGAATTATGACACTTATCTCTCTAGTGACCCTTCATATTCCACAGAGTACATGTTCACCCAAGTCCACATGTAAGAGTTCACAAAGTCCAATGACGTTTAAGTCCCATAAAGATACAGCTCACTACTAGTTCTCAAGCTTGGAGTTCACACACTCACTACAGATGATAATACAACTCCCTTAGACCCTTTTTACATTGTTACAAGACAGACTCTCTGTCGTGGCCACTCTCTAGCCAGCCGCCCAGAAAAGTGAGTTTTCTACTTGTTTCCACTCTGTACCTTTCTCCCTTCCGGTGGGAGTATCTTTGTCCCGGTGACCTTGGACTTAGTAGCAAGGGTCTAAAAGCATTATTTAAGGGGCGTTGGTCGCCTTGGGCGATACCCAGCCTTAAGCTGGACAATGAGGGACAAACCTAGTTGTCTCCCCTGGCCATAGTTGAATCGCGGCCGCTTACTTCGATGTTGTTAGCTCCTGACTGGCCACCGGTGAATTGGGCAGCCAGACGGGTGGCGCGTCAGATGGGCTGATGTGCTGCCGGCTTGACCCGTTCATGACCTATTGTCCCTTCTAATCAACCTACCCCAACATTAATAACTACACACACTAAATACGCTAAAGACAACAAAAGTAGAAAACATATTTTCTACACCAAGACAGAAATTTTTCTTTTGCTCACAAACACATTTAATATGATGGGCAGGCATACATACTCGTACATACATTTAACACACGTGCGCACCTACACATTCTCACACACAAATAGGTAACTTCACAGGATGCCAGTAGACCTACGAGTCCTTGTATCTGATGGATATTGTATCAAAGCTATTAGATCTTGGCATTATGCTACAATTTTATACTTTGAAGTTGATGTTTATGAGGTTGGTTTTTTTTGTCTTTTGGTGGTGGGAAAACGGATGCTTGGATTTGGCAATGATAGGGTTTCGTACTTTCTTAGTTGATGCTGTTTAAATTAATGTAGAATTTGAATAGTTGCTACCATCTTAACAGTGAAAGAGAGTACACTAAGCCATAGTTCTTAAGTGGCTTGATAGGACATGTTTATGCTTGATGTAAATGTACATACAAGCCCTTTATGAATTCTTCTCTTTCTGAGCTGTCTTTATTGCAATAGAAGAGCAGAGTTCTTTCACAACTATAAGTAAGATGATGGTTTATTTGTTTTGGTATTTCTCCTCCCAACATGCTGTCAATGGCATTTTTAAAGGAAAACTTTGTTATATGCTGGAGAAAACAAACTTAATATTCAGACTGTTTGATGGATCCCAGTTATGAGAGCTAAAATGTGATACATTATCCAAGGATTGTACGAGTTGAAATAGTTTTGAGAAACAACAGAAAGTGACAGTAATGACAGTATCTAAAGGGAATTGCAACCTATGAGGACAGTAAAATGGCAAACATGAAATTTTAGGTGGTTATCAAATACAGACAATTTTTTAAAATTATGTTTACTGGGTGGGGTTAATAATGACATATTCACATACATCACTGATTACAAACAGCTCACATGTGAAATATATATATACTGATCCATACCTGTAACCGTGTCGACATGCGGTTTGGGTTGATTATCCATAAACCAAAAAGTAAGATCCTGTTGCGAATGAAGTGTCCACTGTATTTAGGGGAACTAAACCACAGCCACCAGCTTTGGGTTCATTGTTCATCGATGAATGTTAATCCACTGCACTGTGGGAGCCCTGCCTGTTGTCTGCCGCTGGTGATGTGTGGAGATCCTGCAAACACCTTGCTGTCCAATGGACCCTCCTTGTCCTGTTGACAAGCAAATGTAGTACTGACTAGCGACATGGTTTAACACACTGATGGTAGACGAGTACTGTTTGTAGTGGCAGTAGGCTGTGAATAATGAACTTGTATTACTATACACATCCATGGTGTCATGAATGGCCATCTATGTCCTGTAGTAATTAAGATCACAATCTCCAAACCGAAGTGCAGCTCACAGCTCGGCACCCACATTCACAGTATGAGGCTAACAGCGAAAGACACCTGTAACCGGTATTGTAGTACAACACTGGCACAGCGATGTCAACGGTTCTTCTGTAGGGCCGTTCATCGTAACTGTTGTAAAGAAGCATAGAGTCAGGATGGTGATGACTGCTGGCATGAAGGACCTTTGGTAGGCAGTTTTTCGTACACATGGCACTTTATAGAGCCTGCCTGAGGGTGTAATGGATTGAATGGGGGCTCTGTGGGCAATGGCTAGTTTGATGCATTCGTACAATCATCTGGCATGCGCCCACACACATCTAATTACAACGCATTCAGTGCAGATCTTAATAAAGAGACTTCAGAACAAATGGAAAGAGTATAATTAAACAAAAGAGTGCATATATATATATAAAAGAATAGTTTACAAGTACTGACATAATCTAAGAAACTTATCTCTCGGCTGTCTCATCCGTTAGCGTTCGCACAATGGTAATTCCATTTGTCGCTGTTCACGTGTCATTGGTTAAAGTTCACAATTCAAGTTCACTGTTCACTCATTACAGATCACAATTCACAGTTTCAGTCCCTGGTTCATATACACCAAATACGCCGGTTACTCTGTTCTCTAGGCAATTAATTCGAAGTTCTCACGTCCCATGAACACTTTTACGTCTGGCTATGAATCCCTCAGACGGACCCTCTTGCGGCCGCTCATCAGCTCGCTACTTGGAGAAGTGACGTGCTCTGCCCCTCGCCAGACTTGGTTCCTTCTTCCGGTGGGCGTTAACTTCCTCCCGTTGGCCTTGGAGGTGTAGGAAGGGTCTGGACGCAGGTGTAAGGGGCGTTGCTCGCCTCAGGCGGTCCCCGACCTTCATCAGCTGGACAAAGAGGGGTCGGGCTGTTATCCGATGGTCCCCCCCTGGCCATACACCACTTGTGGCTGCTTACGTCGATTGTTGTCGTTAGCTTCGACTGGTCCACTGGTGATGAATAGGGCGGCTAGACATTTGGCGCGCCAGTCGGGCCGATATGCCGCCAGCTTGACCAGTTCATTGCTTTAACATTTCAAACAACCTTACCCCCACCCGACTAACATACCAAACTATACTAAATACACAAAATAGCTCAAAAGTAAAAACCTATTTTCTACAGAGGGCAATGGCTGGAAGTTGGGATGGAGAGGGTGTTTTAGGTCTTAAATGATGCTATATGCCATCTTTCTGACTGCATTAAGGTACAAGTCAGAAAGTGGAAGCTGTGATATACCAATAATCTTTTTTGCCTGGTGGATGATTCTGGCTAGCCTTGCCTTGTCGTTGATGAGGAGGTGACCATACCAGGCAGCAATGTTGAATGAGAGGATGCTCTCAACAAGATACCTGTACACAGTCTCCAGCACCCCAGAGCTGATTTTGAAGCTGCGGAGTTTCCTCAGAAGGTACAGCCGTTGCTTTGCCTTTTTGTACACTTGGTTCACGTGATCACTAAAGGACAGCCTCCCATCGATCACTGTACCAAGGTACCTAAACACAGCAGCCATCTGCACCTGCTGTCCCTTGATTTGGATTGGTGGGGAGAGAGGGGTTGTGCCACCTCTTCCCTCGTGTGTTCTTCCAAAGGCCATCTCCTCTGTTTTTTTCAACATTCAGCTCCAGAAAGCTATGGTCAAACCACTCCTCCAGTTCCGTCATCTGCATATTTCACAAGTTTGAGAATAGCACTGTTGATAGTAATCTCATTTGTATACACAGAGAATAGGATGGGGAAAAGCACACATCCCTAAGGGGTACTTGTGTTGAGGATCTGCTCATTACAGAATCATTCCATCCACTGACAGATTTACTCCTTCAGATGAGCTGCTGGACCTGACAGTACCTGTCGGTGAAACTCTTAAACCCACCCTCTGTGGTCAGTCCTTCAGGAATGATCTGATCCATAGAACTAGACTGGTGTTTACATCCAGGTCTAGTAGGCGCTTTATCAGAAGGTGTGGCTGGACTGTGTTGAAGGCGCTGGAAAAATCCATGAACAGGACCCGAACATAGGTGGCAGAGGTGTCCAAGCGTTGTAGGATAGCATTTAAAAGTGTAAGAGTTGCATCAGACACATCCCTACTTTGCTTGTAGGAAAACTGCAAAGGATCCAGGCTATCAGCCATGGTGTAGATTAACAATCTTCCCACAACCCTCTCCAAACACTTGACCACAACAGACATGAGAGCCACAGGTCGAAAGTCTTTCAAGTTTGTAGCACTAGGCTCCTTTGGCACTGGTATTATTGTGGATGTTAACCATATGCGGGGGACTCTAAAAGTGTCAAGGGAGAGCTGGAAAAGTCTTTATAACTCAGTAACATTCCTCTGAACTTGTGCCTTTTCAACTTGATTCACCTACAAATCTCTCCATCCTCATCAGCAAGGGCTTGTCCAACTTTTTATTGTGTGTGTGTAATTGTGTCTATGCAAGGTAAATATACTTGCATCTTATTATAACATGGTTGAAAGGAAAGCTGTTTGCAAAGGTGATGCACGAAAGCAATTAATCACTTACAACACTAGGAAAGAAAGTGCTATTGTAACTGGGTGAAACCAAATCACATTTTGCCTCATCACTAAAAGTTTTTCTATGGGTAAAAAATCCTAAGATTAAGGTGAGAGGCATCACAAGAAAATAGTTATGATGTGTTACATCATAACACCAAATATGAATGATTTGATACACAAGATTCAGATGGGAATTCGTTGAAAACTTTTTTTTTTTTTTTTTTTTGTTGATGCTATATAAATTCATTTTTCACACCAACTCTTTCAGAGTTTCTCACGCTGATACCGAAAATTGCTCTTGTTTAAGCCTGGGTTATGCAGACAATGATTATGTGGATTGTGGCATGTTGTATATGGTTGGAATTAACAATCTTTATTTGAATTCAAGGTCTATGTTTTCTCTGGTTAAGTGTTTTTTTAGCTGTCTGTCATTGGAGTTGTGAACAGTATAATCATCACAGGGTGCTTTTTTGATCATGGGCAAAGTCATAGGCAAGGGCTGTCTCCTAACTATTACAAAGTATACAAAAGATTACCTTGACGGGGATAAGAACTCTTTAATTGGATGTTACATGCAGTAACAACAATTGATATGATTGTTGAAAAAAAACAATGAAATTATTATGAAAATATGGAAGAAATGTAGAAGAAAACCGAGAATACTGAGGAATACTGAAGAATATGTTGCCCTGAAATCAGAACAAGAAGTCACTAGTTGAGTTCTCAACCCATTACATAAATGGTGTATTAATGAATCATACATTGCATAACCCCGACACATGGGTCTCAAATAAAACTCGTGCGGTCTCACACGTTTACCTTCCTGCCCCCTTTGCACGTGTAACAACACGCACATACATTATATTCTGCATGGGCATTTTCCCAAACATATACAAAATCTTACTACACAAAATCTCCTAGAGCAAATTCCATACATAAACCTCAATTCTCCCTCACAAAAGTTTAACATAAAAATCTCACATGACATTATCCGTTTCACAGGATCTTGCTACACGTGAGGAACACGTGGTACCTTCTCTGTACCTAAATCTACAACCTACGTATTTTAAACCCAAAGCACACAAAACTACATCATCCTATCACAATAGGGTCCTAGATACTTAACTATAATAATATTTCCTTAGCTAGTATCCTCATTATTTCAATCAACGTCGGCCATTGCCTCAAAACGCTAAGATGAGAGTAGTCCTCCCCCTAAAATGAATCGTAAAACATCCTACTAATACTAAATACAACCCCCCGCCCCAAAAAACTATAATATTTCTTTACGCCAAGACCTTGGCAACAAAATACAAGGTTATTTCCTACTAACCTGAACTAGGACAACTTGTACTTGCTACCCTCTCATCTCCGACACTCAACAGAAAGAAGTTTTACCCAGACCGGAAGTCCCTTATACATGTCAAACTCTCGCGACCGCGAGAGTTGACATTCAAAACTAAAACTCTTAATAATTATGTAAATACACATGACATTTTTTTTTTAAATGTCATGGGTATTACAGTCACACCCCCCACCCCTAAATAAAATGTGTGCTGTTTCCCTAGAAGTGCGACCATTTCCTATCATTACCCTAACAAATAGACTTCAGACCCTCTACCCTTACACATCTGTTTCAATTACTGCTGCACTAAGCCACTTCTCCATCATTTCGTTTATTGCCCAGTATAAGCAAAATACTACTTTTGAGGGATTTCCCTGATCCGAGCCTAAAAGATTTTTTATGAATGTTTTCATTGTAGTTATTGCAGGAGACACTATTTGGTCCACAATCAGGACACCATATAATATCTTCAATTTCCCTACTACAAAAAGAACACTCATTTCCTGCAGGACTAAAACTTTCTATCCTGACTTCCACCATTTCATCGCGTATTCCCTGCCACACTTCAGCTTCACAAATTTTTCTCTTTTTGTGGCTGCTTTCTTCAATTACATCTGGTATATCTACTAACACTGCAAAATGAAGCAAAAGTACAGGTTGAATTAATGACACAAGATGGTTACTAACAGTGTATAATTAAAACTACAATATTGGTAAGTTCCTGTAAGATAAAAACAATGGTGCATTTTAGTGAATGATGTCAGTTAACATGGAATGCCAAATCTTACGATCATTTGGTCCAAGAGTTATTTATTTGTTGAATGCTACTAGAATAACTATAATTTTGCTTGGACCCATTCTCCACAACATGTACTGAAGGATTCATCTAAAAAACACTGAGTTTATCTCACATAAAATCTTGCTGTTCTCATTTCTCAAAAATAAAAAAAGGGAAGAATATCTTTATACTACTTTCCGTCTGTGGAATCTGGTTATTTGCTGGCTGCTCCTGAGGCTGGTTTAACCGACCATTTTGGTTATTCATAAAATCCATGATCTGCTGTCCAGTATATCGCACCCTGCGTCTTACTCTCCGCCCCTTTTCATTTGTGACAATGACCATACCAGCTGGTTTCCACTTTTTTCGACGTGGCATTCTTATTTCCACGTTTTTTACAAAATCTATCGACAAAGCAATGGGAAAGTACCCGTCCTTTAACTCATACAATACGCAGCTGCGGTAGCCCGTTCGACCCCGGTGTACGCAGCAGAGAATGACCGCGAATGAAATCTCGACTGGTATTTTTTAAAAAATTATATTTAATATCCTACATTAACAACAACTATGTGTGATACTACGTTTTAAAGATCATTTAAAATAGATTTACGTGGTGTACATTTTAACAAATATACGTTTTGTTGTCTTGTAGTAAAATCAACTGAAAGACTGTAACTGTATCGGACCGAGAACTCACAAAATGGGGCCGTAGGTCAAAAGTTTGACAATCAGAAAAAATATTTATAAAATATATACACACACAAAAGCACAAAACAGGCATATATTTAATGAGAATATACCTTTGAATTTTAATATTACTTACTGTTTTCTTCTCATTTTCGGTTGTTTGAGTACAAATCCACGTCGAATTGAGTAACCTGCTACGAATGTCAAAATGGCGCTGAAGTAAACAAACCTTCGCGTGGTTTTAACATGGAGAAAATACCCGATTTGGTTGATTTTTTTCAGACTTTAAAGGGAAGTAATCGAAAGAGGAACAATAAACGATGAAACTCATATTTTAAAATGCTTGGATAATAATAATAACAACAACAACGTAGATAGCTATCGAGGATGTTCGTAAACTGTTTAGTACTTATTTCAATAATAGCTCCCCCCCCAACCACCACCACTCAAAAGCTAAAGAGACAAAAATCGAGAATACTACAGGTCTGTTATTTGGAAAATAATTAGAGAAGGTAAAATATGGCATATAAGTAGTACTTCTAACTAATAAGTCTGACTAGTATCGTGATTATTGCGTAGGCCTTGCATTGGTTATAGCATCGAGCAGTCTTTCGATGGTCGCCTTCGCTTTACTTGGCCTTAACCCGACATTTGCATGTCACATGAGAGCAAGGTGGTCTTAAAATAGCTCAGCGCTACTTGAGTGGGCCGCGGTCCTTCACTGCGTCCCGCGGGACCATGCCTTGTGAGCAACCCCTGAAAACCACGAGATCGTTCAGTTGAGCAGGCGTGGACCGGGTGCTCACTTCATCGTCCCAGTCTCCTGAGACATCATCCTCTTTTGATTGCTCTTTCTCATGTCTCCGAGTTTTCTCCTTGCTGACAGTTATCCTGGTCGGCGTGTCGATATCTAACGCCCCCATAGGCAGTAGATAATTCCTGTGTAGAGTCCTCTTGTCGTGTTTCCCTCTTTCGTCATCGACGGTGTACACTGGTAATCCCGGTGACTTGGCAACCACGACATATACTGTCTTTTCCCATTTGTCTTCGATTTTTGAACCGATTCAATGCCCTAGACACCTTACTAACGCACGGTCTCCTACCTCTAACTCAGCAGCATGGGCTGATTTGTCGTAATGAACCTTGTTACGGAAACCCATCTTCTCCATGTTGGTGACAGCTTTATTGTAGGCATTAGAAAGTTCTTCCTTGAAGTTTCGTATGTATTGCCTAGTACTTCCTTTCTGCCTTCGATTTAGCTCTGTTCCAAAAGCTATGTCCACTGGTAACCATGGGTGACGGCCAAAGAAAAGATAGTATGGGCTGTACCCAGTACTCTGATGAATACAACAATTGTAGGCATGAACTACTGCTGGTAGGTTTCTCTTCCAACTTGCCTTCTTGTCATCTTCTAGACTACGTAACATATTCAAAAGGGTTCTATTCCATTTTTCCACTGGATTCGAACTTGCATGGTAGGGACTGGTTCTGATCTTCTCTATGCCTACAATCTGACAAAGCTCCTTTATGAGTTGTGACTCAATGTCACGCCCTTGATCTGAAAGTATAGTCTTGGGGAATCCATACACCATGAAGAAATTCTTCCATAGAGTCCTAGCTACTGTCTTAGCTGTTTGGTCCTCCGTACAAAATGCCGCTGCAGACTTCGTAAAGTGATCCATCACTACTAGTATGTTTTGCTTTTGGTTTTGGATCGTGAGTATGGGGTGCTCAGTTGACAGAAAGAAACTGTATTAAAGCATGATCATTTGACGCTGATGGAAGGTCTATAGTAGTGACATGTTGTTTTTTTTTATATAGCGGCACATTTCCAAACAGTGACAACAAATACAAATAGCACAATCAATGAAAGAAATGCAAAATAATTCACAAAAATATCAATCATACACATTAACATCATCAAACATTAGTGCAATTTTGTGACACAATCAATATAAAAAGAAATCAGTGCCTACCTGTGCACTAAATTTCCGAGTTCAGGCGAGTTTCAGCGACGTCCACAATCCGCTTTTAAATTGTTTGTGTCTATATTTAGGCCATCTCTAGGCCCATAGCTCGCCATGGGAGTTAATTAGTTCTATTAAATGAATGGTCTGGTCCTCGCTGAGGTTCGCCAGAGGCCCTGTTGCTTTCACAGCCATGATCTACAACTTTAAGCATGCGTGGAAAAGTAGAACAGGTTCTACAGCACGAAGCAGGCCGCAAGCTAAATCCAAGCAGGCTTACTAAGTCGTTTGGGGATAGCTTGCAGTGTTGGTCACACAGCAAGCAGGAAAAGCAGGGTTGCTTTGGAAAAGTTTCGTGCTTTTGGCTTCTTGTGTGCCCGCCTCTTAAGCCTAGGGGGCATTTTTGCCCATAACATCATATCAAAAACAAACACCCAATAACAAACTAACATCCAACAAATGGTGACAATATGGCAATATATATATGAGGACATAAGACAAAACAATATATCTATATAATTTACTTCAACCGTGGTAAAGCAATTTGAATCAATTTGCATACATTTATAAGTATTCTGTTGGATGTAATATTCATCAGCCGATTAAATTTTAATTCATTTGGATGATGCACAAAATAAACAGGAAGCAGCACTGTCTTGACAAAGTAAACAAAGAGTGAGCACAATAATAAGCCTAAGTTAACACAACAAGAGCACAATAAAAAAATGCCAAAAGCCTGTTCACAAGAAATGACACAGGAAATATTTTCAGTCTTACTTTTGGCCTTTGGGAATTCTGTTAATGGAACTTCCAGAGAAGTAGTATTAGTCCCATCTGTAACAGATTAACCACTGCTTTTATAAGAACAGCCAAGGCAACAAACTGATGAAATTCAGTATTGAAAAAACCTGAAACCTAGTGAAATGTAGACTCAATTATACCCAAATTCAAAATAATTTTACACTAACTCTTACACCTTGATTGTATGACTAATGTACTGAATGCAGGCCCTGCCGTGCAATGGATAACTATTGCATTCATATACTCCTCTCGCATTTGCCCACACACACCTAATTACAACACATTCAATAAAGATGCTTCAATACTAATCAAAAGAATATAATTAATACATGAATATATATATATGTCATACATTAGTGGCTACACAAATCATGAAACTTAAAACTTATCTATCAGGCGTTTCTTCATGTCACTGTTCTCCTGGTGATGATTCCACGGTGCACACTTTCACCAAAGTTCACAATTTGGAGTTCATAGATTCCAATGTTCGCAAGTTCACTAAAGGTAACAATAATACTCCAAGTCCCTCAGACACTTGCACGTCTTCTATAAGACGGACCCTCTGTCGGCCACTCTCTAGCCAGCCGCCCGGAAAAGTGAGGTTTCTACCTCTGTACCAGACTTGGTTTTTTTCTTTCTTCCGGTCACCTTGGACATGTACAAAGGGTCTAGCAACATTACTAAAGTTGATCGCCTCGTGCGACACCCTGTTATCCCTGACGATCACTCCTGAAGGTCTGGTACCCTCTGATCTTGAAGGGCTTTTCTTTTTGTAGGTGAGTTTCCTGTATACAGCAGATGTTAATGCTGTTCTGGTGCAGAAACTGTTCTAGTTCTGTCTTCTTATTGGTAACCCCTTCTGCATTCCAATGCATGATGTTAATGTTGGGGTTGTCCTTGGCTTTGGTTGTACGCTGGCCAGTCGCTTTCCTTCCTCGTCCCCTGGCTCCACGAGACGAGTTGAAGGGACCTCCAGTAGCTGAGAGTGGGCTCCTTTGAGGCACGGAGCCCGGCACTGCACCTGCCTGGCGGATCTTCACAGGGTGAGCACCATTTCTGTCAATTCTGTCTCCAAGTGTCATATTGGGAGTGTTGCATAGTGATGTGGTTGTTTTGGAGTGCGCCTTGCGGCCCACCACCTCCGACTTCAGCACTCGTGGACCACTCTTCGACCTGTCCAACATGGGTGACCCTGCTAGGAGCTGATGCTCCTGTCGGCATAGCTCTTAGGGTCATCGAGACAAGCAAGCCCCCCGACCGCGGCAAGGTGGTGATCCAACCCCCTGTTATTAACTGGACTATTTATGTCCCCTGGCCGTGCTTAGAGTTTCACCGCTGTCGACTGGCCACCGGTGCTGAATATGACAGCGAGACAGCTGCCACGTCAGCTGTGCCCGATGTGGTGCCAGTTTCACTAGTTTGCGGCTAGTTTTCCCCAACATTAATAACAGTAGAAAATATATTTTCTACAACGACACAGAAAGAAGAGAATGAGTGGGTGTAAACAAAAAAAATCATGTCATGATCAGCAAGTTTAAAGGTATGAAAAATAGCAAACATATCTATATTGTATGGCAGTGTTACAGCTAGTAATCTATTATGTGAATGTAATGCATTTCATGTTTTCATCAGCTTTCGCTGTGATTTGGAAATTAGCATTGTAGTGGTACAGGGAAAGCACCAATCTCAAGCTTTCGTAAAATATAATAAGGTACTCCATTACTGATTTATATAACTAATCAATGGCAGTGACTCAGGCCTACACATTACAATGAGTATTTTATAGGACAAGTGCCTTTATAGGACAAGATCATTAGATCTGCCCTAAGGACCACAGTTCTAGCATGTGCTGTTGGAGTTCTATGTAAATGTAATGTTTGGGGTAATGATGGTGCTCTGCAAGTAAAACAAAAATTTTAGGTACAGCCAGTTATAATTTGTTTAATGTCCACAAAGGGGCTTACTACATGGCTGTTCTCAAAACAAATAAAAATGCAATTAACCGTAGAAAGAACCAGATGAGAAGAAAAGTGCTTCACTATTCTAAGTAGGTTGTCTTTTATATTACATGCATCCTTTATTTATCATTCAACATATTTTTGAAATTTTACGGCACATGCACACTACATATGTACATAAAATGTACTGAAATTTGTAACCCGGACACAAAGGTTACTAATAAAGAAAAAGTTAAGTGATAATACAATACCCATTAAAGATATTATTTCATAATAACATATCATAACAATCAAACAAGCAATACACCTCCACAAAGTTTAAAGTGCATGTAGAACAGATGCACTTCAACAAAGCATTTACAACAGAACTTCCTCTAATTAGAAGAAAAGATTTACAGTGAGCTACAGATGAGTTATTTAATCTAGTTTATTCTATAGACCATGCCCAAGTTGTTAAGTACCTGGTGACGGTGACTTCACAGTCAAGGATTTGTAATAGTTCCTTTGTGGTCAGCCTTCCAGGGGGCTTCAAGGCCATTAAGGATGGGGGAGTTCCTTCTATAATGACTTACCCCTTTCTGACCCTCTCATAGGGAAATTGGTTCAGACCAAGTTCTGATTCTGTTAATATAAAATCCTTGTCAGTACAGTCACGCAATATTTCTGTTACCTGTAAAATCACAATATCTGGTGACAAAAAAACCAACACAAAACGAATATGTTACAGCTACTACCCTTACATAATGTGCAAAGCTTATACTAAGTTTGTGATTGTTTTCATCACGAAAGAGGTAAAATAGGTACTAGAAACAACACCTCCGGCAGCTCTTGAAACAAAATATTTCACATACTTGCAATTTTTGACATTTTAGCGATGACTTTAACACAAGTCTCGCAAGTCCTGAATGTCTGCCTGCTTCACTGCACGACAAGTAACTTGTAAAAATAAACGTGATGACTAGGTACTTCAACACACAGATTTTTGTTCAACACCTTAAAGATCAGACACTTGAAATAAAGAGACAATACCAGTACTCTCATTTTTAGCAAGCAAAGAATGAACTAAGCCTTGCATATCAATGTTCTGTTTAAACATTATGATTATGCAACATTCTTTTTTTAATAAACAAAATGTGAACATTTCAATATTCGACATTATACATATCTTTTATGTAAAACACAAAACAGTAATAGTTGAACATGTAAGATGACATTCGACATGTACTATTGTGCAGCTTTCCGGCTAAATGCTTCATAAGTGAGCTGACGAAGCTGGGGTTCTTGCTAATACCTTTTAGGCTGCCAAATTCAGTGAAATAGGTGGAATCGTTCTTGCACACGATCAGACACACCCGCTCTAATTGCAGTGTGTCATAATTATCAGCTTTAGTAGACTATGTCCAAATGAACAACATATCTAAATTGAATAATCCAAATGTCATCTATTTTGAAAGAAAATAAAACGCATCTAACTGTTCATTTTTCCATCGTCATGGAAAAAACAACTAATAATCTATCTACACTTAAAAACAAAACATAGCACGAAAGTGTAATAATATTGATTACTTACCATATTATTGATGTTTTTCATTATTGTTTTAACATCAATATTTTTCGTCCTTTCGGCAAGAGCCTTACATTCATATTATTTTTTGGAGGCATCTGGCACTCTTCTCCATTCGTTGCCCCATTCTGAAAGCCACCTTGTGAGTTGGCTGGGAACACCAAAAAACACATACACACTCTACTGCAAGGACATTGTCAAACAGATGATATGCACTCAAATACATTTCTGAAATTAAACACAGTCAGCTGCCAGGAACAGAAGGATTCATAATTAATTAAATACTGCTTAAGTCAAGCAGACCGAAAGTAGAGAAAAATATTCAAAATATTCAACCAGGATTGTGCACCGAGAGCTTAGTAGAATTTATACATATACGCAATTTTGTCTAGCCAATTAAAAGCCTTCATTATCATACAATACACTCAGGCATCACCTGACATGGGAATAATCTGAGATTACTGAATCCATCCCTAAAGCTTCTCATAACACTTTAAATTATTATTAACTTAATAATAATATGTGATGATGATAAGCCTGAATCGCTATGTAGATGAGCCCGTAGAACGGTAGAATACTACAAGCAGCCTGTAGGCTGAGATACATTCATCTTATGAACATGTCTTTTTTAGGCATTGTGATTATGCAACATTCTTTAAAAAAAACAAACAAAAAAAAAACAAGTGTAAATCTCAACATTCGACATTACACAGATCTTTTATGTAAAATACAAAACAGTAATAGCAGAACATGTAAGATATCATTCGACACATACCAATTCCCAGGTTTTCGGCATTTGAATATCCCGTAATCAGGTTGAAGATTTTGGGGGTTTGGCTGAGACCCTTAAGGTTGCCGAATTCAGTAAATTGAATCATAGAGTTCTTTGACGCAATAAGGCAGAGGCCCTCTACTCCACATCTTTTAACTTCCTCCTCGTTTTCCTTCAACAGAGAAAACTGTAAAATGAAATGTTACTATAATATTCACCACAACCAATATAATCACTAATGTTTCACATAAATGGCTAACGGGGCACTGTACAAATGAGATCTATCTAATCTAATCCTCTTTGTGCATCAGGTTGCACATAAGGCCTCGACCAGAGTCCGCCACTGATGTCGAGCTAACATCAATATTTTTATCATCAATGATATGCACTCAAATACAGTTCTGAAATTAAACACTGTCAGCTGCCAGGAGCAGAAGGATTCATAATAAATTAAATGCTGCTTAAGTCAAGCAGACTGAAAGTAGAGAAAAATATTCAACCAGGATTGTGCACTGAGAGCTTAGTAGAATTTATACATATACGCAATTTTTTGTCTAGCCAATTAAAACCCTTCATTATCATACAATACACTCAGGCATCACCTGACATGGGAATAATCTATGTAGACTTGAGCAAAATACAGTACAAAAGTTTAATAATATTGATTACTTACCGTAGAATGGATGTTTTTGACAATACGTCTTTATTGTCTGTGTCTGGTCGCAACAGAGATAGAAATTTTCCTTTGTTGGTGGGAGCTCCCACAGTCAACTGAGAAAAATATACATAATAAACTGAAGAGATTACTCAGGCAGTTATACTCATGCCTAACCCCCTCATATGACACAAATGTCAGATACACTTCCTCTTACTCTCTTATACACACACACATTCAGACTAGGTACATTTGGGAGATCTGTTTAAGAGTGCTATTGCGGTCAGTAAAAATGACTTGGCAAAGGCACTCTTCTTGGCGACCACTTGCTTCCATCTACGGCCGGAGGGTAGCATTTGAAAATGGCGATGTAGTGGGTGAGAAGGGTCTGTGATGATGCTGACCGCTTTTAACCTCACAGCCCTCATGACTAGTTCACCGTATTTAATTTTTAATTAATAAAAGTTAATAATAAATTAATTTAAAAAGTATAGAGGCAGGTCACAAAAGCAGAAGGAAAAGGGGGGAAATTATATATTTTATGCACTATAATACTACTTTTCATCCTTAGCCTTTTTAGGTTTAATAATTTTTAAATCGTATTTACTGTCGTTCTATCTTGAATTCGGCCTTTTCTATCATCCTCTAAATATTGTAGTCATTCGTGATATGATCCGGTTGAATCGGTATGTTGCCCGCAGTGGTTGCGTGTTGCGCGCAATGGGCATCGGCTCAGCCGAGAACTGTTCATGTTTACTTTTACGTCTAAGATGGGGTCAGATTTTTCTCCAGATTGTGCCTGTGTTGCTTCCTTCCATTTAGCAGCAAGGAGGTCCATTGGTCCCCTTGCTTTTCCCCCAAACAGCAGTTCAAAAGGTGAGAATCCAGTAGAGGAATGGATAGATTCTCTATGCTACGTTTTGGTACGAAAAAAATGAATGATGAAGCATGAACAGGGGAGAGAAACGATTTGGTTGACGATTCTATTCCCTATCTCCCATCTGTCTGTAGCTTGACTCGTTAACGTCCGGAATCTTTGTTGTCAATCTCTCCAGTAACAGAGATACTCCAGTCTCAACGTGTGAACAGGAAAACCCTTTATTAACACTTTGTACATCAGTCCTCACTGTAATACACTCTGGTGGCAAAAAAAACCTCGGCAACTCCTGCATAAAAAGTTCATGGTAACGTTTCAGTACATATTTTTTTTCTAATAAATAGTTGACAGCAACATTGTGTACTTTTGTGCTTTCACACATGATATATACAATGTTCAGGTTATTGCTGACCATCAACAAAAGGACCGGCTGTACTTTGTTTCTAATGTTTATTTATAACAATCTTATTTGACTTACCAAGTTTGTAATTGTTGGTTTTGTGATAGACATCACAGGCAGCAAAAACTGCAGATGGTCGAAATAAGGCCATGTAGAGTGGTAGAGATCATCAGCCCCTGCCCTGCTGATTTTCGCTTGTTTCTTTTTTCGGAGCTCTCTGGAGAATATATTTCGTAAGCTGGCAAATTTTGCCTGAAGTTGTTCCACTGCAAGATATTGCAATAATCATCAATCAAAGCAGTGTGCATACACAAGTCTCAAATCCAAATCTGAGTATATGCAAAAAAGCCCACATTGGCAATTTCTCTCTAGAGATGCAATAAACACATAAGCAATCCCAACGAGCAAAGAAAGAGCAGTCAGATTCTTTAATAATAATATTGTCAACACTACTGTTCATCAAGAGTTAAAGTTCAATATAGGTTTGAGGAACAGCCACAAAATTTCTTTTTTCTTAAAACAATAGAAAAGAGTGCCTAAGGGGGAAATAATCACACGCTCAGACACTACTAAGCTTCTTCCAATAAACACCACATTCAGGGGTAAGGTAAAGGTAGCAGGGAAAGTAAGACAGAATACAGTAGAGACAGAGGCTATGCCCTTACTACATGTGGAACTTTGTAGACCCATGGAACTGAAGGAAGATTCTTTATTGAGTAAACCTTTTGGTTTGTTTCATGGGAGAAATTACAGAAAATAAACAGCAAGCAATATTCCTAATAGCGTTATCAGTGGATACTAACATTTCTTTATGTTTCTGACATGTATTCATTTCATGTCTGTTTCTCATTTATAACTGCACCAGCACTCTTGAGTACTTCACTTACAGTTTCTTGGCGACACTAAGCCAACATTACACCCAGTCCACACACTGCTGGGTGTTTCACCGAAGGCGATCAAGTATTCGTCTAGATCTAATCCTCAATCAGAAGGTCTAGTTGTTGCGAATTCTTGAGAGAAAAAAAAAATCAGAATTTAATCCCAAAACTTATTCTAGATGTCCTTCAGGCTCTCCCTCCATTTCTGTCTCTGGCATTTGAAAGCCACTTACAGGTTATGCTGTCAATGTCAGCTTTTGGAGTGGTGTGCAAGGTTCTTACTACAGCAGTGCACAGAAAGAAGTCATAATGGGAGGATGTGAATATAGATGCATTTGTGAAGTAATAAATTTGTAAATGAAGTGAAACTAAAAATTTTGACTCGCTAAAAAAACTTTACAGACTTTTGTACATGTCAAAGCAGTCCGATAAAACTAACCATGCACCAATTAGGACTCCTCTTATCTGAATTGGGTGGAATTGTTCTTCCCTTTTACTCCACTGAAATTGTAGGTTAAGGCAAGCTCTGCACTAGATTTTTTTTTTTTTTTTTTTTTTTTGTATCACTAACATGCTGATTTCCTGCACTGTGGGACATCGTCGCGGGCCATAGGTTGGGCATCCCTGCATTATGCAATATCACTATTGTAGCCGTTGCTTCCAAAAGTATCGTCGTCGTTGAGGACAGCGCTGCTTTCCATCCCTTCTTTTCCCTTTAAATCAATAATGGCATACTTATGTTATTAAGTAGGACTGCCGCCCATATGGGAAATACTTTCGGAAGCAAAAAGGCAGGAGTAACCCCATTCTGCAGAAATCATTGTTTTCTGTTTATGTTCAAAGTGCATATCCTGTATTAGATAAACTGAAAAGCTTTATTATGTAAGTAGTGAAAAACATATCTCCTCTTACATGTGTCACCTAGGCCCTGACAGTTCATTGAAGCTAAAATAATTAGTGAGTTTGTGCTCATGTTGAAGTAATTTTAAAGGAACATTAAGCAGCACATAACATTAATTGGTAGAACTTTTAAATTACAGTGAAGAGCACTGTAGTCAATACAAGCATTCCATAGATGAGCCTTCATTTGATGATCATAACCTGATTTGTAAGTATTTGGTGGCAAAAGAACAGATGGAAAATTTAAAAAGCATAACAAAGGACATACACAGACGAACAAAAACAGATGAATGAACATGTAATTTACTTATTGGGGACATTGGTGCTTTCCATCCCTTCTTTTCCCTTTAAATCAATAATGGCATACTTTTTCAACCAAAATCAATCCAAAATCATCTCAGAGTAAAGTGCACTTTCTGATTTGCTACCAATGTCGCAATATTCTTGTGGCAGCTGCCCTCAGATAGTCACATACAAACATTAGTACACATAAAACATTTGAGTTTTTTTGTAACATGCAAAGTTCAAAAGAATTTTTTTCACACAGCATTAAACATGCTTTGAATATACTTCCCAGTCTCAAACTTTACAAACATGTGTGGAAAAAGATCCCACGTTTCTTCTGGTTCCTATGACCGACTTTATTGGGCCAGTAGAATTTCTGGCTCTCACTTTTTTCATCCAAAATCATCTCAGATTAAAGTGCACTTTCTGATATGCTACCAATGTCTGAGTATCCTTGTGGCAGGTGCTTCAGCTTTTTAGCTGCCTTCAGATAGTCATATACAAACATTAGTACACATAAAACATTTGAGTTTTTTGTGGCATGCAAAGTTCAAATGAAATTGGTTCACACTGCATTTAACATGCCTTGAGTATACTTACCAGTCAATAATTGCACACTTTTTGCATTAAAAATCACCTGTATGGTGTGGTGCTTGTCATTTAGTGAACTGGACATCAGCACGTAGTGGGGCATTTACACAAGGAAAAGTCATCTTACCGTCCCAGACACCTTTTCTTTTGCAAACATTCATCACACCCATAACAACTTTTGTGACTTTTTCCTTGCTCGACAAAGGCTCTAGCAGGTGTGTCACAAATAATACATGATTATGGATAATGATACTTTTGCAGCTACTCCCGGAAGACAGTTATAGCCTTCCTGCAGAACGCACATCTCTGTAACAAAATTCTGCAAATAATCTTAAACATTACTTGGTTTTTCTTTGCCACGGTAAAGTAAAATAATAAAAGAAGCAGTGACAGAAGGACCAGAGACTCGACCAAGGATGGGCTAGAACCGAGTCCCTGATGACTTAAAAAGTGGCAAGCCATCAATATTAACTTGAAGCATTAGATGGCAACTACCTAAATTTAAATTCAGACCTGAAACGGCATCAGTCAGTGAATTCAAAATACCTAAATGATGATAAGAACCAGATCCAACAGCTTTTAGTAAGTAATCTATGGCGTTTTCATTAGTGTTCTAGGGTCTTTTGGACGAGATGGATGAAATTGTCACAGTAGAGACAAAAGTTCTCCAACTGCTGTCATAGAAATGTTTTTTGACACCCATGAGCTCAGACCGATGTGTAGCTTTTCTGACTGATCCTCATCATCAGAATCCTTCATTTGACTTGCTGTTACAGCTCTCAGAGGCAGAAGTCTCCTCTGGTGTATCAGTCTCCGAAGGAGGCCCCAACTATATACAAGGTTCATAGGGTCCTTACAGGTCCTTACAAGTCCTTACATAGAGAATTTTTGCCGTAAGGCCTTATAAGTCCTTATATTTGCCATGCGGTCCTTACAAATCTTCACACAGGTCCTTACATTTTCTCTGTGACCTCTACAATGAGGTTAATATACTTAATTTTGGGAAAGAGGCTTTAACCCTTTGAGGACCAATTCAATTCAATTCAACTTTATTATCTCAACGAGGAGAAATTGCAAGACGTAGTGAAACAACTGGCTTATAATAAAAACTTAATTCCAATCAAACCAATAAACTATCATCTCACACAAACACCTACAATCCATGTAAATAACCCAACTAAATAAGACAGAAACATCACTAAAACTATATTCACAAAAACACACACCCACACCCACACACTCACAAATCCTTACAGCACTTATTAAGCAAGACAACAGACTTATTTATAAAACTATTCCTAGAACGGGCAGTGGATGCTCTTGGAACATTAAAACGTCTCTTGGACGGAAGAAGATTATAGTACTGTGCTAACACGTGTACTATCTTTCACAATCACTCTCGCTTTCCGTACTACTCGTCTTTCATACAACTTACTCAGACACTCCTGTTTCTCCCCAATCACACTCACACTCACAGCTCTATCTAACACATTCCTATTACTAGCCCTCAATCCTCCATACCAACATAAAAATCCAAATGTCAACACAGACTCAAGAAAACATCTATAGAAAGAACTTAAAACCTTTTTGTTGACATTCAGGGAACGGAGACATTTATCCCATACGTTTAAGTTGACATGCATCAAACACTTTCTTAATAATACAGTATGTAAACAGTTCAAGTGATGTTAGTGAGAAAATCTTTAGAATTCACATAGTATTTTTGGTGGAAGTTACCCTAAATAGTACCGTAGCATAAATAAATAGGGTAGGATTTGATATATCGAGCAAAAAAGACCTCAATGTGGCTGGAGTTCAACAGGCTGCAAACCTACTCTACTCTTGCATCTACAAGTTAGCTGTTGGGCTGCAAGTTATTTGTTGGGTAGTGAATAATTTCAATGTGGGTAAGGTATGTTGTAGGTAAAATACTCATGTTATTTTGATGGATCTGCTACTGCACTTGGCATAGATACTGTCACAGTTCACATGGTTATCAGCCATTGATATGACAAAAAAGTTCTGTATATTTTTTTTTAAAGGCCAAGGACTTGTGTATAATCTTTTAGTTAGACCAATGATAGTGGTGTAATTGTACAGGATAAACCAAGACTGAAGGAAAGTTATTGGGTCTGGCATGTTACTTGAAAATTGTGGAGACAAAAAAAAAAAAAACAGTTTCACTTGAAATTTGTCATTGTACAGTTTATCATTTGCCCAGTGGAATGTCACATATTTGCAAGAAGCTGGCTTCTGCTGACTTTGATTGTTGAAGGTAGATGATGTCGGGACCATGATGCTAAGCATGTAGTACTCAGGGTCATTAACTCATTTCAGTTTTTATAATGGTGGGCAGAATGCTGTCCCATATGTCATTTGGCATTGCACAGATTGTTTTATTCATGCAAGATGGTTGTGTGAATCAATGGGCTGTGACTGTGATGTAGATGAAATTTCAGTCTTGTAATCAAGCTAGTACGATTGCCATTTTTGTTTTTGGCATAAAACATTATAAGAAATTTGTTATTTATTTCTTAATGTATATCAGTAAATTTCTCAAATAAAGTTATTTAAGCCATTGTCAGATTTTTAACAAAATGGATTTCAAAAGATATTATGACTGTGTGTGGGTGTGTGCACGCATATGTGTTTGTGTGAATCAATGTGTACATTTTTAGTGCCTTGCCTCCAGCCGTTTTAAGATGATATTAAAAGCGGAACCTCACCGTTCTTTGATATACCACACATCAAACAATAACGATGATAGTCACTTGTACTAAGCCGTTTCTGTACACAAGGCAACTCATGCATGCAGCACAGTGTGACTAACATGCTCTTAAGGTGACCATATACAGTGCCATTAAAGGTAAAGATGCTGTTACTCTTTTTCTAACACGTGCAATAAAATCTCCATACACCGCACCTCCGTCATAATAGTCTGAGACCCACCTGTGTGCGGCTTGCCTCTGTCGACCTGATGGGGGACAGTCACGGTGACCTGCAGGAGAAACAGTTCAAGTGCATGAGGGAGGGACATCCGCACTGACAAAAATAACGACGTTAACAGTTCTGGGCATGGCCAGGCAGGGTGAGTGGGAGGTCCACCTACATCAGTGAAGTTCAGCTCGAGAAGGTTCCAAGTGTCAGTTGAAACCAGGTGCGACCGGGGCGTTCCCCCTCTCCCTGCAAGAGGGAAAAAAAAGTTAAACAATTACATAAAGCCTTCAATAATGGATATGTTCTGATTGTGAAATTGAGGCTTAAAACCTTCAACAGTTAATGAATCATCAAGCCAAGGCGTAAAACTTTTTTTTTTTTTGAAAGTTATATCTACATTCATGTACCATCAAAAATGATAGCTATTAACTCCTGAGAAAACATTGACATTTTGCATGGGATGTCTTAGAGCTGTTACTGAAGGCAGGGTAAATAATAAACTCGCTTCTTCGTTTTTTCGGAAAAGAAAACAATGGAAAACCTTTAGTTCGAGAGTTGACAACGCGGCGCGGTGCACCATGAACCTCCCGGCGTCCTCCGCCAACGACAGTCGCTACAGGAGGTCGTGGCCGCGGTCAGCCTGGCTTCACTTTGAAAATGTGAATAAAGCAACCCCAGAACGAGAGAGAATCTCTCACATCCAGTTCTCAATAATTGGGTATTTCCTAAAACATTTTTGAGAAAATATTCTATAGACTCACGTGTCGACGATCATATTAATTGATCCATCAAACAATTCCCTCTCCCCATCTCTGATCTATGTGTACATAAATACAAAACATTTATTTAACAAAAATGTTTCAAAACAGAAACAAGAACGAATAAAGCTGACACAGCCTGACAATCCGTGAAATAGTTTCGAGAAGTTTATTGAGCAGACTGTCTTCAATGAGTTGTGTTGCCCTGTCCCGTCGCATTTCTTTCCCTCCTCTTTAAGGACAATTTTGTCTCCACATACGCAAAGATATTAATAAAGCTTTGAGTTCTTAACCAACTTGTCATCACCAGCTGTTGTGGTCATGGATAATGTACTTCCTAATTGACGGCAGGTTTCCAGTTAACCCCGAAAAAAAAATCCGCAGCAACAGCAGGACTTGTAAAAACTGGAAATCTTTCTATTAGCTATTTTAAATATTTGACTATTTGCCATTCAATGAAATCGAAATTGCATTTTTTTTTAATAAACATGAGTGAAAAAAATTTTATTATCTTTATAGATAACAGATGTTCCGCTGCCACTTATCAATGACTCCATCATATTCAAAGCGTAATCACAATAATTACATTACATACTATAATAAACTTTTTTTTTTAACAAAAAGCTTACTTGTGCATTAATAGACCATGATACAGCATGCAATAAAATTAAAAGATCTTAGCTCCAGGAAAAATTTCCTGAAGTAGATGTCAGTATTTTCAACAAACAATGAAACGATATGTATGCCAAGAAGACTTGCCTTTTTTGAAGACAAAATAATTGTTTTATGAAATTAAAGAAAGAAATCTGTCACTCGCGCGGCGCGCACCCACACACACACACACACAGACATAAAATATGGAATAAAATAATTTTGTCTGTCGATGGATGGATGCTGCACACGCAGGTTTTGAAGCATGGAGTTGTTGTTAATCAGCGTTCAAACAGCAGATACACGATCAATGAAAACAACGATGATTGGTGATCGTGAGGACATTCGTGCTTCAACGACAATAATTCACATACACCGACAACATATGTTGAAATACAAATAAATAAGAGAGCGAGAAAGTTCTGTAGATGCGAGGTGGTACGATGATAGTAAATAATGGATAAGGTAATACGGGGAGAGGGGTTCATGGCACTGAAATCTTGTCAAGTGTGAATAAATCTTAACGAATCTTGAGGCCAGCCTTGGGTATAAAAGTAAAGCCACATCATTCAGTGATGAGTTAACATGAAGCCCAAGCACCTGGCTATGTAAAAGCCATTCCTCCCATTGCTCGAAAGTCAATCACTCGTTAGTGAGAAGTGTTTACTGCTTTTGTTTAGTGATTCCAGACTTGCCAACAATATGGCGTCGTATTTCCTGAAGAAAAATTCTCCTGTCAAGACTGTGGAAGGTAAAGTTCGTGAAGTGGAACATGATGATACAACTGATGCAATTTGCTTAAAGCTTTTGCAGAATATCTGAGAATATTTTTTGGCAAATTACGATTTTTAAAAACTGTTTCTAAGAGGTTTCCATATCTGTCCATATCTCTCTTACTTTATGAACAAGAATATGCACAATGGTAAATAAAGTTGGTAACGAGAAATAGCCAACTGTAGCCTATTGACAGCCAGCCACGAAAGTGCTTGTCATAGGTACAGAGGTGAGAGGAGAAAATCTGTTGCACTAAAGAGTTCATTAGTTAGGATGAACTTGAGGGGAATGTTTTAACTTGCGGTGGGAGGGTTTGAACACTGCGCACTAGCCCAGTGTAAGAGGTGAACTCTATTTTTTTTTTTTTTTTTTTTTTTTTTTTTTTTTTGGTCAACAAAATAATCTACCCTAGTAGACAGCTAAGCGAAAACATCCACTAATTGTGTAGATAATTATCTACTTTATGCAATTATAAAAGCAAATGGTAAAACGACGAGCAGAACGGATACCACAGGCGAGGTCACCTCGAGTTCTTCAGAGCAGACCGCAGACCCTGCGCGTCCTGCCGTCGAGAAGCAGTCAAGTGAAACTGCGGTCAGCATGGTGACCCCTTCACCCCAGGAAGGAGAGACTTCTGGTGTAGTCTGTTCTCCAGAGCAGACCGAAGACCCTCCCTCTTATGACAGGAACAGTGTGGCGGTGAGTCTGTAACGCCAAGAAAAGTTCATTTGAATGCTGACATAAAATTTTGGCGAGATTCACAAACCCAGATGTCATTTTTTGTATAAGTAACCAACAGCCAGCTTTTAACTTACTAAGGTTAAAGTCATTTGCAGAGATCAACCTATGAGAATATAGACAACGCTGTGGCTATAGTTGGTATCGCCGCCATCACGCCAGGGGCTGAGAACATCCGGGACTTTTGGAGACTTCTCAAGAACGGCGAAAGCCACATCACGGACGTCCCGGCCTCCAGGTGGCATATCGACGCCTTTTACGACAGCGACCCCCTGAAACCAGGAACAGCCTATGTCAGGAAAGCAGGCTTTGTCAAGGAGTAAGTCCATCATAAAGAAGACTTATTTTACTGAAATGTTTCTCAGTGACACGTTCGCGCACACATTCTATTGTTTCAGCCATCTGAAGATTCGAAGTTCATTTTGTTTTAGTGCAGAGAAGTTTGACAACGCCTTCTTCGGAATCAGTGAATACGAGGCAGCTTCTATGGACCCCCAGCAGAGCCTTCTCCTGGAGTGCACTTATAGAGCTCTAGAAAATGGCGGCATTACCCACATCTCTGGCACAAACACTGGCGTCTTTGTAGGTAAGTGGATACAAAACTCTACTCACAAACAAGTAAGAGTCGATGGTGTTCAAGATGCCAATCAGAACGTCATGTAGGACATAAATAACACTAGTGTCATAAACTGAATGACGATTAATCTGTCCGCCAGATAATCAAAGAGATGCCGCCATTTCAGTCACTCGTCATAATTGTCATTTTATTCCACAGTGGTTAGCCTCAGTCTTTACTTATACCCCGTGCCATGTTCCTTAATGTTTATGTCAGACAAAGTAGGACTTGGTGGTTTGCAGGAGCAATGACGTCAGATCACGCCGTTTTTTATCCCGCGGGGTCACCGGAAGTGGACAGCTACACGGCTACTGGGGTCAGCAGCTCCATGCTAGCGGCCCGGGTATCGTACGTGTACAACCTGCTGGGTCCCTCCATGGTCATCGACACAGCCTGCTCCTCGTCACTCGTGGCCATCCACCAGGGCATTCAGGCCATCAAGAACGGTGAGGACTGGAAGACAGAAACAAATGTCATAACCATCCTTCTGTCTCTCCGTCCCTGTGAAGTCCAGCTGTGAATATTTTACTTAGTTGTATTTATGTTCCCTGACGACAAACTTCTCATTCGCTTCATTTAAATGTTTATAGACGTAGCATCGAGGAGAGACATAAAGTTCTGAATCTTGTCTTGTAGAACCCGCTGTGTATACGCCGAGTCTTTCCTGCAGGTGACTGTGGCATGGCCATCTGTGGAGGGGTCAACTACATTGGCGCACCAACCATGTTCGTCCAGCTCTCCAAAACAAAGATGTTGTCTCCCACCGGTCAGAGCAGAGCCTTTTCAGCTGATGCCGACGGTTATGTCAGGGGGGAGGGCTGTGGGATTGTGGTCCTGAAACGCTTGAAGGACGTGAGTGTTGACTGGAGTGTTAGGATTCCAGAACTTATTTCAACTTCGCCTTTTGGACACAAAAGTGTTTACTGATAATAAAAGCTCGTTGAAGGTACTTCACTTGTCTGCATCAATCTTATGCATACATGTACACATCTATGAATGTTCGCGCACAGACTTACATTTGTTCATTCAAGTAAGAGCAAATATCAACCAAAAACTTTTATTATTTGAATAACAATGAATAGCATAGGTAACCGGAGACATGGTGTAAACGGCTTCGTATCTAGGTTGTTGAATAAAAACATTGACTGCTAACTTATTCGATTTTTCAGGCACTAGACAACAACGACCGCATCTGGGCGACCGTGGTGTCAGGGGTCAACCAGGACGGACACACGGTGACGCCAGTGACGGCTCCCTCAGGGACACAGCAAGAGAAGCTGATGACAGACATCTACACCAAGTACGGCGTCGACGTCTCCAGGCTGGACTACATCGAGGCTCATGGTAGATGTCACTGTTTGTTGTTTGTATATGCAAGTATTCTATATAACATGCATAATTTTACGTATTACAAATATTTCATTATGCACAAAAAGTTATTTAATATTCTATTGGAAAGTCTTCAATGTGGTGCCCGCATAGTCAGTTGTAGTCGGAAATAAACATCCATCTGTTTTTACAATGACACATTGCGCATACAAACTTACAATAATATTAAACTTATTTTATTTGTCTATTTAGAAGTAATGTCAGAAGAAAATATACGCTACATAATTTATTAAATACAAAAGTAGATTAAAATGCTACTGTTACACTTACATTGGACAAGATAATTTTTTAAGAAAAGATGTACGCCCTTGGGTACCAGTAACACTTGGATGTCAGCAAGTAAAAACACTTCCCACAGGTACAGGAACGCAAGCAGGAGACCCGGTCGAGGTGAAAGCCCTAGGGAAGTTTCTCATGGCGATGGGCCAGCCCCGCACTCGCTACATCGGTTCTGTCAAGACTAACATCGGTCATCTAGAGGCAGCCGCTGGTGTCATCGGTGTCATCAAGGTTCTGCTGATGATGAAACATGACACTATTGTCCCCTCCTTGCACTGCAAAGAACTCAATCCACTCATAGACCTTGACAACCTGGGACTCGTCATTCCCCAAAGTCTTGTCAGCTGGGAAAGTGAGGACAAGATGGCGTGTTGTAACTCTTTTGGCTTTGGGGAACCAACAGCCATGTTGTTCTGAAGGCTTATAATAAGAAATGTTTAAACCCTGTAAAATCGAGTATAAATGTCGTCTGCTTTTCTGGAAAGTCAGAGCAGGCACTGAGAGGGTCGATGGCGACTCTGCGAGAAGTGGAATCCTTGGGAACGAGCGATGCGATTAAAGATCAACAAAACGAAGAAAGTCTTCTCACCAGTGTAGCATATACAAGTTCTGTCAGGCGAGATCATTATTCTTTCAGAAAGGCATATGCTGTTGATGGAGTGCAAGATCTTTTTCAGATTGTTTCTCAATCCATCAATGAAGGTTTACCGCTCCAGCCAACCATGCTCCGACATGTTGTCTTTGTTTTCTGTGGCATGGGCACAACTCGACCCGGCATGTGCAAGCAGATGATGGAAGAGTTCCCTTCCTTTCAAGAGACAATTCTGAAAATTGACGCCATTCTTTCAGATATCAGCAAGGAGAATCCGTGGTCACTGGTAAACAATCTTAGCAAGGAAGCTCCAACAGACGATCCTGTATTCTCTCCCATTGCAATTTTTGCCTGCCAGGTGGCCTTAGTGGCGTTGTGGGAAAGCCTCGGAGTCAGTCCGGACTGTGTGGTTGGGCAAAGTGTTGGAGAGGTCGCTGCGGCCTACACTGCAGGCTGTCTTAGCCTTGAGACTGCTGTCAAGATAATTTACTTTAGGTCCAAGATCCTCTCACAGAGTGTTGGGGGCAAGATGATGGTAGTCAAAAACATCAGCGTAGAAAAGGTTCGAGAAATTCTCCGTGAGTTCGACAAGGCAAGCATAGCTCTGGAGTACAGTCCCTTGGCTTGTGCTGTGAGCGCTGACAGCGACATCATGACAAAAATTCAAAAGAGACTGGCACCTCATCTATACTCCGGAAAACAGCGAGTCCAAATGATTCCCCTCAATGTCCCTGTGGCCTACCACAGTCAGTTTGTTGAATCTTGCCAGGACAACTTGCTCGAGCACTGGAAAACCTTGAGGCAATACCTCCTAAAACATTCTACATTTCTGCGGTAACTGGAGAGAAAATGACCAGTGCTCCTGGTCAGGGTTACTGGGTCAACCACCTTCGGGAACCGTCCTTTTTCATAAGGCAGTTCAGGCCGCGAAAAAAGAAAGTCCCACGAACACCGTGTTCCTCGAGATCGGTCCAAAATCAGTCCTGAAGACACACATGGCAGACATCTTTCCCACTGAGGACGTACCATTGATTGAATCAATGCACAAACCTCCCGAAAAAAACTTTTTTTTGAAGTCAGCTACTTCCCTTTATGAGCTAGGCATCGATGTGAAATGGGCGGCACTGTACAAAGGTTGCCATGACATCGTTGATGCTCCCAGGTATGCATTCGACAAAAAGGTACATTTGAAGCCAACAACAGAGCATGCTTTGATTGCTTCTGGGACTGGAAAGGTGAATCATCATCTTTTCGTTTTCCCTATTTCCAGTACAAACACGTTCAAGATCTTTCTGTCTACTTCCACGACATCTTTCGTCTATGATCACACCGTCAGCAGTAAAATTATTGTCCCCGGGGCTCTCTACCTGGAGGCGGGATTGGCCATAGCCAGCAGATCGCGGTGTGACCCCACCTACCAGCCAGTGGTGTCAGCCACTTTTGTAAGCCCCTTGTCAGCAAAGAAAGACGAGTTTCTGGAACTTGAAGCAAGAGCTGGCGAGGTGTCTGGAGAGACTGTGGATCAGCTGCAGCTGTCAATCAGAAAGGACGAGCGGGATATTGCACACATCCACATCGAGTGGCGCCCAGTCACACACGCAGGTCAAGGCATCATTAACCTGCAACACATCTGTGACAAATGCCCTGTTCTTGTCAAGAAAAGTGATATTTACTTTTCTTTGAAACGTCTGGGGTTTGAATACGGGCAGACATTTGCTTTGTTAGAAAAGGTCTACCGAGGTGAAGGTGAATGTCTTGCCCACATCAATGTCATCTCGAAGGTAGCCAAGGACTTCGTCAGCACGACCATCCACCCGTGTGTGCTGGACGCCATGTTCCAGTCCGTTGCTATCTTAAGCAGCAGCAAAGG
The DNA here is from genome assembly GCF_003073045.1 of Pomacea canaliculata. Classification (NCBI taxonomy): domain Eukaryota; kingdom Metazoa; phylum Mollusca; class Gastropoda; order Architaenioglossa; family Ampullariidae; genus Pomacea; species Pomacea canaliculata. The sequence continues at coordinate 18,555,362 of NC_037596.1, read as the reverse complement.
CACCGGCGATCTGCATTTTCTTCCAAAGGAAGTGAAGGGGCTGAAGGTGTTAAGCGAGCTGAAAACACTCATGTACGTTCATTCTCGCCTTCTCCGTGACGAAGGTAAACGTATAAGCTACAAGCTAACCCTCCTTTCACAAAATGGACTCGTCTTAGCTACTGTGGATGAACTTGCTTTAATCAGAATCAACGTGGAGGATCACTCTGGTCTCCCAATGACAATGGCAATGAAGTGGATACGTGTTTGTAATACATGGGGAGCAGACCTCCCACTCTCTGAAGATGCTTTTATCCTACACACAGAAGCACGTCCTGACAGAAGCGATGTCAAGACTGTCAAGACTATACGCCTCACTGACCAAGCCAGGGTGTGGGACGAGATTCACGAGGAGGTGACGACTCTGATGGAAGGTGCAAGCCAGGCCCCAGCCATAGTGGTTGTGTGTCACACTCAGGTCTCAGAGGACATGACATGTGACGACCTGGACACCATGATGCTCAACACTTGCGGCGCTGTTCACAGTGTACTGAGACTTGCACGTGACCTAAACTATGTCATGCCGGTTTACATCTGCACGTATGGAGCGTGGCCAAAGGTTGAGACGTCCGTGGACCACATCCAGGTGAGCCCGGCCGCGACAGGTGTTTGGGGGATGATGAGAACCGCGCAGGGCGAGCACGTGTACCCCAGCCTCGTCACCGTCGACCTTCACCTCCCGGCTACACACGTGACCTCCACGTTTCTAAGCCTCATGGCCCAAAATCTTTCGAATCGTCGAGAATTTCGAGATAACTCAGAATTTTTAATTACAACAGAAGCTGTTTATGTTAATCGAGTGACTCGCATCGACAAGCACACTAGTGTGCCTTCGCTCAGACACGCACCGTTGAATTTAGACGAAAACTTCCTGGTGGTGACAGATGATGCAGAGGCTGCTTTGCAACCGTTTGCTGTCAAAGTTTCAGCTCCTGCGGACCTCGACACATCCAACGTCCTCATTAATTCTTTCCTGTTTGCTCTACCATCGCCTTCCCTTACGAAAGCCACCATGATTTATAACGAAGACACTGGTGGCTCAAAGCAATACTCGGTGTTTGCTCTCGAGACAGTAGGTCGGAGGGTACAAGAAGACGATGAGGTGACCGTTGCTTGCTGTCTAACTCAGGCTGGAAGTAGGATATCCGTACCTTCAGACACAACTGTGCCAGCTTCACTGATGCCAGGCTATCGACTGGGAGACTTGACAAAGCTCGTTCTTCTGTTTGCGCTGTCCGAGAAAGTGTGCGCTGGTGACGTCACCATATTGACCTCTGAGAGTCACGTGGGGCTAGCACGTGTCCTGAAAATGAAACTGGATTCAAAGGAAAGACGAGTCACCATTGCAGAGTCTCGAAATCTGAAGTCTGTCACTATCCAGTCTGAAACGATTATTTCTTTCTTCCTACTCGATTGTGATGTGACCTCTGCGTTAGTCAAGCGGTGGTCAAAGGCCAAGAGTCTTGTCACGTGTGATGCTCTTCTAACATCCGAAGCAATCACATATCTCACGGCTGTTTGCCCCAAAGTTGAAATCGAATCAGTTGATACACAGCTGCTGTTTCGACCTTTGACACTGGCGCTGATTGTCGCAGACGTGAAGGACTGGCTCACAGAAAAGGATAAAGACACGCTGGCAAGTATCTTTAGACATTTGCATTTCTTAAAAAATTCTGATGCAACGAATTCTGAATTTGATGCCAGCGTTGACAGACTCAGCAACATGCTGACGTTCACAGAACTGATGCCGGGTAGCATGTTCGCCAAAGTTGATTCCCAGAATATGTTTGATGGTAACTCTGTGTACATTGTTGTCGGCGGACTCACCGGACTCGGGTGGATCTGCGTGAAATTCCTCGCCAGACAGGGAGCGAGGAACATCGCAATAATCCAGAGAAGAACACCGTCGGCAAAGCACTGCTCAAACATCGAAGAAATCTCCAGCCAGTTCCACTGTAACATTCGCGTTTTCCATGCGGATGTTACTAGTCTTCGATCTACCCAGGAGGCCTTGTCTTCGGTTGGGAAATCGTTTGTCAACACAGCTTTGAAGGGAATATTTTTTGGTGCAGCCATTCTTGATGACGCGCCATTTTCTTCAATGAACAGAGATAAATTTGACAAAGCTTTAGCACCTAAGGTCAAGGGTGCCTGGAATTTTCATCTTCTGACCAAGCATCTGCCTCTGGACTATTTTGTGATGCATTCCTCCGCAACATCTGTTTTAGGCAACCACGGGCAAGCCAACTATGCTGCAGGAAACGCGTTTTTGGATGGTCTGGCCTACTTTAGGCGACATCTCGGCTTGTCTGCTCAGTCCTTTAGCTGGGGTCCACTGTTGACCGGTCTGCTTGAAAACAATGAGAAGGTTCAGCATAAACTGGAATCTTTAGGCTTTCTCCTTATGACGGAGAAAGAGATCGACGAAAGCTTGTCTCCTTTGTTGATGCTGAACTGGCCACATTGCGGTCCAATGAAAATGGACAAAAACCGATACCTTGACCGGTTGAAGGCCAGTGAATTGGGGCATCTTCAACGATTTCAGTTCTCTGCTTCACCAGACGTGGATCCTACGACCTTTGACATGCACCATAATTTTTCTGCGGCGCAAGCAAAAGACCCGCAGCTCGCCTTGAGGTGTACCGTTCCTACATCAGACAGCTAGCCAGTAGAGTGTTAACGGTGGATCAGTCACTGGTGACACTCGACACCAACCTGGCCAACTTTGGCCTGGACTCTGTGTCCTCCACCATGATAATTGACCAGATCTTCCGCGACACCAACATCAGGCTAAGCGCCGTCACTCTCATCTCAAGCGAGGTAACTGTTCGCACTATAGCGCAGGTCCTCACCGATAACTCGTCGTCCTAGACACATTAGGACACCGAGACAGAAAAAAACAAGAAATGAAATGGTGGATAGGAGTTCTTCAACGATTCTGTGCTTACCCCCCTGAATATATAATTCAACACATATTCTTTTCTGTCTTTGTTCACTTTTCGCACTGACTATTGTTTTTTCTAATTTCTATCCTAAAAAGTCATTGCAATTTGTCTCTACCAGAGTCAATGATTTCTTACATGTTTTTGTTATACAACATTGCCATATATACTTAAGTACTATGTACCTTTATCCAAGCTCAACATGAGGAAATTGTCTTGGTGAATTGGTGTTTGTGTATAATATCAATGTTTCCATACTACTCAAGGGTGAGTGAATAACATTAATCTCTAATAATGGTGATAATTATAATCATTATCTGGAAGATACTTTAGTGCCACTTTTACGTTACCTTATTTTTATGAATAACCTTAAATTCACTTATATATTTACCTGTTTTTCCACATGAAGGATTTCTTGTTAACAGTAATATGAATTTTTTTTTTTTGGTTAATTATACTTAGTGTTGTTTGCTGTCACTTTTTAACCTATTTTCTATTGTTGTCAGTTTATTTAAGGCTATTGTTAACTACTGTTACCACGTACTGTTAAAAGCACAAGGCTGTGGGTGTCTAAGCAACAACAAATAATATTAAAAGTAGTGGTTTGTAAATTGATACACTTACATGTCCAGTTTAAAAGCAAATGTTTCACCAGGGTTTTTTTTGTTTACGACAAATGTTATTTCTTTTTTGATGGTGTATATGTAATACGTTATGTGTCAATCTATGTAGATATGACCTTTTGTAAATAATATTACATGATGTATTTTGTTCGTGTAAAACACAGGCAAACGCTTTTCATGGAGTAAATAAGCAAATGAGAAAGCCTATCAGAAGTGAATGAGTAAATCAGAATAAAAACGAAGATTGCAAGAAGACAAAGTATGGTGGACCCTGCATCATAGAGCTGGTGATCATTGTTCCACTTACTTGGGAGGCACGGGGATGCAACATGTGTACTTATTGTATACTTTGGGTTTACTTTCTATTAGGTACAATGAACACTTATTTGTCATTGTCATTAGCTGCCTGTCACTTGACTGTATGCTAACAGGACGGTGGATTCACATTAAATTTCACGTTGAATGTTGATTGTTCATTGTACGGAATTATGAACCAGATAATTAGGTGCTGGAAAATTTAGTTTTAACAACATTAGTGGCTTAGTGTTAGTGTCACCTACAAATGTTTCTCAGCTCATGAGAATTGCGCATCCTTTCAGCAAAGAACAGCGTTGCCTTAGGTCGCCCAGGTCGTGTGTACAGCCTGGTCAAAGGGTTTTCAGAGCGTGATTAAAATTGTTTAAACAAAAGGTTTGAAAGACAGAATAAGGAAATTAGTTTTTATACAGCATAACTGTAAAACACTGTAACAAGTGTTCACAAGTCGTAAAGTAAGATAAGTCTACCCGCCTTTTACACCTGCTTCCCAGTGAACACAAGAATGCGATCAAATGCCGGTCTCTCTAAAGGATCCGTTACTCTCGTTGTTTAAGCAATTATTTTGTCTGTTACACTGCACTTTGTAGACCATCTTCTGTAATCAAACCTTTCACTTTCCATCCCGACACTAAGCTAAATCGCCGCTAGGTGGAAGTCTTTACACATCTAAAATGTCACTATAGAGGGTAAGAGCAACAGTGACGACGAAGATGAGGATCAGGAGAACGACGATGACGATGATAATGATCTCGCTGGTCAGCTACAACTTTAAACACTATGTCAGTACCTGCTCCGGTATCAATTACAAAAATATCCTCCGCGGAAATGGAAAATGAACGGTCTTGGGCGTAAGTAGCCTATTGCAACGGGATCCGAACCCGCAGGCGCGCACACTACTCTTGTTCATCTACTATTGACGCAGCATCCTTCGACCCATTTGGCACAAACGTGAATAGGAATATCACTCTTCAGAGGGTTGGGTAATATAATGTAGCAAAAGGAGAAGGGACAAAGTCACCGCCCTTCAAAAACTAGCCCCGAGATAAACGTGGCATCGAGTCCATAACATGAGAACAACAGCCACGACGATGATGACGAAGGATGTGGAGACTTATCTAACACCTCACTCACCTGTGACTGTAAAATTATGGAATGACGTGTCAACATAGCTTAACTAGGCTCTGACGGAGGGTAAAGTGAGTGAGTGATTTGAAGAAACTTCATCGTGGAATTTTTAAACGGATGCACTGTTTATCTAAATTTTAGTATGTCGGTATAAAATGTTTTCTGTGTCTGAGGGAATATCTGCTTTCGTGGAATTATGAAGTTGTAAAACAAATATAAAATTTGGAGGAAAATCATACCTTCGTCACTATATCGTTAAAGCTAAGTGTAAATAGCACTACAGGACACACTTTATTGAAGCCTATGTGGTGAATGTGTCGGCTAGAATTGCAAAAGAAAGTGGTTCGAATTCACGGTTGTTTTTCTTTAATTTTCAAACAGCTGTAGCTTAACTCAGCAAATAACACTTTTCTTCACTATGATGAGACTGTAAATTCGCAAAATATATATATTTTTTTTAGTTTGTGCTGCCGACAGTGTAATGTTCTAATGAATTGACGGGTATTACTTGTTTTTCAACAGTTTTAATAGTGCGGTCATTATCAGAATTAGACATAATAAACTAATATTAGAAGATGAGATGAACTCTGTTATCAGCTGATGTGAACAAAGCGTACTTAAACGTTTTGGTGAGTGGCCAACAGTCTCCCAAACTGGTTTGTGAAACAGTTGCCAAACCGCTGTTTTCGAAAAACATGTTTGATAACCCGTTTTTGGTTTCTGGTGTGCCCGCTGCTTAAGCTTCTGCCTGACGAACGGATACGAAGCTCATTTCTTCTAAAGAGATCTTTCGCGAGAAAAAAATATGTTCGCGCTACCCATAATTCATGATCAATTTATAAAAAAGTCACTCCGTGAAAAGCGAAAGGTTTAATGTTCGGTCAAGCTGGCAAGCGGTCATGGAAGCCATGTGGACAAACTGAAAAGCGACGCAAAATCTTTAGCACGGAATTCATAACGGAAACAGGCCGCAGACAGAAGTCACACAGGTTTACCAAACCGTTTGTGGAAAGTTTGCATTGCTGGTCACACGGCAAACAGAGAAAAACAGGGATGTTTCGGAAAATTTTAGTGTTGTCAGTTTCTCGTGTTACCGCTGCTTAAGTAAGATCATGGGAACTTGTGCTGCTTTATGATATGGTATTTATATTAAATTTGTATTTTCTTTTTGCAGTTGCTCTAACATACGATTATATACAATGTAGTCAGACTGATCAGCTTTTTACAAAGCTAACTACAAACTGCGACCGAACCATGGGTTAGTCGCGACTGGTAAAAGCCATGGTGCCAATCAGTCCCTTCCTGGCCTTGCTTTCTGCAAAAAGTGTGTTATCTTCGGTGCAACGTTCAGCGACCGATCAGTGGTCTAGTCATTGTCTACCTCATGCACAGGTTTTCTGGAAAACGGGTCTGTGATCCTGACCCTAATCAGTGGCCCCGCACGTGGTAGTTTCTCAAAAAGCATAACACTAGAGGTTGATCAAAGAACTTTCATTATATGTGATTATGTGTTTTTTCATTATTCATCTAGAAGTGAATAAATGGGAACGATGATTATATAACTGGAGAAACTTTGTTAACTAGAAAGGTGTATTTTATGTGGATTTGTGGATGTTCATGAGCTACTAGGATGCAAGCTGGAGAACCGACACGTCTATCGTCTTGTCGACTTTGAATGAGAATATAATAAGTGGGTACGTCTTAGTGATCATTCAGTGAACCAGGAGGATAAGTGAGGCAGCCACCCATTTAAAACATATACTGAGGAGGCAACGTCGAACAGCAAGTACACGATCGATGAAAACAACGACGACAACAATTGAAGATCAGTAGGCCTTTTTGTTTCAGTGACGATAATTTACAAAGCACTATATATACGATTATATTCAGCAATAAACAATTAAATGCAAAGGTTAAGGAAGGAGATCGTTGCACTGAAACTTGATAAAGTATAACCGAATCTTTACGAGACTTAAGGACAAGTTTATGTATGATAAGAGACATAGCATTCTTTTCCCGTTGAGGAGATAACTAGTATCAACATTGTTATCTAAAGGTCATTCACGCTATTTCTCGAAAAATAAAAACGCTGACAACGTGATCACTTTTGTTGAAGTAATCTGTAACTCAGAAGTCAAAGCCTTTCCAGCGTTTTCTGAAAAAAGATTTTACGTGAAGGCTGTGGAAGATAAAGCGCTTAAAGTAGAACTAGTCGACATAAGTGGTTTAAAGCAGTTGGAGAATTTCTGTCTTGGGAAATATCGGATTATTAACAACTGCTTCTCAGCAAGCTATCCCAGGCTAAATCCTTAGTCTTTCCTACTCATGGCTTGGATGCAGGCTGCTGTCTCCGCTTAGAACTGGCCATCCAGAGTCTAGTGATAGTAGCAATTTGGCGACAAAGTCAACTACCCAGCAAGGACACGCAACAGCCATCATACTTCTTTTGATCCGGTGGGAAGAAACACTATGTAGCGAATTAAAAAAACAAAGAAAATATATTATCACCAATCATGAATCAAGTGAATGTGGTTGAAGTTCAGAAGCAAAATTCTGATGAAAATATCGAAGACGGCAAGACAAATGTACACGCCCATTCTGACCAGTTCTGCCAACCTGAAGAAAACAGAGGTATGGACGTGTTTCTTGAATATGTCCTTCATAAATACCATTTACACGGAGGTATCTAATTGATTTAAGAATATGTGTTTTTTTATAAATACCGGTCCGATTTTAAAAAACCCTAAAAAAACGAACATTATTCAAATTTCAAATACACTAGCGAATTCGGTAGCTTTTAGATGCAACACATAATAGAAGGCATTTGTTTTGTATTTGACGAAGTGAATAATTGTTTCAATTTATTATAGTTGTTTAAATTTATTCAAATGTTTTCTTTGATAATCGAAATGTTAAATGTACTGAAAACAGTCATTCGAAAGTCGTAAATATTTTATCTTTCGTGATCGTCATTGTCGTCGTCAGCATCTGTGTCTGCTCGTCCTCCTTATCCCTTATGTTTTAAAAAGTGCATATCCAGAAGAAAGCTTTTTATCGTTTTGTTGTTATTAAACTTAATAACTTTTATACTTGTGTGTTTCTGTATCTCTTTGTCAGCTTATAGCGGGCAGACTTGAACTTTATGTACCAGTACCGTTAGTGTCAGAGATGAACTCGCTGATTTCACTTTCAGCTAAATATGTAATAAAAACTCATCTCTCCTAGTAGTTAGCTAAATAAATCAGTGTCTGGATGTGTAGATGATGACTCACATAAGGAACAGTCTGGTGAAACGGTAGACAACAAGGAAACCCCTTCAACTCAAGAAAACATCACTGCTCAGTTACCGGTAGACCTGAAGCAAACAGAGGTATGGACATGTTTCTTGGCTATGTCCTTTATAAATACCATTCACACGGAGGTATATGAGTGTTTTTGACTATATTTTCTTTATAAATACGATTTAAACAAACAAACACCAACTTAACACTGATCAACAAATGTTTTACAAAAGACATGTTACTGAAATAAAATTTGCAAGTTCTCATCAATTATTTTCAAATACACGCTACGTATATTACAATCAATCTGCAAAAATTGGCTTAAGTTCAATTTTGTAATCTTTACTTATTATTGTGTACATCACGAAAAACCAAGTGTTGGTTTTGCGTGTCTCTTGTTCAGCTGTTCAGGAGCATCTTTTGGAGTGTCCTGCTGTAGTAACCCAGTATGATAGTAGACAATTTTCGTTGGTATTTGTATTTCCATCGTTGCGATATCTTGATGAAAACGTTGGCCATTCATCATTAACCATACCACAAGTTGTCAGGAAAGAAATACAGATTGGAAGAAAAGAAATGTATCTGATCTTTAGAGACATTTTGCAGTCAAGTTTTTGATACTGCATCAGCATGTCTTCTACTAGTTCCTTGTAGTTTTCTGCTGTAACATTCACGAGAACGTTTGTAGACACTAGACTAAAGGCAGTCCATGTTTATTTCGCATCAGCCTGCAGCAAGTTGTTGAACCGGTCTTCTGTGAAGAGCTCTCGAATCTTAAGACCTACAAAACTCCCTCTTTGATGTTTGTCTCACTGAGTCCACAGACATTTTCATGTGGCTAATGGAAATGTGGTGAAGTCCGGTCCATGGTTTTTATGAAGTTCTTCATCAAACCCAGATTATTGGGAAGGGTTGGTATTGCAGGATTTTGTGAGCCTCAACGAGAGCTGGGTGCTGGGTATTCTTCTCTCTAACTGCTACATTTTTTCTGCGTGTCCATTCCTGCCGCAAGTAGTGCAATTCCTTTTGCTCTGCTATTCTACTAAAATAAAAAAAACGTGTTTTTTGTGCATCCCTGCTTAGGTCCCGTTGAATGGGCAACTATCTTAAAATCACCAAAGAGGACCAGCTGTACTTGTTGTACTCAATAGAATTCAGTAGTTACTTGACGTTATCCTAGTGTCTTTTATGCGGACAGCATGTGCTATTGGAATAGATGGAAGACGGTTTCCATTGTTCAAAAGCAGAGCCTTAAGACTTCGAAGAGTCTAAAACTAGTCTCCATTCTTGAGGGTCATGAGCGATTTCTAACGCATTCATCAGACCCTCAATATCGGAACAGAATATCAAATGACCTTTTCTGATGAAAGTCTCCAACTGCTGGCGGCACTTTCGATGTGAAGTAACTGGGACATCTTCTTCTAGAAGATCCCATTGCTGGACTCCTAAACCTAGAAATTCTGCCTTGTTCTTGGATAGGTCCAAATCACAAACCTGGTCAATTAGTTTTTCTTGTGTTATTTTGTGGTGGGGTTGATGATGGATCACAGTCAAAATGTGGATGACTGAATGCTGACTGACAAGAAGAAGAACGGGTCGACTCACCCTCATCCCCATCAGCTGAATCAAGAGAATATGCTGTTCGAGATTCTAGAATATGAAGTCCTTCATCTTGTAAAACTGGTCTCAGTGCAGACGGAATGTTGGGGTAGACTATTCTCCACTTCTTTTGCTTTGTTATCCTGCCACAAATATGAGGAACCAAGCAGAAGTAACAGTCACTTGTGTGGTTCCTTAGCTTTCTCCACACCATGGGGACTGCAAGGGCATTGATGGTCTATTGGCATTCACCCACTGTGAAAGCTATGTTTCACATGTATCACGGCATATACACGGGGTCCAAGGCTTGTCGTGGTCCCCAATGTTGCATCCGAAGCAAATATGATTGTCCTTCTTCACTTGAAGAAGATACTTCTCTTCTGGTTTGTAAATGTCAATCCCCGACAAATAGTTATCAAAACACTGTTGCTCGTCTCATTTTCCAAACATTAGTGTTGTGTAGTGTAACTAAATGATAAACTAATAACGGTTTATGTAACAGTAGCTTATACTGTATCCCACGAAGTGTGAAATATTTTTAAATGCTCAACAGTTCCAACTGGGCTATATATAGTACACTGTGACGTCATCTTACTTCTGCAGCTGCCTGGCAATAGCACTGCATTACATCAGAAAATGACGCAATAAACTCTGGATGACGTGTGCATCACTGTATTATGCAATGTGATGCAATATGACGTCGTTGTAGGCTTATATAGGATGTTGTCACAGTCCTACTCTGACATTGACAGCTAAGACATAGATCAGGGGTGGGCAATTAATTTTCCCAAGGGGCCGCATGAGAAATTGGGATGGTTTTAGAGGGCTGGACTAATATAGTTAACTTAGTTTTACCCAATACTGTATATATAGTATATATAGCGGCGGGCGGGTCAGCGTGCGGGTGGGTCAGCGTGCGGGCGGGTCAGCGTGCGGGCCGGTCAGAGACAGGAGGCGGGCCGCATCCGGCCCGCGGGCCGGCCTTTGCCCAGGTCTGACATAGACAATGGACGATGTCAAATGTCTTCACAACCGCATCCACTACCAACTCTTATGGTGATATTCGTGTTCAACACACAAAGATGCTATACATTAGCACATTGTTAAGTCAGTAATAATTTCAGTGTTGACCAGTGTAATCAGTGTCTTAGAGTTACGCCCGCAATCAATTTAAAACTTCTATTGGTTGTCTGAACTTACTTGTACAGACAGTAGCTTTGAATGCCAGTATGAATATTCATCTTCTTATCCCCTAACTCTCATCTGTTTTTCTGAGACGTTCTTTACACTAGCACTTTGACTTTTAGGGTTATTTGTTGGACACATTGCCGTCGCAGTCATGCCAAGGGAGATAATAATCTTCTCTGGCAAACAGGATATAAACTACATTCTGCTAAGCGAAATAAAAGACAAAAAAATATGTTTTAATCATTAATGATATACCAAGTAAATGTAGTTCGATTTCAGGAGCAAATTACTGCTGGAAAAATTAAAGACGAGAAGGAAAATGTCCAGTCCCATTCTGACCAGTTCTGCAAATCTGAGGCAAACAGAGGTATGGACGTGTTTCTTGAATATGTCCTTCATAAATACCATTCACACGGAGGTATATAACTCTGGATGAATACGTTTTCTTTATAAATAACATTCCTCTTCTTATTATTCCTGTTCACCCACAGTGGAGCATACGGCCACATCTTCACCACCCCATTGGAACCGGTTCTTGGCGTCATTTCCAAAATGTTACCGTTTAATTTCCAGCTGCCCCAGACTCGCAAGGGACCGATCTCCTCGATGCCGTTCAGAAGATGGTTCGACAACCTGTCGTTCAGAAAGCTTCCACCAATACGGGCCATAGGCCCATCCGACGGAAGACAGTTCAGTCCAGACCTTCGTTGTGTGAGTGTTTCAGTTGCAGTTTCTGTAGCTGGGGTTGTTTTATACGTTAGGTTGCTAGCCTCAACACCAAACCCTCCTTCCCGGCTTGGGACGAGCAGGTTACCCTTGAGGGCTGGAGGTTTCTAGGCGGAGTTTATATACAGGATGTATATAAATGATTTATGAATATGTGTTCTTTATAAATACCAGTCCGATTTTTAAAAAAACCCAAAATACTAGGATTATTGGAAATTTCTATGCAAATACACAATGGCATTTCTGTAGCTTTTAGATGCAACACATAATAGAAGGCATTTTTTGTATTTGATGAAGTGAATAATTGTTTCAGTTTATTATAGTTGTTTTAATTTATTCAAATGTTTTCTTTGATAATCGAAATGTTAAATGTACTGAAAACAGTCATTCGAAAGTAGTAAATATTTTATCTTTCGTCATTGTCATTGTCGTCGTCAGCATCTGTGTCTGCTCGTCCTCCTTATCCCTTATGTTTTAAAAAGTGCATATCCAGAAGAAAGCTTTTTATCGTTTTGTTTTTATTCAACTTAATAACTTTTATACTTGTATGTTTCTGTATCTCTTTGTCAGCTTATAGCGGGCAGACTTGAACTTTATGTACCAGTACCGTTAGTGTCAGAGATGAACTCGCTGATTTCACTTTCAGCTAAATATCTAATAAAAACTCATCTCTCCTAGTAGTTAGCTAAATAAATCCGTGTCTGGATGTGTAGATGATGACTCACATAAGGAACAGTCTGGTGAAACGGTAGACAACAAGGAAACCCCTTCAACTCAAGAAGACGTCACTGCTCAGTTACCGGTAGACCTGAAGCAAACAGAGGTATGGACATGTTTCTTGGCTATGTCCTTTATAAATACCATTCACACGGAGGTATATGAGTGTTTTTGACTATGTTTTCTTTATAAATACGATTTAAACAAACAAACAAACACCAACTTAACACTGGTCAACAAATGTTTTACAAAAGACATGTTACTGAAATCACGAAAAATCATGTCATATTCTACGTCTTAGATGGCTTAGTGTGTCTCTTGTTCAGCTGTTAGGATTATCTCTGGGGAGTTTCCAGCTGTAGTAAGCCAGTATGATAGTGGACATTTTTCGTTGGTATCTGTTTTTCCATTGTTGCAATATCTTGATGAACTGGTTGGACATGTCTATCACTAACCATACCACAAGTTGTGAGGAAATAAATCCAGATGGGAAGGAAGTGGATCTTTATGATCAAATTCCAGCTAAGTTTCTGCTACTTCATTAGCATGTCTTTTACTGGTTTCTTGTAGTTTTCTGATCTAACAATCCCAATAAAGTTTGTTTACACTAACCGAAAAAAATTGCATGCTTATTTCGCATCAGCCTGCAGCAAGTTGTTTAACCGGTCTCCTTTGAAGAGCTCTCAAATCTGAGGACCATGAAAAAAAAAACTCTATCGTTAAGCTTTGCCACGCTGAGTCGAGGGAACTTTCCCTGCGGGTATCGGAAAGCTGGCGAAGTCCGGTGCATTGTTTTTAATGAAGTTCTTTATCAAACCTAGTTTAATGTGAAGAGTTGGTATTGCAGGAGATTGTGGGACCTCGACTACAGCTGGGTGCTGGATATTCTTTTCTCCAACTTGCTTCCTTTTGTCTGCGAATTCATTCCTTCATCAAGTAATGCAATTTCCTTGCTCAGCTATCCCATTCACATCAGAAACATGATGAAATTTTGTGCAAGACGGTTTCCAAAACGCAGCCTTAAGACTTAGTTTATGAGAGTGTATAAATAGTCTTTATTCTTGTGATCATGAGGGATTTGTAAGACATTCAAGACGCCCTCAATATCGGAACAGAATACCAGATTATCAAGGGAGATAATAATCTTCTCTGTCAAACACGACAGAGACGCGGAATAACATACAAAAAATATGTTTTAATCATTAATCAGATATCAGTAAATGTTTGATTTCAGGAGCAGAATTCTGCTGGAACCATTAAAGACGAAAAGGAAAATTTCCAGGCCCGTTCTGACCAGTTCTGCAAACCTGAAGCAAACAGAGGTATTCAGTGTTTCTTGAATATGTCCTTCGTAAATATCATTCACACGGAGGTATATAAGTGTTCTATCGAAGTGTTTTAGTTCTAAATATTATCTACACTGAGGTATATAAAGAATTTATAAATATGTTTATAAATACGTTCAATTATACAAAAAAAAAAACCCTAAAAATACGGGCACTAATCAAAGCTTTGTTTATTCAAATACACTAACCGATTTCTGTAGCTTCCCGATGAAACCCATTATAGAAGGCATTTGTTTTGTATTTGACGAAGTGAATGACTGTTTTAGGTTTTTAATTCATTTAAATGTTAACTAATCTAAATGTTAATGTACTGAAAACAGTTATTCGAAATTCTCGTCGTCGTTGTCACCTGTGTGTCCTCCTTTTTCCTTTATCTTTCAAAAGGTACATGTCTTGAAGAAAACCTTGTACTGTTTTGTTTTTGTTCAACTTCATAAGAAGTGTATTTGTGTGGTTCTGTATAAATTTGCCAGCTTACAGCGGGCGGACTTGAACTTTTTATTTACCAGTTCAATAAGTTTCAGAGATGAACTCGCTGGTTTAAATCTCAGCTAAATATATAATTAAAACTAATCCTACCTATTAGATAACTAAATAAATCAGTCTCTGGATGTATAGATGATGACTCACATAAAGGACAGCCTGGTGATATAGTAAGCAACACGGAAACCCCTCCACCTCCAGAAGAGGTCACTGTTGAGTTACCCTCAGACCTGAAAGAAAAAGAGGTATTGAAATGTTTCTTAAATATGTTTTTATATAAATACCAGCTACACAAAGAAACACCAACATAATCAATAGAATACATGGCCAGTATTATGATTTATCTTTCTAGCTTTCCCCTACCTCTCTTCTATGTGTCTCTTTTCAAACTTTGAAGTTAGTTCGTGAACCCTTTGCTGCTGACCTCAAGTTTTTTTTTACCTTTGTTTCCGCCATTTTAACGTTTGCTACAGTGAGTCGAACTCATGAAGATGCTGCTGCATGTTGTTTTACTGTTTGACGTTTTGTTTGTAAGTTAATTAATTGTATTTTAATCCTCTACTGTATAACACTTAAAAAATTCCTGAAAACGCAAGTAAATTTACTAACTGAAAGAACTAAGACACATTTATGCGACAGTCAGTGTTTAACTTACATTAAAATCCTATTTGCAGAGATCAACCCATGAGAATATGGACAACGCTGTGGCTATAGTTGGTATCGCCGCCATCACGCCAGGGGCTGAGAACATCCGGGACTTTTGGAGACTTCTCAAGAACGGGGAGAACCACATCACGGACGTCCCGGCCTCCAGGTGGCACATCGACGCCTTCTACGACAGCGACCCCCTGAAACCAGGAACAGCCTATGTCAGGAAAGCAGGCTTTGTCAAGGAGTAAGTCCATCATAAAGAAGACTTATTTTACTGAGATGTTTCTCAGTGACACGTTCGCGCACACATTTCTATTGTTTCAGCCATCTGAAGATTCGAAGTTCATTTTGTTTTAGTGCAGAGAAGTTTGACAACGCCTTCTTCGGAATTAGTGAATACGAGGCAGCTTCTATGGACCCCCAGCAGAGCCTTCTCCTGGAGTGCACTTATAGAGCTCTAGAAAATGGCGGCATTACCCACATCTCTGACACAAACACTGGCGTCTTTGTAGGTAAGTGGATACAAAGCTCTACTACTCACAGACGCTAATGGCCAGATAATTGCTCTAAGAGTTTCGTTTGTAAACAAGGTCTATTCCAAGATACGGGCAGTCGAACAGCTCAATTCCTGAACAAAAGATGAAAAGAACAGTGCACAGTGACTTGGAAGTATTTAAAATTAACTTCCATTTGCTTCCACATTCAGAACATCTGACATTCATGTACTAAAGGACTTAAAGGATTACATAGACACACCTGTTGATAGAAGGGGACCAGTTGGACCATACATGCTTCTTGTGCTTGTTCGGCCTGAACGTGGCATCCACGGATGTCATAGACGTGCTGAGAGTCAAGTCAGGTGAATGCAATGGCCAGTCAAGACGCTGCTCTTAGGAGTTGGTCACCACACGAGCTCGATGGGAGATATAGTTGTTATCTTAGTCTAGGAACTGAACCTATGACCTTTAAAGTGGCCACGATGAGAGGCTGCCCATTCTAGTTTCCATCCTGGATGCCAGTCAAATCATCGAAAAAGAGACGAAGAAGGGTTATGTCATGATGATGGATCCTTCCTTAGATCATTCGACAACCGCAGTCACAACGACCGTTTTCATAAAAGGAGACCTCCACGACTTCAACGTCACCACAGTTGTTGTCTGCCATCGTTGTGGAGAAGAGTGAGATTTGATTTGTCAGTAAATTGGTCGCATTAAGCTTATGTAACATCGAAGACGATGCACTCTTTGAGAGGTGTAAAGATTAGCTCACCGGTAAAGTTGCTTTTTTCAGGGTTTTTAAGTGATTTTCATGAATTTTAGAGGACACTTAGCAAATACTGTAAAAGTAAAATACAAGTACAAAACATCTTTATACTTTTGAAAAGGTGTTATGTCTGCCAACTATGACATTAGTACATCACTTTACATATAACGTTAACATAAGGCATACAACGTCTGCATCACCTTCTCTGTTTGCAATCATTTAGGCTGACACTTATAGTTTCTCTCACAAGTATTAAACCTCTATGTGCAGTCACTGTGCCACTCAAAAATAGAAAGAGATGGATATTAAAAAGGACAAAACAAGTATTGCACATTCAAATACACTGTTTAGTCACATGTCACAGTTTCCAGTGCGTTCCAGAATGTAGAGCGGTCCGGTGGCGCAACGGTTAGCGCCTGTCACCAATACAGTGAAGGTTGGCTGTCCCTGAGTTCAACTCTCGTCTCGGGCACGCTGTTCTTTCTCTGCACGTGGCATCTGTTTACAGGGCTGGCTGCCTTGCCGTGATATAGCCTCAGTTGCTGGCACGGCGTAAAACATCAATCCCCCTCCCCCTCGTTCCACACTGCTGTTCAACAGGATTTGATTGACAGTCCGTACCCTAAAACTGCTACTGGCCTTTAATTTTTTTTCGGAACAGTTTCTTTAAGCAACGTTTTGCAAAAAAAGATTTCACTGTAAGATCTCGTGGACAATGGGTTCAAAGTCGTAATTGGTCTTCTTTAGGAGCAATGACGTCAGATCACTCCAGCTTTTATCCCGCGGGGTCACCGGAAGTGGACAGCTACACGGCTACTGGGGTCAGTAGCTCCATGCTAGCGGCCCGGGTATCGTACGTGAACAACCTGCTGGGTCCCTCCATGGTCATCGACACAGCCTGCTCCTCGTCACTCGTGGCCATCCACCAGGGCATTCAGGCCATCAAGAACGGTGAGGACTGGAAGACAGAAGCAACTCTCTAGCTCCCTTCTCTCTCTCCCAGTGAGATCCAGCTGTGATATATTTTCTTCGATTGAATTTATGTTTGCTGACGACACACTTTTCTTTCGTTTCATGTAAATGCACATTAGAGATTGGCTTTAAGAGAAAGGACGAGTGTTGGTTCTGTCTTGTAGAACCCGCTGTATATTCGCCGAGTCTTTCCTACAGGTGACTGTGATATGGCCATCTGTGGAGGGGTCAACTACATTGGGCACCAACCATGTTTGTTCAGCTCTCCAAAGCTAAGATGTTGTCTCCCACCGGTCAGAGCAGAGCCTTTTCAGCTGATGCCGACGGTTATGTCAGGGGGGAGGGCTGTGGGATTGTGGTCATGAAACGCCTGAAAGACGTAAGTGATTGGTTGATTAAAAGGTCAGCATTTACGTTTGTTTATAACTACAGCATTTATACCTACATTTATCTATAGATACGCCTACCGATAGTTTTTATTACTTGAACATTAGAAATAATAGGGATAGATATAGTATACGGCTACACACATCTACCGATTGAATAAAAGCGTATGACATTCTTCAAGTTGAATGATGATCTACACGACTTTCCTAAGGCACTAGACAACAACGACCACATCTGGGCGACCGTGGTGTCAGGGGTCAACCAGGACGGACACACGGTGACGCCAGTGACGGCTCCCTCAGGGACACAGCAAGAGAAGCTGATGACAGACATCTACACCAAGTACGGCGTCGACGTCTCCAGGCTGGACTACATCGAGGCTCATGGTAGATATCACTGTTTGTTGCATCTGTATAATTTTATAGCACAGTATCCCCGCCCTATGAGAAATCTCATATAGTGTTTTATAAATGATACTAATTATAACAATAATTATGATAGGGAGAAATTTAAGAAACCAACATAAAAGACAAGGAAATAAAGGGGAGAACGCGTGTGTTACACCACACAGGTAACACATGCACATTCAAAAAATGAACACGAGATCGTTTTATAGAGAAGCGTCCGTGTTAGAATTATTTTCGCTGCAAAATTTCAGTAAAATCATCGTGTGAAATATGATCTACATTCTAACAATTCCAATTCTCCTGTACACTTAAAATAGGAAAGAAACATTTAATTTTTAAGTAGTGCACGCCCTCAGGTGTGAGTGGTATTTGGATTTGACAAGAGGAAACTTGCCTCACACAGGTACAGGTACACGAGCTGGAGACCCGGTTGAGGTTAACTCCCTTGGTCATTTTCTGAAGACGATGAGCGAACCCCGCACGCGATTCATCGGCTCTGTTAAAACTAACATCGGTCATCTGGAGGCAGCAGCTGGAGTCATCGGTGTTATCAAGGTCCTGCTGATGATGAAGCATGACACTATCGTCCCCTCTCTGCATTGCCAGGATGTCAATAAGGACATTGACCTACAAAACTTGCAACTGGTTGTTCCCCAAACTTGCCTCCCTTGGAAGGGTGAAGACAAAATGGCGTGTTGTAACTCTTTTGGCTTTGGAGGAACAAATAGTCATGTTGTTTTACGGATGGAGTGTCAACCAAACATTGCTAGTTCCCTGACTCTTAGATTAAATGTAGTCTGCTTTTCTGGAAAGACAAAGCAGTCGTTGATAGGGTCAATGGAGACGATAAGAGAGTCACTGGGGAAGGGCGGGGCCGTGAATGATGGACAGAATGACGAACGTCTTCTGATGAACATAGCATATACCAGTTCTGTCAGACGAGATCATTATTCTTTCAGAAAGGCATTTGTTGTCGACGGAATGAAAGAACTTTATGATTCTGTTTCTCGCTCTCTTGCAGAAGTTCCACCAGCTTCTCCAACAAGAAGCCGACATCTTGTCTTTATTTTCTGTGGGATGGGCACAGCCTGGCCAGGTATGTGCAAGAAGATGATGAGAAGGTTCCCTGTGTTCGAAGAGACGATGCAAAGAATTGACCAGATTCTTTCAGAAATCAACGAGAATTCCTGGTCACTGGTAGACCGTCTTTGTAATGAATATCCGACCGAGGATCCTGTATTCTCTCCCATTGCGGTTTTTGCCTGCCAGGTGGCTCTAGTAGCTTTGTGGAAAAGCCTCAGAGTCAATCCAGACTGTGTAGTGGGACAAAGCATTGGTGAAGTTGCTGCAGCCTACACTGCAGGTTGTCTTACTCTTGAGGTTGCTATAAAGATAATTTATTACAGATCAATGCTCCTCGCACAGGTTTCTGGGGGTAAAATGATGGTAGTTAAAAACATAAGCGTAGAGAATGTTCGAGAAATACTCCGAGAGTTCGACAAGGCAAGCATAGCTGTGGAAGTACAGTCCCGTGTCTTGTGCTGTAAGCTCTGATAGTGAGACCATGGTGAGAATCCAAGAGAGGTTCACACCGTTTAAATATTCCCAAAAACGAGTTAAGCTGATTCCACTCGAAGTTTTTGTGGCCTACCACAGTCAGTTTGTTCAATCTTGCCAGGAACCACTTGCTAGAGCGCTTGACAAACTTGAGGCAACACCTCCTAAAACATCGTACATTTCTGCTGTTACTGGCAAGAAAATGACCAGTGCTCCTGGTCAGGGTTACTGGGTCAGGCATCTTAAGGAACCCGTTCTTTTTCACAAAGCAGTTCAGGCCGCTAGGGATGAAAGTCCTACAAACACCGTGTTCCTCGAGATCGGGCCGAAATCAGTCCTTAGGGCGCACATGGCAGACATCTTCCCAACTAAAGATTTGCCAGTCATTGAGTCAATGCACAAACCTCAGGAGGACAAAGTTTTCTTGCTAGCGATTGCTTCTGTTTATGAGCTGGGTGTAGAGCTAGCGTGGGCACCACTGTATAAAGGTTGCCATGTGACAATTGTTGACGAACCTAGGTATGCTTTTGACAGAAAGATCTCTCTGAAGCGAACAGTAGCTCAAGGATTTGGTTGTCTCTGGTACAGAACAAGTGAATCAGCACCTCTTCGTCTTCCAGATGACCAGCAAAGATTCATTTAAGATATTTCTTTCTACGTTGACAACATCTTTTGTTTATGACCATCTTGTCAGCAACCAAATTCTTGTTCCTGGGGCTTTGTATCTGGAGGCAGGACTAGCCATAGCCAACCGCTTGAGGTACGATCATTCCTGTCTTGCAGTGTTGTCAGCTACGTTTCTAACTCCCGTTTCTTTAAAGAAAGATGAATTCATTGAACTTGAGGTCAGATCTGACAAGAAGTTAAAGCTGGCGGACCAACAGCAAAGTCGACTGACAGTCAGCAAGCAGGAGCTGGACATTGCGGTCATCCACATTGAGTGGCGCCGGGTCCTACTCACGGGTCAACGCACCATCAACATGCAGTACATCCGTGAAAAATGCACTTTTTCTATAAAGAAAAGTGACATTTATTTTTCTCTGAAGCGTCTAGGTTTTGAATATGGACAGACATTTTGTCTATTAGAGAATGCTTATCGAGGTGAGGGGAATGTCTTGCTGAAATCAAGGTTATCTCAGAAGTAGCCAAAAACTTTTTCAGTACGACCATCCACCCGTGCGTGCTGGACGCCATGTTTCAATCTGTTGCAATCATGAATGACACTCACAGCACCGGTGATCTGCAGTTTCTGCCGGAGTCAGTAAAAGGGTTGAAAGTGTTCAGCGCCATGGAAACAGTCATGTTTGTTTATTCTCGCTTTCTCCGGGGCGAAAATAAGCGTGCAACCTACAATTTGACTCTACTATCAAGCAATGGACTAGTCCTAGCTACTGTGGATGAGTTCACATTAATCAGAATCAACGTAGAAAGTCACTCTGGTCTCCCTATGCTAGTTTCAATGGATTGGGTTTGTGCCTGTAAGAAGTGGGATGAAAATACCCGGATTTCTGCGAAATGCTTTCGTCCTAGATTTAAGAGCAAGTTCTGAAGGCAATGATGTCAACAATGTCAGGTACCAAAGTCAAACTATGGAATGGGAAGACATTTACCAGGAGGTGACGACGCGAATGCAAGAAGCGACTCATGCTCCTGCCATTGTGATAGTGTGTGACACCAAGGTCTCAAAGGACGCAGCGTGCGACGAGGTTCAAACACAAGTTCTCAACAACTGTGGTTTTGTTCACAGCGTGTTGAGACTCGTACGCGACTTGAACTTTGACATCCCGGTTTACATCTGTACATTTGGAGCGTGGCCAGCCATTGAACCTTCGGAGCAGATGCCGATAAGCCCGGTGCGACAAGTGTCTGGGGCTTGACGAGAGCCGCACAGGACGAAAATGTTTATCCCCGACTGGCAACCGTTGACCTTCACATCCCAGAGAACCTTGAGCTCTCAGTTCCTCAGTCGCATGTCCCAAAGGCTGTCGAGTTCTCGTGAACTCTTGGACAACCCTGAATTTTTTATAACAGCAGAAGCTGTTTATGTCAACCGAGTTCGTCGTGTTGACAAGCGTACTTCCGTGCCTCTGTTCAGGGAGGCACCGCTGGACCCAAGTGAGGACTATGTGATACTGACAGAGGACGAAGAGGGAGCTACCAAACCGTTTTCTATCAAAGACTTCACGGTTGTAAATTGCAATTCCGCAATGAAATCATCAGACCTTCTCTCTTTGCCCTGCCTTCACCCTACCTTATAAAAACACCTATCGTCCATAAGCAAAGCGTAGGTGGTTCTGAAAACTATTCAGTGTTTGCCCTCGAGACTGTAGGTAAATCGACAGAACATGGTTGATCGTCTTGCTCTGTCGTTCAGACTGGGAGTAAGGTCTCAGTTCCTCCTGACACAACTATTCCAATATCACTGGTTCCAAAGTATCGCCGGGGAGACTTGACGAAGTTTGTTCTTCTGTTTTCTCTGTCCGAGAAAGTCTCTTCTACTGAAGTCACAATATTAACTCCTGCAGCTCACGTGGGACTGGCACATGTACATGAAAATGAAATTAGAGACAGACGACACGACAAGGATAGTCACCGTTGAAGAGTATCAAAATCTCAAGTCTCTGACCATTCAGTCTGAAACAGTGGTTTCTCTCATCCTCCTTGACAGGGGCGTCGTCTCTACGTTAGTCCAAAGGTGGAGAGGTGGTACTCGTCTTGTTACCTTTACTGCTCTTATAACACCTGAAGCGCTCACTTATCTTGCCTTTGAATGTCCCGAGGTTCAAATTAAATTAGTAGACACACAGATGCTATTTCGACCTTTGAAGTTAGCACAGATTGTTTCAGACGTGAAGACGTGGCTATCCAGACTAGATGAAGGACTTTTGTCAAATATCTCACAACACATGCATTCCTTTGAGAGAGCTGATGAAGCGAGTTCTAATTTTATGTTGACAGACTCAGTAGCATGTTGGCATTCACAGAGCTGATGCCCAGAGATATTTGCGCCAAAGTTGATTCTGACAATATCTTCAATGTCCGCTCTGTGTATATCGTTGTGGGGGGCCTGACGGGACTTGGGTGGATCTGTGTGAAGTTCCTCGCTAGGCATGGGGCGAGGAACATTGCAATAATCCAGAGAAGAACACCATCGGCAGAACACACTTCAAACATCGAAGAACTCACAAAGCACTTTGACTGTATTATCCACGTGTTCCAGGTGGATGTCACCAAACACAATGAAGTCAAACAATCTTTGTCCAGCGTTGGGGAAAAATTTAACAACGCTCCATTGAAAGGTATTTTCTTTGGCGCAGCCGTAGTTGATGACGGTGATTTCTTTTCAATGAGCAGAAACAAATTTGATATAGTTTTAGCTCCTAAGATCAAGGGTGCCTGGAATGTTCATCTCCTGACCAGACATTTACCTCTGGACTTTTTCGTGATGCATTCCTCCGCAGCATCTGTCTTTGGCAACCAAGGAGAGGCAAACTACGCTGCGGGAAATGCGTTTTTAGATGGTCTAGCTTTTTACAGGCGAAATCAAGGTTTGTGTGCACAGTCTTTTGGTTGGGGTCCTTTATCAACCGGACTGCTTGATAACAATGTAAACAGCTCAGCGAAAACTTGAATCTTTGGGTTTCCTTCACATGACGGAGGCCGAGATCGAAGATAGCTTGTCTCCCTTGTTAATGCTAAATTGGACTCATTGCGCCCAGTCAAAATGGACGAAGAAAGATACTTTACTCGTCTTCAGGCAAGCGGTCTGCAACCTCTGCTTCAACGATTTCAGTCTCTAGGGTTGCAAAGGGTAGCAAAAGCAACTTTTGACAAGATTGATGTCCTGGCGGTGGCCAAAGCAAAAGACCCTGCAGCTCGGCTGGAACTATACCATTCCTACGTCTTGCAAATAATCAGAAGGGTGTTTTCGGTGGATCAGTCACAGGTGACGCTGGACACAAACCTGACTGACCTTGGTATGGACTCCGTGTCCTCTTCGATGTTACTTGGCCAAATATACCGAGACACATCAATCAAGCTGAATGCTGTGACCCTCATCTCGGGTGGGGTGACAGTTCGCAGTATCGCCCAGAATCTCAACGATAACTTTGTCCTAGACACATAAAGACACTCTAGACATACTGAGACACATCGTGGCATAGACTGTTGGATCATAGTTCCTGCCTATACCCTGTATTTACTCCCAGAGAGTTCCAATTCCTGTTTTCTAACAGTGTTTTTTCTGGGTGTTCTACCTGTCGTATCGCAATGATCATGAGTAAGGTCAAGTAGATGTCGCTGCTGGACTATAAATGAGTGCCTACCACATCATCGACAACTTTATCTTTATGCCTAATGTCTTATCCATGTATTGTCTTACTCGTGATTTGTTGTGAGCTGCATATTCAATATACTATAGCAACATATGTATAAACTTTAAAGACAGTAACTTTAGTAAAACATGATAATATAACTTGTGGTTGATGCTAGATGTAGCTTTCGTAATCCCAGCTAGATGTGCGCATTAATTTAGCATTTTTTATCATCTCTGTGATTCGTAAACGAACATTGCAAATGTCTGTACTATAATTACTATAACTGGGACTGAATTTCTGGTATCAAATGTAACCTGGTTGTGCCTGATGATAAAAGAAAGCTATATGTCTAATATTACATAAGAACAACTATTTTCTGTCAACGTTTTGCAAACAAGAATAGTCTTTACATATTTTAAAATAACTCTCCCGTTATAGCTATTACTTGGAAGATATGTTCAGTTGTAGTATTCGTCGTTTTATCTTAGATTTATTCCTACTAAAATTTCACTTATTGATTCATGTATTTGTAAAGGTGTGATACTAATTGCAATGATTGTATTCTCAACTTCCTGTGTTTTTAGTTTGTAATTTCTGTAATGTATAACGCGTATATTTTATTAAACATTTTGTCTTTGTGGGTGGCAACCACGATATAATAATAGGGATCATTAAAGAAAAAAATATTTTTGCCATTTTATATAACTTTGTGTCTGTTGTTAATTACCTAACTTCTCAAAATATTGTTAAATGATGACAATTTACACCTACTGTATGCGTTTGTTATTAACTGCTGACTGTTACTGTGAATTTTTGTCATTTATTACTATTGTCAACTGCTGTCTTCTTAATTGTTTTTTTTATTTGTGAATATATGTCTGTTTAAATATTATTAATTAATTAATGCTAACTCCTGCTATTGAGAACAGTAAGAATATAACTATGTAAGGACATACAAAAATATTGTGTTGTTTGCAAATTGCGATACTAACATACAACATTTTTTTCATCAGTTTTTTTACTTTATAATTATAAACAGTGTCTTCTTGTCATGGTTACCCGGATATGTTGCTTTGTGGAGAATATTACACAATATTTTTTGTTCTTTGTGAAAACGTAGTCAGACCTTCATAGGCCTGAGTAGTATCAGTGAATTTATTTGAAGACAACAGTACTAGTGTACAACATGTAAGTACTAATTAGTTTCATTTGCTGTTACAACTACTAACTTTTCATTACTGTGTTTTTGGTTATTGTTGATTTGCTTATATAAAAGTAAGAAATCATTTGACTCTTCATGCAGAACAAATCAAAAGTGAATAGGAAAATTTAAAAACAGTCAAGAACACAAAATACGAAGTTCTATTAAAATATATCAAGAAAAATGCTTGAAATAACCAACATATATATATAATAAATCAACCAAAATCTAGTGGACTATATGAGACCAGACACACTTTTAGTAGATTCAAGTGTGTTTAGTAAGGTCATATACCACTGAGTGTATGAAACTTAAAGAAGATGCAAAGTGCACGACTGTGCCGCCGTTGGGATCGTAACTCGGGGTACAGACAGCAGTGAAGGTATGAGTTGCTGATCTTTATTAAACTTACTTCAGAGATATGGGCGAAGACTTGTCTCAAAGTGTTTGAATTATGTAGGTGAACTGTTTTATTAAGTACACTATATATTTTTACTTTTGTTATTCTTTTGTTTTGCTTGACTGCATGGTAAAGCCTTAACCTTAGATGTTAGCCTGACTTTTAATTTTCATGTTCAATGTTCGCTAGAAGATATTACAAAACAGATAATCATGTGTAGAACAAAATTTAATATTTTGTAGTTTCTTAGGATCAGAACAATGGCAAAATTTATACCTATGAAGTAAATAATTTACATTTTTGTTGATTAAAAGCTGACCAGGCCACATCTGATCATCAGGTCATTTACTAGGGCGTGAGTTCATCCAGGTGATGCATTATTAAAAATAAATATTAAGTTGAAGAGAACTTTTGTTGTTCAGTGTGAGATGCATGTCGAGTTGTGTGATCTGATCTGAAAAATAATGAATGGATTTCTCTGATGTACCCGCTAAAACATAATTGTGCTATAAAAGTCTGTGTCAGCAATGGAAATCTGTTGTATACAATCAAGTAATACAGAACCAGCAGCCTATTTGCCATCTTGATACCCTGGGGTTGTTTGTTCACTTACTGCCAGCGGTTTGTTGTGTTTGTCACCAACAAGAAATGACTACAGTGTATATGTTTTACGGCCACTGGACATGTTACAAAAACAAAACATCAGTAACTTTGCTCCAGACACAAATTCTCACATTCATTTATTGAGTGTTCATTATATCTACTGTTCATTATAACTTTTAGTCTTCTGTCTTTTAAATTTTCATGTTAAAAAACGCATAGTTGTATAATTTTTAGTTGAGTTTACTGATAAGTTTGTTTCAATAAAATTGACTGAGGATGTTTCATGTAATGAATAAAGAAAGGCTTTAATTCAATGTTATGTCTGTGTTTCTTGGCACGAAAGGGATCGTCTATACAGCCTGCCTTTGTTTTGAGCAATCTATTGTTTTGTATTTTGTTTTACAGTCCTTCTTCTGTCAAACTCGGAGTTGACAATGTTGCATGATACCTCCATAGACGACTGTAGGCCGATGTCGTGCTGGGCTCATTTCCAAGACATGCACGACACAGAACACGAAAGCAAACTGATGTACCGCAACTTTGTTTATAATAAACAGGATATTGACATTCCCCTATACTTTGAAAAAAGGGAAGAGAGTGAGTGTATGAATATATTTATATACATGTGAGTGTGTGCCTGCGTAAGCTAGTGTGTTTATTTGAGTATGGACGTGTGTGATTGTGTGTTCGTGTATATGCTGTCGCAAGCTTGTTTGTGCTTGTGTGTCTGCATACCTGTGTCCACGTGAGTGTGGTTGTACTGTTTGTGTGCTTGTGTGACAACGTGTGTACAGACAGAGAAGTACAGAAAGGTTGGTATGACCTTGACATTATAGTCTCGTCAGCCCCGCACAACACTCAAAGTGTTTACCTGGCAATAACAACCCTTCGTCAACCCCTTCTACCCCGGCGTGTCGGGTATTTTTAGATTCTCCACCCGTGTACCCCTTTACCGTGCGATCAGCGTGGTGTCGTGTGCAGACTGCTTCTAGTCACAGTTCGCTGGCCAACATGTCTTGTCTAGTTTACCTCAACTAGGTAAGTAAACATCTTTTGTCTACGTAACGATTTATGTGTAGTATACAGTTATCGTAATTATACAATCAAAATGTCTCAAGGCTAAGCTTCGTAAAACGTTTCACAGTGTTTAGGAAGTGTGAATGTGTCAGTAACATTTCTTTACTGAGCAGTCACATGACCCAGGAGCAGGGGCAGGAAACATTATGGACTTCCAGTGCAGGTTGTTATGATCAAACTGGTTACATACACCCCAGTGAGGAGGTGAGTGGTAACACAGAAATGTTTTAGTCGCTAAGGCAGCCTTGATACAGATTTTGTGTAACCGTCTTCTACACTGATTGTTAACGCATGTTTCTTGTGATTGAGTAATGTGACATGTTGACATTTTAAATTTTCTGCACACGAGCGAGAGTAACGAAGAGTCCTGTCATCAATTGAGACCGACATGACGGACAAAAGATAGTTTGCAAGATTACTACAACGGGCAACCAAGGGACTCGACATAAATTTAAAAAAAGCACATTATCTATCAAGAAACATAATATTAGACGTGCAGTTGATCATCATGGCGAAACATTATCTTATGTTGTCGAACTCTCAATCTCTTGGGGCAGTTCTCCAGACAATGAGTACTACATCCGGGCACTCTGGCCATCATGGCGCCGGACACCGCGGACGTGGGAGAGGCTCACTGGAAGAATGTCGGTGCGCGGTGCCTGCATCACTTTGCGAACTGGTCATCGGGAAAGGTAAGAGTGAGCAGTGTTTAGTCTTTCGTTCAGCTGTATGAGTTTGCTTTTCAATGAACTTTCTTCCAGCCTTTGCAAATAGAAAAAATCCAACAAAGATTGAAACAAATCTTTTGTAGAGAAACTTTATGTTGTATACTTTAGGTTGATGAAATTATTGGAATCTGATTTCAGAAAATAAGTCTATACAAGAAATTCAAAAATTGTCTGGAGCCGATGTTCGAAAGGATAATAATCAATCACCTGTTCCTGGATTTGAGATATTCATTATCAGTGGGACTCGTCCTCAAATCATGAAAGCAGTGAAGCTGGTGTATAGCAAAACAGATATTGCTGTAAGTATCAGTTAAAATTCACCACACGCCAAGCATACTATGACCATAAGACTTACATCAGTTATCATTGGTTTTTCAAAAGTTCTCAAGCTCTGCACATGAGTGTCGCATCCAGAGGAAATATGTCTGTCCTGAACTGAGATCATACCTCAAGACCTTTTGCTTCTCAATGCAGTAGTGACATCTTCCGTCTCTTCAAAATTTCATGTGATTTACTTCCACTTTATTGTCCTAAACTAAAAGCAAATAAATGTGGTTAAATAAACTTATTTCAGACAAGGGACATGGGTTGCAGACTTTAATCACACATAATTTTTGCTTCTAACAGAGAGGATCTCTAAACTAAATAAAGAAGTAAATAAATAAGCAAATGGGTCTGGGCATCGTGATGATAAGTGGTCATGAAACTTTGTGTTTATGTATGCAATGCTCCTAGCATTATATTAATGAAGCTAAGAAGTCATTATTTTCGTCCTGTTTCACAGAATCGTCTCGCCAAAGAAGCCCAGGCTTTCTGGTTAAGATGGGTAGAACATACCTACCCTAATCTGGAAACACAAGCCTATTTTGTGCCTCCTGCACACATAAACCGGGTTCCTATGTCTAAACGAAGAATTTCAGGTGCAGACGTGCACGTCCTTGGAAGAATGTCGACCATCTTTGAAAGGGACTCTACTCTTCCCACACGCAATGTCCAGGAGACGGACATGGCGATTGATGCGGCCGTAGGACGTGTTGTGTTTTCTCTACACAAGATGGCGGAGACACACAAAGACGAGGTCTTCATGGCCATCAGTCAGCTGAACTTTGGCGACTACCTGGGCGAGCCCTGCTATATGTCAGTCGCTGCTCTGCTGCCCCATCCTTCGAACCTTCCGGAATCACTGCCAAAGAACTGGAGACAAGGAAGCTTTGATCTTCTTATTATTCACCGACACTATGGTATCATCGTGTGCGAAATAAAAGCTTTAGGTGACAGTGAGCAAACCTCGAGTGAGGCAGAGTCTGACTTCTCTAGGATAGGGGACAAGCTCAGAAGGTCTGTGTCACAGCTGGACAAAGCCGAGGCGATGCTGTCATACCTGGTCTCTGATGTTGCACCTGGACTCAGTATTACAAAGACGATTGCTTTACCTAACCTCACTTCAGGTGAGATACAAGAAGTCATTAGCGCTGATCCAGAGCTGGCACAGGTGAGATTGAAAAGAGATTTCTGGAAAACAAAAACAGAATCCTAATATTTTAAGAATTAATTTTTTGGACTGCCTACCTGATCGCGTTATTAACAGACAGACAGACAGACAGACAGACAGACAGACAGACTGTGCCAATCATATTTTGGTCTTACGAGTCGCTGCAGTAATGAATCCACGTTCGACATCGCTACTACTTACTCTCGGAATACGAATAAAGTGAGACATTTTTTATTTACAATTTTAACACCTGCATTTTCAGGAATTGCATCGCTGCCTTAACACGGATGACATCACTGGTGTTTGCATTTTCTCTGAGCAACTGTCCAGTCCCAGAGCTCCATGGGAACTAACAGACGACTTTTTGTGGCGATTTAAGAAATGGTGGGAGAAGTGTGTGATTTCTTCTCGAGTGGATCCCTTTATGAGCTCAGATGTCTACAAGACTCTGGTTGCCAGGTACATCCATTAATCAGTTCATCTATTCATCTATACATTGAATCCCTTGTGTGTTCGTGAAACCTTCAGCTAGCCATTAAGCTACCCACTCAGCTATACAAGTCCAGTTCACTGGATTTTAACCTTGTGTTCAGGAAGCCTGACCTTTTAAAACATTTAACTAGCCACTCTCGTACAGATAACTAAATCACTCACAAATCGGGGGAAATCATTATTTACCTTCCCTCCTACTGATAAATAATCTAATTAATGAATGTCATTCATCTACCTACCCTTCTACTAAATATCAAATGAACTAATCAGGGAAAAGTTGAGAAAATATGTCATTTTAGGTCGCACACATTATTTGAATCTTTTCATAACCTTCGATTCATAGAGCTGTTCATATTATACAATATTTGAACCAAGTAACTGTCGCGAACTCCTGGGGAAGAGCCCGTGTAGATGGTAGAGGTTGTGATTCCGTCCCTCAGTCTATCACACTCTCGATACCTCTACCAAATCACGTCGACATTTACTGCGTGCTCTCACACTGAATTGCTTATCAATTTAACACTTCTAATTAGCTCGAGCCCCCAGCACGCATAACCCCAATGAATAACTCAAGGCAATTTAGTGTATAAAAGAAAGTTATTAATCATCGAGAGATTACACAATTTATGGCAAAAGATACAATTTCAAATGTAACCATACGGTCGTTTTCTAGGGTGTCCCGTTATTCTAAATGTTCTCTTTCTTCTAGTCCAGATATCTAATGAGCCACGATTTAACTAATCTTAATCAAACTACACACTGCACACACCACACGCCACTTATCTTTACACACAAGTCTCTAGTCACGTGAGGGCCCTCGTTGATTGACGTCCTGAAATCTTCTTCTGTCTTCCGTCGTTCGTGTCGGCTTCCTTCACGCGCAGAGATCCTGGCACCACCGCGTGCCTACCTGTACCTCGTCCCTTAGGCCGGACTGCTGTCTCAAGCTTAACAGCGCCTACAGCACCGACACTTATCTACCAGCCTTCCTCTACTGTTTGCGACCAAACAGATGCTGGAGATGAAGCGTCGTACACTCTGCGACAGAGCGGGTCTTCCACACCTCTGAGTCGGTTGTGCTGGAGTTGTCACGATTCCCAGACAAACTCACAGCAGAGAATCTGAACAGCCTTGAACAGATTTCGGCTACAACCTTTCTCCTCGAGCACCAGTGCGAAAGACCCCGATCCTTCGCCGATCGTGATATTAAATTCTCATCTGCGCGGGTTCTTCTCTCTCGTGATTGGTCCAACATTCCACAGACTCACTTGGACTATTCCACTATCTAGGTTTATCCAATCACACTCAGCTAACACGTGATGGACAGGTGGTCATTTTGGCTTATTCCAGCCCACATTACACCCCCTCACTTTACCCCCTCTCACTAGTAAAGCAATCTTCGACTATGGCGCCATCTTGTCTGATTTCCCATTCAGTACCTGCGTCCAACGGGTGGCCTAGTAGGTAGCGCTGTTATCCTGTTTCAGGTATGCGGCGGAACTTCCGTAACTAACGGCGTAGGGTGACCGACACTCTTCCCTCCTCTGAGGGATTCCTTGCAACGACACCTACCATTCCGCATTCCAATCTGACCTTGATCTATGTCCGTCGTGACACCTCGCCGCTAACACGTCTCCTCACTTACCCGTTTCACCTGATAGTCTGCTTACCAGCGCGTCCGCCTGTTTCGTAGGGGGGGGGGGGGAACTGAAGTGAGACACCAACACTATAGCCCTATACTAGTTATCACATGACAGTAACAATGGAACTCTCTCCCTTTCCATGTCCGCCACCTACCCACTATTGAATCCTTTACACGTGAACTGAAAACACACCTCTTCTGTAAACAAGACTCCTAACAACCTTTCCCGTAATACTCTTCGTTTGTCACACCCTTTCTTTTGTAATATCATGTTACTCTCAGCACTTGTTCTTGTTGTTTGGTTCCTCTTTGTGTTTTCTGTATTGGTTTTATTCTTTGTTTAGTACGGTTGTTTATTCTTTTATAGTTCGTATGTTATTTTTTTGTTTTGCTGTCCCTCGTATTCTGTCCATGTTTCGTTCTTGTTCTTAAGCGCTAAGAGCATGCTCCTTAGGATGGTGAGTATGCGCTTTACAAATTTTACATTTATTGATTAGACATTCCCTTGTTATTATAAACATAAGTTTCTTGTAAATTGAAAGCAAAGCTGTCACTGTTTTTTTTCAGGTTCTGTGGACCGGCGACATCAGTGAAGGTTCCCTGCCTGTGGGAGCCCCGTCTGTGTGTCAAGACCCTGGGGCAGGCCGTGTCCGAGACAGGGAGGCGCTACGCCCTCTTGACCTTGTTTCCAGAACAAGTCGACCTGCTCACTTCACAACCACCCAGGGTGTTCCTGGCCGGCCCCCCGGGTACCGGCAAGACAGTGGTACTTGTCCTGATAGCCATGCACTGGCTGAGGTGTGGTCACGACGTCTACGTGCTCAGCACGTGGATAAACAGTCGCGTAGTGTGTCGCATGCTGTACCACCTTCTACTCCAGTGGCTGAGAGATCAGGGCGACTCATCACAACACATGGGAAAGGTTCATTTAATACATTTTAACTTTAGAGGAGGGAAAGAAACCGACAAAGCCTTTGATTACCTGAAGGAAGCAGCAGGAGGTTGCAAGTCCGTGTATGTCATCGCAGATGAAGTCGGGCCTGATGAAGTGTGAGCACTCTCCAGTTATTTAAAGACTGTCATTCATGGTTTACATGTGTAGTAAAAATGTAACTTTTTAAAATTCAGGTAGAAATTGAGCACTCAAATGTATACCATCAACTATGCAAAAATAAATATTCAGGGTTATTGTTATACGTCTATTTATCCACTTCCACTCGTCCATTTATCTATCACTATTCTCCCAATTGTACATTTAACTATTTTGACAGTTGGAGTCCTGATCTAGATTACCCTTCTGTATGGAGTCAACAATTGTGGAACTTTTCTCATCGTCTTCTGCAAGAAGTTCCCGACCTCCATTTCTGGGCGGCGAACTGTAAGCACGGGGTTGCTCCTCCACACGACTGGACAGTGAAAATATTCACTCGACCCCTGCGCTCCCCTCCGACAGTGGTGACCGAGGTAGCCTTGTCAGAGGAGCTGGGCGATGATGTAGCTGCCTACACAGAGCGGGGTGTACCCGACCACACGCACGGTCCACCCGTGAAGTTTGTTTATCATCATGGACCCTCGCACGAAGAAGAGCATCCTCGCAATTGTGTGCAGTGTGGCAAGGATGTTGCCAGCTTCATCAGGAGTCTTGGTGTTGGACAAACAGACGATAGCAGCAACCTCAGTGGTGAGCATAACAATCAGTTTTTTGCTGTTTTGGCAGTTATAATCATGGTCTAAGGTTGTACTGTCTATACAATGGATATATGAGAAGATTTACTTGTGATTATTAATAAAGACTGAATAATCTTTCTGTAACATGACTATTCTTTCCTATTGGTTTTCACGCTATTCTTGCTCACCAATGTTTTTTTTTCTTATTTTATTTCTAACCCTGAAATATTAGCCCATATTTTAGGAAGAACCTGATATTTTACAACTGTATGAATCTTTTCTCGCCAAGACCACTGAGACAATAGAAAGAGCGTGAGCACACGAGAAAAGCAAAAAGAAAATTCGAATGCAGTCATTAAATTAAGCTTCCACTATCACCACCAGCACCATCACACAACTACCACGACCACGTCCATACCGACAACAGTCTTTTAGCTAATTCATTAATAATTTTCTTTTGCCTTTGTTGGCAGAGCCTTTAGCTGGCGTTTCACCACCTTTTCTCGACAGCAGGCTTGCTGCCTGTCCTCCTGCCCTGCAGTTCAAGGACGTCCTGGTATTGTGTCTCGGTCACGTGGACGACAACTCAGGTGTGGTGGTGGGGCTAAAAAGTGCCAACATTCCTACAAGAGTCATGGAAAGCAAGGTGGACATGGAGGACGTAGCCACGGCCCGTAGTGACGTAGTGTGGGTGTCCTACGGCAACGTAGCTCGTGGTATCGAGCGTAAGGTGGTGGTGTGTGTTCGCGATGATTACCACGATGCCGATAGGTACAACAGACTCTACCCGCTCTCACGATGCATGGCACAGCTCGTGCTGGTCTTGCCAGCTTTACCGGGTGCACAGACACAAGATCAGACAATATTATCGTTATCTTCACAGACGACTAACATAGAGCCTGTAGATGAAGCAGTGGCTATAGTTGGTATCGCCGCCATCACGCCAGGGGCTGAGAACATCCGGGACTTTTGGAGACTTCTCGAGAACGGCGAAAATCACATCACAGACGTCCCGGCCTCCAGGTGGGATGCCGACGCCTTTTACGACAGCGACCCCCTGAAACCTGGAAAAGCATATGTTAAAAAAGCAGGTTTCGTCAAGGAGTAAGTATGTCAAGAAAAATTAGTCACGCAATCAATCGGTCAAAACATGCAAGTT
Source organism: Pomacea canaliculata (assembly GCF_003073045.1). NCBI lineage: Eukaryota > Metazoa > Mollusca > Gastropoda > Architaenioglossa > Ampullariidae > Pomacea > Pomacea canaliculata. The sequence continues at coordinate 18,520,960 of NC_037596.1, read as the reverse complement.
TTACAGATTAACTTATTTGTTCCTTGAGCCATTCAAAGAGTCACTTATCATATTGTTTTCTAAATGTATGTAAATATGTGGATCTTACCATATCTCCCTCTTGGAGATTAACATGATCTTTCCTCAGAGCTCATTCACGTGTTTAAATTCCCAGTGTACTTTGCTCGTGAACAACATAGACTAAAAGTTCATGTTCTGGTGTTTTTGGACCGTCCCACAAATTAAAGAGTGTCTAAAACATTTTCAACAGCCAGAAACATTTGAAATATCATGAACGTCATTATTCTCAGCATTATTCTCAACTACATACAGTGGAACCTCGATTATCCGGTCTTCGACTAATCGTGCATTTAGCTATCCGGTATCGCCTTTAAACAAAAACCAACTACAATAAACTGGTAAACATCACAAGACTGTCAAGATTGTGCTCTTTTCTTGGAAAAGATTGTGTGTGGGTCGCACCGTCCGTGAACGCGACACCTTGTTCCGAGTTCATTTAGTTGATATCCTCACCTCGAGGGTAGAAAGGCAGCTTCCTGTAAATTCGTGTGAGATGTTGGGGTCCCGTGCTGCTAAACTGCAAATTGTTGAACTTGCAGAAAAGGGGGAATCAGTTGCTTAGCTTTCATCAGAAATTAAACAATTCGTGATATTGCACCTATCCTACATTTACGAATGTTTAGAATTTGTTTTCGATTATTCGTGATTTTTGATTATCCAGATGATGGGCGTAGGTCATTACACCGGATAATCGAGGTTCTACTTTAGTTGAGATCCTCCTCGTTTTTCAGTGTGGAGAAGTTTGACAATGTTTTCTTCGAGATCAATGATTACGAGGCTGCCTCACTTGACCCGCAGCAGAGCCTTGTCCTGGAGTGCACTCACATGGCTCTAGAGGATGGTGGCTTCACCAGGACACAGATGTCTGGCACAAGTACTGGTGTGTTCATAGGTGAGGGTCTGCAAAGTAAGAGACATGTCGCTTACACATTTCTATCTTTTTATAAAGTGTTACATGTGTCTATTTATATTGAGATAGGCTGTTATGTTTGCTGCCCTTTTTTTGGATTGTAAGACAGAGATGCTTTTTATCCTTTGCCCTATTAGCCAAAGATGTCTGTTTTCAGGAGCAATGACAACAGATCATGGCTCTTACTATCCCGCGGGGTCACCGGACGTGGACAGCTACACGGCTACTGGGGTCAGCAACTCCATGTTGGCGGGACGAGTGTCCTTCGTGTACAACCTGTTGGGTCCTCCATGGTCATCGACACAGCCTGCTCCTCGTCACTCGTGGCCATCCACCAGGGCATTCAGGCCATCAAGAACGGTGAGAGCTAGGAGAGACATTAAAGCTCTCTATCCTTGTTTCTCTCGTTTCTATCTCTCTATAAAATTCAAATCGACTCTTTACTGGTATATTTTTTATAATAGTTTGTTGACCCTATGTTTGTCTTTGGTTTTCTGTAAATAAATGCACCTATATTGCGTGGTAGAGAGAGTGCCTTGTTTGTTTTTTCTCTTCCATAGTACATATAAATAATGTACTTTCTACAGGTGACTGTGACATGGCCATCTGTGGAGGGGTCAACTACATTGGGGCACCAACCATCTTTGTCCAGCTCTCCAAAACAAAGATGTTGTCTCCCACCGGTCAGAGCAGAGCCTTTTCAGCTGATGCCGACGGCTACGTCAGGGGGGAGGGCTGTGGGATTGTGGTCCTGAAAAGCTTGAAGGACGTGAGTGTCTACTGAATAATTATCACTCTTGCACCATTTTTATTAACGCCTACACGCTTTCGTAGAACATTCCCTCTTCTCAATAAATGGGATCCAAAACTGCAACCAAACTTATTACCATTCGGACAGAAAATATGTGTAAGATTTATAAAACACTTTTGTTGCTAAATATCTGTAATCTCATCTGCGATTCTATAGTTAACGATTTTGTATGTTATGTTGCGTTCGTTCCTGTCTATTTTGGGTTGCCATGAGCCTGTCCATAGGACAGGGATATCGCGCTATGCAAGTTCACCATAATAATAATAAATAATCTAATGCTTATTTACCTGTTCAAGCACATCAGTACGTAGTACCTATGACTACAATATACCTATACCTGTATGTATATCTATATATAAACACACATACAAAAACACTGACTGTTGCATCTAGTTTAAGTCTAAGACACTAACAAGAATATTGTGTAACTTTTAATCTGTCACTTTAATGAAGTCATAAATAATGAAAGTGCACAACCTCAGTGTAGAGAAGAAGAGAAACAGTTGTACACTTGCATTTCTCATACTTTTGATAGATATTTTCTAACATTTCTAACGAGGTTGACAGATCATTGTGAGCTGCCAAATAGCGGAGTAAAAGTGGAAGTGGTGGTTAGAATCAAGAGGAAATAATTCAGTAATGTACCTGTCATGTCTCCTGACTGCGGAACAGGTCAAAGTTCGTTAGGCAGGATGGAGAGGGGTTATAAAGAAAAGAGAAACAGATCTCGCAAAGATGCTGTCTCCTACCTCTCTCTCTTCGGGTACCGCCTAAAATCTCTTGTCCTCACTTGACCTGCCTAGTATACAACGCAACTGGTTCTGCACAGTGCATTTTTTTCTGTTCCTTAGAGCACTGGAAACATCACCACATATGAAAAGTAATAATAAAAAATAAACACCCTTCTGAGACAAATACACAAAGCCTAGTCCATGACTGCATGATTTAGCGAAAGAGGATAAGACAATTGTTTAAAAATGGGGTAACTCTCGAAAAAAACGAGTTTTTCATAATTAATAACACAGTACACACAGAGACATCCACTGTTTTATTAATAAGATAAAAACCAGAAACAGTAAAACAATGTTTGAAAAATAATATTGAGTCATTTATAAAAGACACGGGTTTTCAGGCACTACACAACAACGACCGTATCTGGGCGACCGTGGTGTCGGGGGTCAACCAGGACGGACACACGGTGACGCCAGTGACGGCTCCCTCAGGGACACAGCAAGAGAAGCTGATGACAGACATCTACACCAAGTACGGCGTCGACGTCTCCAGGCTTGATTACATCGAGGCTCATGGTAGATATATAGTTTTTGCTAGTAAATCCATGTTTTTGTATAACTTCGATCAGATAAGTCTGGACGGTAGGATGTCACAAACACACACAGCAAATAGCCATAAACGTATGTGTGAAATTTCCGGCTTGGAGAATGACGAAACTCTTAAAATAATACTGTATGAAGTTACATTTTCAAATAAACTTACGGACATTTAAGGTAAAAGAATCATCAGTACCATAGAATGATATCTACTAGGTAGTCTAAGCTGATTATTGGAACGAATAAAAAGCAAAAGGAAAAGTACATAGACATTTAGACTTTTGTGTCACAGAAACGATACTTTTTTTGTGACTAAACTAAATTGCAAGTTATGAATATCTCAGTTATGTTAATTTTATGCTAAAAATGATGATTAATAAAAGGCTGGTTTTGAAAGGACAGAACAACAACAATTCAATTATAAACATCATCTGACAGCACTGCCCAGCAAAATTATCTGCTCTGGTACTAAAAAGTATTCGTTATGTCATATGAAATTAAGGATTTCAAGCAATGGCACTGATTCTTAATCATACGATTTATCTAATCAACATCATTTTCTCTCAAGCTTAAGAATTAAACAAAGCAGGGTGGTCTCTGACTACGGCCATGACTGGCTAGTTGGAAAGAAACGCACTTGGGTAGTGTAGTTCCAGGTTGTTTTATGCTATTTTTTTAATTCAATCATAGTAAATTGATCGAAAAAAAATAAATATTATTTTTTGTTTTTGTAGAGAATTTTAAAACCAAAATGTCCAATGTAGTGTTGTTTTACAAGGCTGTGTGACACACATCATCATGCTCAGTTGAGACCAATGATATATATATAAGTTTGGAGTAGATTTATAAGCAAAAATCATGATATTGATAGTGAATGTACTGTCATAATAAACTTTTATGAAGTTACACAATCGTGGATATATTAAAATTATTTTTGTATACATAAAAGATATCCACTGTAATAGATAACGTTTGATATACAGGTACAGGGACACAAGCAGGAGACCCTGTCGAGGTTAACGCCATCGGGAAGTTTCTCAAGGCGATGGGCCAGCCCCGCACTCGCTACATCGGTTCTGTCAAAACTAACATCGGTCATCTAGAGGCAGGCGCTGGCGTCATCGGTGTCATCAAGGTTCTGCTGATGATGAAGCATAACACAATTGTTCCATCCCTGCACTGTAAAAAGGTCAACCCGCTTATTGACTTAGAAAACCTTGGACTTATTGTTCCCCAAAGTCTTGTTGAATGGGAAAGTAAAGACAAGATGGCGTGCTGTAACTCTTTTGGGTTTGGAGGAACTAACAGTCATGTTGTTTTGCAGACATTTCATAAAGAAAAAAATCTTGTGATAGAGACACGCAGTTCAAATGTCGTCTGCTTTTCAGGAAAAACAAAGCAATCGTTAATTGGCTCGATGAAGATGATAAGAGAGATGGACTTTCTTGGAATGGTCGATGGCCCTCAAGATGAAAAAAGTGAAGAAAATCTTCTCACAAACATTGCATACGTGAGTTCAGTCAAACGGACTCATTATGTTTTCAGAAAAGCATTTGTTGTCGACAAAATTCCAGACCTGCGACATTCCATTTCGTTCTGTCTTGAGCAAAAACTACAACATGATTTTTCAAGACGCCGACATGTTGTCTTTGTTTTCTGTGGCATGGGCACAACTCGGCCAGGTATGTGCCTTCAGATGATGAAAGAGTTTCCTGTCTTCAAAGAAACAATGCTGAGAGTTGACGCCATCCTTAAAGAAATCATTAAAACTGATCCTTGGTCGCTGGTAGACCGACTTAGTAAAGAGGATCCAAGTACAGACCCTGTATTATCTCCCATTGCAGTTTTTGCTTGCCAGGTGGCGTTAGTGACTCTATGGAAAAGCCTTGGAGTCACACCTGCTTGTGTTTTGGGGCAAAGTGTTGGGGAGGTTGCTGCGGCCTACACTGCAGGGTGTCTTAGCCTTGAGACTGCTGTCAAGGTAATCTATTACAGGTCAAAGGTCCTCGCACAAGTCGCTGGAGGTCAAATGAAAGTAATAAAAAATTGCAGCGTAGAAAAGATTCGAGAAATACTCCAAGTTTTTGATAAGGCGACTATAGCGCTGGAGTACAGTCCCGTGTCTTGTGCAGTGAGCGCTGACAGCGACACCATGGCAAAAATCCATCAGAGTCTGGCACCGCATCTGTATTCCGAAGACAAACGAGTCCAGCTGATTCCTCTTAATGTGCCTGTGGCCTATCATAGTCAGTTTGTTGAATCTTGCCAGCCGGAACTTGCCAGTGTACTGGACAATATTGAGGCAAAGTCTCCTAAAATACCGTACATTTCCGCTGTTACTGGAGAGAAAATGACCAGTGCTCCGGGTCAAGGTTATTGGGTCAACCATCTTCGCAAGCCAGTCCTTTTTGGCAAGGCCGTCCAGACCGCGAGGAAAGAAAGTCCCACAAACACCGTGTTTGTCGAGATAGGACCGATATCAGTCCTCAAGGCTCATCTGAAAGATATTTTCCCAACGGAGGACATCCCGTTGATCCAGTCGATGTATAGTTCTTCAGAGACAAAAGTTTTCTTGCAGTCAGTTGCCTCCCTGTATGAACTGGGTGTAGAGGTGACATGGGCGGCACTGTATAACGGTTCTCATGACATCGTGGACATTCCTAGGTATGTATTCGATAAAAAGATCTCATTGAACCGAAGTACAGCTCGTGCGTTGATTCCATCTGGTACACAGCAGGTGAGTCATCATCCTTACCTTTCTCGAATGCCAAATACAAATGATTTCAAGATAACGTTGTCTACGGTGACAACATCATTTGTTTACGATCATAGGGTCAAAAATCACGTTCTCGTACCCGGAGCTGTCTATGTGGAAGCAGGACTGGAGGTCGCCCTCCACTTGAGGTATGATCCTCACAACCAGGCAGTGGTGTCAGTAGATTTTATGAGCCATGTGTCTGCGAACAGCGGAGAATTTATGGAACTTGACTTAAAATCAGACACGGATTTGAATACTGGAAATAAACAACACCTTGGAGTGTCAGTCAGGAAAGGAGAACGAGTCATTGCAATTGTCCACATTGAATGGCAACCACTCTTACCCACAACGCAGAGAACAATCAACCTGCAACACATTCGCGATAAATGCACTGTTTGCGTACAGAAAAACAAAATTTACTTTTCTTTGAAGCGTCTGGGTTTCGAATATGGTAAAACATTTTCTCTGTTAGAAAAGGCCTATCGAGGTGAAGGTGAATGCCTTGCCCAAATCAAAGTCATCTCAGAAGTATCCAAGGACTTTGTCAGTACGACCATCCACCCATGCGTACTGGACGTTATGTTTCAGTCCGTTGTCGTCATTAACGATAATGAAGAAAATAGTCATCTGCAGCTTCTTGCCGATACAGTTAAACGACTGAAGGTGTTTGGTGCAATGGAAACAGTCATGTATGTTCATTCTCGCTTTATTCGTGATGACGGCAAGCGCTCAAGCTACAAGCTGACCCTCCTGTCCACAAAGGGACTCGTTCTCGCGACTGTGGAGGAGTTCATCTTAATCAGAATCAATGTGGAGGATCATTGTGGTCTCCCAATGCTGATGGCGATGCACTGGTCCCGTGTTTGTAAAATGTGGGATGTAGACACCCGCATTTCTGAACACGCTTTCATCCTGCACACAAAGCAAAGTCCTGGAATAACTGAGGGCAAAAATGTCACGTGCTTGAGACTGTCTGATCATGCCAGGGATTGGGACGAGATTTACGATGAAGTGAAGACGGTGATGCAAGACGCAGCTTGTGCTCCTGCTATAGTTGTGGTCTGCGACACAGAGTTCTCTGAGAACGTGAATTGTGACGACCTTGACCTCTTGGTGCTCAACACTTGTGGAGCTGTACACAGTGTACTGAGACTTGCACGTGACTTAAACTTTAAAATGCCAGTTTACATCTGTACAAATGGAGCCTGGCCCACGGTTGGCAGTTGTGAACAAATTCAGGTGAACCCGGCTGGGACCTGTGTCTGGGGCATGATGAGAACCGCACAGGCCGAGAACTTGTACCCTCACCTGGTCACTGTTGACCTTCACATTCCGGCGAAACACCTGACCTCTCAGTTCCTCAGCCTCATGGCGCTAAACCTCTCGAGCTCCCATGAACTTCGGGACAACTCGGAAGTTTTGATCACGACAAAAGCTGTTTATGTCAATCGGATTAATCGTGTTGACAGACATACGACTGTGCCCCTGCTCAGGGACCTACCGTTTGATTTAGACGAACACTTTTTGGTAGTTTCTAATGAAGCAGAAGTTTTGTCCAATGCGTTTGCTGTCAAAATTTCCGCTCCAATGGACATGAACACATGCAATGTCACCATAACAGCAGATAGCTTTGCACTTCCATCGCCTTACCTTACAAAATCCCCCATTGTCTACAATAAAAACATAGCTGGTCCAAACAAATATTTAGTGTTTGCCCTCGAAACAATTGGTCAGTTAAACCAAGGAGACAACACTGTGATCGTTTCGTGTTGTCCTGTTAAGGCTGGAAGAAGGGTCTCAGTTCCCATAGAAACAATCGTACCAGCGTCATTGATTCCAGACTATCGCGCGGGAGACTTGACGAAGCTTGTTTTACTGTTTGCGCTTTCTGAGAGAGTTTCCACTGATGACATCACCATCTTGACCTCTGACAATCACGTGGGATTGGCACGTGTCATGAAAATGAAATTAGAGACAGACAACAGGACAAGGGTAGTCAACGTTGAAGAGGCTCGAAACCTAAAGTCTGCGACTATCCAATCGGAAACGGTGGTTTCTTTTATTCTTCTCGACAGTGACGTCATCTCTACGTTAGTCGGACAGTGGTCAAATGCCAAACGTCTTGTTACCTGTGATGCTCTGATAACACCAGAAGCAATTGCTTACCTTGCTTATATGTTCCCTGAGGTTGACATTCAATCTGTTGATACACAACTTCTGTTTAAGCCTTACAAGCTGAAACATTTTGTTGTAGAAGTGAAGTCGTGGCTTAAAGAACAATACAAAGAAAAATTGTCACGCATCTCTCGGTATATGCACTCTTTTGAAAAAGCTTATGTAGCGAATTCTGAAATTTGCGAGAACATGCTCAGTAGGATGTTGTCCTTTACAGAACTGAACCTCAGAAACACGACCGTCAAGGTTGACTCCCAGAATATGTTTCATGGTAACTCTGTGTACATTGTTGTCGGGGGCCTACAAGGACTCGGGTGGATCGTTGTGAAGTTCCTAGCCAGAAATGGAGCAAAGAACATTGCAATAATCCAGAGAAGAACTCCGTCAGCAGACCACTGCTCAAACATCGCAGGAGTGTGCAGCCAGTTCCACGTCATTATTCATGTTTTCCAGGCCGATGTCACCATCACCAAGTCTGTGGAAGAGGTTTTATACCGAGTTGGGGAAAGGTTTGCCAACGCTGCTTTGAAAGGCATTTTCTTTGGTGCAGCTGCTGTTGATGATGGTGCTTTCCCTTCAATGAACAGAGACAGATTTGACAAAGCTTTAGCACCGAAGGTCAAGGGTGCCTGGAATTTTCATCTCCTGACCAAGCATCTGCCTCTGGACTTTTTTGTAATGCATTCCTCCGCGGAATCTGTTTTAGGCTACCAGGGGCAGGCAAACTACTCTGCAGGAAATGCGTTTCTGGATGGCTTAGCCTACTACAGACGCCATCTTGGGCTACCTGCTCAATCGTTTAGCTGGGGACCCCTGGCCACAGGACTGCTTGACAACAAGGAGGATGCCCAGCGTAAACTCGAATCCAAGGGCTTCTACTTGATGTCAGAGGCTGAGATCGACAAAAGCTTGTCTCCCCTTCTGATGCTGAACTGGCCTCACTGCGCTCCCATAAAGCTCGATGAAAAGCAATATTTCGCTCGGCTGAAAGCAAGTGGAATACAACATATTATCAAACGCTTTCAGTTCTCAGTGTCACTAGATGTCACAACACCAAATTTTGACAACATTGATGTGGCAGCGGCCAAAACGAAAGACCCTGCAGCTCGCCTGGAACTGTACCGCTCCTACGTCAGGCAACTAGCGAGCAGGATACTAACGGTAGATCAGTCACAGGTGACACTGGACACCAACCTGACCGACCTTGGCTTGGACTCCGTCTCCTCTACAATGTTAATTGACCAAATATACCGCGACACAAATATCAGACTGAGTGCTGTTATCCTCATCTCTGGTGAGGCGACAGTTGGCAACATAGCCCAAACCCTCACTGATAACTCTGACTCCTCATCTGAGACATAAACTGACACACACCATGACAGACGATGTATTGAATGAGTATGTAATAACCTTTGAACCCTAGCGTTTCCTGTTCTCATACGTATTCCTTGTAGTGTGCTATTCCACATCTGACTACTTTATTCTTTGTACATTTATGAGTACACTGAAGCAGACGCTATTTGTGGTTGTCCCTGCCGGACTGTCAGTGATTTTCTACGAAACTATTTACAGACTATAAGGTCATTCAGTTGCTGTCACTGTAGATATGCTTCATGTAGCATTTATTGTCCAACAGTATTATTTCTTCACAATTTCCAGCCTCCTTAATTATGAAAAATGAACAGATTGAGTCGACTGGTAGGGTTGCAGGATACTACAGAGTTTTTACAAGACTGTTGAGCTCTCTTCCTTACTCTCTATAAAGTGCTTCATCATTCTTCTAAATAACAGTCATAATGGTGCACATAGTGCGTAATCCGACTTTATTCCTCATCCATAACTATTTAGTAAAGGCAAAAAATAAATTATGAAATATGTTTATAAAGAGTAAACAAGGCAGGATTTTTGTATAAAAATGTATTCCAGAAATGCCAGCGTTGTAAATCTGTCCTGCAGTATTGCAAATAAAGAAAATGCCAAGTCAGCCAAAAGTAACTCTTGGTTTATTTTAAATGAACTGCTAGTGCTACAACAAATTGTATAAAGTTTGGCCAAGTATCCTTCGTAATCCGTTTGTTTACAGACGTGTCCATTACTTTTTATAGTTTGTAAAACTTTCTCTTAAGCCGAAAGTTGTTTATGGAATTAAGCACGTTTTTGGAACTGTTAATCAGTCTATGTCTATTATGTCTACTATTTCCAAGTAGACTTTATATTTGTTTAACAAATGTATTTTTGTGTTGTGCTATAAAACTGTTGTCAAGGACATTTATTGATCGACTCGAGAAGGAACGAAGGACCAAGAGACTGATTGATAGTAAGAAGTAGCGGGCGTGGAAACAGACTTTCCCTTTGTTGCCACCTCCGTCCTCACCTCGCTAAAATAAAGTTGTATATATATATAGATAAAGAGTAATTAAGAGGGAGGTTACAAACAGAAAGAAAGCAGACAGGGAGAGGACGAATCCAACCAGAATTATGAAATCTCATGTACCCGTATTTTCACAGATATACCATATGTATGTGTGTATCAGAAGACAGTCCGTCTCTGAAGTTAAAAAATTCTACATGAAAAAAAAAAAATACTAATGTTCGTTGTTTAGATTGTTGTTGTATGCTTACTATCTTTCTAAATCTTAGTAGACTTAATTTTAAAAGTACTTTAATGCTGTATACAAACCATCTCACTGTTGCAATGTTATTCATGGAAGCAGTTTCTTGTTTCAAAACTCTTTGTAGAAACATAATGACTACATATTTGCATGCCAAATGCCTGGCCTAAATTATATTCACATAGTCGCTGTTTTTCACTTAAAATGTATTCCGTTGGCTGATATCCGCGTATATCAGTTAAACTATTTTTGTTGTAATTTATTATGATTTAATGTAAGTATTGTATCGCATGTTTATCTAGTGATAAACATGCTTAGACTTAAAAAAAATATGTTTGTTTTTTGTAAGGGCAAACTAGTATTTTCTTGATTGATGCCTTACTGTGCGTACTATTAATTTCCGTCTACTGTTACGATTGGACAGCATTTTGCACTTAATTTCAATATTTAAAATTTTAAATTGTAATAAGCATGAAATGCATGTAGCTATTGAGATACACATGAGATATTACCCTTTTTATTCATTGTATATGTTTTTTTTGCATAAGTGAAAGTAATAGTTTTGCCTTCATATGCCCACATTCTTAACACTTATTAATCGTTTAAAGTAATGTATTCTAATCCTCTGTGAGCGTCAGTTATATTTTTTCAATAAAATTGGACTTTTCTGTTGCCTATTGTCTCATTATTTTAGGTTCGATCCGTGAAAGTTGCTGGCACGGGTACACGAGCGCTCGCATTGAAAAAAAATCAGGTGACGCCTGAGGAACACTGCGAAACATAAAAGAAAGTTTGCAGGAACAAGTTTTATTCTTGCATGTTTAATTGGATTTAAATATAGACCAAGAACTTGATTATAAAAATAAGCCTCGCATGTTTTTACTTGATTAGTGGTAAACCAGACTACTAAAGCTGAAAGGATAACTGTGGTAGTAACATAAACTCTTTGTCAGTGTCAGGGACGTGTTCACTTCACAATTTCATACACCGTCACACATCACTCGAACTCACTAACGGCCACATGTATGCACGTCCCCACGCGTGTTCTTTTCACACAGATATCACAGAGATTTGTCGTGGGCAAATAAGAGTTATATAATTCAACAATTAACATTAAACACATACAATATTGAAAATCATATACGGTGTAACATCAGAATAAATGTCTTGTTGCGGTGTCGTTCAATTAAGTTGGTCGTCCGTTTTTCGTTCGAAAAGTTCTCAAATTGCTACTTACAGTTTGGCTTCTGCTATTCACACTTATTCATTACTTCCACACTGTCCGAAGCGATCGCCCAAGAATAAACTTTCTGGTAAAATCCTCCCTGAATTTCACAGACACTATACTGCATCCCAATGTTAATGATGTAGTCACTCTCCTTTTCTGACTTCACATTGAACAACGATAAGTCTTTTTACTTTACGACATGTCCTTTCTTAAAATCCGCAGTTGTAGGATTTTTCTGTTCTCCGTCTGAACAGAGTCGTACATTGATTAGTTTGACAGTTCTTCTCTTCTTCAAAACTCTCACAATTTTCATTTCTTATAAAGGGTAGATGCTTTCTTGGCCGACATCTAGGTGGCGACCACGAATAATTATCGTGGAACAACACACAAGTTCCCAAAACGGACAATCCATACACTCTGTCGGCTACTCGTCCCTTCTCCCAGTCGTCTGCTCTCTTCCAAAAAAATTTCACTCTCCAATCTAAAATTACGTCATAAAATGACGTCGGGTTCTGACGCGAAACCACAACGCAGCAAACACACTCGCATACTGGTAAGGGCAATAATCTCTGACTAACAACAGACAGGGGCAACAACCCCCTGTTTCTAACACTCAGTTTGTCAGAAACTGTTTGTTACACATATGTGCGTAGTGTAATTATGCAATTTTTTTGTTGTTTTGTTCATTTAATACAAACGGTATCTCCTCTTTAAAGATGACATTGTTTTGATATAATGATTTTAGAATGCTCCACTTCAGCCCAGAGCACTACAAACTAGCTTGTTCCCCACAAAAAATAAATACATCGTTTTCATTACTAATTGACACTTAATGCTATTATTAAGGAAAATGTGTTTTGCTAAGGACGAAAAACACAATCGTCCACTGTTTTCCATCTGTGTTTGACATTCTGTCTCGCCGACAGTCTGACAACATACCCGGAAGAACCGCTTTATGCAGGCTGTCGTGCTGGGTCACATTTCCAGGGTACGACTGAAGCTCGAAAACAGCGTTAAATACATCAACTTTATTTACAATTAACAGATCATTGACATTCCACCATGCTTTGAAAGAAGGTGTGTGTATGGATATGCATGTGTGTATGTGTGTGTGTGTGGGGGGGGGGGGGGGTACTGAGGGCTTAATTCGCTTGGATACCCTTGACCTTTTCAAAGTGAACAATCCAGGGACCTACCCTCCTTCAATGGACTTGTTTACTCCCCTTTGGGAAGCAGCTAAATATTGGTTGAAATGAAATGTCAAAATTTCTATTCATCTACTGCGGCTGATGAATGCGGTGCCATTGGAATCTCTCATTAAGCGTCAGACACGCTATAAACGAAGTGCTTTACGTTTGAAGTTGACTTACTAATCACGAATCCTGCTTCCTGTTTATCCCGACATTGCTGAAAACACCTAATTGTCTCATTACCCGACAGGCAGCAGCCTTTCTTCAGGAAGCGGTAGTGAAGCAGACAGTGCACAGAGGGCAAGGGAGGACACCTTACACTACCACTCATACCTTGGGAGGAGGACAGAGGACAGCACAAACACCACCGCCACCCTGAAACTTGAATAACTGTGGCAGAAATATAGTTATTTCTCGTTTGTCAGGAATTATTTCTTACAAATAAAAAAATTCTTTCTGGTTTTGTCCATTTATATTACAAACATTATCGACCCTTATCTTAATTTACTGATTTATAATGTTCTGTGACGTTATAACCAAAATTCTGCATCAAAGTATTAAGCCGACCCGTTGTCAACCCTGTCCGGACACCTGCACACCTGCATGGGCAAGACGCCATCTTGCATGGACAAGGCAACAGTGGCACGTGGTCCTCTTTACTAATAACGGCAGAGAGACGGCGGTTGATAAGAATAACTACTGAGGTTTGTCCCGAGTGGTAGTGAGCAAGACATCCAGGGTATGACCAGTCCATTGTTTTATATTTTGTATTACAGTCCTTCCTTTGTCGGCATCGACAATCATTCATGGTACCTCCATAGACGACTTTAGGCCGATGTCGTGCTGCCTCACATTTCACAAGACATGCACGACACAGAACACGAGAGAAGACTTCTATACCACAACTTTGTTTACATTCAACAGAATATTGACATTCCTCTATACATTTAAAAAAGGTGGGAGAGTGAGTGCGTGCGAGTATGAATGCAAGTGCGTGTCAGAGAGCTAGATGAAAATTTGTGTGATGATGGAGGAGATCAAAAATGAGAAAATATCAGCATGACCTTTTTTTCAGGTCACGGCACACCGACCCATGAAGGAAGGTGTTGTTCTGTTTTCTCAAGGACGTTTATTTTAGTCGTCAACTAAAAGGGACATTATCTGAAGCTGTTGTTGACAAGAACAGGCAATTCCGTGAATTTATGATGCGGACATGCAATAAATAACACAAAATTAACTTGCACACCCACCAACACACGAGCGAACACATACACACGCAGGAACAAACGCACGCACCTTTGCACACAAACACGTTTGATGTTTTGAACGTGAGTGCACAGGTGAGTGTTTTCCTGTGCGCTGAATGTTGAGTGTGTGATGCTGCTATGTGCTAGCTTCTGCGTGTGATTGTGTGCATGTATATGCTATTACATGCGCGTGTGTGTGCACGTGATTGTGCTTGTGTTGTTTGTGTCCCTGTGTGTGTCCTTGTCAAGGTGTGTACATATTTGTGTGCGTGCGCCGGAGCCACTGAGTACAGGTGTCCTAGTGTAGCCTTGACATCATGCTGTTTACGTCTCAAGCTTACCACCCCGCCTACCCTCCTCTCCTTGCGTGTCGGGTATTTTTCAAATGAATTCCCCTCCCGTGTCCCCCGTATACTGACAAACACACAGTTGCTGCTGACTAACATCGTGGTGTCGTGTGCAGACTGACTTTGCTTGTAGTCAGTGCTTGCTGGCGGGCTGTCTGTCCTGTCCTGTGGGAAGAGTTGACTTCAACAACGTAAGTAAAACGTCTTTTGTCTTCTGAACGATTGATGGCGAAAGTTGTCCAAGGAATTAAATATGTCTCAAGATAAATCTTCGTGAAATGTTTTAAAGTGTTGAGGAAGTGTGAACTTGTTTATTGATATGTTTACTACGCAGTCACATGACCCAGCAGCATGGTCACAGCACTCAATGGTCTTCGTGATGGCTTCTTGAGACAAGCTGGTGACAATATTGTGTGAGCAGGTCAGTGATTTCACAAACTTGCTTCAGAGGTCAAGAAGGTAACGTGGGTACAGAATTTTTGTATCCAGCTACATGTACTACGCTTATTGTCAATGGAAAATTTGTCTTGCAATTGATTAATATGACTGAAGATGACTTTTTGAATTTTCTTGCCGTCAATTGTACCCTTCTCGACCTTGACCCTGCCATGTCCTTTATTTTGCTTACGAGTTAACATATTTTTGCTTTTGTTTTGTTTATATATATATACAAAGACAGCAAAGAAAAATACTTAAACGTTTTTTCTACATTTCACTACATTGTGTTTTGAATCACGATAAAGTATACACACGTAATTTTAAAATTATCGGGAAACTAAGTGTTACTTAGAGCAGCCAAATAAAGTTTCTAGCCATAAGATCAAATCAACATGATGGACAAGGATAGTATAGAAACTGAAACAGCGGGCAGCCGAACAAATCGTAACTAAAAAAAAATCCCCCATCATAAAATCACATATTAAACTTACAGTTGATCATCGTGGCGAACATTACCTTATGTTGTCGAACCCTCAACGTCTTGGTGCAGTTCTCAGACAATGAGCGTGACTGCTACATCCGGGCACTCTGGCCATCATGGCGCCGGACACCGCAGACGTCGAAGAGATTCACTGGAAGAATGTCGATGCCCGTTGCCGGCATCACTTTGCGGTCTGGTCATCGGGAAAGGTAAGAGTGAGCAGTGTTTAGTCCTTCCTTCCCCTGTCTGAGCTTAGGATTCAAACGAATATCTTGTGAACTCTGCTGATGAGAAGATTTAATTATGTCTTTCTTTAGAAACTTTATGCTTTAAAGTCAATGAAGTAACTGGAATTTCATTTCAGGAGGACAGTCTATACAAGAAATTGAAAGATTGTCTGGAGCTCATGTTCAAAAGGATAATACTGAATCACGTGTTCCTGAGTTTGAAATATTTGTTATCCGCGGGACTCGTTCAAAAATCATGAAGGCAGCGAAACTGATATATCAGAAAGCAGGAATTGATGTAAGTATCCGTGAAAAGGTCTCAACACGTACTTATGTCTTTCCCTAAAAATTATAATCTTCTCCTTTCACCACTGTCATATCCAGAGCGAAATATGTAAGCCCCGAGCTGAGATGTGAACTCAGGACCTTTTGCTTCTCCCTATAGTGGTCACAAATGATCAATTTTCCTGCCTCTTTATAAAACATCTATAAAATACATCTGCTTGTTGCCATAAAAATTAAAACATAAATTTTTCAAAAAACCTAGACAATGGACATGGGTTGCTAACTTCACAGAGTAATCATTGCTTTTAAAAGGTAGAGAATAAGGATAGGCAAGTTTGAGGGTGATCCTACGAAATCCTGTACTCAACTTATGGTGCAAATTGCACACAAAAAAGAGGTCGCACCTTTAACACACCTGATCTTCTAAATGCTAATTATGAACCTGCTTGTTCTACCTGTGGTAACCAAAAATATACTAATCTGTTAGGGCATCCCATACCTTTTGGCTTCATTTCCCGGCGCCTGGGACTGCCTTCACCTACGCTTGTTCAAACGCTTGCAACAATCTCCCTTTGGCCCTACACAAGTATGCCTCTATGGAGAGTTTCAAGAATCAGATACACTTCTTTAAAACACATGAGTATTTTACAAGGAACACATTTCAACAGCACCTTGGACTGTTTCACAGGATCAGTGTATTATGCAATTGTTCAAGTATTAATAATAAATCTTTTCTTTTACAGAATCTGATCGCCAAAGAAGCTCAGGATTTCTGGTTAGAATGTGTAGAACTTACCTACCCTGAGCTTGAAACACAAGCCTATTTTGTGCCTGCTACACACATAAACCGGGTACCTCTGACAAAAATTCCAGATGCAGACGTTCACGTCCTTGATCGAAAGTCGACCACCGTTGACTCACCCAACGTCCAGGAGACGGACATGGCGATTGATGCGGCCGTAGGACGTGTTGTGTTTTCTCTACACAAGATGGCGGAGACACACAAAGACGAGGTCTTCATGGCCATCAGTCAGATGAACTTTGGCGACTACCTGGGCGAGCCCTGCTATATGTCAGTCGCTGCTCTGCTTCCCCATCCTTTGAACCTCCCTGAATCTCTGCCAAGGAACTGGAGACAAGGAAATTTTGATCTTCTTATCATCCACCGACACTATGGTATCATCGTGTGCGAAATAAAAGCTTTAGGTGACAGTGAGCAAACCTCGAGTGAGGCAGAGTCTGACCTCCCTAGGATAGGGGACAAGCTCAGAAGGTCTGTGTTACAGCTGGACAAAGCGGAGGCGATGCTGTCATACCTGGTCTCTGATGTTGCACCTGGACTCAGTATTACAAAGACCATTGCCTTACCTAACCTCACTTCCGGTAAGGTACAACAAGTCATGAGCGCTGATCCAAAGCTGGCACAGGTGAGAATAAAAGAAGAACAATGGTAAGCTAAAACAGATATTTGAGACTTTTTCCTATTTGACGGTCTGACAGAGACAGTGCCTCACTAATATTTCAGTTTCACGAGTTGCTGTATGTTAAGTTAAGCTCTCGTTATGCTGATGAAAGCGAATGAAGTTTAAACATTTTTTCTAAAAATTATTGACACTATTCGTACAGGAGCTGCATCGCTGCCTGAACACTGATCACATCACTGGCGTTTGCATTTTCTCTGAGCAACTGTCCAGTCCCAGAGCTCCATGGGAACTAACAGACGACATTTTGTGGCGACTTAAGAAATGGTGGGAGGCTTGTGTGATTTCTTCTGGAGTGGATCCCTTTATGACCTCAGATGTCTACAAGACTCTCGTTGCCAGGTACATGCATTCTTCAGTTGGTCTATTCATCGATGCATTGAATCATCTGTGTGTTCGTGGAGCCTACAGAAAGCTATTCCCACACCCACTCAACTATAGACATCTAAGTCAATTGATTAGTTAAAAATCACATTGTCAGTTTAGTACCTACACATTATTTCGATTTCTTTTCATACTCTTTGATTTTTTTATTCTTTGTTGTCATAAAATATTATATGCGTTTAAATCGAAAGCAAAAACTGTCACTGCTATTTTTTCCAAATCAGGTTCTGTGGACCGGCCACATCAGTGAAGGTGCCCTGCCTGTGTGAGCCCCGTCTGTGTGTCAAGACCTTGGGGCAGGCCGTGTCCGAGACAGGGAGGCGCTACGCCCTCTTGACCTTGTTTCCAGAACAAGTCGACCTGCTCACTTTACAACCACCCAGGGTGTTCCTGGCAGGCCCCCCGGGTACCGGCAAGACAGTGGTACTTGTCGTGATAGCCATGCACTGGCTGAGGTGTGGTCACGACGTCTACGTGCTCAGCACGTGGATAAACAGTCGCGTAGTGTGTCGCATGCTGTACCACCTTCTACTCCAGTGGCTGAGAGATCAGGGCGACTCACAACACATGGGAAAGGTTCATTTCATACATTTTAACTTTAGAGGAGGGAAAGAAACCGACAAAGCCTTTGATTACCTGAAGGAGGCAGCAGGAGGTTGCAAGTCCGTGTATGTCATCGCTGATGAAGTCGGTCCTGATGATCTGTGAGTAGTCGCTTGTGAGTAGTCGCTTAAGGACTGCCATTTATGGTATTCAAGTGTACCCGAAAAGTCACTTGTTTTGTTTATTCTTAGATGCTAATTGTGATTACATTAGGAGGCCATCAACTTTGCGAAAAATAAATAGCAAAATACAGATCTTTCATGTAAAAGCATCTATCAATCTCCTTCAACACATCAATCAAGCTATCTATCACTGTTCACTGACTTCTACATTTAATTATTTGGACAGTTGGAGTCCTGATCAAGATTACCCATCTGTATGGAGTCAACATTTGTGGAAATTTTGTCATCGTCTTCTGCCAGAACTTCCTGACCTCCATTTCTGGGCGGCGAACTGTAAGCACGGTGTTGCTCCTCCACACGACTGGACAGTGAAAATATTCACTCGACCCCTCCGCTCCCCTCCGACAGTGGTGACCGAGGTAGCCTTGTCACAGGAGCTGGGCGATGATGTAGCTGCCTACACAGAGCGGGGTGTACCCGACCACACGCACGGTCCATCCGTAAAGTTTGTGTATCATTGTGGACCCTCGCACGACGAAGAGCATCCTCGCAATTGTGTGCAGTGCGGCAAGGATGTTGCCAGCTTCATCGGGAGTCTTGGTGTTGGAGAAACAGACGATAACAGCAGACCTTCCGGTTTGTATAACAATCAGTTTTTTTGCTGTTTTGGCAGGGATATTTATGAACATTTACCTCTTCCCATGATTCTAATGTTAGTTACTAAGCAATAAACTATTTACTATTGATGATGGTTTTGCTGTCTTTACGGTTAATGTCTGCAGGGATTTACTTGGTACCATTATAGAGACTTCGGGCACACTTCTTCTGACATAAATATCATTTCGTATTGTTTTCTTTTTCTGTTATTACTGATTACTGACGTCCTTCTTTTGATTACCTTTTCAAAAATCAAAAATGTTTGTCCATATTTTAGGTAGTCCTAGCGCTGTCACCTTTTTTTTCTTGCTAAACCACAAAAAGAATAACATTCCTGAATACAACAAAAAAGATGGAAAGAAGTAACCGATTGAGCTGGGCAACCATCATCATCACTAGAACATAACCACAACAACATCATTGCAACACATTCAATTATCTCCTTTTGACTTTTGTTTACAGAGCCGTTGGCTCTGGTTGCTGCAGCTTCTGCCAGCCCTCCTGTTGTCTGCCCTCCTGCCCTTCAGTTCCGGGACGTCCTGGTCCTTTGTCTCGGTCACGTGGACGACCATTCAGGTGTGGTGGTGGGGCTGAAAAGTGCCAACATCCCTACAAGAATTATGGAAAGCGAGGAGGACATGGAGGACGTAGCCACGGCCCGTAGTGACGTAGTGTGGGTGTCCTACGGCAACGTAGCTCGCGGTATCGAGCGTAAGGTGGTGGTGTGTGTTCGCGATGATCACCACGATGCCGATAGGTACAACAGACTCTACCCGCTGTCTCGATGCATGGCACAGCTCGTGCTGGTCTTGCCACCCTCACCGGGTGCAGCGACACGAGTCGAGGAGGAGTTGTGAGATGCCGCAATCTTCCCTTTTGCCATTTTGGGGAATCTGGGGTGGATGTGGAAGAACAGTTTGTGACACCTAGAGAAGGTTACTCTTTGTTGGAATTGTTGCAGTGCTAGGAAAGATTAGTGTTAGGTGGGTGTGTTTTAGTGATATTACATTTGAAGGAATGTAACAGCGAGGATACACGTGTGACAGATGGGTTTGTTCTGGACACATTGCAGTCTGACTTATTATTGTTCGGCATTTAGGGGACATTTGTAATTATTTTACAACAAAATCATGGCATGGGATATTGCTAGATAGTAGTACGTATGTTTAGTTATTAGCCGTGCTGCTGTACTATCTCACGATGTATACCAGTGTGTTTTTTAATGTTTTTGATGTTTGAATATTGAGGATTGGGATGGTTTAAGTTAGATGTGTTTCATTTTCAAATTTTACAAAAGGTTTGTTGTACAAAGCATAGAGAATATCATGTTGCACGTGTATTTCAGTGACTAATTTTTGTTCATTTGAATGAATATAGAATAATTACCATGGCTACAATGTCTTGTTTGTCATGTTTTATCAATCATGTGCGTTACTGAATGAGTATGACAGCTTCTCATTATTATTATTCGATGGGAACAAACCGTAGGAATTTCATATCTCGTGTAGGAAGACTGTCTACATGCGACACTTGTTGGCATGGCTGACCATCGGAGGTTTCCCTCCCTCTCCCTTTCTCCCTATCGCCTCAAGGTGGAAGCACTTTCCTACTGAATCAACCAACCCAACCAAGGTGCACCCAGAATCGCGTCCCGACCAGAGCTTGATGAAACTTTCCCGATATACCATACATGTCTATGTTTGGAATTAAAGATGCTTTTAAAAATGTCTACTTGTTATAGACGGACTGAATGTCACTCCGATACAGATGACTATATTTACTATAATAATCAACGGTACAATTTACACGCTGAAGGTAAACAGGAAGACCACCCAAGAGATAGACCAACATATCATTCATATTTATGTGTCATTAAGGGATAATAATCAACAAAGGCTGTGTGCACTGACAAGGTGAGAACCTATATCAGTAATTAATTTCTTACACACCATTTCCCAGAAGCCAGGGAAGACGATTTTATCTCGAGCCACGTGTACTTCTATGAAATGCACCTGTAATCGCCAGGTAAGCTAAGCAAGGGAGACAGGTAAGTCAAGGAACCGGGGAAGGAATGATGAGCAAATATAAAAATAAGTTGCGACGTCTGGCTATGAGGGAGAAAGAAATAAACTTCAACTACTGGATTGTGTTTTATAAGCAAGCTGTTACACATCCAAGCTCACATTGATATTCAGTTCCTCAGAACTAAACATAGCATCACAATCACACGTGTGCGATGTACCACGTGACAGACACACAGATGGCAACAGACAGATGATAATGATTCACTCATGTGCGCTGCAGCTTTTCATGAACTCAAAATCACCCCCTGAAGATATAAGCCGCCCGTTTGTAGACAGCTCTGTGTACTCCTTTCATTCACTTTTTCGGAAAAGAAAATATATAAAAACATGGCGGCTACATCAGTGAAGGCTCGCAGTGTGCAGCGATCTGAAGAAATAAAGATAAAAACACAGTCCGGCCTCCTTTCCTGACCCCACGAGCTGTGAGTTTCTGAGAAACAGGATACAGAGACCAGGGGCTGGGTGTGGGGAGGGACACGTCGTCTGGTAAACAGGTTCGGAGTTTACCCCGCGACTAAAAATAGATATATATCAGGGTACAAGCAGCTGTCTATCAGGTTGAC
This sequence comes from Pomacea canaliculata, assembly GCF_003073045.1. NCBI lineage: Eukaryota > Metazoa > Mollusca > Gastropoda > Architaenioglossa > Ampullariidae > Pomacea > Pomacea canaliculata. The sequence continues at coordinate 18,498,969 of NC_037596.1, read as the reverse complement.
ATCATTGAGCACTGACTCGCATCGTGTGTTCACCTGGCAAGCCGAGCTGACTGTCGAGGGGGAGACCTCGACCTCTGGCCTTCATATTAACACATCCTCCCGACAGCATTGCACGCCGGTAAGGATTTTATTTTATCCTTCCTTCTAGCTTGGTTTTCATGTCTAATTTGTACTTTTGTCTAATAGTGGAATCTGCACGTGACTAGGTCAGACATAAATATGAACAAGAGAATGTTAGACGGTCAGGGTGGTAAGCAATCAGTAGACAGAATGGAGGGTACGACCAGGCTGACAAGCAGACAGGTAGAAACTTAGAGGAGCTAACTGATAACGAACATTTTGTGGGATAGGAATGTGGACAATGACGAGGACAACGACGATGTGATGATGATACGACCTAAACAGATACACTGCAACATATTTAGAAAAAATGACTAATAAAACGGATTTTCCCAAAAACAGGGAACAACGAAAGTTCAGTGAAATAAACCAATCAGATTTCACCAATAAATCTTTCATGCGATCTTTGCAGTTGAAAATAATTACTCATTATTGAAAATGGTAATTTTAATCCATTTAACTTCCTGTATCTAATTGATACTGATATTATCGAATGTTTCTTTAATTATATGAAGATGCATACGCACAAGTAAGCAGCTAGTATCTGTATAATTAACAAGCACATATTTATGTGGATCGTGTATTTTGACTGGCTGGCTGCATGCTTCATTGACCTCGCTGCCTGATTATCTGTCTGAGCTTTAATGAGATGCAAGATAACATTTAAAGTCAGTGAGTGAAAGGTGAATGTATTTTATTTGTTGGTCCTACCAGTACAAATGTCGGGTCAACCCTCTCCGCGCCATGTTTCTTTTGCAAAGGAGCATCATTCCGAGAAGGTAATGTTCATCACCATGTCATCTGCATGTCCTACCTTCACTTCTTCCTTTCTTCCTTCCTTCCAACCTCACCTTATATCTTGTTGTAGAAGTGCCTCCACACTTCAGAAAATAAACATACAAAAATAATTATACTCCTACCTATATGTGAATAGGTAGTAGTATATTTTTGTTAGTACGTCTGTGTGTATGCGCGTAGTCGTGTAAACCTGTGCAGGTGTGTATCCTTGTCATCCTGCTTCTCTGTCTGCACGAGAACTTGCATGTATCTGTGTTTACATAAGATTGTTTATTGTGAATACGTGTTAGATAAAGCAATCTAGAAACTAGAAAAGGGGAAAGAAAAAAAGATTCATAGAAATTTTTTAATGAAATATACAAAAAGTATGAAAAAGTGTAACAGCGACGGAAGACGAAAGGGAAAATTTAAATAAAGACAGAAAGAAAAAGAGAGCATAAAAAGTTAGCTAATGAGAAATTAAGAGGAAGGAGAAGAGGATAAAGATAATAAGTTGAATGTCGATGAGAGAAGCTGCTCCAAGGAGAAAACATCGTGTGTCCTGCTTCACAACTAACGGACCTGAATTAGTTCTGCCTGTGTGTTTGTACACCTGTATAAACACTCAACCACAAACAAAAACACGAGATAAATGTTGTAGCATTTTTTTCAAGTTTAATGAAGAAAAAGAAAATAGTTCGTCTACTGGATCCGGGATCCTGAAGGAGAGCCAATCAGGACTAGGACAAGATGTTTTCAACCTCACCTGGGACAAACTCCACACAGGTATGTGAACTCTCTGTGACCTTCAGCAGTGCAAGTGTACATGCTTTGACTCTCATTAAAGTTTACTTAGCTTAAAACATCCTCCAGACAATTATACATTCAACTCAAATGCTATTAGCTTAGCATTGAGCAGCTGCTTCGTCAGGAAAAAATTATAAAATTTAAAAGCAAATTTTAATTACTCAAAGAACTCCTCCCTTTTTCTTACAGATTTTTCATCACTTTAAAATGACAGATGAAAGGGTGACATTATATATTTATAAAAAAGATTTAAAAAGCCTAATTGTGTGGATTTTTGATTGATTGATTAAGTGAGTCAAGGATGGCATGTATGATTGACCCTTAATGAGCGATGTTGTCTAACTTTTAATATTCAACATACTTCAGGTGCTTCCTCCCAGGAAAAAGGTGGCGCGAGTGTCTCAACCTCAGATGTTCCCTCCCTAAATGAGACCCCTGATATACCCATCAAGGTAAAAATAAAAGCAAGGTATGTATATCGAATGTCAGGTACGTCCGTGGAACTTTGGTGAATGTCGATAGAATGTGGTGAATGCTCGCGAAGTACCAGGTGTGTAGGTGCTCTCAAGTCACAGGTACACATGCATCCTAACATCCTCTGCCTTCTTTCACCCATTTTTTTCAATAAGTGAAAAAGACAATGAGACTGACAAGTAAGCGAACTAACTGGTGACTAGAGACAGAACAATGCCCTCGTGCGCCTTTAATATCAACCTCACGTGCTGTATATTTATAGATATAAGTAGACTCTGTATTGTCATTACTCATACACTGTATTGTTTTGTCATTAGTCTCACACTGTATCTTTGTGTTAGTATGTACCCTGTACTGCTCTGTTGTTATTTATATCTTTACTCTCTTGTTATCACTTATACATTGTATTCTTTCGTTATGACTGTATTTTGTTGTCACTGTGTTCTATTTTTTAATGTGGTTTTGCTCAACAATATTTAAAACCAAATGTGTCTGAGTAATTTTCATGTGTACAAAATTATTTGACAGAATCTCTTTCCGGCGAAGCTGGAGGCGTTTTGGGTACAGTGGGTGCTGCAGACCTTCCTCCATCTGGAATCGCAGTCCTATGTCTGGCCTGAGGGCATCTTTCAGAACGGCCAGCCACACAACCAGGCCTTGGCTTGCAGGACAGAAACTTCGTCCAAACCTCGAGCTTCCAGACCCACTGCGCATGCGCCGGGTGCAAACACGGTGTTCAGCTCGCACAACGGTCTCTTGCCTCTCAGAACAGCTCTCCGTCGAGTGCTGCAGTGTCTGTGGAAACTCTTTCATCTGAACCAGGAGGCAGTGGTCATTCTCAGTCCTGTTTACCGCGATGTTTACAGCCCGGGGCTGTAGGAGGTCATGAACCCACACCGGCTGACAATCGTCCTTGCCCTTTCTGGGACGGTGACTTTGACTTGCTGCTCATCCACCGGCACCTCGGACTCGTCGTCTGCGATGTCAGGGTGGCTGGCGATGTCCTGCAGCAGAGGAGAGGGTCGCGGACCAACGGCGTGCATCACAGAGACGTGGCGCGTGTTGACGTGCTGCATGACGTCACGTGTGTTCTTCACGACGTTGTGCTGCAGCTGGACGCAGCTGGCGGGTGGCTGTCGCGCGTCGTGTCGGACGTTGCACCTGGACTTCGCGTCATCAAGATCGTGGCTTTACCGAACCTCCACGAGGACTTGCTGAGGGAGGTTCTTACAGGGGACCTGCAGCTGCAAAAAGTCAGTTTGGTGGTTCAGATGACGTCTGTCTGTCTGTCTGTCTGTCTGTCTGTCTGTCTGTCACACACACACATCCATAAGTTAACCAGGCGACAATAAATAATCATTGGCAGCTCTTTACGATGTTTGATAACATGATATATGCGTGTGTGTTTGTTTGTTCGTATGTTCTGTATAATTTAAAGTGAGTTGTCTACTGTTAATGTTCTATATTTAACTTCCTGCTTCCACGATTATTTCAGTGCAGTTGAAGAGGGTAAATATTCTCTTACTTTTCCTCTTCTCCTCCTCCTTCTCTCCTCTTATTATTTGCATGTTCTTGTTACTCAGGATTTGAGTCGTTGTCTGGAGGCGGAGGAGGACACCGAAGTTAGCGCCCACTTCCTCACATCTGACCACATGTTTGATAAAGTGCCGCCCAATGAAATCAACAAATCGCTGACAAACTAAAAGACTGGTGGCGCCACCTAACGGTTCGACATGGTCGTGACCACAGCATGACTGCTGACGTGTACAAAACTCTGATCGCCAGGTAACAATACGTTGCTGGTCATGTCTGCAGCCGCGCATACTGTTGATTACCTTTAAGTTCAATAAGTTTACGTTTAAGTTTACCTGTCGACAGAATGAACTCCGTTGTGTACAATCTGTGACAAAGTTAAACCACTTACCATGTTCGTGACAGGCTCTGGGGGTCAGCCAGCACCGTGACAGTGCCATGCTACTCACTGCCCAGACTCAGTTTGGAAGCAGAGGACGGGTCAGACCAGGTGCTGGACCTCAAGACATCACCGCACACATCCCGCTGTCCCAGAAGCAAGCTCACCTCCTCAAGATGGCTCCACCCAAAGTCTTTCTGGCCGGACCCCCGGGCACCGGCAAAACCGTGACGTTGCTCCTGGCGGCCAAGGAGTGGCTACGTCATGACCACGTGGTGTGCGTGGTGAGCACGTGGGAGGGCAGCTGCGTGGCCTGCATCACGTTGCACAGCTTGCTGCAGCGCTATGCGGAGGTCAAGGGGCGGGGTGAGAAGCTGAAGTTACTGGAGTATAATTTCAGGGACGAAAAAGAAATCGAGAGGGCGGTGGAGGAACTGGGGTCAATGGTCAGGGACGGAGAGCTGTTCATCGTCGCGGACGAAGCGGGACCTGACTTACTGTAAGTCAATGAATGAAAGTATGTGAATGTGTGAATGTGAAAGGAAGGGCAGAAAGTACATACCTGACTTACAGGTAAACACAGAGTGACAGGTACATACCTGACTTACAGGTAAACACACTCACGGGTACATACCTGACTTACAGGTACAGGCCTGATGACTACTTTACAACCTTCCCAAAGCCGCGCTTCCAGTTGTTCTGCGACAAGCTGCAGTCACTGATCCCCGCCTGCACCTGTGGGCCGCCAGCTGCCGCCAGGGGGCGGCTCACCCGGATTGGGACGTGCACGTCTTCACAAAGCCCTTCCGGTACCCGGCGTCAGTGGTGCGGGAGGTGGCCAAAGGCCAACGAATTTCACGCCGACGTGGAGGAGTACGACAAGGAGACTGCGCACACTCCGCGTGACCCCTCCGTAACCTTTCTCTACCATGAAGGTGAAGGTCACACCGGCGAGCACCCAGGAAGCTGCTTTGGCTGCGGGATGGAGATAGCAGAGGCATTGCGCCGTCTGGGGTTGGGGACAAGTGACCTTTTATGCTCTGGATGTAAGTCAACAAGTTTACTTTGATAGTAGGAATGTAGATTAAGAATGTAGAATGTAGAATAGTAGATTAAGATGATGATGACAATAACAATGATAATTCTTTATTAATGGGAGGTAAAGTAAGCGAAACATTCTTTTTTCCATTTAGACCCTCGCCCTTTAGAGCAGAAGAATAAGCCAAGTAATTTCTAAAAATAAGTTGCAATAAACATATCAAAATATCAAAAGAGAGTGGATGGGCCACATGTACAAAAGTGGTTGTTAGATATTTACAAGAGATGAGTAGGACTTGGTGGTGGGGGGAGAGAAAGAAAGGGAAAAAAATAGAAAACAAGAATAAAGAACCAGCAAAAGAAAAGAAACATAAAAAAGAAGGAAGGAACGAAAAACACACGTAGAAAATAAATAAAGAATGATTCAGATAAAGTTATAGGGAAGGTAAGGCAGGAAAAAGTAAAAAGCATCAGACAATGATTGACAGTGACACTATGACATCTAGTTTTACTGACAATTTGTCTAACAATCAGTTTTCGTTGTTTATTGCATTCCTTCATTTCTGTTACTAGTATCAACCAGTGACCTCCCTTTATCTGACTCCATGAACATGGACACACCAGTCGTCGCTGCTAGCCTCATCAGTGATGCAATGATGTCTCAATCTTTCACAACCACTTGGCTGCCGACACACCCAGCAGTTCACCGCCAACCACCACCTCCACAACTTGCGAGCCTGGTTCAGCAGCAGCGCCATCTACCGCACGCGATGGGAGCTGGGTTTCAGGGATGTCGTGGTCATCTGCACTGGTCACCTGCGCAACAACAGCGGTGTGGTGGAGGGTCTGCGGAGGGCAGGGCTGCCGGTGCGAGTGATAGAGGGCGGCAGCCGTAGTGACGTGCAGGACGTAGCTACGTCCAGCAGTGACGTAGTGTGGGTGCTGAACGGCGCGCAAGCTCGCGGCTTGGAGAGGAAAGTCGTGGTGTGCGTTCGTGAACGAGTATCGCCACTCCGATGTGTATCACCGCCTGTACCCCATGTCGCGATGCACCTCTCACCTGGTGCTGGTGTACCCCTCCTCACCTGGCGATGGCCGCCCAGTCCCTGACGTCAGCGCTGCTTGACTTTATTGAAGATACGGTTTGAATCTCATTGGATGGCGCCAGTAGCTGCTGCTGCAAAAATATTACACAAGATGACAGAAAAATCAAAATAACATCGCATTATTCTAACCACCAGGTTCAGGAAGCTTCCGTTAACTTATTGATAAGTTCTTGTCATCCTGGAGTGAAAGAGAGATGAAAAAACACAATCGCATTCCTTTGTAGACTATTCACATTCCCATCCATCTTTCTCTACAACAAACGTTTGTAGACAAATTTCTCACCTTTTCCAGTTTTGGTTTTTTTTTCTTTCCTCTCCTTATTTCTCCTCTCCTCTGCCTAGCATCGCTCATTCGTTCTTTTTATTTATTTTTGTATACACACAATAATACACAAATAAATATACAGGAATATGTGCACATATGTAAGATTTTTTATTAACTCATTTTATTTACTTTGTCGGGGGTGAATGGTATCACTCTATGCAATCTTTCTCAGTAGAATAAAAGTAAAAATAAAACTCGCACTGTGTCTGAAGCCTTGGTTGAACTTTCTGTGACATTATTTTTATTGTTGACTGAAGCAAGGGAATAGAATAAACGCATCAACTCATACTAAGATCTTTAGTCCACACATGTAAACAAGATCTCTCTCTCTCTCACACACACACACAACATTTAGGGCAATGTGTACAACCACATAACACTGTCAACTGTGAATAGCATGCACCCGTTTAAGGCAGTGCAGTCAAACACACCGAGTACACGAGACTCTCAGGCAATTTAACTGTCGGCGCGTGATACATTATGTTGTCTGCACTCAGCGGACTTGGCTCCCCTCCTGCTTTATGACATGGATAAATGGGTAGGTCAGGCGGGGTGCGGGTGGCTTTTTTTTTTCAAGGCCCAATGCTCAACAAGGACAATCGCACCAGGAAGTGGATCACGAGGCATGCGCAGACCACTCACACGCCTCGCGACTTCCACAACGTTTTTCAGTCCCTCACGAGAGCAGACGGAGGGTCTCACACCTGATGGCACTTGGGACGAGGCTGGGCAGTGTGTTCGCTTCTCGGCACGGGGCACTGGGTGGGCGTCAGGAAGGAGTGACAACAGGGAAACTGTACACAACTCTGTCACGTGAGACAAGCTCTTTGGTATGTGTGCGTGCAGGTGTTCACACGTGCGTGTGTGCATGTGTATTATGTGTGCATATGTTTATTTATATATACTATTGGATCAAATGTAATGATAATCGGGTCAGGCTTTAAACTGAATGAACATTTACTTTAAACCCACCCTGTGTGTGTGTGCGCACGTGCGTGTGTGTGAGAAGTTTTTACTCGGCTGCTTGACATCCTTGATTATAACGACAGGTACAATATCAGTACCAATTGCTCAATAATTTGTATTTGATCTCATACTTTGAATTATTTTTCTATTGAGATCCCCTGTTTTACATGTCTCCATGGTTACTAACATCAACAGCTGTGCTGTGCACGGTATCGTAGTTTCAAGCACAACACATCAATAACGAGGTATCAGATGACTGAGCCAAAGTCAAGCTTCACCGAGTTACAGGGAGCAAACCCTTCTCAACAATCTGGTGTGAAGGGTGTGAGGGTGGGGGGAGGGCGGAGTGACCTGGTTAGCTCCCCTACCTGTTCTCCTTTCCCAATAAATATGTCAGTCCTGAGAAAAATGGGCTTTGGCGACAGAAGACTCAAATATCAACAATTCGTGTGTGTGACTGTGTGAATACAGAGCGGATTCCTTCTTTCATAAGTCACATTCTATTTTTAACTTCCAGTCACGTAAACAGACTTGTGCACATGACAGATCTTGGTAGCACATAGAGATAAGCATGCTTACACGTATATATATATGTACAAATATAGAAGACACTCACATAAACACACACATGTGCAGGCTGCAAGTAGGGACTAATTCCTCTCTCCAAATCGTATTTTCAGTCAACTGTCAATAGGACACATTAACATGTTCCTGTTTACCTTTTCACAAGGATAACAAACGTGAGCACAAGCCCATAACTATGTGTCCAGGTGAGAGAGAGAGAAAGGTGTTGTACTCCGCTACACCATGACACGCCTGTACTGTACTGTCTGCGGAAATAATAATTAGTATTTATTTTTTTTATTTATTTATTAATTTTATTTTTTTTGCTATGATCAAAGTCAGGTATAAGCTATGAATTTTGTAACAAACTCTGTTTCAGGTTAAAAGCAAAACAAACTTGAGACTATAAACTCAATTTCAGACCATGAGTAAGGGGGAGGTCGGCAAACGGAAGAGACGGACCCCCATTGAGGAATGTCTGCACGCGGTACCCGACCACCTGTGTGGACTGGTCATCGGCAAAGGTACTGGTGTGCGAGTACCTGTATAGTCTTGCCCTCTGACCTCTAGAAAGTTGCGCAGTTTAATCTCAGAGTTGGAAATAAAAGGCAGTCGAAATATCCAACAGAAAAATTACACAAAATATTATAATCGAATAAAAGAACGCTAGAAAGTAACAGATGATATATGTTTTAAATGATTACATGAATGAGTGAATGAATAAATAAAATCCCCCTTCTCTATATATGTTGAGAGACAAAGTTTTCACTGCTGAATTAGCCACTATAAGCAAAGATATTTTAGACTGGTAATTTTTGTCCTTGATACTCTTCAATTGGGAGACAAATATTTATGTTAAAAATATATTTGAATTTTGTTCAATTTTACCTTATAATCATCTGCGATGTTTTTCAGATGGCCATACTATCCGAGAGATCAAAACTATTTCGGGTGCCTCTGTTTACAAACAACACAGTCCACCCCAATACCCGGCATGTCTGTTTTTGCCATCCGTGGGACTCGAACTCAGATTATGGAGGCCATCCGCCTCATTTGTCAGAAGTCTGGCACAAAGGTCAGCAAGTGTTTGTAATATTCCTTTCAATCAGTCCTTTTTTCTTTAAAAATATTTCAGCATTTTGAAAACATTGTGTGTGAACATGGTCCATGAATCTGGCTTTTTATTTTCAGTATTTATTCGTCCTCTGTTTTGTTTTGTTTTCCTGTTTGTCCGTCCTCAGATGGTAGACATTAGGACTATGTTTCCTAGTTGACATTATAAGATAATTTTGATGAACCTCTTCATCTGACATTTAATTGGTCAGACGACAAGAGACAATTAACGGACGAAGCCTCTTTCATGTGCCTAAGTCAAGAATTATTTTTATTTTGACCTTAAACCTGTTTTCAAGTCTTACATCGTTCAAAACTGTGCGACTGTTATGACGACCTGTGTGTCAGCAACTGAGACTTTGCATCCTTTTGGTATTTCAGGAAATGATATCAGCGTACGCCGAAGCGTTCTGGCAGCAGTGGGTCAAAGACATGTTCCAAAGCTGGAATCCCAGGCCTACTTTCTTCCCGCTGTCTTCGTCAAGCGGGTCCCGGTGGTGGCTCACGAGGTGGCAGGTCAACACGTGCTAGTTCCTCGACAGCCACGCCCCCAGGACCAGGCTATCAACGCCCAGGCCACGCCCCCTTCCTTCAACGGGCTCGCGCTGACCCCTAGGCCCCTCCCCGTGCAAGAGACTGACCTCTCTGACGACTCTGCCTTGGAGCGTGTGCTGAGTTGCTTTAACAAGATGGCGGAAGAATATGGCGACGTCTTCGTGGCGCTCAGCCAGCTCAAGTTCGGCGACTACCTGGCTGAACCGTCTTACACCGCAGTCGCCGCCCTGCTTCCCTCCCCTTCAAACCTGCCGCCATGTTTACCGCAAAATTACAAGCAGGGGGACTTCGACATCCTCATCATACACAAACATTACGGGTTCGTGGTCTGTGAGGTCAAGTCGTCTGGCTATAACCTGGACAGGATGGGCATCTCACACGAGGCTATGAACGCCCAGATTCAAGAGAAACTGCGCAAAGCATCCAAGCAGCTCGACAAAGCTCAGGCGGTCCTGTCGCACATCGTGTCCGACATCTGTCCTGGTCTCCGGGTCACCAAGGTCGTGGCCTTCCCCAATCTCACCAAAGGGATGGTGATGCAGGCCATTGCTGCAGACCCGCAGGGAATACAGGTGGGTGATACCAGTGGGGACAAGGGTGGAATACAGGAAGACCACTATGATTTGCCAGTTTCCTGATCGACTGATTCATTGATTGATTCGTAGATTACATTTATACATGAATAAATCTCAAAGGGAATTTTTTTTCAGGATCTTCACCATCTTCTAGGAGCTACAGAACCCTCGCAAGTCGGGGAAATTTTTCTCTGCAGCGACCATGTTCCTGACGCCGGTGCACCGTGGGACGTGGACGAAGAGACGCTTGGAGAGTTCAGGCGATGGTGGGAGCGAGTAGTGTGTAGTGGAGGACCTGACCGTCAAATGTCAGGAAATATGTACAGGACCTTAGTGGCCAGGTAGGTACAGACCATAAAACATTTAAAAATATTGCAACATGACTGTCCTAGCAGAAATGCTCTGGACGGCTTAGCCTGTTAACATTGCGATGTTTCCATCATTGTTTTCTATAAAACTAATAGAACAGGGGGCTGTATATGTGAAAGGTTCTGTGGTCCAGCAACAACTGTCACCGTCCCCTGCATCATGTCCCCACGCCTGGCCCTGAAGACCTTGAGTCAGGCCGTGTCAGTGACTGGAGAGTGCTACACCGCGCAGATCACCTTGTTCCCCGAGCAGGTCAACCTTCTCAACTCCGCACATCCCCTCGTCTTCATCTCTGGTCCTCCCGGCACAGGCAAGACCGTTGTGCTGCTGTTGATGGCCATCGAGTGGCTGCGGAAGGGGCACAGAGTTTACATCGTCAGCACCTGCCACGAGAGCCTCACAGCTTGTCGCATGCTGTTTTTTCTGGTCCAGCAAAGGTGTGGCTCTGGCGACAGACTCCGTCTTGTGGAGTACAGCTTGGAGACGGGGCCAGAGCTCGCCAAAGCTTTTGACGACATGAAGGGGAAGGAGGATGGCGACCTACACATCATCGCTGATGAAGCTGGACCGGACGACAGGTAAGGTGGTCAGACTGCTCTTGTCATTGGTTGATTATAAATGTGTTTGCAGCTATGAACGAAATAGGCAATAAATAAATAACAAAATAAAAAAAACAAGTTAACAAACGAATAAACAAAAGAATTATAAAAAAAATAATAATATAGAAAGGGGAAAAAAATAAAACATAAATAAAGAAACGACAGAATGAACGATTAATGAGTGAATGGAAGAATAGCAACGAGAATAAATAAAAGAAAGAATAAAACTAATTTATTGTCAGGAAGGATTGAAAGACATCAGACATAAAATCAAAACAGGAAATAAACCTAAACAAATATATTGTAACAGATGGAGAACGGCGCCTCACTTTCGCACATTCTGCGAGACTCTGCTGGCTACGAACCGCAGACTTCATCTGTGGGCTGCGAGCTGCTATCACACCCTGGCTCCTGCCGGGTGGCAGCTCCACGTCTTCACCAGGCCGCTGCGGAACCCACCGGTCGTGACCCGGGAGGTGGAGCTGTCAGACGAAATTGGTCGTGACGTCACAGGATACACCCATCTACCCGTTCCTGCCCCCACAGACGGCCCCTCTGTCAAACGAATATTCCACCAGGGTGCAGGACACTCTGCCACTTCTCCTGGCGGGTGCAAGGTGTGCGGGGGGCAGGTGCGAGACTTTCTACACAGTCTCCTTGTTGGTGCCAAGACAGAGTTCCTGACACCTGGTGAGTATGTGACGATCTACCCTGAACAAAACTGTCATCATTTTACATCTGAGTTTCTCGTCCACGATGTAACACTTTTTTTGCAAGGTTCTTCTTCATTCTCTAGGCATAGTGAGCTTCTGTGTATAAGTAAAGAACAATCAAATAAAAATGTAAAATAAACAAATGAATTTTGATGACAGGTGTTGCAGTTTTTAAAATACTTTACCGATATGCAAGTGGATGATTTGTCACAGATATAGCCGCCACCAGCGTGAAGACTGTGGTGTACAGAAGGCCGGGTGACATGCCTGACGTCTCCAACCCACCCGACCTGGAGTACAGAGACGTCCTGGTGCTGTGCGTTGGCAGCGCGAAGGACAACAAGAAGTTTATTCAGGGTATGAAGAAGGGCCTACCTGTTCGGGTGGTGGAGAAGGACGCTGACGTCACCGACGTGGCCACGGCCAGCAGTGACGTGGTGTGGGTGACGTGCGGCTCGTCCGTGCGCGGGGTGGAGAGGAAGGTGGTGGTCTGTGTCCGGAATGAACAGAGGCCGACAGACAAGTACAACCGCCTCTACCCGGTCTCCCGCTGCGTGTCGCAGTTGGTACTAGTGGCGCCCTCGCCGGTCAGACCTCGCTCCAACTCTATTTCATGACAGCAGCTTCCACTAGAGTACGACGTGAATACTGTGAGGCCATCACGTGAACTTTACGTGGCAATCACGTACACCCAACAAAAAGCAGTGGAGAAGCTATCTTATTCTACAAAATGTTTGCCTGCATCGCAGAATTTATTCAGCTTTTCCTCCTCTTAGAATATACTTTGGTTAAACCATGATAAGAATCAAAATTTTCACACGGACAAAACATTGTAACTGCTGCCAATTACTTTATGTTGGAACTCATGTCAAACAAGAAAGATTTGGAAACAAATTTTGTAAATCAAGGGGAGAATACCGCGACTTACTCCATGAGACACTTTCATTTTCCCAGTCCGTGACAATAAAATTCGAGGATGGTGAAATTAAAAATGAAAATAATGTGACTTTCTTGTCGACTTATTTTATGAAAGACATTTGCGATATTTGTAAGCAGTGTGTATCAATTCTTTTACTTTATTTCCTTTATTTCAGATTTAAATATTTTATTGTTTCAAACATTTTGCCTCAAGTGTCATGTGTTTTCCCTCCTACACATGTTAATGCGCATGTCGGATTAGATGAAAGAGAGAAACACTACAAGTCTATTTATGTAATTTATACACAAGCAATATTTAATATAATACACACATATATATATACTCTATAAACACATACATACGTACGTACAGAAAGACGGTACAAAATAAATATAATTTAATTTTATTGACTACATAAGAACAAGGACATGTACAGAGGATACACATTCATGATAAGAAGAAAGTTATTAAACTTACTTATCACGGTCACTGAGATTCTAGATTGTTCTTTTCAAACAATAACAACAAAAGGAAGAAGAGGAGCAATGACTGTAATTGTCTGCTTCCTTTTGGGAGGGAAGGGGAAGGAGTCACACTGAGGATGAAGGGAGGTAGTTAGCTACACGAACAATACTTAGTCATGACAGTCACGAGCCACACAATGTCACGGGTACAGGTACTAACGGCTAGAGGAAGGGGAGAGAACCGTTTGACCTGAAATGTTTAGAGAAAACCTTTGACCTTCCAGTCACTGTCAGCGTCTCTCGAGCTGTAAGAGCGGGATTGTATCGCCTTGCTTCATTTATGTAACATTTTAAATACCATTTCGCTTTAAAGTTACATTAAAAATTTTTGCATCTCCTTTTAAAATGTCGTGTAGTTTATTTACGACGGGTGGATTTCTTGAGTTTCTCCGTTTTCAACTAACGGTTTGTCGTGAGGGGAGATGAGCCAGACGAGTTGTGAGGAGCAGCGAGACGGTCCGTGTAGTCGCACTTGAGTGGCCTGCCCCACGTAGTCACGACCCACGCACACCACAACTTTCTTCTCCAGTCCACGCACGTGGTCGACGTCCGCTACCCACACCACGTCACTGGTGGCCGTTGCCACGTCATCGGTGTCGGACTCCTTCATCACTTTCACGGGTACGCCCTCGTCTGCCAGTCCTTGGATCAGTCCGCAGGTGTCCCAGGCCGCCTCCACACACAGGATGAGGACATCTTTGTACCTCAGTGAGGGGGGACTGGCAACAAAGGGCGGTGTACCTCCACTGGGGTTCCGTGCAGCTGCTGGCAATCACACACACATACACACACACATACACATAGACAGAGGAGCGCACATTTGCACACACACACACACAAACGCATGTGCATTATAATCATTTAAATAAAATATGTGTAAATACTGATTTTGAAAAAAAGAGAGTGAATTCAGAATTGATGACCAAGAGAATGATATCAGTGATCCAATAATTTATCTTAAACAGGTCCAGGAAAAAATCCGAAAGGAAATGCGTTGACCCCACTACTGTGTTTATGTTTGTCATAGCAACAATTTTTAAACAGTAATTTTGGAGGAAAATTATTAACCTTTCTCTTTTGGACACGAGTTATCCCTGTCTTGTCACAGAGTTTAATGTAAAATTTATCAATTCTGTTCCTTTTACTGCGTGACTTAATAACGGGTATAAGTGTTTCCTATACTTACTTGTCGCACCTACACGAAGAGATTTCTTCAAATACCTGGCCAGGTTGGTGCCGCACTGACGGCACTGCAGCGGACCGTTGTCCGAATGGCCATGACCTTTGTGACACAGCGTCTTGACCGGAGGTCCCTCCGAGTGAGTTGACCCCCACACCTGCTCGTACCGCTGGATTCGGCCCACTTGGAAAATGGCTTTTTCTTGCTCCACCTCCCGCACCACCACTGGGGGGCAGCGGAGGGGCCTGGTGAGAATTTCCAGGTGCCAACCGGAGGGTGGAACTACTTCGTGAGTGCAGCTCGCTGCCCAGAGATGGAGATCAGGAACAGCTTCCTTCAACTTTAGGCAGAAGTTCTGAAAGTGAGTGTCTGGCCATCTGTCCAAGAAGATATATTCTTGTTAGCTTTGTGTGTATGAATGCTAGATGATAATTGTTAGTTTTTCCTCTCTCTCTCTCTCTCCCCCTCTTCCTCTCTCTCTCGGTATCAATGGTAGATAGTCTCATTACATGCTATTTTCTTTATTTTTAACATGCTGTCCGTGTTTACATATTTAATTTTCATACCATTTGTCATTTCGTTTGGACAAAGGCAACCATTTCATTTCACATACGTTTAAGCTCTCACTCCGGTATTTATGAAATCAATAGTTAAGATATTATTGATATACTTAATATGTACAATATTATTAATATACTTATTAGTTGCAATATTATTAATATACTTACGAATAGTCAGGCCCCACTTCATCAGCAACAATATACAAGCAGCCCTTCTTTGTAGATAATTCTTTGAAATAATTCAAAGCCTTTTTCTCGTCTTTCCCTCTCCAAAAATCGAAATGGTGGAGTCGCACTCGGTCAGCATGCTCTGGCTCTGTCTGATTTTTGTTTTGTGTCGAAACAGTCAACAAAAAGTGATAAAGAATGCTGGATGCCAGACGACTCTTCTCCCAGGTGCTGAGGACGTGGACTTCATGTCCCCCGCGTATCCATTCCGCGGCTCGCAACTGCAGCATGACAGACTTGCCTGTGCCTGGTGGACCTGCCAGAAACAGTCTGGGGCAAGCTGCATGAAGTATTTCTATTTGTTCCGGATATAAGTTGATTTGAGCAAAGCACTCGCCAATCGCGGACACGCCCTGGTCCAGAGTCTTGATGGACAGACGAGGGTGAGACAGACAAGGTATGGTCACCGCTGTGGCCGGCCCGCAGAACCTGTTATTTCCATCAGGGACAATAGCAAACAAATGTTTGACTGCATGGACCAAAGATATCAGCGAATGAAATATTTAATGCAAGAAAGTAGTATTTTAAGCCTGCCCCAAAATGTATCTTTATGACAAGAATGTAAATTGTTACAAGAAGTGGGTCAGAAATGTCAAAAACGAGGCACGTGTTTCTTACAGCTTTCATCTACCTGAACAAAAATTGAGATTAAAAAAAGTCTATTTATTTTATGCAAATTAATACATACAACATTTGTACGATTTACTGAACAAGTTCTTTGTTTTGATCGATGACCTTCCACTCACCTGGCTAGAAGCAGTTTATAGAGGTCAAGGTTGCTGCTGATGACCGGGTCAGGTCCAGGTGCAGTCACACGGCGCTGCCACCAGTTCTCAAGTTCTTTTTGTATTTCCTGTCTGATATTCCAGGGTTGTTCCGAGATTGGTAGCTGGTCAGCACACAGGATAAGTTCAGTGATGTCTGCAGGATCTGGTTTCGCTCCAAGGCATCGACTCAAGTCCTGCAAAGCGAATACGCAGCCATCAGACTACATTACATTTCATTGGAACAACTGAAACTGAATAGAAGAAAATAAATGAACTGCTTAAAAACTATTTTTTTCAGTAGTTCCACCGAAATGTAATGTCATCGCCTATCTTTACAGGCAACATTTAGGCGAAAGACCATCTTTGCTTCTCTGACCTGCTTCAAGTCGAAGTCGTTGGTAATCGCCCGTTGAATGCTCTCCGATGTAAGATGAGGAACAACGATAACCTTCGTGATCCGCAGCCCAGGTGCGATATCGGACACCAGGTGGCGCAGCACGGCTTCAGCCTTGTCCAGCTGCCCTGCGGCCTGTTTGAGTTTTCTTGTCACCTGCTTGTCTATGTCCAGCTGCGACAGTTGCAGGTCTTGAAAGTTGTACCCGCAGATTTTTATTTCGCAGGTGATGATGCCGTACTGGCGGTGGATGATCAGCACATCGAAGTCGCCTTGTTTCCAGGAGCTCGGCAGGTGTGCAGGCAGGTTGGACGGTAGAGGGAGCTGCGCGGCAGCAGCTGTGTAACAGGGTTTCCCCAGATACATTCCAAACCTGAGCTGACTCAGGCAGAAAAAGACTTCTTCGTTCTTCGCACCCAGTTTATCGAGGGCCATCAGAACTTGCTCTAAAACTGCATCATCTCTGATGTCGGTGTCCTGCACAGGAAGTGGCTGAGGTACCCCAGGCACAAAATTAAAAGGATTCGTGTCCAGAACATCAGGCACATGATTATTGTTAGTCACACCTTGAACGACATGGACTTTGCAAACTCTTTTGTCCTCAGTGCCCTGTGGTTCAGGACGAGTACAGGAAGGGAAAGTCGTATCGGAGCCTGAAAATGAACTGCAGTGTGAAGAACTCTGATGTTTGCTGGACCTGAGGACAGAAACTGGTTGACCAGCAATCGTCCCTGTCGTCAAAGGAACTCTTTTTAGAAATATTGCGGGAAGAAAGTAGGTCTGATGTTCCAGTTCTGGAAAAGCATGCTGAATCCACTGCAGCCAAAACTTTTGAGCTTGGTGTGAAATTGTACCCTGTAAAAAAAATCATCATCATAATCATAATCATCCAAGCGATCCATCCATCATCATCATCATCCATTCACCATCGTCCAATCACCATCATCGTCCAATCACCCTCATCATCATCATCACCACCATCAATCACCACCACCACCATCGAGTGAGTTGAAAGCATGGGCTACATGTATGCTCACCTGAGATCCAGTTTTCTGGGAAATCAGGCGGACGGCTTCCTCCACCTGTGCAAGGGTACCACGGATGACAAAAATGTGCATGCCTTCCACAGGTGTCTTGTCTCTTGCCAGGTAGACAGATGCTGAAGACTTGGCCTGGATCTCGCGTATGAACTGACCACCTGAAGTTATACATGATTGAAGCATGACCAACATAGCATACGACTCATTTATTTAACAGAGAATTCTATTCTTTTTTATGTGATAATGCTGCAATCCAACCCCTGAGATCAGGCAAACACAAAAAATAATTATGTATATGTCTTTGGCCCTCATTTACTTATTAATTAATCTACTAGTCTATTTTCTGAGACATAGTTATCTTCTTTATAACTCCGGTAGGGCATCAGGAACAGACAACTAGAGTCATTGAGTAATGATAGACATATTGAAGTAATAATTAATATATAATAAGATTAAATTGCATTACAATAATAAACACATGGACATTTATCAGTGGAACTCATCGAACACTATTCGACAGAATTTCAATGTTTTTGAGTTCAGATGTTACAGGATACAGAGAAAACCATACACACCTGCACCAATGATAAGTCCACAGAGAATCTCAGGAACAGCATGATGGTATGTCAAGTCGGAAGAGCTTTTTTCTTTATTATCTCTTCTTCTAGACAGTCTTGTGGCGTTTGCAATGAACTGAATAAAAAAAAGCAAAGAAATGGAGTCTGGACACAATGCACCAGAATACCGAAGAGCAGATTTCTAAAAAAAACAACAAAAAAAAAACAAAAACAAAGGCAATTGAAATAAAGCTTTAAACTCTCAAAGTTTTATCCCCAAAGCTTGATAGGTACCCGCTTACAAGTAGAGACCTACCTGTTTCCTAGGACTAGGAGCCTCCTTGATCTCAACGACTGTCTTCATCCACCTGTCCATTTCTATGACCATTCTCTTTTGAGAAGAATTCTAAATTTGAAACATGGTTACAATGCATTAAACGCAGCAACAATTAGAAACAGTAAAAACATTTTCAATTTTTCTTTTCATCGAAAGTGCTGAATAATAATCGTTAAAACAAGCATTAACATATCAAGTGTATACTTGGTACAACATATGGACATTACTTTTCTTCAGAAACACACGCCTTTAGAAATTAGGGTAGAAACGCACACAAAGGTACATTGTCTACCTACCTGATACATAGACATATTCACATATGTACACGCATACAAATTACTATAAAAACACACATACTAATATTCACAAAAATACACACATCAATACATAAATACACACACATAAACACGTATACATACATACTAGGTGAAACATCACAGAATCTTGTGAATTGTATTACCTGTAAATGTGTTCCATCCCTCATACCTGTGCCGGTAGTTTCTTGTCACCACGAACTACATCACTGAGCTGATCATGAGCCTATAAATAGCACTGTCGTGGCACATTTTCGAGAAACGATAGTGAGCGACAGGTAATATTTACCTGAAAGGTTCTCACCTCGCTCACCTTGCATGCAGGTGGTGTAAATATTTTTAAACTCGTCTTTCACAACACCTTGATAGAGCGGAGTGAGCAGGTGAACGACTGCACAAAGTCGTGTGACTGGATGTATTGAGCGAGCAACTGCGAGCTTTGTTGGTTTTATTTTTGTATTTTTAGAAACGAGTTTACGAGAAATCCTGGTGCTCCTCAGAAAACTATCCGCACTGATGAGCAGGTAAACAAGGTCGCACAAAGCCTGATTTTTCAGAAAGTCGATACAATCCATGCACACACTGAAGTGTCTTTAAAAACAACAAACTGAACGAGAAATATTTGTATCCTCGTATTGTCAAAAAGCAGAAGACATCTTGGTATTATTTTCAAAGAAAAGTCTGTTTCTGATAATCTGTAGGTGATAAACATCTCAATAAAAACTCTTCATAAACCGTTCTGCTCAACATCATTGCATACCAGATGGATGCGGCACATAAATGCCATTTGTCTTTGAGCTGAAAATATTCACGTTTGACTATTTTTTAGTTATGATGCTTTGCCGAATTTGTAGTTAATATTACAACATCAGCTTCTCAATTCTTACATTACTGTTTGTCACAGACACTGGCATCCACGTACTTTCCTGGACATTTGCGCATTCTTCTCTTCCCCAAACAGCTTTGTCTCTACTGCAGACCTGTATACATCTAATGATATTAACAAAAAATACACAATTAATGTTAAAAATAATTTCCCAGTAAACATACATCAGTTAATCCTTATTACTGTATCCCTGTACTTGTCGTGTCTCCTTGGGAAGTGAAGACTGGCTGGCGACAGTCAATTAAATGGTCTTCCCTCTTTCTTTCCCACTTTATTACAAAAGACACTCAACTCTTGCATGCCATTGTGGCGCTTTTATTAGAATTCACAAGTGTATGACTGCCCACAAGGCTTGAACCTTTGCACTCCAAGCAACAGCCTAGGTCAAGAAACAATTTTTAAACTATAAAAGAAACAGTGGTCTCTCTGGAACCCATTAAATATCCAAGGGACTCCTTAAAACCCTAGGGAAGCTGTCACCCTGGCCCTGTAGTCGTCACAGTTGTATATATATATTGTCTTGGGTGACAGCATTTAAAAGCCTGAAAACAATCTGAGAAGAAATGTCTTTTTGAAGAAAGCTTTCTTTGGCAACATAATCTGTGTGATGAGCAGGTCTGTTGTGAATGTGTATTCAGGTTGAAGAATTATGCTTTGGTGAGGCGCTACATCTTACTGTAAGAAGTAAGCCTTTCTAGCTAAGACCACAAATAATTTGTAATTAAGTTCTAAAATAGAACTGTTTCTACGTGGCCTAAATAACTAGTAATCTCTGTCACTACTAACATAAATAACAGGTAATGAAGTGTCTTGAGAATTATAAACTTGCAGGACATTCGACATCAAACATTATTCAAGAAAGCACAAATCCCTTTCTTCAGCCATGCTTTTCTTTATCTCGTGAATTTTAATGTCGCTGTTGCCCAGTTTTTGAAGCATTTTTTCATGCACACATCTAAAGTTTTGGTTCGAGTGAAAGGCGCCATTATTATGTTTCTTAAGATTTTGAATGCTGCTGAGAAGTTTTTCAACTTCGTCCCTGGAAGAGGTGTTAGTCCGGGTGTCACTGAAACAAACCACACGTCCACCCGCTTCATGCATAATCCTCAGTAGGTCTGCAGGAAGACAGCTTATTTCTTTATATTTCTCTTCGAAATCTTTCTGACTGATACCATTGAACACAAGGATGAGGAACCGTGTCAGGCTCTCTCCAAACATGGATTTCATGTCCTCGTACATGAAGTAGTCTTCACGGGTGAACCTGCAGTCAGCTCGCACAATGAACAAGATGGCATGTGGACCTGGGGATGCCAGACACACGGTCTTGAGAAACTCACGATCTACCGATTCTGTATTTGGGTAAGTATCAAAAATGCCAGGTGTGTCTGTTAACTGGAAGGTAAACAAAATAGGTCCAGGTAATTTGCTAGGCATTATTATACACGTTGCAGATTAGAGGCGATATAGAGATAAACTACTCAATAAAGTTTACTTTAATTGTTTACTTTGAACAATAATTAGCACTTCTTTTCTACTTTAAGCCAACCCACTCTATTTCCATGTACACTTGAACTTGTTTTCATATCAACTATAATTTACATTTTGCTTATGACTTCAAGCTGGACAAGGTACACAGATAAATGGTGTTACTATATTGGGGATATCATTGCTTAGAAGGCTATAGTAGTTAGTCATTGAACAATAAAAATAGTGGAAGACATCTAAATAATGCAAATTAATAGAAGTCTTATCAAGGTGATGAGAAAGGACCCTCTATAGAGGATTGGGGAGGGTAAGGCAGTGGGCGAGGAGATGCTCACCTCCATGAAAGCTGTCCCTGACACAAATGTGGTCTCTGACACCTGGTGACCTCATCACCATCGACAGAAAGGTCAGGGGACTGCCCAACCCTTTTTAATGTGTCAGTAGGTCTAATAAATTTATGTCTTTAATGTCAAAAAACTCCTAGTAAGAAAAGAGACAACAAACCTCGATTGACAATCTGCTTTTTGAGACGCATCTCCATCCACACTTTTCACTGGGACTACAGAATCCAGAGGAGGTTGTAAAGTATTTTTCCCCGAGAAGTGTGTTTCCTATAGTGCTTTTTCCACTTCCGGTTTTCCCAATAAGGATGATCCTTAATGTGTCCATCTCAATCATCACTGTGAGTGCTTTCTTTCAACAACAATCTGATAATCAACTGGAGAAGCTGAAAGGGAGAAACAACTTGTATCAGATCTTTACCACGAAAAAGGAAGAAAAATTGATGTCCGCTGGCGTAGTGACAAATATACAGGTACACCAAAAACATTGTCTGTCAAACTGTCCTTATCTCTCTATCTCTATGCACCTTTCTGTCCAGCCTGTTTTATCCCACAAAGGTAAAACTTTCTACTAAAATGTCGAAGGGGTCAAAATAATTATTTCGTTCTGATTAGAATGAAAGTGTAACTCCACCTGGACTCCAGTGTGTTACAGGTGTGACTACCTTTACTGCATTTGCACACAGCGTGTATTGCCTACACACACAGGACAAGCTCAGGTGTCAGTCACGTGATGTATTTCTCAAAAATACGCCGGCGGCAATCAATGAGGCGGTAACGAGGCAATGATATTGTTGACACTATTGCAGTCATACACGAAATAAAAAGCAACGCTCTCTCCTACCTCTGTCTTCCTTCCTCTCTCTCTCCCCTTCTCTCTTTCTCTGATTGTTGTGTTGAGCTCGTATGCATATTAAACATTCATACATCAATGCACTGTTTTTATTTTGTTATAATATGGCGGGTGGCCCTGAATTGAAAGACACTTTTATGTACTCAGCTCCTCGTGGCCCTGACCTTAGACTGATCAACAGGAAGGTTGTTTACCAAAAGTAAGCACCGATTCTTAGACCACCACCAGCATGCGAGTCAGTCGCCGGTTGGCGAGGTCAACAACCAAACACTTCTGTGAACACTGTCATGGCGCAGACGGAAAATACAACTGACCTCACGGTTACAGTAATAACAACCTGTGAATAATGGCGGCTGTACTTGTGTTTGGCTTTCTCTGTAAGTAGCTTTATTTTCACATTTCGTTTTAAGTATTCAGCGCAAATGAAGAACCAACCTCCTGCAAGCCACTGCACTAGCCGATGGTCTTATCGCCAATTAAAGAAGCCATTTTCAGAATGGGTGAGATAGGAACACACCTAGGGCCAAGACGTCATCCACCTCCATCATAGTAAGTGGTTCTGTCATTGCTTGTGAGAAATTTTAATTCTTCTTCTAATGGTGTAGATGATGTAGTCAATGCTGATAGCCTTATTGTTGATGTTCTTCACGTTTTTCCTCGGTTTTTATCATCATCGTCAACATTGTCGTCGTCAGCGGCGACGTCATTTGTATTATTTTTAGAAAATGAGTGCAGAGTCTTCCGGGCGTCCACGTAAAGTCAGCAGCTCGCGGAAGTCCCAACATCCTCCCAGACTTCATTATCCGCTCGGTGTTCCCCCTGACAAGTGTGGCCTCGTTATCGGTACAGGTAGGTGTAGTCGCTCATGCAAACACAGTTTGGCAGACGTGACGGAACTGCATATACCTGGTCTTTGGTGTCATCAATAAAACATTAATTAGCCCGAATGTGTTTGTGTGTGTGTGTGTTCTCATACCTAATACGCCTTTGTGTGATATTTGTCTGTGTTTCTAGAATGAGATATTTGTACAACTGCACGATATCAATGTAATGTACTATTATTAACTCGTCTTCTAAAGGTGACCAAAATTTAAATGAAATCAAGAGGGTGTCTGGCGCCAGTGTTCGCCTGGTGGATTCCGTCACGCTTGGATGCGGATTACGAGAGTTCCGTATATCAGGCAGACCTATACAGATCAGACAAGCCATTCGTCTGATATATGAAAAAACAGGGGGAGAGGTAGGCGTCTACATTTTGTGTTTTAAAAATGTCCTAAGCGACGTGGTGTACACACAATGATGTGTGCAAATGGAGGGATGTTATTCACTCATGGCTCACGCAACATTCTCCATTTGGATTAAAGTAGCTTACAAGCTGTAGTAAAAACTGTTTCTCTGACAAATGAAAATGCTCGAAAATAGCAAAAGATTGACGAATCTCATTGCATTTTCTTCACAGTTTCACGGGTTTAACATCTAAAAAGATGTAAATTATATCAGAAATAGAAAGTTATTGAAACAAGTCTGACTCAAAATGTTTTCTTTAAAGCAAGTTCATGTTCGCAATTTTTTGATGCTGTTATTGGCTGCACAAAAAATTTTAGTAAAATGCATTTTAAAATCTTTATTTATGACAGAAAATCATCAAGGAAAAGGCTCAGGACTTTTGGAAATACTGGGTTTCTGAAGCGTACCCTGATTTCCAGTCACAAGCTTATTTCCTGCCAGCAGTCTTCATCAACCGAGTGCCTAGGGTCAAATGGCGACTCGAAGGGCAGGACATTAATCTTCTGACCTTACAGCCACAGGCTCCACCTGTGTTCCAGTCGCGTTACCTTCCAGGTACTGGAGCGACAGGCGAAGTTCCACAACCACCCCGTGTACAAGACAGTGATATCGCTAAAGATGCCGCCCTCGAGCGGGTCCTCATGTGCCTCCACAAGATGGCGGAGGTTCACAATGAAGTCTTCATGGCGCTGAGCCAGCTCCACTTCGTGGATTACCTAGGAGACTTCGCTTACGCCGAGGCATGCGCTCTCATGCCTACAGTTGCCAACCTTTCCCCTACCAGGAGACAGGGAACCTTTGACCTGCTTCTCATTCACAAGCTGTACGGCCTTGTCCTTTGCGAGGTCAAGGCTACTTCAGGGAACATCTCAGGGCAGGAGATCGGGAAGAAGCTCAGGACGGCTGTGTCGCAGCTGGACAAAGCCCAGGTGGTTCTGACTCACCTGGTGTCTGACATTGCTCCAGGAATCCGTGTCACAAAGGTCATTGCACTGCCTAACCTCACGGAGAGAAGGATGAAGACGATTCTTGCGACCGACCTTGACCTCACAAAGGTAAAAAAACAACCTCACAAAACAAACAGAAACAGTAATTAACCGCTAGTAATAACGCTTCTCGCCCAGCCCCAGGGACGCACGCGGTATCGTGTGGGCTAACCTTGGAGAAACACGACTTCCTATTAAACCAACCTCTTATCACTACCATCTCACGCAGCTGGTTCTTAAAATTTTATATTATTTACATTAACAATTTCACTGTTTTCAATGATGCATGATGTTTTAATACGCGTGTAGTAAATCACCACTTCAACTTGACCTCATGATGTGGGTACAAAAGATGGTAGAAGTCAGGGCGTCAAAAAAAAAATTCTAGATGATGTGTCAGGTTTGCATAAACAAGTTTATAATTATTTTTGTCTAAAATTGTATTAATACCTCTCCGATCACTGACGTTGCCACAGGTATCTTATTTTTTAATCAATGTAATTTAGGCATGTATTCAGCATTTTGTGCGCGTGGGGTGCATTACACCATCTATCTTTCATAATGTTTATTTATCTGTTGACTTATTTCATACTGTCACAGTTGCTGAGCCATTGTCTGGGATTGGTTGATTCTGATGTCATCAATGGATTGATCTGTTCTGATCGGTTGCCTCCCAGTGAAGCCCCCTGGGATGTAAATAAGTACGTGCTGCAGGAATTTTGGGACTGGTGGCAGTTCCACGTAGCCTGTCTGGAACCGGACTCAGTGATGACCGCGGAAGTGTATGAGAACATTGTCGCCAGGTAAAGAAGTCAGCTCTCATCCATTCCATATCCACAGACCTGCTCGGCTTACATATACTCGATAAATGTTTAAAAATATTACACTGTTAATAATTTTCTGAGGAGAAAAATGCATGCTGTGCTTAGCATGTTCTAAGAAAGAGAATGTCCATAGCTTACTATTATATTCACCTCTTGCAGATGCTGGTTTCAGTTACTGTTACTATTTTATAACGTCCCCTGATTATACACTAACACTCCAACCTTTAGACTGCGAGGAGTCTGGAATATTATTATTAATATTTTTAATAGTTTTATAGACCACCATAGTCACTAATATTTTTGCCATGTATCAATAGTATCAAGATAATTTATCAGATTATCTATATACCTATATAATGCTGTAGGTTCTGCGGGCCCGCCACGACTGTCACAGTTCCCTGTACATCTACTCCTCGGCTGACCGTGAAGACCTTAGGACAAGCGGTGTCCAAGACAGGGGTGTACTTCTCTCAGTTAACTCTCTTTCCCGAGCAAGTCGACCTCATCCACTCGAAGGAGTTGCGAGTGTTCCTGGCTGGACCCCCAGGCACCGGCAAGACGGTCGTGCTGCAGCTGGTGGCCCTCAAGTGGCTGCGGCACAACCACGACGTCTACGTCATGAGCACGACGGAACACAGCCGCATGGCGTGCTGCATGCTGCACCATCTGCTGCAGCACGAACTGGAGAGGATGCGGCAGGCAGGGGAGGAGTGCGGTCAGTGCGGTCAGCTGCACCTGCTGCAGTACAACTTCCGAGGCGGCACTGACGTTGACAGGGCGACACAGGAGTTGACGGATGCAGCAAAGAACGGAGAGGTGTACGTCATCGCTGACGAAGTAGGGCCTGATGATGTGTAAGTGAGCACGTGACTGAAGAGTCCTTG
This sequence comes from Pomacea canaliculata, assembly GCF_003073045.1. NCBI lineage: Eukaryota > Metazoa > Mollusca > Gastropoda > Architaenioglossa > Ampullariidae > Pomacea > Pomacea canaliculata. The sequence goes on along the minus strand of NC_037596.1, from coordinate 18,472,590 downwards.
TCGGTTGAAAATAACCACGTGACATAATCTAAGTCTCTAGGTACATTTTTTTACAGAGCACACAAGGTGTCATGTTATTAATTATGATATTTTTAAAATCTGAAAGTGAGAATATAAGTAACGACAGATATCATCTACACTCTTCAGGGTTAGTAAAAGGGAAACACAAATACAAATTAAAAAAATTCTTATTAGCGAGAAGTTTACTTTTCAATAAAGCTGCTAGAAAATGAGTTTAATTTCATGTAAGATAGACAAAGCCTAAATTATTAAATCTTCATTTAACAGCCAGCCGGAGAAGGATTTTCGAGCTGTCAGTAAAACGCACTTTCATTCGTTTTGCGAAAACCTGAGGAGATTCGTCCAAGACACCCATCTCTGGGCTGCCAGCTGCAAACATAAAGTCGCCCCAAAAGGTTGGAAGCTGGAATATTTCACCAGGCCCCTCCGCTCTCCTCCAACCGTCGTGAGGGAAGTCGAAAGATCGGAGGAAATGGGTTCCCTGGTTCGTTCATATGAAAGTCGGGGTTTGCCCTATCCCACCCAAGGCCCGGACGTGAAGTGGATACATCACGAACGTCCCACCCACCCTGCGGAGTTCCCCGTAGACTGTCAAAGGTGTGGCGAGGAGGTCGCCATCTTCCTCAAAGGTCTCCGAGTTGGTGATCAGGACAACCTGGTGACAGGTAGGCTCTTGGTATTTGGGCACAAAGGTTTACAGCACTACATAGGTAATTAATATAATTAAAGCTAATTTGATTTAACTAATTTTTATCTTACCTATTTCGTTTCAGGTTCTCTTTCTTTTTTTTTTTTTCTTTTCTTGCAAGCGTGCTTGTCATGATTTATTTATAAGCTACCTTTTTTTGTGCACGTGACTCGTGCTGGGAGTAAACATGTTGACCAGACTGCCACAAGACTAGTGGTGCGTGACGAGAGTAAACCAAAGACCTTGTCACAGTTTGTTGCTGACGTCCAGCAAGCGATCGATAGTCGACGTTGACACGTCAGTGTTGACGTTCCATGTGTGCCCTAGAATGCCTTAGAATGCTGGCAGACTGCACGCGGTTAGACATGTTTCTCTCGGGGTGGTCATGGATTGTCTCCAGGTGTGCAATTTATCACAGATGTTCCTGACTGTGTGCAGCACCGGCACCAGCAGCAGCAGCAGCAGCAGGTGAACAAACGTCAGCAGCTGTGACGACGTCCCACAGACTCTCTGACGCCGAGTACCCGCCTGCCCTTGAGTTCCGGGACGTGCTGGTGCTGTGTGTTGGGCAGGTGTACGACAATTCAGGTGTCGTGCAGGGGCTGAGGACAGCTGACATTCCTGCCAGAGTCATGAAGAGCAATGACACGGAGGACATGGAGGACGTAGCCACGGCCCGTAGTGACGTAGTGTGGGTGTCCTCCGGCAACGTGGTTCGCGGAATCGAGAGGAAGGTGGTGGTTTGTGTACGTGGCGAGTATCCGGAAACTGACCGCTACAACAGGCTGTACCCGGTGTCCCGGTGTACGTCACAGCTGGTGATGGTAGTCCCCATCCCACCTCACCTTTAATCTGTAGTATGTACTCCTGCATTTACTACTGCATTTGTAACACTGCATATTGCAATGTTTGTAAATACTGCTGTACTTACTCCTGGGGGCGGTTTTACATCACTTGTCTAAACGCTGGGTTGACTAAGGCACTGACTACACTACACTTCGCGTGTATATGTGTGTGTGTGGTGCATGTGTGTCGGTCTGTATCGGTGTGCTAACTTTCACTTACCCACCAACACCCGACGACCAGTGCCAGGGGACCATTGTTAGGAACAGGGGGTTGTTGCCCCTGTCTGTGGTTAGTCAGGGATTATTGCCCTTAACAGTATATGAGTGTGTTTGCTGCTTCGTGGTTTTGCGTCAGAACCCGACGTCATATTATGACGCAATTTTAGATTGTGGGTAGAGTGAAAATATTTTTTGGAAGACAGCAGACGACAGGGAGACGAGATAGAGAAAAGACAGGCGGGAAAGAGGTCTGACTGTACGTGTGGATACAGGGACCGGTAATAAGTAAACTAGTTGCTTACCTAGCCAAGGAACTACTGAGGGACCCACTGGGAGGGAGGAATCCCAAAGAAACCGCCGAGACGGCTGGGAGAAGTGACGAGAAGCGGACAGAGTGTATGGATTGTCCGTTTCGGGAACTTGTGTGTTGTTCCAGGATAACTATTCGTGGTCGCCACCTAGACGTCGGCCAAGAAAGCATCTACCCTTTATAAGAAATGAAAATTGTGAGAGTTTTCAAGAAGAGAAGAACTGTCAAACTAATCAATGTACGACTCTGTTAAGACGGAGAACACAAGAATCCTACAACTGTGGATTTTAAGAAAGGACATGTCGTGAAGGAAGAAGACTTATCGTTGTTTAATGTGAATTCAGAAAAGGAGAGTGACTACATCATTAACATTGGGATGCAGTATAGTGTATGTAAAATTCAGGGAGGATTTTACCAGCACGTTTTATTTTTGGTTTCTAAGACGATAACTTCAGGCAGTACGGTGTAAGTAACTAGGACTTTAGCGAACTATTCGAAAAGACAATCGTCAAATTTGATTTACAGGCCGCGGCGTGAAAGACATTCAGACTGTATGTATATCGTTTGCAGTAACGTGTGTGTGTTTAAGGTTTAATGTTTAGTGATATAAAATGTTTCGTTGCCCACGACAAATCTATGTGATTTATGATTGAAAGAACACGTGTGGGGACGTGTGTATACAGTGAGTGCGAGGTGTGTGAAGCCGTGAAGTGAACGGCTCCCTGACAACCATCACAACCGTTCGTCCACTGGTACCAGTGAATCTTTAAATAAAGGAAAAAATTGAATGAAAATACTTTCAGCCTGCTGCAAAAGATGAGAAAAGGCTCTATAAATAAAAATATTTGAGAGAAAAGGATGCAATGTGTGTCGCTGCTTTGGTTGGGATACAGGAGTTTGCTGCCTTTGACCGGTTATGGGAAAAGGACAAAGCGCTGATGAAGGGGGAGGTATGCGGACTGCAGGATATCCACTCATGTGAACAGGTATGAACATATCCCGAAAGGAGAAAAAGTGTGTCCCGAGACGAGATCCGAATAAAGAAGCATTCACTTTCAATCCACAATACAATGCTGACAAGCGAGCGTATCATTTAAATCTTTATGGCTCCTAGACAGCGCCGCTCCCCTGTCACGTAGATACTGAAGTGATTTCAGGGAATCCATTAAAGTAGGCCGACCTGTCTGAATCTTTCATGACACATTGCACCGCTGCACAGAAGATAATCTGATTATTTGCCGTGCAGCGAGGCCAGGTCACCAGGACCCTGACACATCAAACTGTGGATAAAGATAGGAAAACTGGGTCGAAGCTCGACACCACCCACTGATCCAAAAACAAGACTCGAATATCATTTACTTATGTCAGCCGTTTCGGTACATTATTTTATTTGGGTTACAATTGTACCCGCAGCGTACACCTACCTGTCTCTGAAGCAGCTCTGCCATTGGAAATGTTACTATGGGAGCAGAAAACCGCTGACAGGTGTAAACACCGGTGAGTGAGAATGACAGATGCCTAGAGAAGCTTTGAAAACAAAACAGTTGCCAGCAGTAACCAAGGGCTACTGGGTAAATATTTAATGACTGACCACAAAGATGTTACTAAACAAACAACTCTCCCTCCCAAAGGTAGGAAGGTCGAGATGTACAGACTCTGTGGTCGAGATGTACGGACTCCGTGGTCGAGATGTCGAGATGCATCTTTGGTCACTGATATGTCACACGCTTCTGTCTTCATACTGAAAAAATACTTGAGCTTCAAATTCGCACAACAACAATGTTTTATTACATCAGGTCTCTGTAGATATGTGTTTACACGTGTAGCTCATGTGAGAGTGTCCGTCCGTGCGTGCGTGTGCGTGTTTCCCCGCACGTCACAGCCAGCAGCACAATAATGGCGACCGTCCTGTGTGCGTCCTGTTTGCTTGTGCACACATGTCACAGTCAACAACAGGGAATAAAGGCGACTCTGAAAGTGTAATTAGAACGCAATTAAATGTTGTTGTCATGTATTCCATGCACAATTAAGACGGCAATCTGCCGGTTACTCAGAGAGGCTTGCATCAAAGTGAGAGAGAGAGACAGGAAGTGTTGACAAGATAAATGTTCCGATCACATGACCCTGATTTATGTCAAGGCCGCCTCGAGGTCCACGGTGACACCCAGGAAAGGTGAGGTTGACAGGGTGCAGACGTGGCGACAGGGAATGTTTTGATGTTGCTTCGCACGCACGTACTTAAATTATGAATGCATGAGCGCTCATGCCTGCACACACACAAATGCATGCAAAACTATCCAAAGCTGCACACGAGGTGACCGTGTCGATGTATCAGTTCATAAATGTCCTGAGGTATTTGAAGGGCAACATTAATTGTTTTCTATTTATTGTCGCCATAGCAACCGTAAGCAGACCTTGGCGTACTCATAGCTAGCCCATCTCGAGTTGACTTCTCGCCAGCTACACTACCCTTCCTGCATCCCCCTCCCCACAAACCCCTCCCCACTGCAGCCAAACCGTCAGACGCAGTTTCCCTCCCCGCGATCGTCAGACCTCGACTACAACAGCCTCCGCCGCGGAGACTTGCGGCGCGCACTCACGTCGGTGTAGCGCCACGTTAGAGGTGGTGACCCGGGGCTCAGGTCACGTGTCAGCTGCAGCGGCGGCTTCAATACTCGGCGGCCTCGTCAGTCAGTCGTCGCCAAATGAAATTCCTCTCTCATAACTACAGCCTCGCACTCATAGACCTTCTTGCTGCTTGGCACAGTCAACCACTTGCTGTCGTCGGCCGTCACGTGACAGTGAATGCTGTTGACAGGCTGTAGATCGAAGCGCGAAGTCATCCACCCTTGACTGGCAACACAGAGGTAAGCTATTCTTGTTTGTTGACTGCGGAAAATACTAGAGTTCGAAGTTAAGTTGTGCTCATTATGAGGGACTGTTGACGATGAGGTAAACAACGGACGTTTTACGCAGTCACGTGAATAAATAATAGAATGCAATCTGTGAAACACATTTTCCTCGCGCAAACTCTGATTGCGTTGCACATAAAATGCACAAATGAACCGACAGTGGACCACACACGAGACAAGCATCAGTCCACAGATAACAACACGACATGAACAAGCACGGATGAAGATGAGGAGTGAGTGAAGTAGTCTCCTTGGTTATGAAAGATGAGATGGCTTCTGACACCGAACGAAAAAGCTGACAGTTCAGAGAAAAATGAGGCAGAGAATTCCAAACAGCTGGGATGGGGGTAAGGGTGGAAAGGAGAAGGAATGTCTGTCGAATTCTCCAGTCTAAGGTGTGGCAGTGAGAGAGGAGGGCAACACGAGAGACCGGGTGGGAAGGTGTGCACAGGTGTGTACAGGTGTGGTAAAGTGAATTCATGGTATACAACTACAGGTGCGATGTGAGGTTGGTTATTTCTGCGGTTTTTAGAGCCATGCTATAACATTCTTTTACAGTTGTAACTTACTTGTTTGCTTGATCTTCCCTTTGTGACTATGAAGGGTAGGAAGTGAACAGAGAATTTCTTCGTAAAAATTACAACCAAGTGAATAGGCAGTGGACAAATTATTTTTTTCGTAGCAGAATACCGGAGTTGTGGTAATTTATTGAAATAGGCGATAAAATGCAGCAGTGACAGGTTCAACAGGTTTTGTTTGTTTGTTTTATCTCGGACGAACTATTTGAAATTCACCTGAGCCAGAAACAAAAGTTGTACACGAGTGATAATGACATTCATTTGCATCTGATTTCAAAAGAGCAAAATGAAAGTCTTTCCTTTCCTTTCGCAACATTGAAGCTGAAATAGTTTCACTCCTAAAACATCAATGCAATCACTTATTCATTAACCTCTGTGTCTGTGTCACAACAGTTTTCAACTGTATCATCGTATCCACAGTTTCTAATAAAATCTTTTTCAGCCCTCCATAACCTGTAGTTCTCGTCAGCTACCCGCCACAGCCACAAGCTTCTGTCGTCTGACAACCTGTCAGTCTGTGTATTTACGACCACCACATACTTGTGTCGTCTGCTGAGTGGCCAGGTTCAAAGTCTGTTATCGCAGTTGCTGGGTGAATCAACGGTTACAATTCTGTATTCAGTATTTTCACACCGATACGATGTAGCCATGGATCCCATTGTTTAAACTGTTTGGATAGCTGAACACGATATAAACATCTCATTAATCAAGGACCTCGACTGACCTCAAGCTGTCTGCTGACAACAATCACTAACCACTTCAAGTGATATCATCTTTAGTCTCAACGAGTTCTTACTCACCCGACATCCTGAGGTCAGAGATGCGGCGACATTCAACACTAAGAATAAGTGTGTTGCTGGGTGTTGTTATTTATTCCTGTATTAATATCACATGCTGACTCACTCTGGGTCATGTTGACGATAGACAAACACAAAGCTTGAGATCACATCAATCAACTTCAGAGCCTGCTTATACTCCTCCCATCGATCACAAAACCCGATGCCCATCCACAAAAGAGTACCGCGGAGGAATTCATGCATTATTTACTCACTTTCTGTTTATATGTTTTCCCCAAGAGGTCCATTCCCATTCCGGCCCACTCCTCGTAACCATTACTTATGTAATACTTGCAAAAGAATCCGGTTCCGAATATGTTTAAATGTTTTGAACTGAGATCGAGTTCTGTTGCGGTCATAACACTGAGACATAAAACTGACAAAAACAACATAAAAGTGGCAACAGTTGTGATCTGAGTGGGGTGGAGAGTGCCCACAGTGGGTATCTCACAGGAACAGTGAAAACAGAGACCACACCATAGGGTGGGTGAGTCTTGGTTGTTGTTGCTGAAGCAACTTTAAAGGACTAGTGAGGTGCTTAATGGTTTTCCTGTTGACTGGTTACAGCTCAGTGCAAAACATTATTTTTTTTACAAATTTTAATGAGTGTCGAGCTACCCGTCTACAAACATCACATCGTCAACAACACATACGTCAGAGTTGTACATGGGTATGTTCACCTTTTGAAGAGAGAACCAGTGAGAGAGCTGGAACCAAACGTTTCAAGTGTATGTCGATGTTTTCCTTGTGTATTTATCCACATTTAAGAAAATAGTGTCTGGCACTTTCTTTCCCTAATTATCAGTGTGGGGAGGGTTCCACCCTGCTGAGTATGAAGGACATGCGGTGCACGCCATTACACACACAACTTTCTAATGCGCGGGTGGAGGACATCAAAACATGTTTACCTTTCCTCCATGCTGCATCAACTGGCATCGTTCCACGGAAAACACCTGTACCACCATCATCTCGGTGCCACATTTTAAAAAGTAAAACTGACCACACCATGACTCAGTTGCAAAAGGTATCCCAGGTATTCACGTATCGTACAAGTATAACATCTCTTACATAGATAATTCAACAAAGAGCAAAACTGTTTACATATATGCTACTGATGAATGTGAAGGACCACTAAAACCTCATTAGACTATCTCAGCAAGTAGGAAAAACAAGCTCTCTCCATCTCACTCTGTCTCCTTTTGTAAGGTGCGGTGCAGAGAGGTTAAAAAAGAAAGAAAAAGCCGCAGTAGATGTCCAGTACAAAACAAGTTACAACAAGTACGGGAGAAATAAAACTGCTGGACAAATCCAAACCCATTACCCTTAATGTCCTTTTATTGCTCCTTCTTCTCGAGTTCCATAAGCTAATGAAGTTACCGGCATACGTCTACTTTGGCTGAGTTCGATTTTCTGTCTTCTGCTCATCTTGCGGAAAAAAATCCGCGTCAGCATCTCTTCTGGGTGAGGTCATTATCTCGCCTCGACATCGCTCGTCAACAAGTCGGAGATGGCGGTGCTGGTGGATATAGAGGTTATTTTCAGACCCTATTATTTTCTGTAGACTTTTATTTGGTAAATTCGTCCAAATAGCTGACGAGGCGTGAAATATAGATGTCTGAGTCTGTATACAGAATATGGTTCAGAGGCAGAGGACTTGTGAAAATGTCCATATGTCTACTAGACGGAGGTGACGATGACCGTGCCCCCAAATAAGGACAGACCACGTGACCGTCTGCTGGAGGCTCATCGATCTCACTGAAGACGCAATACGCCGTATCGACCGCCGGCAGTATCGTGGAATTATTGCAGGAGGAAGCTGGAATCCGATCAACATCCTTGCGGAGGCTGACATTTCGCAAGGACCTTCCTGCAATCTTACTTTGTATAAAACTGCGCAGTAGCATCGCGGTTTCTAATGTCGATGGTCGGCAACGCTCGGTGTCAACATTCATGTCGAGGTTTTATTGCTTTTTTCGTCAGGAGTCAGATTTTATTAGAAGCCAAGCAGGTGCTGTCAGAGACTGGAGATTCATTGATTATCCAGTTCGAACCCCGTGGGGCACAGAACAATTCCATTAGGCAGCTGATGCAGCTGTAAAATGAATAATGTTTGGGATCTGTGGAAGTACCAGAACCAAAACCTATATCCGGCGTTAGAATAAGCTAAAAAGAAAACTCTATTTTTGTTGTTATTATTGTTGTTGTTGTTGCTGCTGCAATGTTTGTGGGATATCTCGATAATATATTTATTTTTATGCACAACCTAGCAAGCATTTTATATAAATGAGTTTAGAAATTGTGATTTCTAGAAGTATGCGGTGCTAAACTTTGGTGTGTTGTCTTAGTTGTTGTTTACAGCCATGAGTAAAGAGGAGGGTCACCTTCATGGGGGGCACGGCCCTGCAGCACCGGGGGAACGAGGTCTGTGTGAAGATTATTGGCTGGCGATACCGACTGCACTGAGTGACCTCCTCCTCAGCGAAGGTTAGTGTGATGCTCGGTGAACTCTGTGACCTTCTGTCCGATCATATCGGCAAACACATTATTTTGAACTCGTGCAACCTTCTTCTCTTTAGAAGTTCTGGGACTTATTCCGGTACTGGTAATGTTGTCTTGGGAGACTTGCACTTTTCTTTTTTTTGTTGTTGGTACTGGTGCTTGCTAGGCTCACTTTTTTCTTCCACAATCTTGTCTCTCTCTTTTTGAACAGACAGCCTTTCTCTGCTCTTCTCTTCCTCTCTGAACCTCTCTTGCTTGCCGATATTTCTACCTGCAGGTGGTTGAGTGAGCACCTACCTGCCTTTTTTTTTCTAGGTGGTCGTTATATGGACGAGGTCAAAGAGCACTCAGGTGTGACTGTCACTCGCAAGGATGCTCACTCGTGCGTCCCACACATGGAGAACCTCGTGCTGAGTGGTTCGCGGAACCACATTCCAGAGGCAGTTCGGTTCATTTCTCAAAAGGCAGGAATAGAGGTAAGTACTTAGACAATAGTTCACAACATTCATAATATTTATTATTTATTTGATTTTATTATTTCACTTTGTTGTACGTTAAGAGCCATTTTCTAAAATACTTATGAAGGAATGATGTTAAAACCTTTAAAATTTCTCCAGAGTTTCATATGAAAAGATTTTTGTGACCATTGCAAATTGTGAGAAAAAGTAAAACAATATTCAAAACTGTTCTCAAGGTCTCGTCAAGACAACACGAATCAAATTGTGTCGGAATTAATTATTCGTATTTTACACCTGCCATACCGAGGTCTTTGGTGTTCTCTTTATAGAAAATCATAAAGGAGGAAGCCCAGACGTTTTGGTTGCGCTGGCTGGAGAAAGCCTACCCTGAACTGGAATCTCGGACCTATTTCTTACCTGCTGTACCCGTGCAGCGCGAGGTGAAGACGAGACAGAAGCTGGGCGACAAGTTACTGGACGGAGCCATACCCTCAAATTTTCTGGGTGTGTCTCCCCACCCGTCTCCCCGAGCCTCTCCTCACCCGTCTCCACGACCCTCTCCTCAACCGTCTCCACTGCCGTCCCCAAGGGTCTCTCCTCAACCGTCTCCTCGCGCTTCGCCTCAACCGTGCGGACATCCCGAGAACGAGGCCAGAGATGACGTCACCAGCGACGCGGCGCTGCAGCACGTGCTGGTGTGCATGCAGAAGCTGGCGGAGATGCACAAGGAAATATTCGTGGGCGTCAGCCGCCTGCAGTTTAGCGACTGCCTGCAGGAGTTCTGCTACACCTGTGCTGCCGCCTTGCTGCCCCAACCCTCAAAGCTTCCTCCCGCCCTCCCCAAGAAGTGGAAGGAAGGTGACTGCGACTTCCTGATGATCCACCGCTTCTACGGACTTGTTCTGTTCAAGATTAACGCCACACGAGGTGGTAGGCTCAGGCAGGGCGAGGCCTGGGACAGTGAGTTGGAGGCAGAGGTGGCCGACAGACTGTCAAGGGCCGTAACTCAACTGAGGAGGCAGGAGGCGCTGCTGGCTCACCTCGTCTCTGACGTCCTTCCGGGAGTTCGCGTTGTCAAAGTGCTTGTCGTTCCCAACCTGAGTTCTAAGCAGCTGAAGAACATCCTCAACACAAAATCCGAGCTGACACAGGTGAGGGAGTATCTTGCAACAACTTTTTGAAGATCACGTGCTCCCTGCTCGTTAATGAGCGCGCGCGCACACACAGACATACTGTCACTAACACTCATTTACTCAATCACACTCAAACACTGTCACGTGTCTGGACAATACTGATCCATTCTACTTTGTAAACACTTCTTTATACCAATTCCTGTATTTGTGTCTTTCAAGGAGTTGTCTCAGTGCTTGGGAGCAGCAGATGAAGATGACATCACTAGTCGTTGTCTCTGTGCCGACCACCTGCTGACCCCGCACACACCTGGTCACGTGGGTAACGGAACCTTGAAGAAGTTGTTGGACTGGTGGCAGCGATGCGTGACGAGGGCGGGGTCAGTGCAGATGTCTCCAGAAATGTACAAGACCCTTGTGGCCAGGTAAACCTTTTTTACAGGCCGTCATTAAGCGACACCCGCTGAACTGTCCGATGACTGTGACCCTTATCGGCATGGGCTGACCTCACGTGATAATCAGAACTTATCTGAATTACCTTGCCAGGTGTAAACCTTACCTGCAATAACATAACTCGCTCATTTTTGAACTGAACGAAAAGACTGAATTTATGGTCAACATTAGAATTGGGTTGATCTGATGATGATGATGATGATGATGATGATGATGATGATGATGAAGAGTTCCTATTCAGGTTTTGTGGACCAGCCGCGACTGTAGCAGTGCCCTGCATGTCTTCCCCTCGCCTGGCCATGACGACCATGACCCTAGAAGGGTCGCTCTACGGTCTCTTCACGTTGTTTCCGGAACAAGTCAACCTCATCCACTCAGACCCGTTGCGAGTGTTCCTGGCTGGTCCCCCAGGCACCGGCAAGACGGTCGTGCTGCTGCTGGTGGCGTTGGAGTGGCTGCGGCACAACCACGACGTCTACGTCATGGGCACGGCGGAGCACAGCCGCATAGCGTGCTGCATGCTGCACCACCTGCTGCAGCAGGCGCTGGAGAGGATGCGGCAGTCAGGGGAGGAGTGCGGTCAGCTGCACCTGCTGCTGCACAACTTCCGAGGCGGCACCGACGTTGACAGGGCGACACAGGAGTTGACGGATGCAGCAAAGGACGGAGAGGTGTACGTCATCGCTGACGATGTGGGACCTGATGACGTGTAAGTGGAGGACGATAAAGCAGGAGTTGTTACCTGTGTTTGATATTTATACACAGGTAGCTAGTTCTTTGTAGATAAATGTTGTGTGCTTGTCTTTTCTATTTCTTTTTCATTATTATCTTCCTGTATCTCTAGATATTAGGCCCACAGTGACAGACAGACAGACAGACAGACAGACAGACAGACAGACGCGTTCTTATGACTGTCCTGATATTTTTGCTCAAAGCTTTCCAAAAATTTGTTTAGAAGCGGACCTGTGCAGGATTTCCCAGCCGTGTGGAAGCCTCATTTCAAGGCGTTCTGTGAGAACTTGCTCACCCGTGTCCCTCACCTTCATCTGTGGGCCGCCAGCTGCAAACATGGCATCGTCCCCTCCGGCTGGCAGATGGAGTGTTTCACCAGACCCCTCCGATGTCCCTCTGCCGTGCTCAAGGAGGTTGAGATGGCTGAACAGATGGACAACGTGGTTCTGAAGTTCGGTTCTCAGGGTGTACCCAGCCATCCCAGCGACCCACCCGTGAAACTCGTGCATCATGATAGCCAGCATCATGCCGGACAGCAGCCAGTCAGCTGTGTCCAGTGTGGGCAGGAGGTCGCGAGCTTCCTCCGGGGTCTGATGGCCGCCAGCCTAGACAGTCGTAAGTACGGCAGTGACCTTTGTCTGTCAGTCGTGTTGTCATGTCAGGGCAGGTGAGATGATGTCAGTCTTTTGTTTCAATGTCTTTTGCTTATAATGTCGTCAACCGCTCAGAGGTATTTTAAAAATAAATTTTCGTTGCTATTATGACGTGTCACATGTTAACAATTTGATTGACGTTACTATTAATAGCTAGCGACATCACGGACGCTTCCGGCTCGTGTGACACCGGAAGCAGTCCCAACGCCCTGCAGTTCCGGGACATGGTGGTGTTGTGCCTGGGCCGCGTCACCAACACCAGCGGCGTGATGGAAGGTCTGCGCAGCCAGGGACTTCCGGTGCGCATGGTGGAGACGGTGCAGGACATGGAGGACCTGGCCACGGCCCGCAGTGACGTGGTGTGGGTCTCCAGTGGCAACCTGGTGAGGGGCATCGAGCGCAAGGTGGTCGTGTGCGTCAGAAACGAGTTTCCGGACAGAGACAAGTACAACCGCCTCTACCCGCTGTCCAGGTGCATGTCGCAGCTGGTGCTGGTCGTCCCCTATGTATCGGGGCTACACTAGGAAGTAGCACCTGCAGTGTTTGCGACCACGTGACAGAAGCTACATCTGCCGAACACCATCTTCAGTTTTATTTTGAGCACCGGACATGACGTTTTAGAAAAAAATTGCGCATGCGTAAGTAGGTTGATCTAAGTATGCCTAGTTCGCATCCTAAACCGACTTCTACTGTCTGCTCCTGTGATACACCTGCTGCTCACTCCGCGTTACATACCAAGATATAATTATGTATCCTTAAAGTATCTTGATATAAGTTTGCTTTTACCTTTTCTTTCAAAAAGCATCAGCTGTGAAAATCAGGCTGGAAAACACTGTTTATTAACTCTCTGACATAGTCAAATAGAAGATGAATGAAAGTTGTCGACAGAGTCGATGAAGGGAATGATAAGGAGCGTGTTAATGTCCAGATTGTCACTATTGCCAGAACACTGTGCTGAAAAAATTGTTAGTCTTAATTTAATAGTCAACATTCAACATTTACTACCCCATCAGAAACCGGGGTTTGTTATTTTGTACAAACATAATATTCCTTGCTTATTTAAATCAACGTCTTTCTGTGGTGTATAGATACAATACATGTTGTACAGGTACCCTGCATTCTGCAACTCCCACCCGTCCCATTGTTTCATAGTCGCAGGATTGAAAAGGGTAAATCGTGTCCGGGTACATTGCCTTTGGTAACCTTTAACCCTGCTTCCGCCATATCTTGCCTCAGAGAATCTCAAAAACTGTTCAAAAATCGAACAAAAGTATCAAACCTACTGGACAATAATAAGACATGTTTGGATTTCATTTCTCGTCTTTTCTTTCTACACCTTGCAATCTTTGCCTTCAGTTTCATGCATCGTTTATGTAATGTAAGTATACTTCCCTACAATCTGTTTATTCAGTGGAAGTGTTTCATGGAAGTGTTTGTGTCAATGTCACTAAATTACATATATACTATTATACTATTCTACTATTCTACAAATGCTTGCTTATCAACGCTGAAAACCGATGGTAGGAGAAAGATGATATGTACGAAGAGTGGTTCTCTGGCGCAAATAAATTATATAAAGTTTTTGTTTTACTTACTTTGTTTTTATATTGTACTTGTTATTGATTGTGGCTTTCAAGAAGTTGTGTCTGTGCTTGGGACCAGCAGATGAGACTTAAAAATAAATGTAGTGGGTGAGGTTTATTTACAGGTGTGCTCAATACACAGACATTTACGGTAATAATTGTTTCCGCTAATTGTCAAGAGAACAATCCCGAAGCTTTCTTAATAAAAAAGAAATAAAAACATGTGTCGCTAGTATCCTTTATTTAATTTTAAATTTATATAATTATATTATGATTAATTAAGTTGACAAGAGGGAGTTGCTGACAAAAGTTCACACAAGGTTGTATTTCTCTGAAAGAGCATTGAGGTTTGTGGTATAGTGCACGGTAGTTGGTAAAATAAGAATAGAACAGCATATTACAACAATAATAAAGTACAGTAAAATACAAACATTATCAAAATGCACTGATTACACTTCACAGCGTGATTGCCATTAAAAAAATTGAGTTCAAATCTAGAAATATATCTACTTCATGGTGTAATAAAAGGTGTATTTAATGCACAATCTTATAAGAAATTTATTGTAAAAAAAAAAAAAATCCCAAAAGACGTCTACATGAAAAATAAAAATAATTACAATTTTTTTGGTAAATATACTTAGCAACTATTACAGTAAATTATTAAAGTAACATGTAAAAAAAGACATCTTTAGATGCCCAGAGAAAATTAGGTAAGCTACTTAGATTTTCTGCGCTTCTGCATATCAAAACAAAGGCAAACAACAGTTTGAATGCTGTACATGTATGAGGTTGGCTTTGACAAACTGTCAGCTGCGAATTGGTTGCCAATATTTTGAGCTGATCAACACATTAATTATTATTAATGATTATCATTGATGGTGAATCATAAGCGATTGACATTAGAAGACTAACACTTCTCTAACATTTCTAAAAAAAGAATCACCTTACATTCTCAATATTCTCAAAAGTATCTCACTATGCCAATGTCACTATGACTGTCTTTGTCATATTTAGGAATTTTATGTCGTATTTTCAAAAATGGCTTCTTGTGTGCCTGTCTCGGGGTCGCAGGTTACTTGGTTTTTGTAAAAGTGGGTCACGACCCATAAAAGGTTAGCAGCCACTGGTTTAACCGGTTGTAGGATGTACTTGTCAGATGGACTGAAGAGTGTAGTGACTGTCAAGGCTCAGTACTAAGGTCTGTTTCATTTGTGTAACAGGAGAGGGTTACAACGAGTGCGTCTGAACTCAAGGCTGTGTCGGTTCGATACCCACAGTAGGCGCAGCGAACTCCCCACCCCACCCAACTGGACCCAGCTGACTGTCATGGTTACCTGACTCCATCGAATGCTGTTGTGCACCACCCTCCCCCTCAAAACCTGACCCCAAGGGACGTCAGTGGGGTCGCTTACACTCACACCCCGAACTACCTTGTAAAAAACGGTTAATGGGTGATGTTAACCTTATTCCTTTCTGGGCGGCGGTAAGATCTTTTCCTGGTGCACTCAATGCTTTTCTTTAAGGTTAGAGGAAGGAGAATGATACAGGGGTGGAGTTAGTCTGAGGGGAAAAAATACTGCAAGTTTCAATGTTGATGCAGAGCTTTAGTCCCTTTATCAAGGGGATATTGAAGTGCTGTAGAGTTAAATCAGTGATGCATGCACAATCTAACTCCATTTCCAACCAGTAATTTAACCGCCTCTTCGTTTTGCAGAGTGGATAGTCAAGTGGTTAGAGCGATGGTGACCAAACCATAAGGCGCACAGGTTCAATACCCGTGTAGATCAGCTCAGTGTCGCCACTTGACCCCGCTGGCAGAAATGGGTACCTGACTCCAAAGAAGGTTGGGGAAGGTAAGGCAGCGAGGGAGAAGAGATGGGCATGAAAAGTGAGATCTCAAACAACTCACTCCTGACAAACTCAATCTGACAAAGGTCATGGTACGACACTTACTTCTACCATACAAAGTTCTTAGAAGTACTGGAATTTAGGTTAAAACACGGGTATCACATAATTTAAAGGAGACAGTTTATGCATGCTGAGTATTCTTCCTCAGAGTATGCTTGAGTTGGCTTGATGCTTTCTCAAGTACTTCAATGTAGCCTGACAGCTAGTGGGACCGAATAGACACCGAGAAATAAAACCTCTCCCCTGTGACTGTGCACTGACCCCTGACACTACCCCCCACACTGTCTTCCTCCCACCAGGAAGTCGCCGTGAAACGGGAACGAATCGCTGGAGATTAGGTGAAGACCCGTCCTTCATGACCTCTGAACCACAATAGGTTAACGAGATCACGTGGTCTCTTAAACCAGCTCCATCTATCTCTCATTCGTTGCACTTTCCCTTGGGGTTAAGCTTCACTTTTTTTCCAGATCCGGTGATTTTTCATCAACGTTTATACCCAGTAATAGCATTCCTAAAACAATCTGTAGATACTTAAAAAAGGAATTCCTTTGTAGTTTCGATGGCAAAATGTGTATGTACATGCATTTGACACGAACAGACTACCTACAAGAACGACGAGTGCTAGACTGCCCCGTCGACCCAAGGTCCCTTTTACTTATCCCCAAAGACCTTGGGGTGGCTGGTAACATTCTCATAGGTGACCTTTATCCTCCCAAAAATGAAATCTCTAGAAAAGGTTACTAACAGCTCCAAGGTCTTTTGGGCAGCGATAAAGAAATACAGCAGACAGTAATTTATAATGGGAGAAATAAGGAGATAGTAGGTAGATAAGTTCAGAGTCAAAAGGTATTAAAAAATTCTACATTCGAATATAAGCATACCACGTCTGTCACACGATGAAGTTTGGCCCTCGTGACAATCTTGTCAATAAAATAAAATAAAATGTATATCGGGCGTTGCAAATCCAAGGACAGAAAAATTGTGTATAAATAGCCTCAACTCTTTTGAATATTCAATATTATAATATTTTTCAGGAACACTCTTACTTAATTTTTCAACTCACTGCGACTGCGATGGACAAAGCGGTTGCTCCAGGCGGCAATGGAGCGGGCAGGGTGTCCAAATTCCTCCAACTGGCCAGCGATTCCGGCGCAAAGTCCGACCGCGAACCCAAAAATCCGAGATACGGTCATTATTATGGTCATTATTTATGTGTGACTGTTAACCTTCTTGGTAACTTGGCCATCTAGGAGTAGTACTGTCCGTACACCGCGGTCTTGCCCCTCACCTGCCCGTACTTAGTGCGAGCTGGACATTTTCAGTGTCTTTACTCTGGACCGGCATCCATCCGTAGGTGATGGTGGCAGACAAAACCAGCACAACCTCAAAATATTGCTAAAATTGTCCGCTGGTGAATGATAGTCCCATCAATGTTCATACAGATGTACTGCACGCGCGTTTTCTGGGAAATCAGCAGAGGACGCTGAAGACTACAAGACAGGAAGTCTTCTAGTGTCTACGGTCACGACCCTTTAGTTCTACCCGAAGTTCTGTTGGGGAGAATGAATAGTTCTTCATGATATGGCTATCTTAGACTGAGAACTAGACTCCACATGAAAGATAGAGGAGAAAAAAAAAGGAAAAAGATGAATAATCATGTGATGCTCAGACTCATGTCTTTTGCCTCCATTGCCTTCCATTTCCACGCGAGTCTTTCGTTTTCATTCGGGGGTTTCCATACTCATATAAATCAGCTCTATGCAGTAACCCCGATTCTTGTCCTTTTATTCTAAAATGTCCTATAAAATATCCTTATTCGAAAATGACAAATATTTGCATGCAGTAACCCTTGTTCACATTTAGCTAAAGACTAATTTCAGAAAGCCGGACTTACTGTCTACAGTGTCGGATCCTGAGATTTTGCTCGAGTATCCCTTTTCATGGCGGAGGGTTAGTGTCCAGTGCTTTCTCTCAGCTTGTCCTTCCTTCTCCAGACGAACAGTCAAGACGAGGTGAGGAGGATCGCCGTGCAGAGTGCAGTTCACTTCTTTTGAGCTCATCTTCCCTGATGAGCCTGTCGTCAGCAAACACTTTTCAATTGTTGTGGTGTAAGCCTTGATATTAAATGTCCAATCTTCGTGTGATGAATGGCGGGTGATTTTCGGATACATGTCAAGAAACTGAGGAGGACCTGAATAAATAAAAAAGATGGCAAGAAAAGGGAAAAGACAAGCAGCGTATTTTTAGTAAAACTTGAAGCTGAACTGTATCCTTGCTCTAAGAATTAAAAGGAAGTGTTTTGATAATACAGAGTATTTTATACGAACCCATAACTGTGTCTTCCTTTCTAATAATAGCCTTGATTTGACCTGGAACTGCATGCCTTCGTTAAAATAAACTTTGAAGCGTGGCTGTTGTTTAGTTGCAAGAAAATGGAAATATTTTATGCAGTGTACACACACATTGTTACAGTAGAGAGAGCATTGACAACAAGACATTTCAAATACAAAGTATAAAGTTTGGAACTTACATCGCACAAGAAATGACACAGACCTATTGACCTCCGACCCTTCCCCTTCACACCCAATGATCGGCCACTCGTCTTCACACTCGACAGAAAATGAATGGCTGATAGTTTCTTCATTTCTAGTAATTTGCAGCTCCTGTCCAAGTTTGTCCACCAGGTGGAAGTGAGATGGAGGGTATCCTTTGTTAAAAGAACAGATGACAGTGACCTTCTCACCCTCGCTAATGACGTAGTCGCTACCGAGCTCGTGACTATTCACAGTGAGACTCGTGACTTCGGGTGGATCTGTTGAATATATAAAACACAAAATATCAGCTTATTTAGAGTTACTCCAAGTTTTAAAGAAGAACTTTTGGATGTCATGGTTACATTAAGATGTAACAAAGGAGAACAATAGTTTAAGGAGTGTAACATACTTCTAACAAATAAACTGATGGACCCAGCATCTGCTAGAATGCTTTTATAAAAAGGTGGCATCAGACTTTTTGTAAACATATATAAAAATTGTTGTAGGTGAAAGTTTCTGTCTGAAAAGAAAATGAAAGAGAGACACTTTCTCCCTGAAAAAGGACAAGTTTGACGATGACATTTTATTTTGCTGAATAGTGTTGTCTCACTGAATCAAAAGGCTTTCTATAATGTTGGAATGAACTGATTATATTTTTTTGTTTAAAAATATGGGGAATCGGAAATAAAGTCCATTGTGGATTTGTGAAAATAAGTCTTACAAGCGTAAGATAGACATCACATAGGGACTTACATGAGACCTCCAGGGCTACCAGGCGAAGGACCTCTAATGACTCTTTGCTGTCGGTGATGGACAACTTCAGAAGGGTCAGCGGCCGACGGAATAGCTGGACAATGTGGATGTCGAATGTTACCACATGTCTGCTAAAGCTGAGATGTTTGGCAGAGCAGAGAGTATCTTTGTCTTTTCTCCAATTTGTCACACTCATTTGGTTCGACTGTTTTTTCCAAATAAAGTTACACAGGGTCGCCAGCTTGTTTCCCTCGCACACATCAAAAATGACATTGAACTTTTCTGAATAATTTGAACCATCCGTGATGTTAAGAAGATAGAAGATATTTAAAATCTCATTTTCCCTTTTATTCCATTTTTCATCGAATGTATCGATCTCACCTGAAAGAAAGGACACTCTTGTACTTATTGACAGAAAGACCATGTCGCTGCCTTGATGTGTTTTGTCTTCCATTAATCGTTACTTTTCTAAATTCAAGTTCACTGAAATTATGGCGAAACAACTACTGTCGATGGATTTGGTCTACGTGCACCAACATAAGGCAAGGACAGTTGTTTTTTAAAATAAACTCAGAATTTTGCATCTTTCTGTTTTATTCCATATTTTTAGCGTTTTATTTTAGTTGTTTTAACCTGTAGGGCAAAAGGTTTTTAATAATTACTTTCTAAACCCCAAATACACTGGTCTAATCCAATACTTACATGTACTGGCGTACACTGTATCATGTAGCATTATAAGAAGCAGGGAGAGGTAGCAGAATTTGGTAAATGTTGTCATCATGGAGCTAGACACTCCTGTCTGTTTTGCCTCCCGATGTCAGTCCGAATGTATTTGTTGGTCAGTAGGTTGATTGTTATAAATGGACATCTTTGTAAAATGTTCCGTTTCGTTTTCCTTTGACCTTTCGTTTACTGACAAGAGGAAACTCTTCCTTCTTTAAACACGTGCGTTTAAAGTGTTTACAGAATAATTTTCAAAAGAGCTTGTGTTGAAGCTGGTAAGGGGAAGAGTTATGAGTTATCACAAACTGCTTGCAATAATCAGTCTGCCTGCTTGTGTCCTCTCACTGACGACAATTCCTTAGTTTCACTAATCTTTTGCTCTGTATTAGTTTCAGAGTCGAGTCGTTTCAGTAAGGTCGAACCGACATGTAAACATTTAGACGGGAAAGATGAAAATGTTTTCTTGGTAAAGCAACAGTTAATCAGCAGTCATCATAAAAAAATAAATATGGATGGCTTCAAAACACTTTATGTTAGACGAAAACAGTAAAAATGTCATTTATTTGGAGAAAGTTTTAACAAAAAAAGCATCTTGTTAAACTTATAGTGGGCAATAGCACTAGTCAGAGACATTGTAATGTTTGAACGAACTGAAGATAAAGTTAACTCGCTCTAGAATGATAACTAAATTAATTACTATAGTTCATTTTTTCTTCGCTTCCTGCCAAGGCCTGGATTATTTCCACACGGAGAGCCTCTGACAAAGGAAAGGCGGAGGTTATTGTGGTGGCAACGGTATTCATGTCTTCGTGACAAGTCCGCCAGTCACACTGGCTAACTCTTACCTTTTTTTTACGCCTTTATGTCCAAGTACTATTTATTCCAATTGCAAATGAATAGTTTGTAATAATACTACTAATAATACTAATATTAATAATATTAATAACAATAATTTTATAGCGCTTTCCCAATGATTTGCTCAGAGTACTATACAGAAGTGATATACAAACCTATCCATGCACCCATATTTGCATGTAACAGACACTCATCTCTCACCTACTCATACAAAGGTAAATACAGACATGAGTTACCATAACCATATATAAAAAATGTGTCTTAAGTTTGAACTTAAAGGTGAAGACAGGGGCTTAAGCATATATCTCACAAACATGATGAAATTGTTATATTATTCAAAACGAAATAGCTGAATAATATTTAGCTAACCAACATCATTAACCTTTCAGCATTTTTAAGCCAACAGTATTCTAACATAATTGGCATCGAATAAAATAATTTTTTGAAAACTTAACTTAATAAATTAAACACAGTCTGCGATATAAGGATCAGGACTAAAAGAGATAATCGCATTTCATGTCGTCTGTCATGCTTAATACCCGCTGCAAAGTTTTATGTTAAAAACCGTTCATTACTCATCGGGGAGCTACCCGATTAAAGAAAGTTATTTATAGTAACACCAGCTTATCTGCGTCAGTGTTGAGGCAAAGTGTGAACAGAGAGGACGTTCAAGAAACCAACTGCACACAGGAAGGTAGGCTATGAAAAAATACTTTTCTAATGTAGTACATAAACAGTTTAGAATGATTTGTTTAGAGTTTCTCTCTACATATATATATATGAGGGAAACAAAATTTTGAGCAAATTCGCCAAAACAACAAATGACATTTGTTTACAGAAACTAGGGAGTAAAGCAGACCTAAATCGTTTCTTATATATGGTGTAGACTGTAGAGTATTGCATATTAAGATTCTGTGTTTTTTTCTTCACCACATCTCGTGTATCAGCGACATACATTGACAGCATCTCAGGTTTACAGCGACACTAGGAAAACTGCGGTTTTTTCATATAAAATAACGAGCACGCACCCCAAAGTTAATCTTTGGAATTTGTTGTAGATTTATGTTGCCTTTTAACGGACTGAGAGAGCATGAACAGAAAGAGCACGAAGATATGAGTATATTTGATACGAAGGTGTACGATTACATCATTTGTTTACAGTCTTCTCAAAAGGGTATCGTGAATCGAGGTCAGACCACAAATCACGAGACGACGCAGCACACGTGACACACCACAAGTCTTGAGTCGACACCCGAGTACACACACGAGAATAAACAAACACAGTATCGGGCCTAAGCCGCTATGAGAAGAACCACAAAACCTTTTGTGCTGATGTAACCAATGCCGTGAAGACAGGTGGACGCTATACTTCATATTTAAATATCATTTGAAAGTGCTGTATCTCAGGCCTATTTGTAACACTGACCATTAAAACGAATAACTGCATGTTGTCAGGTGCTGATATGCTGTTCAGAATTTGCGAGTAAGTGTATATTTTTGAATTAATGCAATCATCTGGCAACTGAGTAGAGCGAACATATCGGTATGACATAACCCTCCATCTTGTTTGTAAGAGGCTGAGTTTGTATTTCTGTGATACAGGAGCTAGAAAGTTGAGTCTGAATACATTATATCTGCAATACGTATGTTGATCTTGTCACAGCTTTCTTCAATATACATCGCTGAAGAACCACATCTATGAGTCATTTTTCTGGCTGAGCAAGAAACATTAACCTGTAAAGATGTAAAGAGTTAACACATTCACACTCCGCCACGAAGCCACTAAGGTACGCCATTGAATATCGATGATAATAATTATTAAGGTAGATACTTAGGTATTTAAAAACTAATATAACACTTTACTCATTGGCCAGATGTTAAGAGTAAACACTCATAAATCCTAGGCATACAGAAATGAAGAGATTGTGTCGTTGTTTAAAGATTTGTATTTGGCATCAAGATGGGGGTTACAATGGTCAGATTGTAAGTAGTTACTTGTCACTTTGCCATTCTAATGTACATTGTGTATCTGTGTATCTGTGTCCGTGCGTGCGTACGGTGTGTATTGCAGAAATATGAAAAATGAGATGCGCTTCCACACGTACAGCACCATTTCATGTGGACTGCATTTTTCCTGAAACTGCGAGAGAAGTAAATGGCCTATCAGTCCAGTTTAATCCAGACAACGGACCACAAAGTAATAGCAAATGCTCTTTGTCCTCTCTGATTCTCTCTCAATAAATAATTTGAATATTTATTTATAACTAATCAAATGATGTTTGTTTGCCCCTCCCCCCTTCATTGGGAATTAAATTGTTACACATTCGTGTTGTTTTCTTATCACTTCTTTAAATATTGTTTGAAGGGTTGGTGGTAGGCTGCACACTACAAGATGGGCTGGACTGCTATCACGAAGCTGGATTTACCACCAGTCTGAAAGATTCTACACATGCTGAAATCACATTGCCTGAAAACTTCATACATGAGTCTGGAACCTTCTCTTGCCAGATACCAGGCTTGTCTATAGATGAAATAACAACATGCCGATGGCCTCCTCAAGGTAGAATCTCTTGATCTTTGGTCAAAAGATTTGTTGTTGTATTTTTTAATGAACAACATGTATCATAGATGGATGACATCAAGGTTCCTCTAGTATCTTGTTCTAGGTTTTGTGAATGTTTTGAGTCTCTTTTGATTCTTTTTCAGAAAACGTGACTCACTTCATCCCAGAACTAAGTCAATCTGGAAATGGAGGTAAGTCTGGCAAATTGAAATGAAAATAGTTTTAAGCAGAAAATATTTTTAGACTATTGTCTAAAAGAACAAGGACAGCATTCACTCGACTCAAACATCAAGGGTAATTTCATTTTTAAACAATTTTGAGATCGGATATTAAATGTATTGTATCCTGTTGACCTTTGGGAAGTTCATATGTTTCTTATAATATTTTTGCTGTTTTTTTCTGAAATCAAATCTCCTTTTGATTACAAAACAAATCCATCTGGAGATGGAGGTGAGTGAAGGGAAGTAATAGGAGGATTCAATGATGAGGAAACAGTTTGAAAACTCTTGTTTTTGAGTGTCATTACTGATTAAGCATTAATGTTAGTAAAGATATGTATTATTCGATTATAGTGTTAGTTTCTTGTTTTCAAACACTGAGAATAAATTAAATATTGTGGTAGATTAAAAGTAAATAAGTGTAAATTTTAAACAAGTCATCTAATTAAATTCAAATCTGTTAATTATACATCACGCGAATTATGTTTAGCGGAGATTGTGTTAATACAATTTACTGTAAATGTTAAGACGTTAAAGATGCTGTTCGTAACATTTTTATCAGTTGTAATTATTTTCTAAACTTTTTTGTAAGCTAAGTGCTTTAGTTGAACTGTAGATAATGCATTTATTGACAATGTATCAATACATTTGCAGTCACCAATGGTATGGTAGCAGGTGTCGCAGTAGGAGTAGTTCTTTGCATAGTTATTTTCGCCATCGTTTTTCTGGTGCTGTACAAGAAACTTCCGGCTTTCAGGAGGAGGCTGACATTTCTGGGTGTGTAAATTAAGATTTGAAACTTTTTTTCCTGAAAAATATAAAAAACTTTCACAACCTAGATTTAGCATTTGAATTTTTTGTGTATTTCATAAAAGCAACATTTATTTTTAAATGACAAATAATAACAGAAATATTATTTGATACAGAAAGTGGCTTCTGTATCCTATATACCAATTTAATGGGTTAAAAGTTATCCTCCCTCTTGAATTCACTCCTGCCATGTACAAAAGGAAAAACAAGGGAGGCTACAAGTACTCACGAAAACGTGTACCATAGTTATTTCCCCTGCTGTGCATGTTTCTAGGATTACAATATTTATTTTCATTTCTTTCTTGCAAGAACCGATATTTGTTCTTATGACTAAATGGCATATATTACAAAGTAACGTAAAAACCTGCATTTTATTTCGTTCATTTTTAACAGTTTGAAAAGACACTACACCATTTAGCTATTTATTTTAATTCTATTATTGGAGCAATTTTACAATAGCCATTGGAACGCGTTTCTTTTATCATATTTGTGATATAGTATGCTATTACTCCAGAAAACATGTTAACATGGAGCGGAATGAAATTTAGGCCACAAAATAATTTGGAAACAAATACAGCAACTTTTTTTTTTAATTTCAGGACGAGGGACAGATAGATCAAGAGGGTATGTGTACATTAGTGTTATGTTTCTGCTTTTTACGTCTACGGTCATGATCATGTATGGACTCCTTTTATTAGGTGTAACAATGCTGTGTGCACACATCGGAAAAGATGTCCATTATTTTGTGTTATTTAAAGTCATAATTTTTGTAATATAAAATATAGAGTGCATTAAAGTGATGTTTTTTTTCCGTTATATCACAGAAAAGAAGGGACGAAAACTTCAAAAATGTTTCTAGAAATCACTTACCTCTACCTCCATCAATCCAGGGTACACACAGATGGATAAAAGCACAAATCACAGCAAATGTCACACACACTCTCTCTCTCTCACTCTCTCTGTCAAGGGGTTACATTCTTGTTTATGCTTGTAATGTAATTACCTTTATTACTCTGAATTAATCGATTGCTACTTGTTCAGATAAGGATTTATGTCTAGATATACACTCATTATTAAAAATATTCTTTGATTTATAATAACAATTGTTGTCTTTTTCAGAGATATAATTGTTGTCATGGACGGGAACAATTCCCCCCAGTGCAATGATCAACCCGAGCAAGAGAAGATTAGTGTGAATAAATCGGAACAAACAAACTGCAAAACTGAGACTCCCGTGAGCGACTATTCATCAAATGAACCTTTATTAAGCAGTGACGAGTCTCTTACTATTGCACCAAGACAAAATAAGTAGTTCCAGCAGAAGTTACAAGTTATTTTGCAGGTTAAACATATCAGTATTGGTTGATCTCCAAACAAAAGTTTGCTGTGATGAACTGCCTCTACACTCTCTAAATAATTTTCCAAAAGAAACAACTTTACGACATTAATTGATTTCTGTTGGAAGGCTGATCAGCCTTCATCAGTTGACCATCTTGTCATGGAATATCTGTGTGTATGAAGGATGACATGTGTGGATGGTTCATGTTAATTATGGTGAGTACTATCTGTTGGTTAGGCTTTCTTAGTCAGTTATGAGAGTGATGTCCTTTTGTCTTACCGGTGTGGTTTTAAATGTGTGTGTCTGTGTCTGTGTGTGTGTGTGTGTGGTGGGGGTTTTGGGTTCATTTGTTGTGAATCTCCTTTCTAGTTGTCTGTAGTCTTCTGGTTTTCATCTACAGCCTTCAGCTAAGCCATCGGTTGTCTGCCTCCTTTTTTTTCATGCACGAACGGTTTCTCTCTACAATTGGCTGGTGAGAAGGTCACACATAGTCTTGTGATATAGTCTCTCTGCTTTGTTGTTGTATTCATCCAAGCAATCTCGGGTTGTTTTAATGCATACAAAAGACAAGGTCCAAATATTAATTGATTTGCTTTTATCATCGATTACTTTTGACCTTGTTGACCTGAACAACGTGAAACTGAGAACTGTAACCCCAGTTATCTGACTCTGAAAAGATGCTACACCACTCCACTTGCTATTTTGGACTACTGTGATCAGTTGAACTGATTTGATATTCTTGCAATAAAGAAAGGAAAATCTGTCATGTTATTCGTTTTTGTGAAAGATCGATCAGAATGACAATGATACAGATATACGTAAAAGATAATATGAACAGAGTTCGCATCAAGCGGTCAGTGCTTGCTATGATTGTGATGTTTTGCTATAAAGTGTACCTGCCATACTATCAATAATAATAAGAAGAAACAAATATTAACAAGAAACATTGTGAACAACTTTATTTTCTGTGGAGTCGTCCAATCCTTTATTCACCAATGGCCGGGGTCTTGTACTCAGCACCCCTACCCCCAACCCCCTTGCCTTAGAAATCCACCTGTATACTGCGCATGCGTCATAGTTAGAGATATTTAAATAGGGCGGAGTCACGTGCCTCGAACTCTTACCTTGCATATATTATGACGGAGGTCGAGTGACGTCCATCTTATAGCTCCGCCTCCATGTCCGCCATTTTTGTTGTGGCTGTCGCGCGTGACGCGATAAGAAAGCTAAGCTTCAGGTTGTTTCAAACTACATATTGAAGATTGCAGGTTGGTCATAAGACCAAAAAAAATAAATAATTACCTGACAGAGATCAATGGAGTGCACGAGTGTAGATGGTGAGTAAAAGCTCAGTCAACAGTCACGTGTCTGTCCGGATCTTCTGCACACATCAGCTCTCTAAAATTACAGACCCAGTGAAAAGATGTGTTGACTCAGGTTCGAGTTCAGGTCAGTCACATATTTTGCACATCCACCAACGATGCAATCACTGAGTCCGACTGAGGAACACTGTTAACTAAGGCAGGCAGACTCTCTTCCTCCAGTGTGCTTACCACCAAGAGTCCCAACATTATTGTATATACACGCCTACTCTCATCTCTCTTTATTTCCCCCTCCCCTCCATCTCCCCTTCCGTGATAACTCAGGTACATGTTGCTGTAGGGCAGGTTCACCAGTGAAGTTATATAGAGTCTCAGTTTCATTTTACTGTCTTTGCAATCGTTGTGCCTGACAAAGGTTTATGGGAGTGTGGGGCTGGAGAGTTTTATTCGGCAAATACAAAAGAATGTAGCAGAGAAAACAAAATCTTGGTAACAGCATTTCTTACTAGACGATGATGTCGTTTTAAAATTCCTTACCCACCTGTAGTCTGTATAATAGGAGGGAGGCTACTTTTAAGAGGTTGACCCTATACAAGAAATACACAGCTTGTGTCACAAATAACTAAACCATGAGAAACAAACTATACACAAGCTCTAGAGAAGACTGTTCTGTACAGTGGGAAGCAAAACCTAAAAAAAAAAATCAAAAAAATTTTTTAATCCGAAAAAGTATTGTTAGCAGCAACTTCCAAGTAGTATGTTTACTTACATGGTGTCAAGTAAAATGTTCGGCCATGTTTAGACGAAGACTATAAAGATCTTGACAACCAACTTTTATCTGTGATGGCAACATAAACCAGAATACAGTCACTGGAGGTATTCTTCACACTAGTCACGGTATCTGACTTTGGAATGCTGGTGGTATTAACACATAAAAACACAAGAAAGGTTGTTTATGGAGGACATTTTAAGGTGAGGTAAACGAAATGAAGAAAACGCAAGAAAAAATGCAATATAGAAGGAAACAAAATAAAATGGAAAGAAGAAAGAAAAGAGAACGAAAGGAAAGAAAGAAATGTGTAAAGGTGGCGGTCGTTTGATAATAGTTCAACACTTTCTGTGTCCGGTTTGGTCGTGAGAGACTTCAATCGATGATGAACAAAATGTCTGGTCGTCACCGTTCACTGTCACAGTCTGCGATGGAGACGTCGTCAGAATCCTCACTCACGTCAACCCTCAGACCTGACGACATGAGAGGAGAGGTTGTACAGGAATGACTATACTAGTCAGCTAGGTGGAGTAAAGTGTCAGTGAGTGTGTCTAGTCAGCTAGGTGGTGTCTGTAGTAGACTTGTCCAGCTTTTCCTTGAATCACACCTAAAATTTACTTGCTAAATTTGCTAAACCCAACAAGTGCCAGAGAAACCTAATGCCAGCCAATGGAGGGCGATGTCAAGTCCCACTATAGCGAGAAGACCTGTATACCAACAGCCATCACCCTCCTGGCATCATTTTAGTCCCGTTTAGGAAGCAGTCGATATCTTCTGAACCGAGATGTCGTAAATTCTGTAGTCCGACTGCAATCACACGATGCAGTGTAATTCTAATCTCGTCCTAAGCACCCGCTTGGCTATAAATTGCGATTTATAATTAACTTTTTAGTTGGAGAAGTAATCGAGGGGCTTTTTGCTAGCCACCATTAAGTTAAAAAAATTAAAATAAAAAGCACGAGCCAACATCCGGCAGACATTTATCACAAGTTGCGCAGGTGTGTGACGGACACACAGGTAAGCTGTCACCTGCGTCAAGCGGCGAGGACAAAGGGGGGCGTGTCCACCACCACCATTCTTCGCCACATTCACCGTAACCACCACCACTACAACTCCTCCACAACCCAACCCGCCCACCCACGTGGTCACATGATCTTTCCCATTGTCTCTCTCTAAAAAACAAAAGAGTGATTACGTGTTTATACGAATGACTCACCTTGTGTGCTTTACCAATACATTTACCTGATCTGTATTTTTATTCTCCTATATAAATATTAACTGCATTAGTTTATTCTTATAACATCATGTAAATAATCTTTGTTTTGTTCTGTCCACGTTAATATTTATATTATTTTTATGTTCATATTTGTGTTTTTCATATTTGTGTTGTTCGTTATATTTTTGTTTGGAGTAGATGTTTATGTTCATGTTTTTTTTCTCATATTTTTCTTCATTGTTCTTGTTTGTCTTGATGTTCTTGCTTATGTTAATGTTCATGTTCTTGCTCAAATTTTTTATTCTTGCTTGTGTTCATGACTACGTTCTCATTCATCTTCTTGTTAATGTTTGTGTTCATGTTTTTGTCTATTTGTTCCTGCCCGCCTTCATGTTCATGTTTCTCTTGTGTTTGTTTATTCTTGATGTTTTGAGTTGTGGTTGTTCTTTTCTTACTATTTTTTCCTTCTGTTCTGAACTCTATTGTTTTCCTCTACTTTTAATCACGAGACTTCGCTGTGTCGCAATCGTCAGAGATATATTTGGACTCGGATGTAGTAATGGGTATTTCCCAGAAAGGTGTTGGCAGTAAACTGCATGCGTCTCTGTCTCTCACAGAGAGAGGGAGGAACGTGCGAGAAGTATCAAGGTGACAAATTAGCCCCGTCACATCAAATTCCAGGTGTGACATGAAACATTCACGGGAATTGCCTGGCATGAGATCAGGTGCCTGGAAAAACCAACGGCAGCACCTGACATTTTTATTACCATATCTTAAGTGTGCGCGTTTGTGTACAAGCGTTCGCGCGTTCGTTCATGAGTGAGTAAATGGACAAGCAAACCAGTCTAACAGTATGCATGATGATGATGATGATGATTAGTTCAGTTAAAAATTGTTTTTAAAGAATATTTTTAGTGTAAAATCGGAGATTGTGAACTTGTGAAACGCATGATTAGTAATATCTCTTAGTATCCGACACTACCCACTCTCTCTCTCTCACGCACACACACAAACAGTTACACAAACATAGACATTAAATTGAATAAATAAAAAAATATCTATAAATAAAAACGAACAGAAAACACGAAGACAAAATCATACAAATGAATGCCGGAGTATAATACAAACCAGTTTATTATTTAATATTTGTTTCTTACAATGTTCACACGTGTGATATGACAGCCAGTTAAAATACTGTAGGTATTCCCCATCAATAAAACCATCACGAAGTATATTCTCTTCCAACAAATGTCGCAGTCAGACTGTAATGAGGAACATCTGTGTGTGTGTGTGGGAGGGTGTTCGGGGGGAGGAGGGCTGGATGTTGTAGTGTGTAATGTGAAGGTGTGCGCGTGAGTAAAGTATGTAGATGAGTTTTGTCAAAGACACTAATTAAATCATTAATATCAAACAGCAATCACAGAAGACACATGACACTGTGGTAAAGCTGTAATTACAAAAACAAAAAGGATGCAGCGAGTTGAAATCTCTTTGACAGAGTTTAGTATCTCTCAATGTGCCATCTATTAGCATCTTTGGCAAGATATTTCTGTAAACCTTCTGACTCGGTGTAACACACCAACAGTAAAAACGACAAAGTCAATAATGACACCTATAGTGTCCGTGAAGTGAAGAGCTGTACATAAAAATGTGTTTCTTTACATAACTCTTGTGGAGTGGACGTTACTTTGAAAGTTGAATACTATTTGCACGACCAGCATACTTACCCCAAGCAAACAAACAACAAAAGCGCAAAACAAATCGACGTAAAACAATAAAATATTTACAACATAAAACACATGAATGTAAATATAAAATCTATTTCACATTATGAAACATCAAAAGTAACGCGCTGGACAAAGTAGAAAATGAGTTTTCTAAACATTTATTTGGCTATACAATTAAGCATACCTTTAATACATATGAATTTGACAAACACTTGACAGAATCCACCCCATGACTATGTGCATATGGGTTTTCTCAAACACCTTAGAATCAACCCCTGACCTTACAGTCCTGTGGGTGTGAGGGTTCGGGTCTCACTTATCTCACAACCAGCTGTTTTCTTTAAGTCTAAGTTTCCTGCGATTTTTACCGAGCAATAATGGGCCAGGTAACGAAAGTAATCTTCGTCACATGGGTATCGAACCGACTAGAATGGACGCCTTCAAGTTCGAACGCATCTGCTTTAAACGTGAGGAAATCTGTTTTCTTCCAATCCATCAGCTGAATGAAATAAGTATGTTACAACTCCACATGTGTAAAATATGGACCATAAACACTGTGTGTTTACATGTCTATGTTACAAAGTGTGTGATTGTGTGAGACAGAAGTCTATATCAAGATACCCATATATAAACTCCCTTCTATCTATTACAGCCCTTAGTCGTGCCCATCAGGGTACTCTTGTGGTGATAATGTTTAAGCTATTGAGCAGAAACAGAGAAATCACGGTTAAGTAGCTAATTAACATAAAACTGTTTCCCTCACGATTTCCTTTTCATTTTTTTTTCTAAATATTTCCTTTTTTTAAATAAAGGATTATGGATTGTTCTAAATGTTGTACGACTTTGACGATAAGTGTAACTGGTTGCACACGGACTGAAGGAAAAAAATCAGACAGGTTTATCTGTAGCCAGAAAATTGTGCATCCTAATGAACAAATAGACAATGTAATTTGTTTATATTACAATAGTTCTTGTACTTTCACCATCATAAACTGTGTACTCAGTAAGCTTCAGTCTGTTTTCGTGTTTATCATGTTGCTCACCAATACCTTCTGAGACTTGCTCCGACAAGGTTTCTTTAACGGAAATGTTCGGGCAGATGTCATTTTTACTTTCACTGAAGGAAGCAAGGTCCCTGTGTTCGTGTTGAACAGACCTTACGTGTAAATGGCCACGAGGCGAATGGTGTCCATCTTCTCTTTGCTCCTGTCCAGGAAGGTCAGATTTTGCCGCATGCGCGGTGACCTGGTTGCTCTGGGGACCAATCAGCGACAGCACCGCTGGCAGGAAGAGGACGGCGTGCAGCATACCAAAGCCGATGACCAGCACCATGATCCTGAAGAAGGAGACGAAGATGTAGGAGTCTGAGAACACCAGCAGGATGATTCCCAGGAGCGAGGACACGCCACCGTTAAAAATAGGACTGGCCGCGTGACTGATGGCGTCATGCGCACGCTGTGTGCGCGTGCTGGCGTCAGAGAGAAGGTAGGCGGAGCAGACATGCGCAGAGAAGTCCACGGAGAAGCCGACGCTCATGACTAAGTGGATCATGGTGATGGACGATAAAGGCGTGTCCCAGTAGTACATGAAGCCGAAGATGCCCACGAGGATCATAGCAACAGTGATGGTTACCAAGACAACCATGAAGGGATGGGGAAGAAAGATCACGCAGACGACAAAAATAACGGCAACTGCCACCCCCACCATCTGGAGGGTGGAGGGTAACACGGCGTGGTACTGCTCTAGAGCGACGAAGGACTGAGAAGAAAACAAAAAAAAAAAAAAGAGGAAATAAAACATTCGCTGAATTTTATTCATCCCTTTCTCACGGATACAGGAAAGGAAGCCCAGATGTAGTCAAGGACAAATTCACCCACACACATATCAAATACATATACACGTGCACACACACACATAATGTCCTAGCAAATTTAAATAATAATGCAATAATAACGCAGGAGAGGGAGACAGAGAGAAGACTAGCATACCTGGTGATAGGCGAAGACAGGTAGAGGCGACTCATCAGCAAGCTTCCTCATCCTCGTCATGAGGTCGGCCAGGTCATACTGACTACTGATGGGCGTAGAGATCACGTAGCACCTGGAGGCCGTGAGGGACACGTTGTTCGGGCCAAACACTACGTCGCTGTAGTACCGCTGGTTGGCTGGTAAAAACACGTCCGCCAGGTTCTTCACGAATGTCGTGTTGGTGAAGTTTGCAGAACGGACAAAATCAGTCAGCCAGCAGCGCTGGAAACCTTTGGTCATCTGTCTGTCTTGCTGGGCAGACGAAATCAGCTGCCGGAGCTGATCGCCTCCATCTCCCGCGTAGTTAACCTCCCCATCAACGACAAAAGCAACAGGTATGCGAGTAGGGAAATATTTTTCGCTTGCCAGGAGAAACGAATGGTAGTACGAGGACTTTGGTACCAGTTCGTAGAGGACCAGACCCTGTGGAAGGTTGAGGACACCGTAGATCGCCGCCGCAAGGTATCCCAGAAAGCCGACGATGATGACAACGCAGCCAACAGAGCTGATGACCAGCTTCGGCAATGTCAGACGAGGAAGCTTCTCGCAGATGCTTTCGTCATCGCGGGCGTCCTTGGGAACTGTTCCTCCGCAGATGAGAGCTCCACAGGAGGACTTCCCGTCAGACTTTAACTCCTGTCTGCTTTTTGTTCTCAGGCAAGTCAGGAAATGTCGCGACGAGAATACCCGGTGAGAGTGCAGAGCAAGGGATCCCCCGAAAAGTGTCGCTTGACAAATGTAGCAGAACAAGACTGCAACACCTAAACAACGATGGAAATAAGTCTTTGATGTGATTGTCAGATGATACGTTGCCCATGTCCAAGAGGAAGAAGCTAAGTACTTACATTTTTTCAAACCTCAATAGTATTTGTTTCTCGTGGACAGAAAACTAAGCACTTTAAACACATAAAGTCACTACATAATTCGTCCTTCCATATCAGCAATTATATTTTACCAATTTATTGTCGATCTTCATTACTCTCGGTCTTAGCCACTGTCAGACATGATTACTGTCAATCTTAGCTAATGCCATTCTTGAGTATCCTCTGTCTTAGTTATGTGAATCTTAGCTAACCTCAATTTTAGCCAATGGAACAAATTATGAAGAAACGCGAGACGGTGTCAGTCTTTTTTTTTTTTTAAATTAAGAATGAACCACTAAAGGAAAACAAATCAACCTTAACAACCATTCTGACAATGTGAGAAAAATACGACAAATCAGTTAGAATGGTTCAAGCTGGCTGGAAGTGATATAAAGGATTTCGATTATGAGGAATATTCATAATAAAACAATAATATAAAATAATAATACTACAAAAGAAGGTAGAGCTCTCAGATGAATGACTATAAAGGCTATGAACTGTAAGTGGTTCATTGTGTCTAAATACCTTTCATCATAGATTAGGAAACCAATGTGGGGAAAGAGTTTGTTGTCTGTTTGAGGGCCTGGGCTCAACAGTAAAAAGTAAATATCAGACTAAACATTTGCCTTGAATACATCTGTTCTTGTAACATTGCATGGTGGTTTGTTCTTGCCTTACAGCAGCATCAACCGATTATCTTTCATCATACTCTTTTCTCACCTGTGTAGATGGAAAAGTTCGTGACACTCCGAAATGCCGATGAAGTTCCGATGATGAAAGAAACGAAGTCTGTGAGAGATGTGACTGTGATGCCGATGCCGGCGCTGGCGAATGTTGCCCCGAGACGATCTGGCACGCTCATCACCCGCTCTGAGATGGTCTCGCTCCACGAGGACATGAGGAGAAACATGTCATCAACACCGATGCCTGTTTGCAAACCGGTAGAACAGAGGGTTAGTCTGTTACAAAAGACATGAGACAGAATACCAAGAAGTGTACTATTCATTCACTCATGAACACATCCCAGCACACATCAACGACATTTATCACAGATGACCTACCGATGATCAGAAAGGGCATGACGCCGACCAGGTTGACGAACTTGACCCCACACAGACTGACCAGTCCCAGAGACCCCACAATACCCAGTCCCGCGGCCAGCACCCCGGCATTAGCCAGCATCGCCCTGGTGGACACCGGGTTCCCTCCAGAAGAGACTATGGAGGCAAAGGTGATGCAGATGGTAAAGGTCAAGGCAAAAAGGTAAATGTCACCCTTGGTTCCTTTGTCGAGTTCCTCGTTCAGAGACTGGGTCGTGCCGTAGAAAATCTCTGAGAAATTTGACTTTAATTTGCCGACTGATGAAAGAAACTCTTTCACCCATTCCTTTGATGTTTCCTTTAATATAAATGATAATTTAAAAATTCCTGCAGACTGAAGGGTTTCAGAAGCATTCTGGGGTTTGTTCGTCTTTGTGTCGGAGATATAAAAAGAAAGATCAACTACTTCCGTTAAATTAGGAAGTGGCCAGTACGGGAATTGAACCCTATTGGCCAACAGTAGTTTCTCAAACTCAGGGGATAAAAGTTGCTCCCCCTCTATCACGCATCCAGAAGCTGTTCTAGCGCAGATGTCTTCGTAGGTGTGAGGTTGTCCACTCTTGTTTACAGAGATTTCCTTCACCTTTTGCACGATGTCTCTTATTTCTGCCAGAGACTTTTTCTCCAGAATGTTGGAGCCATTCTTTGACTGAAATATCAAAGTGGCTTGGTCCACTGCATCACTCTGGGCAAACGCGTCGTAGCGGAGGTCATTGACATTAAGAAAGAGGTCTCGAACTTTCTGTCTATCGGTGATCGCTCTGCTGTTCCTCGGAAAGTAGAGGCTCTCCAGGTCTGTTTCAAAGTCGAGAGTGAACAATCCGAAGCCCAGACCGCCAAACACCACGATGGGGATGATGATGAAAGGCAGAGGGTGAGTGCCGACGAGAACTCCATAGCGTCTGAACACACAGGTGAACTTTACTTTCATGGATGTGTAGCACCCAGGCATCTTGCAATCGTGACAGGACGCCTCTGAAAAATATTCAAGATTTTTTCAGCAAAAATAAAACAGCGAAAAGGACATGATAAATGATGGAACAATGTTTCTTTTTATTTGTCTGACAGATCATAAGAACACTGAAATACTTTATTCGTTTTTCATGTGTCTGTGGTACGTTGACGTTTTTCTGCCTCTGATGAACGGAGTTCTCCAATTGCATTTGTCAAAAAAGTTTTAATCTTTAAAGAAAGTAAACATTAAAATAATACTTTCAGAAAGAGAGGTTCCAACGAAATAAACAGTCTCACTATTCCCATAAATATAAAGAATTCACAGAAAAGTTCCTTGCCTTTCTCCGTCAAGGCTGTTGTAGATGACAAAGACATGTCAGAGAGCCGGTGTTAATGTAGGATCCTTTTCACATCCGGGTGAACTGCTACTGGGTAGAGCTTGATTCCTAAGACAGTGTCATAACAGCTTCAATTCACTAATATAAATTAAAGTAGCAATTAAAATTTGCTTCTGAGAAAGGAAGAGAATGGAAACTTATTATGAATCTTTTTGACAACTCGCTTTGCAGCCTACTTTTGACACAACAATTATCTAAGCTGTTGCTACTGCAGATCAGGATGTTGTCGCTGCTGTTACCATCACGTCACTGGTGGTGCGGTGTCCACTCACTACCGTACACAGTCATACAATACCTTACAGATGATCTACCACACATGTATAACACATGCAAAACACACACACACATGTACAATCACAATACCATACACTTAAGTACACTCTACTGCTATTGCAAATTACACACATATATAAATAAACTATTTTGCTTTATTGAAGCTGTCTGCAGATATTAAAGCTCTAAAGAAAGTTCTCTAACATTAGTCGTTGAAGCAAGAAGTTTTCACACTTATGTACAAACATTCGCTGTACAAACACAGACACATGGGAAGACAAGCAGCTGCAAACGTGTGGACAATAATGTTGGGTGGTAAATCATGATGTTGTGGGCAAATTTTGTAATTCTTCCTTTTTATTTATCTTGTCCGGGTGGTCCTGCTGCTGTCGCTCTGTTGGCTGTACATGGCACAACACTGTCAGTCCAGCAGACGCATGATGCACGTGTCTGTCTACCTGTGACATGAGGCCACACGCTCACCTTCCTGTCACTAGTAATGAATGGCATGGCATTGCCCAGGCCTGAGCACAGAGACACGTGACCTGCACGATGCGAGTGGCAAAGGATGATTTACGACCTTGGCTACGCCTACATGAGATTGGGGTCAGAGGTTATCTCCAGAAACGTGTGTGTGCATTATGCGCTTGTATTGAGGTTCAGGAAGAAGGATGCAGCTTTTTCAAGCTTGTTAATTAGTAAAACAAAGCTTGTCTGTGTGCATGAACCTCTGTTTGTATGCGTGCATGTCTGCGCGCGTGTGTGTGTAAAGGAGAGAGCATTGTCTATGACATAAATGTGTTTTGTAGAAGACCTTCAAAGCGCACTGGTCTCGTGGTCAGGACCCACATCCACGAATTTTTCTCTCCAAATGTCTCCTTTACTTTTTCTTTTACACGCTGTTCATGTCTTTTTACCATTAAAAGTCTTATGAATAGCTTTAAAGTGGCTACACCTGTCATAATTTTTTTTTCAAAGAAATTGGCAAGGTTTTGTCTTTTTATTATTTCACAGGACGCAG
Organism: Pomacea canaliculata; assembly: GCF_003073045.1. Classification (NCBI taxonomy): domain Eukaryota; kingdom Metazoa; phylum Mollusca; class Gastropoda; order Architaenioglossa; family Ampullariidae; genus Pomacea; species Pomacea canaliculata. The sequence goes on along the minus strand of NC_037596.1, from coordinate 18,435,300 downwards.
ACTGACACAGCAGTGGTGTAGGTATGTAAAACTGCAGACGCTATTGTGGTTAAGAGAAAGGCTTTCCCCTAGTCAAAATATTTCATTCTTCTCGGAAAAATATGTTTATTTCCTACAATAAAGCCTTTCCCGCCACAACCAAACAAGTCTTTACACGAGACAGCCAAGCTGGTGAGTTCAGACAGGACTGAGCAGTCGGTCTCTTGTCCTGTCAAAAGGTCTTAGGATCATCGCACAACCTTAATGTTAGCTTGCTCTTCTTCACCTTGTCGTCAATTTGACGATAGCTGCGCAAACCTGAGTCTTTTGTGACTAGCTTCATCCTTGGATGCTCACTTATTTCTCAGTTCATTATCCGCTCATGTAGTCTCAATCTGTCATGCCGTTACCATTATCATATTCAATGCAGCAGTCAGGCGTAAATTAACCTGAAATTATTCATTCGTGCTTGAAGAAGAGATATCAATACAATCAGAAAACATTTCACATTTTAAAAAACTTTTTGAAACAGCAACGTTAATAAAGATGACTTACTTGACAGTGATCTCCAACGAACTTTCAAAGAAGAAGGTATGCAATGTTGTCTTTGTAAGTGTGTGTGTGCGTCTGTGTCAGGACATTGTGGCTCATACTTATGGCCTGCCAGACCCGGATTTACAGCGTTTTCAGCTTCATTTTCGTCTAATTGATAATGACAGGCATGTATTTCAGAGTGGGTGTGGCTATGAAAATCAGAGGCGTTTCATGACAATAGTCTTTCCTTTATGGAGCAAGAGGGTGTACCTGTGTGGACTCGATGACGACAGGTGTTAATAAAGGTACTTCAGGATCTAGAAGAGGATCAGACTTCCTAATATTTAGCTTCATGTTTGAAACAATTAACCAACAGACAACAAGGTCGCTATGTGGAATGCTTCATAAAACTTCAAAAGAAGGTTTACAGGGTCTGATTATGAGTTACGATCCAAAGAAGAGAACAGAATCGTTTAGTTAACAAGACAGACATGGACTAGTCAGTGCGCACAGTTATCTGCTCTTCACACAAAGCAAATGAGGCAATGGATGACAATTTGTGAAGGCCCAAGCAATCCCACTGGACAGCTTCAAAGCACATTCACAGGTACAAAAATAAGGGAATTTTTCCCAAAGATAATTACTCTGGAAAGACAATGTAAAGTCTCAGAGCTTGAAGAGAAAATTTGATACCTGCTTCCCTCAGCCAATGGATTGACATATAGTCCTGATAACAAAACAATGCATACGCTCACTTCTAAAACTAAAAGTGTTTAAAGTGTAGTTTCCCGTTAATTAAAATTGTTAATGAACACATATTCACTGAAGCTATCACATTCACTTTTTGCTGTACATCCCACGTGATTATGGGTGAGTAGGTTATAAATCCACACAAGTGATTTCTTCGGATAGAGGTAATTAAGAAAAGTATTTTTCATACATACGGAATGCTGAAGATGAAAAGTACTGGCTGACAGTGGCACCGCCACGGAAAATTGAAGTCAAGCTAAGAAATAACACTTTGCGTGATTCCCACGGAAGGACAGAAACAAAGCAGGAACTAAAGCTCAGTCAAGTATGAACCCACAGGCACAAATTATGTAAACTGCAGTTGTAAGTGCATCACGAGACAGAGAAGAGGACGGAAGTTGTCATGCCGGGCAGGTGCAGCCTCGTTCTCATACACACGAATACATAATAATTAGGCAGAGCGTCTCCACTGTACGATCAATACGCTTATCACAAATAAAAATAAATAGCATCTCAATACACATTTAAAATGCTCATATATTAAATGCAGATTCAAACACAGACCAATCATATAAACAATTATACACCATACAAAAAAAACAAGACAGAAATAAATGCTACACCCAGTCGGGCCAAACGAGATTCAGTCAGTCGTCCCATGGCTGCCACCTGTGGTTTGGGGGATTACATGGACAGACAGACTAGCAGCTGACAGGCCGCCATCTTGTCTATTGTGGGCAATAGTCAGCAGGTCCTGTACAGGACGACCTGTCCAGTCTTTGTTCGTAAGTCAGTTCTTCCTCTGACCAACGCGGCTTTGGCCACCCTTCAAGATGCCTTAGAGGACAGATTTCCCCAGGGTGTCTTGCCGTCACGTGACCAAAGAAGACCAGCTTAAAGTCACTTGACTGTTGAAAATAGTTCATTGCCGTTGATGTTCTTGCGATCCTGGTGTAGATATCTGGCGTGGAGCTGCCGTCCTTAGAGAGGGTGGCTCCCAAGTATTTGAAGCTGCTGACTTCTTCGAACTGTACCTCGTTCATAGAGATCTCTACTTTGCCGCTGCCATTGACCATCACTTTGCTCTTTTGGTGCTGGTCTTTTAGTCCATATGCATTTGAACTGTCTGTCAGTCTGTTGGTGAGACGTTGGAGTTCTTTGTTAGTGCCTGCTGACAGGTCTGTGTCATCTGCAAAGTGCATGTCGCAGATCGGTCTTCCACCAATTGAGATGACAGTGTGGTCGTCGTGGATAGCTTCGAGCATGGTATTCTCCAAGAAGATATTAAAAAGAACTGGTGACTGCATCAAAATGATTAAAGTATGGCTGGAGATTCAGGGCGAGGTGGAGTCTACAGGTGTGCTGATCATATTTCAGAAGACACAGGAACAATAAAAGTGCCCACAGCCCCAGATGGCCAGTGCAAGGGTTCATGCTAGTCCAAACGGCGGCAAAGATGAATAGACAGCAATGCCGCTTGGGTGTCCATGTTTGGCGAGCACACAGGTCATTAGAGATGTATAAAATCAACAATATCATAGCACAGAGAAGATCACAGGGTCACGGTGCATGCTGTTGACATGTAAATCCACCATTGGAAAATGAAGCAATCAAGTGGTCCACAGATAAGCAAACATCAAATTGACAAGAGAGAAGATGGATACGACTGAAGAGGTCTTTAAGTGATGAAAACAGAAAACAAACTGCCGCAGGCATAACAACATCTGGACCAGGATATACTCACGTGTCATTTTGTACCTCCGGTGATTTCTTTGTTACCTGGAAGATTTAAAAGCCCGCATGGTGTTATTCGGATGCGCATTGAAATTACACACATGGTAACACTAGAAACATTTACAACAGACAATCACACACACACACAGAGGCACCGTAAAGAATATTCATTGATGTTTCATCTATCGTGCTACTTCTGATGGAGAAACAATACACGCTCGTCAAAGAGGTTTCTTGAGTTGTAGGAGTCTTTAAACCCGTATAACATCAGAAAGGTATGGGAAAATTTGATGCAAAGCCTAGCTACCCAAACGCCTATTGATCCCAGCACAACATAAAATACAAAAATACAACAAATATAGTTCTCAAAATGCGTACGTTATTCGGAGTTTCCATAGCAACTCGGACACAAGAATCTTACAATTGCTTTACCTAGACTGACCACATTCTGAAACATCTAGGATGGTCTCTTGTGGTGCCAGGTGATGTCAGGTGTTGTGCACGCTGTCTAGGTCACGTGACAAGCTGTTCTACTCACTTGTTTACGTGCATCCACGGCGAAGGGTCAAGGCCGACAGCCCTCGGGTACGGAGTCTGATCCCCACTCGTTATAGGTTCCCTCGATGTTTTCCATGTTTGTAGGTAAATTTCTCTGCTCTATTGCTTCCAACATATTTCTTGCGGACGAAATTATATATTAGAGGGTAAAACAGGTCATATACCTGTCGGAGTCTATTTTACAAACAGTTTTCAGGTGGCTACAGCAGCTGCAATTATCGCTAGCGGCTGATAAACCGACGCGGGAAAGATCAATAGAAGGAGGCGGAGTCTGTTGCTGATGTAGGAGAGGGGGAGAGAGGCTTTAGGGAAAGGTAACCCGTCTGCATCCCCCCATCCCCACAGGTGTAGCTGAGGGATGCATGAGGCACTAGTACAAGGCCACAACAAAAACCAAACAAAAAGTGTGACCTGATGTTCAATGCCCAGACAGTCCGCGTGGAGGTCACAAGCTGAGCGCAGACCTGTGAACGTTGACTGTTTGCTCCTCCGCTCACACGAGAGCTCTCGCAGCATGAGCACTCCGATAGTTTTGTTAGCTTTGACAGCGAGCTTTCAAACAGTTGTGGAGGTGCCAACAGCAAAAAATAAGCTAGGTTTTAAAGATATTTTGTGATATCATAAACATAAATTGAGTCTGTTGGACTGCATCACAGAGAAAGCGTTCACACATCATCGTCTTTGTTCATGTAGCTTTTGATTGGTCTCAGCACGCGCACGCGCTAACACACACACACACGCACGCACGAACGCATGGCGAACATTAATAATGACTTGACAGCGACGTTTTGATTGTTAATTATATGTTAGCATTGATTTTTCTTTACTGATTTTGTTGTCAATGTCGCACATTCCGGTTAGAAATTATGCTTTTGATAAATGAATGAGATAATAATAATTATAGTATTTAGCTTACACTATCACTTTAATATGCGAAATTCTTTCCTCAGCAGTTACGTTGATATTCGTAGAAACATAAATGATGGTTTTGTATATATTTTAAAATATATTATTTGAACATACATCAACACGGATATCCTAGACTTTGTAAAACATTTTCAAACTTAAGCATATGTACAATATATGTGTATAACATTGTTGAAATCGGTAGAGGGCGGTAAATTGTGAAGTTTTGTAATAATATAAAATCACCCAAATCCTGAATCACTAAGTAAAAAAAAAGAAAACATAATCTGGAATTCATTTTATTATTTTATAATAACATCTAGATAGTTTTGTGGTCAGTTGTAATGGTTCTTTTTCAAGGATCGTCTTTATGTTTTAACCCTCCCACATTTTGCTACTCAAGAAACGCAACTCCATTTGGAAAGTTTAACTTATAATAGTCGTAGCTGTTGTCTCCCTCACCCACATCGATGAAAAGCGCGCAAATAAAATCATTATAAAAAATTGCGTACAAAATCTTTTTCCAAAATAATAGGAGTAACAATAGAGGCATCATTGTAAATGCTGACAAAGAACTGTTTGGATGTTAATAAAAACTCTCTCTCTTTTTCTGTATATTTCGTTAATGCCCTCGAAAGAGTTGTCCACATGAAAGACAGAGTGAAGGAAGCGTATATATGGATATCTTCCAGACAGAGAGAGAGAGTGTGTGAATGAAGCAAGGAAACTTTGGTAGATTTCACAAGCCTGAAGTAGCGATGCTTCGCTATACTGCGTTGAATGTTCTTCGAATGCAAAGCTCCTCAGACTGTACCTACAGACCCCCTTGCGCCGAATGATTTCCTTGACATCCTCCTCACCGTGAACACAGACCTTGAAAAAAGGACATTGCTGGACTTAGGATTCTGTTAACATGGAGACTGCCCAGAAGTTTCATATTTTTCTACAATATTTTTATGGCATATCTGCAGGTGATGTGATGTATGTGAGGATGCATGACAAAAGCTCATTAACTTCTCAAATGACGATTTCAAAATGGTATTGTGATGAATAATATTGTCATCAGTAAGTAAATTAGTAGAAATAAGGAAAAAGGCATAAATGTCGTTCTACCAGAACACCTGAGTTGAGGCTACCCCCATGTCAGAAGGTATACACATGCATAATCAAAGGAAGTTTTACACATTATGGACCGCAGTTGAGAAGCGTTTCTGATGTCCATACGCCGCAGATGTTGTTTTCACTGATAAAGAGGTGCCAAAGGTGTCCTGCGCTAAAAAATATAAAGTAGTGTCTGCTTTATAAGTTCTGAAAAAAGAAACTTTTCTTGAACTTCCCCGTGTTGCCTCAGGGCTACCCCTTACCCTCGCTTCATGACTCCAACCCCAGTAGCTCAACTTACTTGTCTTCTGGACCAATCAGCGACAGCACCGCTGGCAGGAAGAGGACGGCGTGCAGCATACCAAAGCCGATGACCAGCACCATGATCCTGAAGAAGGAGACGAAGATGTAGGAGTCTGAGAACGACAGAAGGCAGACGCCCAGAAGCGAGGAACTTCCGCCGTTAAAAATAGGACTGGCCGCGTGACTGATGGCGTAGCGAACACGCTCTCCGCGAGTATTGGAAGGGCTCTGGAGATAGGCGGAGCAGACATGCGTAGAGAAGTCCACGGAGAAGCCGACGCTCATGACGAGGTGGATCATGGTGATGGAAGACAGGGCAGTGTCCCAGTAGTACATGAAGCCGAAGATGCCCACGAGGATCATGGCAACGGTGATGGTTACCAAGACAACCATCAAGGGATGCGGGAGAAAGATCGCGCAGGCGACAGTAATTACTGCCAAAGCTATTCCCATGAGCTCTAGTGTAGCTGGTAAGATCTCCAGGAATTGCTCAAATACAGGAAAACTCTGCATCGAGAACAACAAATATACAATGATACAGTAAAAGCTGAGCTCCTTGTAGCATTGATACACGTAATTGTACACGAAATAAAAGTGAAACGGGCTACCGATTGAGTACAAGTGCAAATTAGGTATAAAGGATATAAATGAAATTCTTCAAAGTGAGTCTTCTCTATAATCACGCGTAAATACTAGGGTTAGGTTTGGTTAGGCCTACAAAGTGGCAATGACAAAAACATTTTAGCTGGTAGAATCGTGGGGCAGATTTACTCACCTGGTGGGTTACCTGCTGGAGTAAAAGTACTTTAATTAACAAGAGGTTTGATTGTTACTAAAAAACAAGCTTGTTGAACCACTTACGTTCGCTACCTCTATGGGACATATATATATATATACTTGTTTATAAACTGTATTATGTGCTTTATTTCAAAGGTTGCGGTGGTTTCACATGGATGTATTTATCAATCAACATTAATATTTACTGTAGCTGCTGCTCTTAACTCCTATTTCGTGGACATATGAATGTTTCGTTAAGTTTGTAAGTGAAGTGATAAATAAGTACAGACGATAAACAATCCCTTCAAATGCGGATTTTTAAAACATTTAAAATGAAGAAAGCAAAGTGGAACAGGAGGAAAAAAGCAAAGGGAAGTCTCTTGCAAACTCATGGTGCAGACAACTAGCTGTCCTTTGGTCTCAACACTTGCATAAAACTTCTGACACAAAAAACAGCGTAAACATGAAAATCATCATTAAAAACTATGCTTGCCTATGCACTTTTTGTTTGTTATTAGTATAGAAATATATAAAGGCTCCAAAATAAGCAAACATCAACAATTAACTTTCCAATAATATCGTACTACAGCACAGAAGTGTGAAATACGGTAAGTAAAAACTCTTACAATCAGGGATAATTAGAAGGATATAATCCAGCTAAAAGTTACAATACCGGGTGAAAAGGGAAGACTGGTAGTTTGGAGCTGTCTGCAATCTTCCGCATTCTGACCATCAGGTCGGCCATCTCGTACTGGTTCTTCATGGGCTTGGATAGCACGTAGCATCTGGAGGCAGTGATAGAGGAGTTGGTAAAGTCCAGCACTACGTCTGTGTAGTACCGCGAGTTTGCGGGCAAGAACCGAGTGGCCAGGTTGGACATGAAGGACTCTTTGGAGAAGTACGGCTGCAGGACGTAGTCACTCAGCCAGCACCGCTTGTAGTCAAACTGAATCATCTTGTCCTCTTGAGCTTTTTTCAACAGGTTTTCCATCAGAGTCTCGTAGCCATCTTTGTAGTCTCCCGAGACGACGAACGAGATAGCCAGTGATGACGAAAAATATTTATGCTGATCAGCCAAGAAGGCATGGTAGTAAGAAGATGGAGGGACTAGGTCGGATATGATTAACCCTTGGGGTAAGTGAATCGCTCCGTAAATGGACACAGCGAGGTAAGCCATAAAGCAGATGACGATTGCGATGGACACGAAGTAATGGGCGAAAAGCTTATGCAAAAGCAGGCGAGGCAATTTTTCACACATACTTTCGTCGCCTCGATATGTGGATGGAGTTTCGCCTCCACATAACAGAGCTCCACACCGGGACATTCCCTCTTCTTCTAGTTCCTTCCTGGGCTTGGTCCGTCTGTACGTCAGGAAATGGCGTTGTGAGTAAACGCGCATTCCATGCAAAGTAAGGCACCCGCCGAAGACAGTAATTTGTAATAGGTAGCAGACCATGACAGCAACAGCTACAAAAACAATCGAACAAATGTTAATGTCGTAACATCATCATCATCATCATCATCATCATCATCATCATCATCATCATCATTATCATCATCATCAATCTTCAATCAATCATCAGTCAATCATCAGTCAATCAATCATCATCATCATTTCTACTACTACTAGAGGATTTTATTGTACAAGAACATTTTGCTGACCACTGCTACATTTTTTCACCTAGTCCAAAAAAGAAAAATGGATGAGGATACCGGAGTAGGTCTTTTACCTGTCAACACATTTTTAGAATTGTATTTTCTAACTGATAAGCTTCTAAAGATTATGCAAGGTGGAAAGTCAAAGAAAAAATTAATAGGAAACATAATAAAGCAAACAAAAAATAACAAAACGAAAATCAGGCTTTGTTTACAAAGGTATTACCTGTGAATATGGCGAAGTTTACGATGCAGCCAAATTTTGACTTTGTTCCAATGACAAAACTCGCAAAGTCGGTTATTGAGGTTATAGTCATGCTGATTCCAGCGTGAGCAAATGTGGCCCCCAGTCGTTCTGGAACACTTAAGCCCATGTCCTCAAGAGTCTCGCTCCACGACACCATCAACAGAAACATGTCGTCCACGCCAATACCTGCAGCAGACGAGCCATCAAAGGTGACACTGCCACAATATACATTCTAAGTCACTCAGTGATGCTACCTTTTTAAAAGTACCACAAAGGCTTAATATGTTGCCTTTGCTATTTTCATTAAAATTATCTCAGACTAGCGGTATAGATTGCTTGAAACTTAATAACACTAGACATTAAGCAATTTTTTTAGCATGCGAAGTATAAACAACTGTAACTACATGTATCTTAAAGTAAGTCGTCAGACTCGGCCATCGCTATTTAATTATTCTGTAATTTTCAACAATAATTTTGAAAGTATTTCAAATTCCAGCTTTACTAAATTGTATTAACATTTTACTAATTTTCCTCTAGAAATTAAGCCCGTCGCAAAGTCAGTAAGAGAGAACATTGAACTTGCCTATGAGCAGGAAAGGCATAACACCAGCAAGGCTAACGAACTTGACACCGAACAGAGCGACAAATCCCAAGGAAGTCACGATGGACAGTCCTGCGATCATCACACCACAGTTAGCTAGCACCGTCCTGGTGGACACCATGTCTCCTCCACTTGACACCAGGGACACAAAGATGATACTGACGACAAAGGTCATAACAAAAAGCTTGACGTCTCCGATGGTTCCTTTATAAAGTTCTTCGCTGAGGGATGAGGGAGCTCCGTAGGACATAGTCGTGTTTTGGGGTTGAATGGCTGCTGCAGTGGACAGAAAGCTATCGTCCCATTCACTGGATTCTTCCTTCAGAAAAAATGTTAGTCTCAGCACCTTTGCTGCAGTAAGGATGTTTGGAGGTTTGATTGTAGGTTGTCCAATAAATGACGACAGATCAACCCGCTCTGCGCGTCCAGGTATAGTAGAAAACGGATAAGTGATTAAACCATCCTTCAGCCTTTTTTGTATTGAAGGTGAGAGGAAGAATTCTCCATTAATAACGCAAGTGGAATTTCGCCTTGCACAGAGGTTTTCTAACGATTGGTTTTGCGAGTCCTTCTGTATAGTAATATCCTTTATTTTCTGAATAATGCTCCGAATTTCACTGACAGACTCTTCCTGAAAAACATCTTTGTTGTCATGAGCCTTGAACAACAGTGTTGCTACAATGAGCATATCACTCTGAGCAAATGTGTCAAAGGCCATGTGGTTAACATTTGGGAACAAGTCTCTGACTCTCTGGCGGTGCGTGAGAGCGGTACTGGGGTTTGGGAAATACAAATTCTCAATGTTTGTCTCTGACTCAAGGAGGAAAATTCCACAGCTAAGGCCCCCACATATCATTGAAGGTAGCAAGATAAACAATGCAGGATTATGCCCTACAAATATCCCCCATCTTCTAAACTTCTCGGACATCTTCTCTTGGATAATTATGTACCAGGGAGGGCTTGCAATGCCTTCAAGAATAAAAAAAAAGAAAGAAAGTTACTTGCTATTATGAGAGAGAAGGAAAATATAAGAATAACATAACGCGTTGACTGTAATTAAAAAGTACCAGAAGGAATTATTATTATGATTATTATGATTATTATGATTATTATGATTATGATTATTATTATTATTATTATTATTAGGCAGTTATTTTAATTATTCATATTACTTGTACCAGTGGGATTCACTATGACGACAACATCTAAGATGATGGTGAAAATAAGAGTGCCTTTAAAAGAATTATTCACACATTCGTACAAAATGATTTATAAAGTTCGTTACGAAAACGAAGTTCTGTGTGTGTGAGAGAGAGAGAGAGCAATAAATATAGGTATATACTATGCATGCTAGAAATGTATAACCAGTTTTGTATATTGACGAATTTTAATTTTCTATATAGTACAAGTTTAATTATTTTTAAACAGACTCTGATTAATTTCAACTCTTAAACCTCAAATTGTGAACTGTAGATATTAATTTGTACATATGTGTTTATGCTGATTTTCACTAAGTAACTGGACTGGATTACATTTAGATTCTGTTTAGTGACTACGCGGCGATATTATGAACACTAAGATAATTATCATGCTAACATGCCAGAAAAATGCACTCTTGCCAATTTGCGTCCAGTTTCCTCTGGAACTGGAATATATTTACTCGTGTGCATTAAAATGCTTTTATTTAATTACGTTGTGATTACCTGAGAACCTGATGAACCGACACACAAATGAAGACATAGATGAAAGAACAAATCATAGGTTTACAGTAAGAATCACCTGTAGGCATCAATTCAGCTGAAGTAATAGAGTCTGTGTGGCTGGCTATAGTCACACGGGGAACACCAACCGAGGATTCCATTTGAACAGAAAAAAGGACTGATCGCTGGAGGGAGGCAGTATCACATCGAGAATCTTCTGTGAACTTGATGTGGCAAGAAGTACCTCAGCTGTTTTTTTAAAACTTGTGCTTGTGCTGTGAGAATTCAATGAATGATGAGTACTAAAGAATATTTTCGTCAAGAAATTTCCTTACAATACGTTTATGTGAAGAAATAATAATAATAATTGCACAATTTGTAAAGCGCATACTTATACTCGTAGGAAGCATGCTCTTAGCGCCTAACAAGAAGGAAACATACGAGGGACAGGAAAACAAACAAATAACATATGAACTATAAAATAATAAACAATCGTACTCAACGAAGAATAAAATAAAATACAGAAAACACAAAGGGGAACCAAATAACAAGAACCAGAGCTAAGAGTAACATGATATTGCAAAAGGAAGGGTGTGACAAAGGACTAGCATTATGGGAGCAGATGCTTTGTGATATTTTCAAATTGTACTTTCTATCTTCAGTCCAGATAAATCAGAATCCAAGATTGGCAGAACTATTTTAGTTTTGATGGTTAGCAAATATATCGTAACCTGCTTAAAACTCACACACAGACAATTTTCAAGTGAGTTTAAGAGCTAGGTGAAGAGAAACAGACAGCGAGGACTGTGCAAATAATAGTTGGTCCCTGGTACTACATTATTATCGTCATCTTCGTCATTTTCTGTTTGTTTACAATTCATTACTTGCCTGTAACGCCAAGAGCCTCTTGCAGACGTGATAATGTCTTTGCTGTGACATGCTCCAGTCGGTTATCAGCATGACTGCCATTCACCGGTCTTTGAACATTTCGACATGAATGTCACAAGTCTCAGACATGAAACCTTTACAGTGAAAACTCGTCTGCAGCCAGACATCAGTGATGTCCAGGTAAAGCTGACGTCAGGTGTTGTATGACGTGTCTTATGACGTGTTTTATGACGTATCATCACGTGTTCTCTCTCTCTCTCTCCACTCAACTTGTCCGCGGAAATATTGTCTGCCAACAAAGTAGCGCCAACGACATCCAACTTCGTGTTTATCGTTCGTGGCCGGAACCTGAATCTCGCACATGCGCAGTCTAGTCCCACGCACGAACAACAAATCCTCTGCGATGGCAGTCTGGAAGTCGTCTCCAAACGAGGTCGAGATCGCAACTATCAACGAATGTCCATGACACTGGATAGTAACTTTTGTACTTGGTGGTCGAATCGACTCGTGCATGGTCGAATAGACTTGGTCAAAGTGGTAAATAGTTAAATAAACCGGTAGCCAAGAGACCGACGAGGAGGGTAAGGCATCAGCAGTATTATGTCAGACAGGTTTGTTGAGGCCGTGAAAACAACAGAAGCACAGACTGCCGATCTTGTCATCATCTGAGCTTAGACTGCTATGCCTAAGCCTGGAGTAGGATGGGTGTAGAAATACTAAGTCAGAAATACTTTAGCTGTGTTCAAGAACTTGTCCAGATATTTGCACAGTGGACTAATCAATTGTATTGTAACAGCAGAATTTATAAAGAGGCTAATAAAAACATTGATCATACTGACAAATGTAAGGGAAACTATTGTTCATAAAAAGGAGTTAAAGATTTAGAGGTGACTGGGCTAAAATCATGTTTTCCAATCTCACATATTTCTTTTCCACTTACAGATCCTAAAAATCTTCATTTACCTAACTGCAGTAACTGTTTACAAACTGATCATTTTGGATGATATATTCATATCCAAGACTTAGCAGCTCCTAATATCGTTGTGCTGACCATCAACTGTGGCCTGTTCTACAATATTATTTCTAGAATAAAAATTCTAATCACTTCTGTAGGCAGTGCAGCAAGTTCATACTGATGTAGTGTTAGTCTGATTTATGACCACTCTCCATTTTGCCAACACCCTGCTGTCATCACCAGGCGTTACCGCAGCTTTTGTCACATTTCCTGAATATTGAACTTTGGATTAATATTTTGAATTAATATATCAATCTCCAAGGAAATTAATGTATGCCATTTGACTTACCACACAGTATTCTTTCTTGATAAACTGACTGAAAAGAGGGTTTAGTTATACCATCAGGGTGCATTGATTTCAAAAGAACATGCTTTAGACTTATAGCAAATTGTCCAGTTTTGCTAAGTCTATGCTGTGATCAAAAGAAGGAAAGAAATGAAAAAGACTCCTGATGCAGCTTCCAGGTGCATCACATTGAATAATACCGTCGTGCACACATCATCCAGACTTTATTGCATATTTTATGATGCACTGCAGTGCTACTGCCAGGCGGTTGCTGAAGTAAGCAGAGGTCAGCAGTGTACTATATATTTTTATTTTCCTATGAGTAACTTATATGATAGTGCCATTATTTTTGGTCAATAATGAAATTTCAAAGTCTTGTACATACAATATAAAAATATCAACTGACTTGAATAAAGGAAAACTATCTTTTGCTGAATGCAGTGTGAGTAAATGCAGCCAATTCACTAAACTACTTACAAAGCGGAAGTTTGAAGCATAACTACAAAATTCAGATACTGAGGTTACTGTTATGGAGCAGATTGACATAAAAGACTTATCTTCTTGCATGTCAATTGAAAAAGGACTTTAGGTGTTAGGCAGAAAATATGAGGCTACTGGTAATATGACGGATAAACTGATCAGTAACATTTCCACAATTATGGATATAAAAGTTTACAGCTTTTAGCTTTAAACATGCTTTGAAACAGCTATTGACAAAACAGTTGTTTCATATGTTAAAATCAAAAGATCCTTGCCAATCTTTCAATATCCAAAGTGAAGAGACTGTATATAAAGCTTTTAGAGATTGTGCATGTGAGCTTAAAATGTTTTCCACCTGAAACTGTGTGAGACAAGCAAAGTAATGTCTGACTTTTCACAGTTTTATTTCTTTACTATTTTCCCTGTACAAATGCTGAACAATGCATAACATAAATACATGTCCTCACATCTCTTCATCAGGATCCATCAAATGCTTCTTTTCATTCAGTTTACAAAATGTTCTATATTCCTCTACACTGAATCCACCAAATCTGCGGCAAAAATCTTCCTCTGTTGTGTCAATGATCTTGTCCAGAGAATCATTGGAACTTTTTTCATTTTCCCTTATCTTACTCATGTCAAAAAACCCAGCATGGACAAGAAACATGTGTCTGTTCTTGACATGCTGAAGAGAGTGATTGAACAAAGAAGCATACATCATTTGTTTTTGTGACACCTTCATTGTATGGAAGACATAGTCAAACTTGGCTTGAACATCTGCCCACTCATCCAGTAAAATATTAGGACAGGATCTCAAAACTCTCACTGCATCTGTGTTAGTAAATAATCCCTTCACCATCTGAATTTTTTGACTGATGGCTTTTTCTTCAAGGAGAAACACAGCTGGACAAGCAGCCAGGATGTGAGAGAAGGACTTCTCATAAAACCCAAATGATCGAAAAATATTGATGACATCCTCAATTTTTTTTACATTCAGAGAGATTATGGGATCAAAATTCTGAACTATTGCCACCACATGGACTTTAAGCAGGCCCTGGTTCAACAGACTGTGGATACAGGGAACAAGTTTGTTGGAAGTGAAGTACTTTGGATGCCCTGCAATGATGGAAAAAATTTCTTCAGGATTGAAGCCACAGTTATGCAGATTTAAAACAACCTGCTCAGCTCGTACGATAGGTACTGATTTGATCATCACATCAAGTTTGCTGGTCTCTTCCAAAAGTTGCCTTGTTAGCTCATGTAGATCCTCTTGTTTTACAAGAGGCTCAGGACTTTTATCCACAGCACAGAGTGATGTCAATGAATGGAATTGGTGATTGGACTTGAACAACAGGTCTCCAATTCTACTGTTCTGCAGGATTCCTTTTCTCTTGTATTCATAAGCCTGATGCCAACTATTCTTTGAAATCTCATGCTGCCAAAAACAACAGTGTGCTGTTTTATTTTTCTTTGAGGACAAGACTTGCAGATCAGCTAAACTTTGAAAATGAGAATAAGTAGTCATGCAACACAAAGAATTGAATTTTTCTTTGCTTTTGCTTTCCACTAAAGTTCTGATTTCTAGCCCAAAATTTGAACACGGCCAATATAAACTATGATGATCTACTTGTGAGCTTGTAAGCCATCTACGTTGACCATTGAGAAAAGTTATTATTACTCTCCATCGACTGCACGCTGCTGTCAATAGCGGCATTTTCTTGTAAAGGAAAGCCATTTAAGCAGCCTCCTCTCCAGAGATACCATATGTCAGGTAGAGATCTGTAAAGAACATAAGAATAGTTTAAAACAACAGTTATATGAGGCAAGTACCAATACAGGTTGTATCTTCAATTACTTTGATGGGTTTTATTTCCCCCACAGATCGTCCTCAACATAATTTATACATTGTCTGGAAGTTTATAATCAGTGCATTTTTAAACTCATGAGGCTATTCTTTGAGTAAATATGGGAATGAAACGCACCTGTGACACTGCCTGTATCTGTTACCAACGCCTAAGACAATATTGACTTGAACGTAATGGTATATTATCTATCATATATATAAACACAGTGAGAGAGTAATAGCAAAAACAGTTTGAAAATCCTTAATGTAGTGATATATATGAAATAAATCCATTTACTTGATTAAAAACTGCTTGTATTTGTGTCAACTACGAAGATTTACATAGTCATACGAGGTCGTTACCTCACGAGGAGAGTCGAAGAGTTAATGTTCCTGTAGGGACCTGTCTAATGATAATATATATATAAATCTCGATTTTTCTCTCAGGCATCAAACAGTTATAACAAATAAAGTTACTAAATATTTAACTTATAACTTTAAATGAAAGTATATTATGGTTGTGCATTTACTTACAAAGTTTAAAAGTACCTTCAGAAGTTAATATAATAAACGATCCCTTAACATGGCGTCAACATGCGGTAACAGCTTAGTGACTGAAATACAGGGAACTCACTAAGTTTCATGTCTTGATAGGAAAAGAACAAGAAAATACACACCTAAAGGACCAGGTACGTGACATAGCGTTCACATTTCTCCATTTTATTGCAATGATTAACTGCTCTCATTTTACTGACTTCGGCTTTGCTGACCGCGAAGGTCAGGATGTGGAATATAAATAATAATAATAAAAAAATTCTCAGAGCATACAAGTTAAAAAGTTATTAACAAATTATTTTTGCCAGTAAAGGACAAAATCAGTTTCAAACAAATGGTAAATTCTCATTTTTTAAAACGCAGTTTCAAATTCAGCTTTGGGGAATTTAAGTTTGTTTGGCACCAGTTACCTGTAATGACATTCTGAAAATCATCCATAGGAAAAAAACAAAACAAATCCGATTGTAGAAAGTATACAGAAGAAGCTACAGTTTTAACGAAAATGAAGCTCACACAGACGTTATGCAAGCAACGTATGCCATTAGCATGGCGGCGTATATGGGGAAGCAAAGGCGGTCAGTTCGCAGACAATCCACCATTGATTCTCCAGTCACTTGTCGAGAAAGGTAAGCAAAGCATTAAAAGAAGCGACATATAGTTATGAAATAATCGACTGGCTTTTCTGAGATTAAGGAACTCATTAAGAAAATATTCGGATGTAATGCAAGCTGTCAGAGTCCTGATTTACAGCCAGTGTCCTGATCGATGGTTAATGTTAATCGATGTACAGGTTAATTCAGAATAGACATATCCTGGCTGAACATTTATTAATATAGTAAGTTCTTAATTGTGTATACAGTATCAAGTACAATTTAATTTACAATAATCATATAATTTCTGAGCATTTTTTATTAAGTTAAATAATTTTGGAATTGTGTATAAATTTGCCAAACACCATAGCAGAGATAACAGAAAAATATAAAGACAAGCAATTGAAGACCAAAAGCTAAGGTGTTTTATAGGAATGCATTTTTATCTTTCATAATTTCAGATTTGTCTTATTTTTGAAAGGTACAAAACTTATAGACCCAACAGAAAAACCCCCACTTGCTAAATGGCGTCCTCCAGTAGACGATCCTCGGTTCTACCAGCATCCCAAACCAGAGGATTTAGCTAACTACCATGAAGAACCTGCATATATCTGCACTCCAGCATGCCGCATCTATGAAGGTAGACTTCAACTTTAAAAAAAAACCCAAAAAAGCAGTCACCTGTATTTTTTTTTCAGATGCCAGGATAATGGAGATTCATCTAACAACAACAGTTTTAATGCTGCTGATCACATGACTCAGTGAGTTTTTGTGCTGTAATTTTCTGCAGTTGATTTAGTTTACATTTCAGGTACGAAGCAGGCAGCGTGTCTAGCCAAAGCTCAAATATTTGAAGGATTCCCTCCTGTGGTAAAGCAGCTGATAGGTGCTGTTCAAATTCCTGACAAGGTAAATGAATCACTCTTTTTTTAAACATTTTTACCGATGGTGTTTCATTTTGATACTTGACAGTGCATAAAATTAAACTGAACCTGAGTACAACATGATTTCTTAAGATTATTTTAAGAGTATTGTCATAAAGATAAATGAATAGTCTGTGAGGTAAGAACTGTTGATTGACTTACATTTTGTCAGAAAGTTTTACTTTAACCTGGGTAGATTTTTTGAATGTTTGAGACTGAAGAGACTTGGACCTGGACAATAGCTGGAAAATAAAATTCGGGCTTCAGAGATGAGATGGTAAAGATTATATATCTCATAAAAATCTCCTCACTAATGAGGATTCATAAAACTTCAACAAATAACAAAAAATATAGTGGCACAGGAGCTTGAGTTCTGGCAGAATTGCAAGAAACAGTACATGGTGTTAGAAAAAGAGGTGGGCAGACAAAATCCATGAATAAACAGGCTTTTTATTTTGTAGATCCCATAGAACAGCAACAACAACAACCAAAAAAAAAAAAAAATGAGAGAGGTTGTAAATGTTTCTTGTATTATTCTCAGGATTTCCCATTTCTAACTAGGGTAATGGACTATTGCTATTGTTGCCATTGATGATAATAATAGGTCAATAAAGTTCATTCACTTAGATAGTAAGAGCAGATATTTAGTATTTTACTAGTGTTCAGAACTGTGAACTTTAGTAAGCAAGGCATGGACAGAAAAACTCCTTTCAATGCACAAATCACTGCTGTTTAGCCTTTTGTTGTTTTATCTGTAACAACGATTTTGTTTGCTTGCATATCTGTTTGTATGCTATTAGTATCTGGCTGGAAACTAAATCAAACTGGAAAAAAAAAGTAAAAAGAAGCCCCGAAGCAATATTTGTGTATGGTGTCATAAATCAATTTCTAAGGTTCTGTATCTTCTGTCAGGACATGCTATTACAAAGATACATCATGCAATCCCAATACTGGAATACCACTTCAAAGAAACTTCCAAAACGCATAGATCCACGAAAGCCAGGTTATGTATTTCGGCGTCAGTATGGGATTCCATCCAAGATGCAGGGGTCAGTTTGCTTGTGATATAGTGTCTCTAAGTCATTTTGCACCCTCTCAATCACGTCTCCTGCTCTTTTAATGCTTTTCTCTTGTTTGTTCCTATTCTGTTTTGTATTCTCCCACTCTAGCACACTAGGCCAAAAGTCATGGTATTGCATATTATTGAAAAGTCAATCGATTCTTTATGTTCCTTTATCAGTTGTCAGAAATGATGACCAGCATATATTAATTTAATATTCAATATGTCCAGTTTGTGCCACTGTAATTATAGTTTATATTCTAAAATTGCATATGAAATTTTAAGCTAGAATGCGCTTGCAAAATTGTAAATGTTTTCTGCACATTACAGCTGTGCTTAGATCCTTTTACACTTGGATGTCATAAAACTGTCACTGCACAGAGGTTGTATTGCATCTGCCAGAGTTGGGTATTAAAGTCCACCCTTTTGGCTACAGCTCCTGATGCTTTGCTTTACAGATACAAGTTTTACCAAGCCAATAGAATGATTCTTCGATATAATTTTTCTGTTCAGAGAAATCCTGGCTCGCAACTTGTTACGTCTTTGCCAGTCGCAGGTGTCAAATTTTCCCAGCCTCAGAGACCGGCGCCATATCTACAAACCCTATATTAATTCTCATTACTATTACAGAGGTAAAAAGCATTTTCTATTCTGTTACCAGTTATAGTTGACATGTGACCTTTTGTAGGTAATGATGATGCAGTTGTGGTTAGTATTATTAGTTGAGAGTCCTAATTAACATCTTGGCAGGTAGTCATCCTATGATTGTATTTTGTGCAGTTGACAGTTTGTCATATTTAAACACAAACATCTAACCAGCTGCAATGAAGACAAGAATAATTTACACAAAAGAAAGAGTGTTTCTCTAATGAAATAATTTTTCTTGCACCATGTTTTTATTTTTATTTTTTTTCCTAATAAATAGTTAAACAAGGGTAACTGAGTGTATTGTAACAGTGCAAAATTGGCTTTGAGTTAAAAAAAAAGTGTCCCACCACACAAATGCTGAAATGCATTATACAAAATACTTCAATATCTTATTAGTGAAATAAATTCTTGTTTTCCTTCTTTTTCTCCTAGACAAAGCTGTCGTTGTTCGAGGATTAAACGACTGGTTGATTTCATCAAACCAACCCTTACCACACTTTGCCGATGAAGCAGTGATAGACATGAGTGTGAATCATTCACTTCCTGACTTGTTCCCGATATCTCCCACCATTGACTTGCTTGTTGAGCATAACTACGAATTGGAACACAACACAGGTGAGCCTCAGGATTGTGACAGCAACTGCAACATAGACTAGCTGTGCAGGGTTTGTCTCAGCCACAGCGTTGGGTCTACTACAAAATATAAATTGCAGTTTCCATCCTATTGTTCAGATGTGAGGAGTGAACTCCACTTGCTGGTACAAAGAGGAGAATCTAGGCATTCAAGAACAGGAGCCTGAGGAGGCTGGTCTGAATATGGAATACAAAACCCGTGACTGTGTTGTCCAGTCACCACTCTCGTGGGACACCACAACCCCTTTTCTTGCAACAGGGGTGGCTGCCTTGCTGTGATACAGCCTTAGTTGTTGGCTCGGTGTAAAACACGAATTCCCCACTCATGGTGGTCTGGTTTGGTCATGTGACCTGGCATGACACTTTATCTCAGACTGTTCTTCAGAGTAAAATGGATTGGGTTGATGCCAAGATGACCAGAGGAAGAATGGTTTGCAAATGTAAAGGAATGGACTGGTCATTCCATCTGGGAATTGCTCACCACCACTTAGGACAGGCCCGAGTGGTGAGCCTTGTCAGTTACTCTGCCAGTCTAGTTGATTCTTACCCATAAACCAACCTTAACTTCCCAACAGCCAGTCCAGGCAGATCAGGATAACCAATTGTCAGCTGGCATCAGTCAGGTGATTGATAGCTCATGCCTGCTTGTGTTATATTTCTAATAATTTAGGGTTAGGGTATTTTATAAAAAGCTATGAACATCTCAAGATAGATTCCTATTAAAGCAACTGATTATATGGCTTTTTGTTTAGTTCATAATCCTTTCATCATATTGTTATAACTCATTGTTGATGATGTGCTGTGGAAAAGACTTTAAATGACTTCAGCTACATGTAGTAGGAGATTGCATTCTTTTTGCGCATGAAACCTGTTTGCTTGACTATTTAAAATCTAGTTCTGACCACTGTGGGACTGCTGGATTATGGACGTTGGTAAGGGGAGAGAATGCATCACGCAATTACTATTACATCCCTTTGCTTATAACAATTATCAAGTATCTAGTCATTCTAGAGGGAAAGAAAACCTCTGATGAGCAGGTCAAAGAAAGATTTTATCTTATTAATGAATGCTATTTTATGTAGGTATGAAAACAGGCGGGAATCATGATCACCTGCATACTCTTGTGATTGTTGATGCCAACCGTTTGAAGAGTGACCAACGCATGGCTCGTAATCTCCTACATTGTCTCGCATATGCGATAGCACAGGCACATCGGCTATATGGGGTAAGTATGCTTGGGCTGGTTGTAGATGTTACAGTGCTATGTAATTTTCCATCAAAGTTTGTTTTAGAAGCCCGCAAGTCTTTAGTTTTCTTTACCAGATCATGCATTAGTACAAAGGTAGGAACCTTTTCCCCACCAACTGCCATTTGGATATTTATAACATCATTAGAAGGCCATACAAAATTGTCAACTTAAAAATTAGCCAAATGTACTTGCTAAAGCTGTAGTCTTGCCACAGTGTGCTTATACAACATGTACAATCCTAGCTTGTCTGATACCGACTGTCCTCTGAGACACTGCAACACCATCAGACAGGTGACAGACAGCTAACGAGAGGCATAAGTGTATGTCCTGTCATGTACTCATGTGTCCTTTCTATCCCATGATGAACGGTCCTTGTTTGTCCCTCAAAATTTATGCTTTTATTATGATTCACTAAATAAAATATATGTTGCTCAGAAGAAAGCTTCTATATTTATTGAATTTCAAGTCCTGCCTAGGCTGCTTTGTCAGGGCCAGACCAAATGATTTTATGGACCTGTGGGGCCAGATGTTCTCTTCTGCATTGGCAGAGACTTTGTTTTGTTGAATTCAGACAAACATTATGCTGTCTCTATGAAGAAGATGGATTTTTGATTGTGGATGCATGAGAGACTGATGTGAGACTGCATGTTTTTGTGTTTGCTGTGATGGTTTTACCCTCCTGTTGTAACTACAACTTTTTCTGCTCTTTTGTAACTGAGCACACTTCCCAAGTAATAATTAGCTGTTAGAATTAGTAAGGTTGTTCATTTTTTATACATTGTTTTTTCTGTTTTGTGCTTTTTTAGAATGTCAAGGTCCTCCCAAAGCCCATCTGCATCCAGAGTGTCTCAATGGACCACGAAATGTTCAGCTTTGTTTTCTTCCAGCTCAACACTTTGTCCTTTGATTCAGACAATGGCATCAAGAATTTTGCATGGATCGATGGCGAGAACTACCTTTTCCGCAAAATCCTCTCTCAGCCATGGATGCCAAAGGCCATCCGATTTGAAAGACTTGAGGACTTTGATCCAAACGTATTTGACAAATTTATGGCGATGTATTTAAATGGAGTGCCAGAAGTAGGAAAAAGTGGTAAATAACATAGCCATGTAAGTCTTCACAACAATAGTTACCTGGCCTTTTGTATGTTTGTATCACAATGGATTCATAGAGCATTTTCCAGATGTAACAGTTTTGAAAACATGCCATAGGCTTTTAAAACTAACCTGGATAGTAAAATTGAGTATGCCTCTGAACTTTTATGTGAGCATCATCAAGTGTGTGGACCTCGATTGTTCTTAAGCTCTGTTTATTTCCATAGCCTATGCATCAGAATGTCACAGGGTTACATATTTTGTTACTTGTGTCTTCTGGGGCAACTCTCATGAAATTCTAATAAAGGATTGAAGTATGTAATTTGATAGTGAATGTGAGCTTGACTACAGAGGGTGCAGTCCAAACATTTCCAAAGTGACGCTGTTGAAATATTTCTCTTTTTGAGTACTTTTACATATGGCTGTTGTCTCCAGCCTCACCTGATTCCATCCCCTTTAATTAAAGGAAGAAGGAAAAGTCCAAAAGCTTGATGTATTATATGGAATTTATTTTAAGCATTTTCATCACATTCAGTAGAGGAAATTTCATGGGGTTTTTTAAATGTAAGAAAAAGATTGTGTTTAAAAATTGAAATAACAAATTAGGAGAGCGGGTGCAATAAAACATCAGGTCTCCCTTAGCCCATTACAGAGAATGACAAAAAAATGCCACACAAAAGTAATAAATGAGTATCTGATGGCTGAACATGGCTTACATGAGCCCTTTTCTAGTAGATTATTAATATAACCATCTGCTGCCAAATACAACAACTTCATTGGGACTGTAAATTGTTATACAGAAAATGTCCCCAATGACTCCTTAATAGAGAAAAAACATTTTTAAAAATCAGGGCTATTGTCTTTGTCCACTTATTACTTTTCTTAAAACTTCACCCAATATAAATATAAAAATGACTTGCCCGATTGAAAAAGAACCTTTTCCCCTCCCTGATTCCATCAAGTAATGCATGTCTACCATTGTTTACTACCAAAAATTGTCACAACTGATGAGCAAGGGTGTCCAACTGCAAACTGAATATTGTGTGGGTATATGCACAACTGGGCGTCTGCTAACAAGATGTTAAGCATTGTCTTAGGTGAAACTGCTTGCTTGTTTATCTCAGTGGGGGCAAACACTATTTGAACTAAAAATCTTCCATTTCCAGAGAATTTGCTTGCATCGTAATGGCTTCCATTGAACTCCTGACTCATTGAACTCTTAGTACCTTGAATCTGTCGTATGCAGAGCACAACAACCTGTCAAGTACCCTGTAGGTACAAAAGATGAAAAAAAAAATGTCCCTCAATACCTCATGCAAAACAAAAGTAAAAATAAGGTGAATGTTATGATTTTACAAGGATCATGTCTCCCAGATCAGAGTTGCTTCTTATGGCGTCTGAAAAATGAGTATTCTGGAGTGCTTTCCGCGAAAGCTCTGTCAGGTTTCGAACCGCCACGGTCCAGCTCATGACCTCGTGAAAGAGAGTCTGGTCGTTGCTGTGGTTCTTGCGGAGGAGGTACAATAAGCAGCCAAGCATGCGCCACTGGACGGCGTCCACCGCGGGCCCATCCTCCAGCTCACACCTGTCGCTGAAGGTAAGGCACACCCCTTGCAGGACGATCACCTCCTCATTGGTCAGGTGCAGCTTCTGCAAAGCGGCGGCGAGATTAAAGGCGCATGTCACGTAGTCGGGGCCAAGCAGCTTCTCCATCTCGTGGCGATTCTTGCAGTTGCGGCTGGGAGGGTAGAAGACCTCCAGGTCCTTGAAGAAGCCCCTGTAGGCGCACAAAAACCACACCTCCACCCTGGCCAGCTTCAACAGGTCGGCCTGGTCGTTGAGTGGGAGGTCGCTAAAGCCAGGCACGCTCTTGCCGAAGCAAACGTAACTCTTCACAAAGATGTCGATGCTCTTGGCCGTCTCGTCCATGTGTCGTCTTCGCTCGTCCACGTCCAGCCCCGTTGACCGGTAAATCTCGTCGTACTGGTCAGGGGACAGGACGGCCTGAATGCCAAACATTTCTTTCTTTAAAAGAAACTCCTCGTGCAACTCCACGGCGCGGTTATACATCTCTTCCAGCGGGAAATTTAAATTAGAAATAACACGAGCATGTGCAGAAACCATCTTTTGAACGATCTGGTTGACTTCCTCGTCAGGAGGGGTCAGTTTGCTGTTGGTTCCGACTCTCTGGATTTCCAGAATGTTCTGAGCTCGCTTTTCATGGGTGTAGCGACCGGTTTTGATGTTGATTTTCGACATTCCCACGGCCAAACATCTTTTGTAGCGACAATAGCCGCATAAGCTTTGTTTCTTTCCCTTTATCGTGCAGCTCTTGTTGCCTGTGCACAAGACCAAGTCACATGAGAATTCACCCAGCACCGAGGGAAAACAAAAACAAAATAAAGATAAGCACAAATAATGTCTACAAGAAAAAATGAAGTAGTGCTTAAAGGCCTATTGGGGTACACATTTGTTGTTATGGCTTGGCAAAGTTCAGTTCAAGATGCTATTTCCAAAATATACGTGAATATTCTTTTTTCCGTTCTCGACACGCCTACAAATTTCACCAGGGACAGAAAGAGGGCAATGGCATTACATTAGGACCGAGCATCAATGCATAATTAACACTGTTACAGCCTGCGGGAAAAATGGGTCAGTAGGCGTACATCTGGACAAACATGACGTCATGGATGTGACCTACTTGGGAAATAATACCGTGCACCGTACTTTATCCAGTCATTAGGGAAAAAAATCTGCATCTCATTACACCATTACAAAAACATATCCTTGTTGATAAAAAGCAGATGCAATATATTTCTTAAAGTTTTCTACGCGTATGTGAGGGGAAAAAATCCCACAGGGAATAAAAGCAGTTTTAATCTTTGATGGAAGAAAAATGTTTCCCACTCACACTACGACAAAATTGTGATTCAACACATGCATTGTTGTTGATAGACAGATGTGGTTCTTACCAAGGTCAGTCGCCGACATAAGTGGGAAAATAGGTTTTAATTTTTTTTTTCTCAGGGTTGGTTGGTCGACTCTTTTACGCAGTGCCAGGATTTTTGCGGGAGGTTAGTGATCATTTATTCGGATGGATCAAAGATTATGATAAAATTAATTCCATAAAGATATGGAGTTAAACACTAGGCCATGTTTAAAATGAAGTGGTTTTCCATATCCTTGGCTTTTAACAAAACAGACAGTATTGATTTTTAATAGCTAGCCTTATTTTATGCATATTGGATATTAGCTAAGAGTAAACTGTCAATCATTACTTTTAAAGATAAATGGAGATGTTGTCAGAAAAGTGTAATCTATACAGTGCTGAGAAACAGATTAGAAATTACACTTAATTTACCAGTCTTCGGGATGTAGGTGTACAAAGTCTTGCTTAATACACCTATAAGGTAAGCTGACTGGTGTATGAAGGCTAAAAGGGAAAAAGTCCTGGCTAGGAAAAGTAACTTGTCAGGTCAACGATCGTCTGCTCACCTCTACATTTGAAATTTCTCTTGCGCCTCAGAGCTCGGCGAAAGAACCGCTTGCATGCCTCGCAGGAGTTTACGCCATAGTGAAAGCCGGAAGCGGGGTCTGCGCAGACGCGACAAGGCGGAAGCTTGTTGCTGGAGGACGTTGGAAGCACTTTCCTCGATTTAGTCGCCAGCCGGGGTTTTCTCTTTCGCTCTCGCCTTTCGGACGTTGTTGCTTCGTCAGGACTACAGCTACTACCTGACGACGAACTTCTCGTCTGCTCCTCGCCCTCAGTTGCGGCAGTTGCTGTCGTGGCGGTTGATGCCGCCGTAGCACAACCGGAGTAGTCGCTTGCTGAAGGTAACACGTCCGAGTTGGTGGAATCTGCCTTCCCCGTGCTTCGCTGAGCTGAGGTCACCAGCGACTGCTCCACGCAGGTGTTTTCAAGAAGCGCATACTCCAGTAGAAAATCTCCAGCATCAGGGGCATTCACAGTGAGTGCGTTGTCCGACGTTAGTGACCACGACAACAGTGACATGGGCGACATGCTCAAGGACTGAGCAAGTGCATCTAGGTCAAGTAGTGTGTTTGTTTCTTCCACCATCTTTGTACAAAAGCCAATATGAGATTTAAAACCATGTAATAGACTTAAACATAATAACTCCTCTTGTTTGTTCACTTTTCTTTTTGTTGTTTGGGGAAAGAGTAACAGATCGGTTCGGTAGAGCCTGGTTGTCCTCGTAAAATGTACTTTTGAGAGAAGCGAACACAGTAAGAGATTAAGAGATAAATGTCCCAAAAATTACACTAGGGCACACATGTTGTGTTCCTTGCTGGGAGATTGAAAATATAAAGCTAGATACGTGTTAGGGAACAATACACATGGAAACCATGGTAAGACTTCTTCATGAACTGCCCCTTGCTCAAGTCCTTCAGAACCCAGTGCCAGTCATACTTGGGTGATCAACGCTAATCTGCAACAAACAGAAGTTACTTTGTGTACGATCTAGTAAAAAAATTATAAGTGTAAAATCTAGTATATACTCTTAAATATTCAATCACAGGGTTGGAATCACTTGAGGACCGACGTGACACAAAGATGCTCGTCCAAGCCGCCAAGTTCAAGAGACTTCCAAATCACCCCATGAGAAACAGACTGGCTCAGCCGACGAAGGGAAGGTTGAAAAGGGGAAGTTTCATCCACCAGGCTAGGATCCTTGAACGAAAACACCGAGACATCTTGGAACACGACCTCAGAGAGATCCCCCTGTGCCGGACAAACCCAGCATGGAATGAAACTGCTTTCCCCCTGATTCACTGCAGCATCCCTGGTGTCAGCAAGAAAGACTCCCTAGACGCTGTGAAGAAGTCCTGTACTATGGAGTATATCCACAACAACTTCCCACAAGATCAATGGACTCACGTGTTCACTGACGGGTCAGCCGAACAAGCCGTGAAAAATGGTGGCGCCGGAATTTACATCAGGTACCCAGGAGGAAGAGAAGACCGTCTTTCTCTCGCAACCGGCCTCTACTCCACCAACTTCAAGGCTGAAGCAGTTGCCATTCAGACCGGTGCCACCCACGTTGAAAACAGTCCAGACACCTCCAACAACGTCGTCTTCTTTACGGACGCACTGTCTGTCCTGCAGGCCTTACAGACTGCCAGAGACAAGAAACTGAACGACCTGTCCACTGCTCTCTCCTCCTTATGCGGAGACTGCACAGTCGTCTTACAGTGGATTCCCTCCCACTGTGGGATTTTTGGCAACGAAGCCGCAGACACTCTTGCCAAGGAAGGATCCAAAAAAGAGCAGCAAGACAGGTCCACCACCTACAGCGAAGTCAAATCCATCATCAAGGCCAAACAGCACAACAAGTGGCTGCAGCAGCACCCACGTTTCAACCGAAACGACCCGTACTACCTGCTTACAAGAGCTGAGCAGGTCATTATTTTCAGGCTGAGGACAGGCCACAACCGTCTCAATTACCACCTTTACACCAAGCTCCGGATCGGCCAGACAGACCAGTGCCCGTGCCAGACAGGCAGTCAGACAACAGCACATCTACTGCAAGAATGTCCTATGCACGAAGAACTCAGGCACCGCATTTGGACTGATGAGACGCCAGTATTGAGGAAGCTACACGGCAGCCTGGAGGACCTGCGGCGCACAGCATCATTCGTGCAGGAGGCAGGCGTGTCCATTTGAGTGAACGACGAAGAAGAAAAAAAATATTCTGGTATATGATCTGCAATATTACTTATATTTGGCGATTTTCTCATGTAATCCGTAATAAACCTGTGTGGTATAGTTATATCATCTATAGTATTAGTCTGTCTGTGAAGAGGGCGTTTAGAAGTAAGTTCGGTGTTAGCTGACCTGTGCAGGTCGTCGGGGAGAGTGAACGAATGCAGCAGGTAACAAAGCTCGAAATAGAAACTTTTACTGAGTGGTGGAAAGCAGGTCTGCCATAAAAGATTTGTCCACCTCTTTACGTTCGTCAGCCAGTTCTTCTCTGTCCTTGGCTTCCATTGACTGGATATGTCCACTGCTGACAAACGGAAGTAAGGAAAGAAGCATTAGAAAAGAATGAATGAGTGAGTGGCAATACGATACCTCATCGCTTATTTGATCTAGGCAAGCAACTGAGATGAATAAACGAACGAAAGAATACTTGAGCAAATAGATGAAACATTTTTTTTTCTGACATCTTTCACCCCCTCCTTCACTTTCTTTGTGAGTATATTTCATCGCATCATCTTCGTTGCTTCGTCCATTTCCCTTAACCCTTTAAAAAAAGTCACATTCCGCCACGGAGAGAATCCAGGATCACTGTTGTCGGTCATTCACAATCAATCAACGCCTCGCAGACATGTTCCCCTCTGCCCTCCACCAATCTCTAAAGGACAGCTGACTCAGGCTGAAAGGAAAATCAGACTTGACCTAAGGATAAAGTCACTTACCTGGGTCAAACAGTATCAAGCAGTCCCGTTCCCATATCACAGACAGACCTGTCCCCAAGGAAGCTGGATGCCGACCATCATCGCCGACTGTTAAGGAATGAAACAGTTTGTGAACAAACCGTTTGCAGCCAGCTCGACCGTGTAAAGATCATTCTATTTTTACCTGTAATAATGCAAATTATGCGCTCCACCCGCAAAGTACTGTTAGCAAAGCCCGAATGCACACTACATCTTTTCTGAAAACAGTGGCTCGGGTATAGAGAGGATCAAAGGGCGCTTTGCTCTACATTCTCAATACATTGCGACAGTGCGCGCCGCCATGTTGTCTCTATTCAGGTGTGACGACTTCATCTACCTGAGAGCAGGCACGTAGTTCAGGTATTCAACAGCCAACTCTTGGCACTCAGGTAGCGAGGTGTCCGGTCGATGACATTTTCTATGAATGGATAGCACAGGGGATAGGAACTAGAAATAGCTGGCAGCGTTGATGAATTGTGTTTATTTCATCTCTCTCACTCGCTTGCTGTTCAACATTAATCGAAGTTTTGTCAGGGCCGGGTGGACAAGCACGAGAGATCGTTAAGCAAGGCTGTTGTGATTAAAAGGAAGGTTCACCCAGTCCATGACGACCTTCATCACCCCAGCAACACCACGTGTGCCTCGCATGCCGATTAACGGGAAAAGCTTGACTCAAATGATGTGGCAGTTGCACAAATAAATATTAAAATTCACAGTTGGAAATAAAGTTTGCATGAAAGAAGTTGTGATCATCCCGGGGAACACCGGGTACTCCTGCAGGTGTAATAGTTACCTGCAGAAGCTGCCAATCAGAGTGGAGATGGAAGGTGGTCTGCATCCTCTTACATCACAATCGCGACAGAGGTCGCTGCATTATTTTTCCGTGTGACTGGAGTTCTATCACCACAGCATCCCTCTCTCGACCCTCCACTTCCGCTGTTTGGTTCACTAGACCAGTTCAAAGTGTCCTGTATAGCATGTGTAGGACTGGTAGGACATGAGGTTACTTTAGTCGCAAACTTTCCTATTTCTAAAGTCAGTCGTGAGCTGCTATGGAATTCGACAGACCGACTTTCGGATATGCTGTGAGGAGGTGAGGGGTAGGGGTAGGACTAACGGCTAAATAATGTGTCAAGGGTTTGAATTCTTTTGCGCTGTCACCCAATCCACCCGCCAATGAGTCGGTGTATGTGAATATCTCTCTGGGACTTTTTCTCTAATATTTAAAATTATTCTGCTTGCTGCTCCTAATCTTTCGTTCCCTTGATTCTTTCTAAATAGTCGGGTCATGCTTAGCTATTTTTCACCATATTTATAATCAGTGAGTCATCTGTTCGTGATGTTTGTATTTGTATGAGTTGTTATCAAGATATTTTCAGTCCAGCTAATCTATTCAGTAAATTCTTCTACGTGAATTTCATCAATTTCTTATTTCAATATCCTTTGTGGCTAATAATAAAGAAACTGAACCTGAAGCTTGACCCCCAACACCAGCGTCAAAGCTAGTCGTGACAATTTTGTATTATCCTCGTTGTTCGCCCTTTTCAGCAGCAACGGCATGCGCCGTTTGTTGGACCCAGAAATGTACCCGACTAAGGGAAAGGAATCGTGACCCACCCTGAAAAGAGTGAGTCGATGACATCAAGATGAGTCAGCCGGGTGTCTGAGTGGTGAGCGTGACTTTGGTAGAGTGTGACGCTCGGCGATGAAACACGATGCCGTGAACGTGCGACCTTCTGGCGAGTTCAGAGGTCAGCTGAGTGCTCAGAGCAGGAAGGGTACCCTGACTTCTCCTATGAAAGACGAGGACCTTTTGCGCATTGTGTTCGGGTAGCGAGGACGCAAGCTCTTCCGCCTTGTCTACCTTCGCTGATAAATCACTCATTACTGGAAAACAGTGCTGGGTGAGAAAGGGGAGCAGCTTTATTTTTTCTCATCAAAAGGCCTTGAACCAAAGACCTGCTTCTCAGCCAAACAAACTAACCACCGGGCAAACCAGTTTCGTTATAGATTGAGAAAAAAAAACCCAACAACACAGTTTTTTTTTTTTTGCACTACATATTCCCTCCCGGTGTTTGCGCATTTCTTGTCTGTCTGTCCATTTACCTCCCCATCCCTTTCAGTGTCCTCTGGTGCGGTCGGGTGGTGCAACGGTTAGCACCTGTCACCATATAGTAAGGATTGGATGTCCTGGGTTCAGCTCTCGTCTCGGCCACTTTCTGCAGGTGGCAACCATACATTTGACCATTTCCACTACATCCCTCTGTCTCTCCACAAGCAGCCACGGCAAAGTCCCGGCTGTCAAGCCACTTACACTGAGCTGGTTTGTCTAAGTGTTTGTGCAGTGTGTACAGGCTATCCATATCGCATCTGTGTACACAGCTTGCCCTACTTTAGCTGCAGTTAGTCTTGTCCACCCATAATGCATCTGCAAACAGGCCTGAGCTCACAAACGTCGATGGCAGTTGGGTCAGTCTGCCCTCGTCTGCCTGAAATTCCTTGTACAGACTTTCAGTTTTTCTTGTAGGTCTCAGAACTTTCCTCAGTCTTATGATTTTTTGTTATAATATTTTAACATCGTTTTATGATTTCTTATTGACATCTTTGGGTTTTTTTAAAAAAGTTTTCTCAGTAAATCATTATTAATGATTATAACTGTCTTCAAGTTTTTCATTCAAAGATACCGCGGGAAGAATAAAAAAAGAAGTATAAAAGATTGTATAAAGGGTCAGTTGTATACTTGTAAGTAAAGGTTCTTATCAAGGTGTTTTATTGTTGCACTCAGTGTAGTCAGGTGTAATTTTTCACTTTCTTCGGTGTGTTATAAAATATCGCATTGTCTGTAAAGCTTCACTTTGAGGATGTGTTACAGCTGTAATGTGTCACCTGTTTGATATGTTACAGTTGTAATGTTTTAAGTTTATATATGGATCGTGTGTGAGATTGTCTCTAAAGTAAGCGAGAAATCCCTTGGCTGCTTTGTACACAGCTGTTGACTGAAGTGGGAAGGTTGGATGTCTTGAAGACAAGAAGATCATCTGATCCAGTAAGACAGTCTCGCCAGGAAGTTGTTCAGCTCTTGTCCTCCCCTTCTTCCTCGCTGCCTTTCTCTTGATGACAATCAGCGGCACTGCTCGACCATCTGACACGCATGCTGCACGACGAAGAAGAGATAACCTTTGACATCCTCTCCTCCACCCGCCCTCGGCGCCAGCCGCTGATGTACGTCACTCCATTGCCTCGACCTGGTTTCCCAGCACTGCTGTGACATCACACGGACTGGCAATGTCCACATCAGCTGATGTGAGGTCGTAGTGCAGGTTTGTGGTGTTGTCGCAGCGATCGGAGAACTTCGGACGACTTTACTGGAGTCCCTGCAGCTCCTCCTCCTTGTGAAGGAAGCAGTCTTCATGTGACGACTACCTTCCACTTCAAGCCACATGAAAAACACATTAATCTTTCACCTGTTGGTTAGTAGCTACTTTTCTGCTTGTCTGTCACATTTAATTTGTTTGTAAGTCTGTCCGTTCGATGCATTTATACCTGTGTAAATGTATGTAATGCACATATGTATACGTGGATTCATGCATGGTTGTATTTATTTATAACGAGTGCATTCGTACATTAGATAAGAATGGATGTCCTAGTTTTTTTATGAATATAAACGAATGTATAACGGATGTGTAATTGCATTGCGTGGTTGATGGAATGAATATCGCAGCTCGGTGATTATAAGTTCTTCTTTAAAGTTGAATGTCGAGTGTCTTAACTCATAATCTTGTCTGCTACTGTAGGGGCTACCTAAGAAATTATCAGCGCGAACACACAAACACACAAGCTTGTACACACACATATGCAAAGACATACTCAGAGGGCAGCTGAGAGATAGAAAAAGTTTTGTCACACACTAGTCAACATGAGTCTAGAGTGTCCTCGAACAGTGGCAGGGTTATTCATCGTCATTTGCATAAATGTTTCTAGATAAGCTGCCAGGGGTGCGCCTTGTGCCATGACGCAGCCTTTTCTTTCTTTCTTTTCCTTAAAAGACAAAAGTGCAGGTGGTGACCCCAGTTTCCGAACTGTGAACCCAGAATTTAAAACCTTTTTATCAGTACAATTTTGTAGAAAGGCGCTCTAGTTTGATAAAATAACTAGTTGTGTATGTGAGCGTGTGCATGTGTGTGTGTGCGTGTGTGTGCGTGTGTATGTGTGTTTTGTAAGCGTTCCTACTGTACCAATGTGTGTGATTTCAATGCGCATGTCAATAATACGATGCGCGCTTTTACTTCTTGAAGGTAACAAAGAAATCATCAAAAATACAAGATGGCGCATGAGCATATCCGGCCATGGTCCGGAAGTGATGTAGCCGACAGCGAGCAGATCGTGAAGCCCCTGTTGAAGACGCTGGACGACATGGTGTGTCACGCGCTGGCGACGTCATGGTGCGAAGACGCCGAGGGCTACACGTGCATGCGCCAAGCGCTCGTGACGCAGCTCGACAAATTTTACGACGCTTACAGTAAGCGTCCTGCGCAACCAAATCTCGCTCAACCCTCGGCCATCGATGAGCAGCCTACCCCGGTTGACGGAGTGAGCAACTCAACTACAGCCTCTTCTGGAAATGAACAGTTCTTACCATTGTCTCCGAACTCAGTTCAGTTTTTGCCAGACGAGCAAGATGGATGCTGCGAGAGTGTCATAGAGGAATTGGGCAACACGTTATCTTGGAACAGCACTCAAGATGGAGAAACTAATCAACAAACAAATCCGCAGAAGACGCATACTTTGACAAGTCCATCTGCTTTCTCTGCATTCATAGTCGATGTTCCAATGACTAAAGACTATTCTTCGGTGTCCCATACAGGAAGCTCGTTTGAAGCTGCGGAATTTTACCAAGGGTCCGATGCCTTAACTCGTGGAACCACAGCAGACTTCTGCAACAGTCTGCATCCAGATGCCACAAATCGCAAACTAGCAGCAGAATATTCTCCAGCCTTGTCATCACCGAGTGTCTCCACGTTGCATGTCAATCATAATGAAGCTCGCGCTCTTCCGAAGGAAAATGTTGAGAAAACAAGAAAATCACCCGTGCATGCGCAGAAGGTGCTTCCGCCTTGCCGGGTGTGCGGAGACGTAGGTACTGGCTTTCATTACGGCGTCAATACGTGTGATGCATGCAAGGTCTTCTTTGGGCGGTCGTTGTCCAGGAACCATCCTTACCAATGCACAGGCAAGTACTTTGCTGGGACTCTCACTAACCAATGAATTTTCAGTCTGTGAAGCTGCTGACAAGTAGAAGACGATTTACGATTTCTCTAGTCAACCTACTGCAAGCAGTGGATTAAATTTTTTCACCCTCTTCAGCAATGTCTTACTTAAAAAAATGTGTCACCATAATGTTTTCACACATAAAGAAGTAAAGTTGACTTTAGGCATACAAGAAGCGAATATTTAAATTCTCATAAACAGCTCGTCATATTTTCTCACTTATTCACTAATTTATTCATTCTGAAAACACACATACATATATATTGAAAATATTTATTCATTTTACCTTTGTAGCAAATGTAAGCTGAGTTACATCATAAACCGATTCTACAGATATTTCACAAAATAATTATATTTGTGTCTTCTTTTCTGTCCTAGGAAAAGGAAACTGCTTCATCAGTGGGAAGCAAAAGAGAATTTGTCCGTCCTGCCGACACAAGCGGTGCTTGGAGATGGGCATGTCCCAGAAAGCCATCAAGACGGGTAGATACACACACGTCAAGCGCACCCGAGACTACCAGGAGAGTGTCCGGCTGCAGACGGCGTCCAGACTGGAAGGCCCTTGTCTGAACGACTTCGACGTGGACGTCATCGTCATGGACCTGCTGACCGCCAGCCAGCACGTGCTGACCAACGCTGACGTGCCCTCTGACATCATGAGTCTTCGATGTGAGGAGGCTCTGGCCGGTTGTCACAAAAAGAAGGAAGTTGCTGGAGTCGACTGCCTGACAGCGGAGGAGTTCGAGGAGGTGTACAAGCTGACTGGGACAGACATCGACGGCAGGCAAGAGAATCTACGACAGAGAGCATGGTGTTTGGAGAGGTACATCCGGGGCTATGTCCAGTTTGCCAAGGGTATCCCTCGCTTAAACGATCTGTCCCATTCCGACCAATGCTGTCTCCTGAAGATTGGACGGAAGGAATTCTGGTTCCTGGGCGCCTTCAGAGGCTTCCTGCGGAAACATGGGACATTCTATGCGCCCAACGGCTTGGTGTTCACCTACAGCGACCACGTTCGAATCATGGGCAAGGAATACAGTGACTATGAGTTCCGTCTGGCGGAGAACCTGCAACGGTGGGACATCACCAGGGAAGAGCTGGTCGTGCTCAAGGCCATTTGCCTGACCTTCACCGACCGGTGTGACCTGCGTGAACCCAAGAAGGTGGAAGAGATTCAGACGCTGCTGCTGAAGTGTTTCTACATGCTGTTGTCAAGGCGACACCAGAACGCCAACATCGCGTTTGCTCGCGCCATGGACAAGCTGGTGGCCATGAGGAACCTGACGGAGTATGAACGAAGACATCACTCCTTCTCCTGGGTGAGGTCCGCCTTCAAGGAATACCCGATCATGATGGAGTTCGTCCTGTGTTGACCCCTCGTTCGATCTCATCCCAGTGCCTCTTGTACTGAGAGTGAACTCACTGGGAAAGATTTCAGTATAATGATGATATAAATTTTATCATGCCTTATATTAAGGAATTTTGAAATCAGTATAAAAAAGTAAGAAGGAATGAATAAAAAATATAAACGATTAATCAAATAAACTAATAATGTTCTAAATTTTTTTGTAAAGCCCCGTAGCAAGATGAACGCTAAAAAATGTGATCACTGTAAATAGACATAAATTAGTTTTGCTTTGTTCATTATTTTAATTGTTTGAAAGGGAGAGCAATCCAAAATAAATTTATTGTAAAGGGAGTGATCATTAAATTTGAGACTACGACAATACAAAAAGACTTGCCTAAAGGTTTGTAAAAACTCGACATGTTGATGCCAATTAAAACAGATATTAAAAATATATGTAGTGCCCGGGTGTCTTTTGTTCTGCCTGGAGCAAAGGATGATTGTGATTGTGTCACCAGAAAACATTGTTTTTTTTAAATTATGAGCAATCTTAGATAAAACGATATATGTTATACAATCAGTTACACAGATTTTTGTTTTGCTATTGTCTAGATTGTGCAACACACAACAAACAGTACATAGAATAGCACCATAAAAATGTAACAATATTAAGCAAAATACAGGTAGCATCACGTGATGCACGCAAACACAGATAACATTCGCACACGTGTGCACACGCACGCACACACACATACACACACATGCACACACACATACACACACACTAATGCATGCACACACGCAATAGATTAGGTAAGGGCGAGCCTTAGTGTAACTCTGTGCATAATGAGACAAGTGTTTATCCACGCATTTAATTCAGAAATTATTTAACTGACATGATCGTAAGTTCATAACTCAAGACAGCCAAGAAAAGTAAACATGTTTCTCTAGCCTCTCTATTCAAAGTGACTGGTGGGCGAGAGCATGTTTTTTTGTGTGAGTGTGTGTGAGTGATAGAAAGAGAAAGTAAGAGAGAAGGGATGAGAGCAAGTATCTATCACATAAAAGCAGCCGGTCCGGTAAACAAGTGCCACATAGCAAATAGAAACGAGATCTGAACCAGGGCAGTCAACCCTCACTGTGTTGATGATAAGAGTTGTCGTCCACTGACTGCCAAAAGACAATATGAAAGAGAGATAGAGAGAAAAACAGAAAAAAATGACAAAGAATAGTTTATTTACGAGGATAACAGACTAAGCAAAAGTTACGATTTATAAAATGTAGCCGTGAAAAAAAAAAAAAAAATTAGATGACTACAAAATTAAGGCTCGACAAAAAAACAAGATGACCTGCACAAAATGGATATCGATATCTCACTTGACGAGGATTTTTGAAATTTTTGAGTAAATAACAAGTTACCCCTATAAAATTTGTTAAATTTCATTTTTACATGGTTAAGGTTTATTTATTTTTTGCATAAAGAGACAGACGGAGGACAAAGAATGAGAAGGATTGAAGAATATGTAGTACTAAAGAAAAATTAAAATGGAGTAATCCAAATGTCATTATTGCTCCTTCACACAATATTGGTAGTAATATTAGCATATTATTAGTATACCATCATATCTGTTCTACACGACTCACACGATTATTTTCGTAAATCCAAATTAACAATCATCGATGAAAGAATTAATTTGCTACGCTAGACGGGAAGGAAGAAACATGATTTTAAAACTTAAATTTGGAGAGAGAAAAATACCAACGCCAGCGGGGTGGGTTTTGTTTGGTTTGTTTGTTTTTGGTAGATGGGCGAGACTGGAGTTCGCAGCTGGAGGTCACCGGAGCGGCCCACTGTCGGCTGTGGGTAGGGCAGGATGTCAAGTCTCGGTGGGTGCAACTGGGTCACGAGTCCCGTGAGGCTCAGTCACACATGACGTCACGACAGCACAGTGAGGCTGTGGGCTTTTCATGGTATCAGTTGGGCGGCAGGAAGTTAACCCACCCGCCTCGAGGCCGAGGGTAGGTGTCCCGACTGGACAACGTTTGACCCCGGTGAGAGTTGTGAACTTTCATCTGTCACCTCCCCGCGCGGATGCTGCAGCAGACGACAGTGTGTACGGCGTGGTGGACCCTCCGTCGTCGCTGTCGCTAAGTAGGGCTGAGGTCTGCTGGTTGTTGCCAAGGTCAGTCAATGCTGTACATTATAGGTAAGATAAATCAGTGTGCACCGCGCCTCTACTAACGAATTATCTCGAAAGACATGGCAGCCGCCTGGTCGCCCAGGATTTTGTAAAGTTTTTTACCAGCACACGTTGAACGATGTTGTTTAAAATCTTCTTTATTCCTTCCTCTCCCTGAATCTTTAGTTCTTCCCTCATTCACTCCGTCTCTCTTATATCTACACTCTTCTTCACATGCGTTAAGTATCTTAGGATATCAAATACGGGCTTCTCTCTGTAAATGATTGATTGTGTGAGAAAGACCGATCGAAGGAGAAAGAGAGGGAGGAAGAGACAGAAGACAAATTAAGAAAGTGAAAAGTTGACATTTTAAATTCTGCCTTAAAATTCTTACCGAAGCTAGTCGTTGGAGGACACATATACTTAGACAAAAGACTACAGTAAACAAGAAATTAAATCCTAGTAAAAATCACATGTTGGGCTTGTAACACGTTGTTAAATATCGGTAAACAATCTAATGAAACTGCTGTAAACACTGATGTGTAACGCGAATCACATGTAAGTGTCCTATAAATAACTTGTATCTTCTGTAAATAATCACATGTAATGCGTGTAAACACTCGATCGTCTCGGACAGCTTGTGTTCATGCGCTCCGAGCGTCTGTCTCTACCGCCAGCGCAACCTCAACGACAATCATCAACGTCGTCAGAAGTACACCAACACCCACCACAACACCCACCACAACATCCACCACGCCTTCTACCTCCAGCTGTGACGTGCACGTGCAGCTGTATTGTCTTTTACCTCAAGCAGCTGGCTTCAGGTCTGTGAGCTGCCTGTAGGTGAGCTCGAGAGATGAATCACTGATAAGCAGAAGAGGCTCTCTACGAAAGGTGTGGAGTGGTGTTGCTTCACACCAACAAGTTCTTGCTGGTCAAAGTCGAACCGACAGGGATGCTGCCACACACCACAGCAAAGCAAACAAACGATAAATAACAAACATCACAGTAGACAGACCAACAACTAGCTGGACCATAGCACTGTGAAAAAAAAAAAAAAAAGGATCGGCCATTGAAAACCTTAATTCCACCCACCCCACCCGTCACAATTCCTTTCATAGCAACAATGCACTGAAAAGAACATTGTCACGTGACTGATTCCCAGGTATTTTATTTATGGATCAAACAGGCCATTGTCTCGACAGGAAAGTTGACTAGAAACGCACACCTGGTGAATATATGGCATCTTGAAACCTGGGTGAGGTAAGAAAGTAAAAGAGCTTCTGACCTTCTGTCGTCTGCAAGTCCATTTTGATGAATTCCGAAAGTCCTCACTCTACACTTATCGAGATTAAGGATCGTGTGCATGGAGGTAACAACCAGCTTCCTGTTCTCTGATGCAGCTTCAACATAGTGTGACCTTTGGAAGTTTTTGATCTTTTGGAAACTTGATTTTTTTCTCTCGCTCTTTGTTTAAGTGTGAGCTATTCATCGTTGTCACGACGATGCTGTGTCACGTGATGAAGAGACATGACGGGTGAGTGACAGCCATGACACGGAGGGAGTGGTCAACACGAGGGGAATCCCCCGTGACCAGGACAGTTCACAGATGAGTTCCCCTCTATTGAAGTCGATATTGAAATTTCTGTTCTTTCAGCTTGTAAAAACATGGAGAATCTGAAGATCAGGCTGTTTCATCTTTAGGAAAGTTGCTGATATAATTTTGTAATGGTGGAGATGAAAAGGGACGATATACGTACATAAGTAGAGTAGTAGCACAATTGATTATTTCATTTGTTCAAGAGAAATGGGGCACTGGCAGTTTATTCTAAAGGTATAGTGATAGTAGAGACAGAACCAGTAATTATAGAGAAAATTATTTAGGATAATAGCAAAAGTCAGTCTTTCTTGTCCCACCATAAAAAACGGACAAAGTCGGCAAGAAACTAACTAGCATAGTAAGTAAAATGTTTGCACATATTCTGAACTTGAGGCTAACAAGATGGGTAGAGGAAAATGCCAAGATACCTAAGGAGGAGAGAGGATTCAGTGAAAGACATTCCCACTACAAATATTTTTATACTGTATTCTGTCGTACAGCGATATTTACTCCAACGATCGAAGATGAAGTGCACGTGATATTTGGATGGTCCTGGCTATGACAGTTACAGATCGAAAGTTGATGTTTAAAAATCTACAAAACCAGAACAGGGCACAGAGGGAATTACACAAGTGTTTTATGAATAATGCTGAAACAACCATCAAACATATCTCAAGATATCTGTATAAAGTATTAAAAATTATAAATGAATACATTGTAGAAAACATAAAGAAATGTTAATATGAATGGATAATGTTATTTGTAAACATTGCTGATGATGTATTTCCTTTGATTTCCCCCCTTGAAACAAACCAAAGAGTTTCCGCAATACAGAATTTGTTCATTCGTCGCTCTTTGTTTAAGCATTTAAACACACACGGGAAACTGAGAAAACTGAAAACTGAAACACATTTCATTTTTGCTAGGTCTGGATCACTTGTAAGGCTCGTGAATGGCAGAGGGACCTGCAGGCCATTTCCAGATGGATGACGATGCAGTGGAATCGTTGCTGCGGACCCTGGAGGAGATGACGGACTCCGCCATTAACAAAGGGAGCCCACTGAGTGACGAAGGCGAGGGGTCCGAGATGAGCAAGTGGCTGGAGGCTCCCCTGGGTCATTTCTTCGACGCCTGTGCGTCCATACCTCAGTTTACCTCTTCCTCCCATCTTCAGGACAATGCCACACGCAGCAGACAGCCAGGCAATCCATCCTTTGCCTCGAGGTTCTCTGAAATCCGTGTACAAAGTGAACCAGGAACATCTGCGATTCCTGCGCCATTGTCTGCAGCATCTGTGAATCTTGGTTTCCAGAGCGTGGGGTCACCGAGCGTAGATGGGGTCTCCCAAAGAGTGATTGGCTCTGTAACCAATAGCAACAGGTCCCAGGGTGACACTGAAAGCTCCATCCTTTGCTGTGACACTAACAGTTTTGTTCCAGCTTGTGACAAGCAGGGCATTACGCTTTTCCGGGACATCCACGACTTTGCGCCTTTTCGTGACCACCGAAACACCATGGCAACCAGTGACCATCCTGGCACAGTTCACTCTCGTGACCACCGAAACACCATGAACCAGGCTGACCGGGAACTCGAGCCACGGTGGGCATCATCCACGTCTCACTTGACGACTTTTCTTAAGAATGACGTGACTGCTAACGAAGAAAGTGATGACGACGTAGATTACGTAGACGACAACAGCCGTGCAGCTGTCGGTAACAGCTGCTTAGCAGACAGTTTCTTTGCCACGAAGACACTGACAGCAACCATCCCCGATGTACACCTTGATGGCGAGACTCTAGACAACACGGACAATTCCCGCGAATCGACGAACTCGACAATGTCCTCGTGGGATGACCTCTTGAATTCGATTGACCAGGAGGAAAAATGCTCCTCCTGTACGGACAGCAACCGGTTCGGCGGCATGACCGTCCTGCAGGTCTTGGCGCAAAGCCGCCGCCAGAGGTTGTTCTGGAAGACTCTCCATCAAGACAGTCGCCCAGCCTCAGCCCGGTGCAGAACACACGGTCAGCCAAGAGCACAGAGTGGACAGCGGTGTTCGAAAAATATGTACCTAAGGAAAAAAAGACGACGGCTCCAGCTGGGCATGCGCAAAAGCTTCTTCCGCCTTGTCGCATTTGTTCGCAGCCGGGAACTGGCCTGCACTATCGGGGTCAACACATGCGAAGCCTGCAAAGGGTTTTTCCGGCGGTCGCTGGTGAGAAAACGTCCGTACGTGTGCAAAGGTGGGTGCATCATCATCCTCATCATTCATCCTCCTCCATCTCCTCATCCTCTTCGTCATCATCATCGTCATCCTCCTCCATCTACTTATCATCCATCATCATCCCTCCTTCATCATCATCCATCTACCACCACCACCACCACCATCATCATCATCATCAATATTAAATCATCGCCACACCACCATCACCACCACCACCACCACCACACACCACCACCACCATCATCATCATCATCATCATCTATCCATCCATCAATTAATCATCACTCACCATAATCCAACAATCATCACCCTCATAAATCGTCCATTAATCAT
The DNA here is from genome assembly GCF_003073045.1 of Pomacea canaliculata. Taxonomy (NCBI): domain Eukaryota; kingdom Metazoa; phylum Mollusca; class Gastropoda; order Architaenioglossa; family Ampullariidae; genus Pomacea; species Pomacea canaliculata. The sequence continues at coordinate 18,393,784 of NC_037596.1, read as the reverse complement.
CATCCATCATCATCCCCATTGTCAGAACAATGTAGTTCTCGTCACCATACTTTGCTATCGTGCTGCTCACGGCCTCGCCCACAACCTATCAGTTTGGGTTTGTGTCGCCCTGCCATCTGGCGGACCTGTCCGCTCACCCACCTGACTTTCTGTGTTCCGCCTATCACACTGAAGAGGTTGGGCCACCACTCATTCTCTTTCTCTCAACCAACATTTGGAATGCCCTGCCCTGGAATGCCCTGCCTCTGTCTCGTCGTACTTGCTACTTGTTTTCTGAGCTGACTTTTCTCGTTTGGAAATATCTGCTGCAATAGGGTCTAACCTACTCCTACTTTTTGCCATTGTCAGTGTGATGTCCATCTTCTCTCCCCCTACTGACCTCGCTCTTGTACAGCATTGAGCCCCGTGCGGGAAAAACACTATAAATCGTACGAGGACGATAATGGTGATCGTTGTAGTTTTTTTAATACACAGAAAGTCTTTATCTCAAGCATATTGGTCTATAATATACATGTACTCTAAATTTTTTCTGTTTTATTTTCTGTTGTTCAACACTTTTCTGTTACTAAAACGGCACGTTCCTGAACGTCAAATAAATCGCAATAAGGACATAAAGTACAAATTTAAATACATTTATATGTTTTCAGACATTCAAAGTTAGAATACAATGTCAACTAAAGATATATACAAGAATTTTCAGTTTTTGTAACAAACAAAAAAAAAAATCATTTGAGAGTACAGCATACTTATAATATATGTCGACATCCATAAATCCTTGTGTTGCGAGCTTCTGGTCTCGATTTAGACTAACTTGTTTTTGTCTCGACAGGTCGAGGAACACGTGCGATCTCAACGGAAACCAAAAGAGAATCTGTGCTGCCTGCCGTTACAAGCGTTGCCTGTCCGTGGGGATGTCACAAGAGGCCATCAAGCAGGGCCGCTACACCTATCAAAAGCGTACTCAAGATTACTACGAGCTTCAACGTCTGGAGGCCGCATCGGGTCTGGACGGCCCCCACCTGACCGACGTGGACGTGGATGCCATCGTCGAGGGCCTGCTGGACGCCAGTAAGCACGTGCTGACCAACGCTGACGTCCCTGCTGACGTCATGGAATGGAAGTCTCGGCAGGCCTCTGAGAGCTGCGAGCTGCGCAAGCGCACCTTCGGGCTGCACGCGCTGTCGCCGGAAGAGCACGAGGAGATTTACCGCACCACCGGCATCGACATCGACGGCAGGAAAAGCCTGATCGAGTTCGTCGCCACCTGCCTGGAGCGGTACATCAAAGGATATGTCCGCTTTGCCCGCGGCATCCCGCACTTCAAACACCTGCCCTTGAACGACCAGGCCAACCTGCTGAAGGCCGGCCGCAAGGAGTTCTGGTACCTGGGTGCGTACAAGGGTTACTCCAAGAAGTACCAGACGTTCTACGCACCCAACGGCGTGGTGTACACCAAGACGGAACAGGCCCTGTTGCTAGGCAATGAGTACTGCGACTACGAGTTCAAGATCGCAGACCAGTTCCAGCGCTGGGACGTGACCAGGGACGAGCTGGTCGTCCTCAAAGCCATCTGCTTGGCCTTCACCGACCGGTGCGACCTGGAGGAGCCCAAGAAGGTGGAAGAGATCCAGACTCTGCTGTTGAAGTGCTTCTACATGCTGTTGTCACGGCGACACGACAACCCCAACATGGCGTTCGCGCAGGCTCTCGACAAGCTGGTGGCGCTGCGAGACCTGACCGAGTTCGACATCAAGAATCGGTCTCGAACTCTGGTCCGGTCAGCGTACATGGAGCATCCTGTACTGAGGGAAGTGGCTCTGTTTTGACGAGTCCTTCTCGTAGACCTCGAGTATTAGAATTCTCTGCAGCAACATGGCATACTTTGAGACAGATTGTTCTCTGGATGATGCGAACTAATAAACTTTCTAAACGCATGTCCTGTCTGCACTAAGACGAAACCATCCTGAAATCATGTGTGCATTTACTAATGTGAAAATAAAGGGAAACAATAGCAAATAAACTGCAGTCTTTGTCAGTTTATGTGTGAAAAAGGAAAGAAAAAGACACATTCAATGATTTTCTTTTCTGACCTCTTTTTAAACCTCAGAACTGACGGTTGCTGGTTCGATTCCTACACAGGTCTGTGACTGTAGTCTTCGTACTCTCAATGTCCTAGGATTCGGTAGAAACAGGCTGGGTAGACACAGTTAAACCAGCTAAGACTACTGGACAATTAATCGTTTATTGCATCATAAACTGTAACCTGGCCGCCATGTTTGGATGTACCGGAAGCTGGGCAGCGATCACGTGAGAGAAAGAGAGTAACAGGAAGAGAAAGGAAAGATAGAAGGAGAATGAAGACAGCCGATTCACGGTCATTCTAGGGCAGCATCTATATACACGAAAATCTTTTAATAAACTTAAACTAACAATTAAGAGAAGACAAGTCCGACCACCATGTCTAACAACTGACCTCAATTCAAAGCGTGGAGCTGTTTGTCTCTGTCTCAGCCCAGGGGTCGAGTCCCCTGAAGGGAAAAGGGTTATAAAAAAAGAGGGCATTAGACAGTGTGTTACAAAGATGACTGGTGTTTGTTTATTATTCTTATCTAGTTGTATTATCATTCTTGAGAGATGGTTAATACTTGCATTACTGAGCTGGGAGTGCTTGAAAGTTCTCGATCTTTTAATATTGGTATGATGGTGTCTGCTAGGTGTTACAGGATTTGTAAAGACAATCGACCCCAGGTCCATGTGTATTTCAGAGTATTGTCCAATCCAATTCTGAGCATGAAAACATGTTACCAATCTTACCCTTCCCATAATTCCCATAATGTTATTTAGAGGCGAAATGAAAGATGCCATCCCCTACGGACACGTAGAAATACTTAGGGTCAAGAGGTCGTGGTTTGCCGTGTCTAGGGGACGGAATCTAGGTCTTTTCCTTCCGTTATTTCAAAAGTTATTTATTTGTTGCTGATGGGAGTCATACACATGTTTTTTATGCTAAAATATTTGCATTTCACATTTACAAAACAAGGAAAATGACAGATAGCAAAAACATAAAAAATACAGTAAATAATAATAAAATTATGTTTTTTGTAGTTTGTTTGTTTGTTTGTTTGTTTTTTTTTTTGTTTTTTTGCTTTACCGAAGTTCCTACAAGGGGGCAAAAACTAGCGAGTAAACAATAAAAGTGGGTGTGACTAATGTCAGGTGAGGCCCTGAGGGTACCTTATACAGGGTGGCGCACGCTAAACAGACCTGTCTCCTTGTCTCCTTGTACCCACGGCTCTTATTTCTGTTTGCGTTCATGGAAGGAGACAAGAAAAATTGACTAAGGGGTATCTCGTAGTGCTGTGCTTAGTTAAAGAAATAAAATGTTCACTATCAAAATATGTATCAATTCACATATGATTAAGTCTCTGCAGACATGTCTGCATGTATTTAGAGAAAGAGGCGGGTACAGAGAGAACAAAAAAATGAGAGAGCGATTAAGGGAGAAAGAGTGTGAGAAAGACAAAGTGAGAAAAAGAGAAAGTGAGGGAGGTGAATGCTTATTTAAATACCTACATTGCATGAGTATTATGTCAAAATATTTATTTTTTTAAAAAGCTGTACTTAATTTGACTGTATTTAACTCCTCACAGAAGGGTTATCTCGATGGGAGGAGAGGAAATGCAGGTCTGGTCCTGCCGACGGGAAATGTCAACTTTCTCCACTGTCACCCATTCACATGCAAACCTCGTCAACCGCCGCTCGTGACCCCCGCCAGATCCGGTTTCGACCACCCCACGCATGCGCAGTCCCACATTATCACCTTTCATTCCAACCTCCCCTCTCTCTCCCCCAAAAATATATATAAAAATTAAAATAAACAGAAAATGGCGCAGAGCTGTTGACCGATCTTCAAGCCCTTTGTCAGTCTGATTGACATAGGATACATTAACTTCTCTTTTAATCCTTTGTTTTCTATTTGTTTGTTAGAGTTGTGTATGGCAACTTTTGTTTGTTTATTTATATCAGTTTTCTTTTATTATTTGGCTGTTTCATTTTACTTTTCTCTTTAATTTACGAATAACTTCTGATTATACATTCAAAGTAAACTGTAATTCCTGCATGAATAAAAAAATTCTTATTACAAATGTCCCTCAAAACTAAATAAACAAATAAATAAATAAATTACAATAGCGTTGTGTCGACCTCACATTTGCAAAGAAGAGACACAGGTAATATCTGTAAAGTAAACAGGTTGCTGTATGTCTTTCGATAAGATTTCAAGTCTGTGTCAGTGACACGAAAATAGTCTCGATGTGGATGGGCACTCGACTTACATGATATGACCGCCTTCTGTCCCCATCACACCCTCACCCATCCACCTCCCCCACTGCCTCACATCCCAGCAAGAACAAGTGTTAAGTCCCAGGCTGCAGTGTGAAGCACACCCGTGCTGATGTCAGAGCCGGGGTGTAGGGTCTTCCATTGGTCAGGTTTCTGGGTTGAGTACATACGCCAGTCCTCCCGAGTACACTGTCTAGTCAGGGCTGCCTGTCACTCCCCTCCCTCTCCAGTAATCCAGTTCACAACCCCACCTCCACCCTCTTGACCCTCACCACCACCACGACCACCACTACACCACCACCACAGGAACATGGCAACCACAACTCTGCCCCTTCAATCGTGGTATTTGTGTCCTGCTTTGTGGTCAGGTATCCATTAGAGGACAATTTTAAGAACGCGCACACGCACACACCGACACACATGCAAACACAAGAGCAAACTGTCGAGAGATGATAAACTCAGGTCCTGAGACCTGCCTCTCGACTACACACGACTCACTCCAAGCGACACATTGCTGTGTGGAGATTGTGTGTTATCTCAAAGTGCAACCGATTACAACTGTGTGGCTCCCACCACCCAACACACCCGCCACCCAACACACCCGCCTGTGCACACCAGCTGCTGTTTGGTTTCCCCGACCAAGACCCGAACTGGGTCAGGTTGTGCCATCAGTGGCAGTCAAGCTCGCATCAGGGGGGAACACACCAGAAATATTTGTGGCTACAACTTCCAGCAGCTCATTAAGGTCAGGGTGATGGATGCCGACCAGAATTAGGCAAAGGAATAAAATATTAAAAAAAAAAAGGTAAGTGTCATTGACCTCTTGGTACCGTGAAGCCGTTAGAGAGTTTTGCTACTTGTGTGATGGTGGTCTACATCTCTACTGGTAGCTTGGACAGAGGACTGACACACCACTCACCCCTCCAACGACAATCAGACAATCATTACTCCTCCCTCACTATCAGACCTTCAAAAAATCATCGCTCCTCATTGACAAACTCACTGTCGTAACTGCGTGGCAAAGTGGTTCTCGTACTTATATAATGTTATTATTATTACTTATTTCAGTTTTTTTTTTATAGCCATTAGGTTATGATGACTTTCAGTTTGATATGCGAGAGATATCTGTCTGTCAGGCCATGTGTCTGTAGGGACTCGCAGCAAAGGGGAGTAACACCAGCCAAACTGCTGAGTCACCTGCACGGACATTTTCTCGTTTATGTGTATTTTTATATAGCTCTACACACATGGGTGCAACAATCTCTTTGTATAATGTTTATTATATTACACACACACACATATACCATGTATACACTTGTCCACAACGTGTCTGTGGTGAGTGGGTGGGTCTGTGTGTGTTGGAGGGGTGGAGGAGTAGAGCGAGAGAAAGATCAAGAGATAGGAGACAAATAGAAAAAGAGAAAGAAAAAGCAACGGTGGTCGAGAGAAAAACAAAGTAGGTGTGATAAGTGGAAAAGGGGAGGGAATAACAGACAACAGAATACAAGGAAATAATGAGCTAAATAAGACAAAAAGAAGAGAGATAGAGAGAAGAAACTGGAAGTGAGAACAGGTGAGAACAGCCAGTCCCCTTCCATTCAGTGCACAGCATCTAAAACTATGGTGAACGAAGTCAGTCATAAATGATAAATTAATTAAAATGCTTTTCTCCCTGATTGCAGACTACAGGAATCTTTGTGGTACAACATCCATCTGAAGACAGTCAGATCACGTGTGTGTTTGCTGACGTCATTGGAGATCAACCCAATGAGGGAATTTCGAACATTGACCAATCAGCGAGCCTGCTTTAGAGTGTGTATGTGTGTAAGGCGCTTTGGTAGCAAGAACATATGCCACACACACACAAAGAATATTTATTTTTATGTCCAGAGGGGAATAGTGAAATGGATAATTGTGAACAGTTTTTGCCTTGTAATATTCATCACTTAGGAGAAAGTTAGTATCGTGTGCACATTAAGCACAGTCCTTAGAGTTAGATTAGAGGCTGGTGAAGTTTATGTTAAATACATCGGGAATGTTAGTACTCTTTAGTGTTTGAAAATAATTTTGCCAGGCGTATCCTATGATCATGATTTTTTTCGAAACTTCTCTAATAAATAAAACCGAAAGAAATATTTATACCGGATGAACATTTTGAATGCAGTGCGAATACATATTTCATGCGGCTGAGTTTCAGAGGACAAGGCTGGGCAGCAATATGGCGGAAGAAGATGTTTTGAACAGTGAGCAATTAGTCCTGGAAACCGATATCGACGTCGTGGAGTCTCTACTGCGGACGTTGGAGGAGATGACCGACACTGTGGTCAGTTGCAGCGAGGACCCAGACGACAGGGAAGCTTCCAACCTACACAGACTACTTGAGACCCCACTGCACAATTTTTTCAACGCAATGGCTGTGCGACCCAAGCAAGAGACGGGTGCTTCGTGTCTGTGCGAGGCCGGAAGTGCGCAAGAACGTGTTAGGAGTCCTCTTTCTTGTGGTGATGTCAGAGGTATTCAGAGTGAGGTGACCGATGACATATTGTATGAGAATGTCGACAACACGCAAACTGTGATGATGAATAGCCAGTGCAGTGATCTTGACAGTTCGCCACCCGTTTCTTTCAGGGTTAAGGTCGTCAGCAAGGATTGTTCACAGTCGTGTCATCAACTGAACATACCCGCCATGCACATGGGGGCAGATGACGACGGGAGCGATCGCCGGCAGACGGCCTTGTCTGACCTCTGTGACGGCCAGGTACCTGACAGTTTGACCTTTGACCCATTTAGTTTATCCGCGAGCTTATATTGTGATCCGGTGGATGGTTATGTCGGGTCTGGCGAAGACCTTTCCTCTTTACTTTGCGACACCGCAGGACATGATAACCTTACTCAGACAGCATCTAGAATGCCACAGCCCGGGTATGATGTTCCTTGTGGTGACACCCAGTTGTCAGGCAACCAGAAGCCGAGCCCATCACTCTGTGAGAAAGCAACGACCTCGATTTCAGAATCCAGCGCTCGGCAGCCATGTTGTGATGGCTACTCCAACGGCAGTGACTCTAATACCAGCACAGAGTCTAGCAACCCCTCGGCGATCTGTCTATCCTCGTGGGAAAAGCTTCTCAGGGCCATAGACGTGGAGGGAGAACAAGTGTCCGAGCCTCCTACCAACAGCATCCGGACGGAGGACGACATGCGCGCGCAGCACAGTTTGGAGGACGGGGCGTCTCCACGTGAACCGAGCTCTGAGTCCTCGTCGGACTCGTGCACCAACAGTCCCGGCAAGTCTGCTCGCACCTGCTGCATGCCATCACACCAGGATGCAGGTCAGGGCCACGAGACGAAAAAACGGAAGAGACTGACGTCAGCAGCTCGGCAACTTCCGCCGTGCCGCGTTTGCGCACAGCCCGCTGCCGGGCTGCACTATGGGGTCAACACGTGCGAGGCCTGCAAAGGGTTCTTCCGGCGCTCGCTACTGCGGCACCTTCCATATCAGTGCAAAGGTTATTCATCTAACTCTGATTCTTTTCTATTCCTAGTTGTTTTTTTGTTTTTTTTAGAGACAGAATCATCCACATTAATGCACTGACACAAAGTCTTTACTAACCCATTCTGAGAAGGGATATTTTTCAGCAAAAAATTGTAAATATCTAAAAAAAATCAAGGCAGTTCTTGCTTAAATTTTACAGAACATCCTAAGAACATAAAGTTCAAATGCTTGAAATAATATCTTTCTTTCTCTTTAGTTTACTTTTCAGAAGAAAAAGAGTGCTAGTACTCTAAGTAAAGAAACGAGGAAATGATAACTTAAGAGTTAGCAACAGAAAGTACATATTAATGTAAAGTTTTAACAATGTTCAGATTCAATTATTTAGTGACAGAAACTACCTCAGATGGTCCCTAATAGCTGAAGTAAGACAGACGATGAGAAAAGAGGATGCGATCAGCGACGATTCTTACAAACTAGCATAAAAAGAAATGGAAGGTGATAAAAATTTGTTCACTTAGGTACGAGAGCAGGGCCAAGAACGACAACCATTGACAACTCAGAAAATTGCTTTATTGTTAGACAGCAGTTACGGACCTTAGTTTCTCCACAGCTCTCCCATACACTGACTGCTCCCTCCATGCAGGAAACGGCAGCTGTGACGTCAGCGGCAGCCAGAAGAGAATCTGTCCTGCGTGCCGCCACCGGCGGTGCCTGGTGGTGGGGATGTCCCCCGAGGCCATCAAGACAGGGCGCTACACCCGGAAGAAGCGGGACCAAGACCTGCGTGAAATACAGCGCCTACAGACCGCCTCGGGGCTGGATGGTCCGCCCTTGACGGACCTCGATGTCGACGTGGTGGTCGCAGGCCTGCTTGAGGCCAACAGCCACGTGCCGACCAACGCCGACGTGGCACCTGACGTCATCGAGCGCAAGTCTCGCGAGACTTACGAGAACAGCCTGATGCGCAAAGACCCCTCGGGGCTGTCGGCGGAGGAATATGACGACATCTACCGAACCACGGGCCTGGATGTCGACGGCCGGCGGGGACTGATTGAGCACATGGCTCGGTGCATGGAGCGGTTCATCGTCGGACACGTCCGGTTCGCCAAGGGAGTGCCCGGGTTCAAAGACCTTCCTGTCGGAGACCAGGCTAGCTTGCTGAAGGCGGCCCTGTCAGAACTGTGGTTCCTGGCAGGTTACAAAGGGTTCAGGAAGAAGTATGGAACCTTCTACTCCCTGAGCGGCGTGGTGCACACGTACACGCAGAATATTTACATGTCTGGCAAGGAGGCCAGCGACTGCATGCTCACTTTGGCCGAGAGCTTCCAAAAATGGGACATAACCAAAGAGGAACTAGTGGTTTTGAAGGCCATTTGCCTGACCTTCACTGACCGCTGTGAGCTGGAGGAGAGCAGGAAGGTGGAGGAGATCCAAATGGCGATGTTGAAGTGCTTCCACATGCTGCTGTCCAGAAGACACCACAATGCCAACATGGCGGTCGCGCAGGCCCTCGGCAAGATTGTTACTCTGCGGGACATGACAGAGATGGAGAGACAGCACAACACACGCTCTCTAGTCAAGGACGTGTACAAAGACCATCCCATGCTGGTGGAAGTCATTCTTTACTAGGGTCACGTGCCCCCCACGTGGTCATTGACCGCAATCAGCGAGACAAAGTGCACAAACAAGCGAGACAGACGTGGAGGAGATCGGTCCATGACGAGACGGAGGAGAAGAACCCAACTGAAGGACACATAGTACCGGGTCCCATGGCGTGGTGTGATCGAGGCCCTGTGCTCCACTGGAGGCAAACAGGACTAAGAACGAAGAGTGTAGACAAAAATATATCTTTCTTACGACTCAAATAGTTCTCATGTAACTCCTGGATAAGAAATGTTTTTACCTGTCTGCCTGCTTGTGTTTCAATCTATAATTGTCTAGATTTATATATATACATATGCACTCAAAGCGAAGAATTCTCAATTTAGAAATATTTCTGTCATTATTTCACTATTTATTTAGAATTGTTATCAGACAAAAAAAAAGCAAACTAAAAGAAGCATTCTTAGTCTATGCAAAGACATGAAGACATTGTTCATTAAAATAATCAGATATTATCGTGGAACATGTTTAGAATACTCCAGTTTGTTTGTTTTTGCTTTTTTACTCCTTTACCTCCATCGTACGTGTATTTTGTTGATTAAAACCTCCAGTCTGGGATTCGTGATGGTCTGTGAGGAGTGCATCTCATTAAATATTGGACTTTCTCTCGAGAGAGATGAGATTGCCGCCGCTAAAGGGAGGCTATTCGTCGAGTACAGCTCACACGGTTGCTTGGCAGAGTTTCCTCCCTTACTTTCTGTACGCGAGGCGATAGAGAGAACAGTTATCTCTCTCTCACACACACACACCCGTACAATCACTCGCTAGCTCACCCACATCGCTGCCCACACGATCACACACTAATTGACACTACCCACTGTACAGGGCCGTGACTTGCACACTCTTCTGAAAACGGACTCACTGACCGTTGACCTGGCATTCAGGTCTGCTGACTGTTGAAAGACAAGCGAGGTGAAGGAAACCCCGTGACCTTACCGTGGCAAGGGCGTGAGTTCTCGAACACTCGCTTATCTCGGGGCGGTGCTTCTCTCCCTCTTCCTCTCTGTGTTTTCCGGTTGAGATACCCATGGAATCACTGGAATGTCCGGCTGTTCATTTGCCCCACACACGATTACATATCTACCGATACTATTCCATTCAGATAATAAAGTTGCATTGTTGACTTTCGCATTCTCCGTGATAATAATATCATCATCATCATCATCATCATCATCATCATCATCATCATCATCATCATCATCATCATTATCATCATCATCATTGCCTACTCTAAGCCTAAAGAAGATGCAGGGACTATTTGCAGAGATTTAAACATTGCTTTTTATTTCATAGTAATAAAAAGTAATAAAAATAAAAATAATCGTCCTGGCAGGCTTTAAACAAACGTTACTTGATGTCCATTCCTTTCTCTACCCCTACACCTATACGGGTGGCGCACCTTTGCTTATCACAGATCGCCTGTAATCAGGTGTTCGGACAGCGTGACCCACTGTCAAGGTCGCTGGACAATGTAGAAGTCGTTAGACTCAGGTAGAACGGTTTCCTTTCTGTAAGACACCTGCCTTATGGTCATTACTACTGGTGAGAACCGCTGCTGGAAAAATGGCACAGTCCTGGTGTTTGTTTGCTTTGTTTTGTTTTTTGTTGGTTTTGTTTTTTTGTTGTTTGTTTGTTTGTTTGTTTGTTTGTTTTTTGGGGGTTTTTTTCTCTCGATCTCGACACTTTCTTCTCAATGTTTCTCCACCTCTTGGACCTCTCTAACCCACAAACACATGCGCAAACCCGAGCGTGCGTAGGCACACACACACACGTAGAAATCACCTACACACACACGCAGGTCCAGAGAGAAAGAATCACAACAGGGTCCAAGTCTTGACATCGTCTTTTGCATCGATCAGATTATTACAAGGGGTCAAAGGTAAGCACGGCAATGTCGGACACGGTTCGCGTCCTTTTCCTCGCTTTACCGCAGTTTCACACTCGTAGGCTCGGCGAGGCTCCCACAACCTCGACAACCACGAGCCGATTGATCCTCGCTGACGAACGGCCCACGTGATCCGGCAGCCGCGCGCGTACAGCGGGCTTGTAAGGAATCTCAGTTTCCACAAAAACTAAACTTGTACTTCTACCACACAAGAGAAAAATATTAGTCTCTTAACATCTTTATCATAATAATAATTTCTTTCACAGTCGTTAGTTTCCAGACATTAACCACTACTAGTAATCGATGAATTAAATTTTCTCGGAACTAAGACATGTTTCCTTTACGGCCACAATGGAAAAGCCGAAAGACCGCTGCTATTTTTATCCTACACCAGCTGATCTCAATGCCTTTGTGATGTGACACATTATTAATACCCGGCAAGGAAAACAAGCCGGCGTTCGACATCAAGTCTCTGCAATGTTTTAACGCCCTCAGCCAAGTGTGGAGCCGGTTGGGAGGATCTGCCATGGTACGTTGCTTTTCATAATTTTTGATACCGGTCTTTGCTGCCTTTCGCTTGCCCAGTGCCCACATAAGCAAAACGGAAGTCACACAATCAGCTGTTTGTCTAGTTCCTGTTTGGACCTGGCTGGTGCTATTGATCAAGGTGTACACCCCCAAGCAAACGGGTTACCAATAACAAAATATAAACAGCGCGTTACCAGTGCATTATGCACAGTGTTACATTAGCTTTCTTGCTCTCAGAAATGCACTGAGCATGACACTTCAGTGCTGCGGGAAGTTGTGAGTATTGAATGAAATTTGCAGCGGTTCCCATATGGCCAGGCTTTGGCACGAAGCAAGGGTTGGAAAGGAGAAAAACAGCTATTTCGCACTTCATGACAGTGTATGTCCTCTTTCACCTTGCTCACCGAGGGCCGTTTCCTGCTCGCGGGCGAGCTTCACTGTTGCCTCGAAAAATGGATTTTCGAAAATGCGTTGTTTTTATGGAGAATGGGTTCTACCGGAGTGGTTTATGAGAAACAAAGCAAGTACAACAAGTAAACACTTTAATTTACACTTGTGAGGCGCACTGCGACACAGGGGAGGATGCGGGTAAGCTGAAAGATTTTTTTCTATCTCTTTGTATTTCTCCTTCTTCCTCTCTCCGTCACTTCTCTGTTTCTTTGCCTTCCTAGACCCGTATTACGTGTTCCTTTTAAATCCACCTTTTGAATTACACAACAATGAACTCTGACCTGTGGAAGTACTTGAAGTGGCGTGGTATCCTCTTTGTCTTGCTGTGGCAGCTGACAGGCGCCCTCTGGGCGATGATAAAAGCAGTGGGTGGGTGTGTGTCAGGTGGACGCCCCTCTGTTGATCACTCGTGCGTGTCAGCCTTTCCGCTAATGAACCTTTCAGAGCCCTTTCGCCCTCACAGTTGTTTGTACAAGCTTCTACGCAGTTACGTGTACAGACGATCCGTCACACACACGGATATACACACCTCTACGCATCCACTCGCACAAACTAACAGCAGCAGCAGCGAAACTGAAGACACAATTCGTTGACCTCTGACCCCACGCATCACATTCGGGGCACTCTCACTGTCATTTGTTTTACGAGAAACGCTTTACGGCGTGTTGGTATGTAAGACTACGACAGATGTCTGCCGGAAACTTTAATTCTCCATCAGAAAATTGTGTATGTAACAACTGTAAAGAGTAACCTGATGTTAAAAGAAAGAGTAAAATCTTGGTCTTTCCCTGCTCAATCCAAGCTTAGGCACGACGGACCACTTGGAGTCGATTGTTTAAATATTGTGTGGAGGTGATCGTGAAAATATTATTTGTCGACTGGCTGATTGGTTTGGTTTTGGAAAGGAGGTAGTTGATGGATCAGTTCAGTGTTCCTCACCATCCAAGGAGCCTGTCGTTTTGTCTTTGTCTCTCTCCGGATACTTTCACAACCTGACATTGTGTAAACCGATTTGCTTGCATGTACCTCATAGGATGTGTAGCATCTACAGTGCGGAAGAGGAAACAAAACCTGCTTACGCCCTCTCTGGGCCGTGATCTTGACGGAACAGAAGCGATTTATTGTCCTGGAAATCGAACTGTTTACAGAAGAGAAGACGAGAAAGCACAGACCAAATGAGAACGAGAGAAACTGCAAGGGACAGGTCGAGAGATTTGTATTTGTTTGTCGTCAGCAACCCTGTAAGCTCGCCCGCAACAATCCAAATTTTCTTCATCCAGATATCATCCAGGCAAATTTCCTTCCTGGCATCAGCATCCTTGAACTTTAAGTGTTGACATTTGCCAGACTAACACCCATACAATGCACGGTGTGTGAAATGCTGTATTATTTTCTGTTACAATAAATGATAATAATAATATTTTTTTGAAGAGTACGGTTCTTGGTGTGGACCCGAGCTCAATATGCTATAAAATGCAAGTAAACCTTACGACCAGCAGTGAAATAAATCAGCATAAGGACCTGGCAACAACCTGGCAAAAGTGTGCAAATGGAAACTGAGAGCTGAGTGAACAAGTTCACTAGATAATAAAAGGCATTTCTGAAAGAAGTGGCTTTGTAGACTTGACTTCAAGGTGTCGAGCATAGTTACAACACAAAGAAATCAGGGTAGAGAAGTGTGGGTGTCAGAAGGCAAAGGATCGTCTGCCAAATTTCTGCCGTCTGCACCATGGCACTCGGCAACACGAAGAAGATTGAAGAGACTGGTTAGGGTGGTCAGGCATCGGTTTGTCGGGGTGAGGCTGTGAAAACATCAGTACCAGTATAGCAATTTTGTAATCAATGTAGCATGGTTCATTTTCGTTTGTCGACCACATCAGCATTATAGTAAGCTTGTCCGGTAGTCGGCTAGGGAAGTCAATGTGTAGTACTACAGAAATCCAACCAAGACAACACAAAAAGCGGATGTGAGCTTTTGTAACGGAAGCTGACAGCCTGGGTCGACTGTGGTTGATCCTAAGCTCAAGGAAGACCAGCTTACAGGCTGCATGCATGTCAGATTGATGAGGCAGTGATATGTTCATGACATTTCTGACAGTCTGGAGAGACAAAGAGAGATTTTCACTCACGAAATAGCAAGTACCCGATTAATGTGTCCCAAGCTGCCCCAGTCGCTGTTGCCTTGTAACCCCGTGGTGCGACAACTCCATTGTTCATTGCTGTGCTTCAAGGCAATGAAACAGTCCATGAAAATACCAGACCTCGCATTTGGATTTATAGGTGCATTCTTCTTTTACCTTTTTTTTTTAAACAGCACACGCAATACGGAGAATGCACAAAAAAGAGAGACCATAAATACCACGTGACCAAGAAGTCTGAAAGGCATAGAAACAGAATATGAAACCCGCCGAGGTATATGTCTGCTGCAAGCCATGGCGGAGAGATCAATCAGGTATATGCAGGACATGAGTTCAGCAGGTCAATAGGTTCAAGAGGTCAATAAATCCCACAAGTAGTTCATGTGTCATCTTTTTCTGAGCAGTTAATAGTTTCGTTGTAACACTATGATATACGCATTTTTATCTTGGAATAACTTCATCGTCTCGAGTGGTTTGTCCAGCAACCTCCAGCAGTTCCCAAATAATATCTTGTATCCAGCTTTATACAGTCACGAGAAAAAAAAATTCACCGCAACCAGTCCTTTATATTACATTCTATTTTTAGAAAGGTGATTAGTAACAAGTCCGTTAAATCTGGACAAACTTGAAAGAACAATCGGCCTTTATCCTCATACTCCGGAAGTAGCATCACGTTGCCACCCTTCTTAAGTCTACTTCCTAACGGAAATCGAACTCGGTTACTTCCGGTTTGCTATGCCACTGAGTATCTTATCACGAGATTCAACCTCAAGACCTGTGACACATTCAACATATGTTATTATCATGCTTCTTTCTTTTTGTGCCAACCAATTGTATAATTATATAATTGTATTATATTAACGAGTAGTCATTAGCAAATGTTTTCACGCGCGCATACATGGTTGGTGTGAGCCACTAATGCATCCCCCAAGCTGATAGACAAAAAACTGTCAGCTTTGTTGGACACTTTAGACATCCACGCTGAAGGAGGGAATGCACTCGCTAATGAGCTCATTTGTAGACAATGACAATGGTTGGGCCATGTCTGCATCACATTTGGTAAAAGCATTCGGTCGATGGGTAGTCAGGGGTACTTTAAATCTTGTGTTCAGTTTTATGTGAGGCTGAGTTCATTTCTCATCCTTCGCTGCTTTAGCATTCAGAGGAATCAGATACCCTTTCAATCCAGTTATGTGGTGGGGGAAATGTTCTGTGCAGTGCGGAAATCGAACTGTTCGATGGTGAAAATGTGTTTCCGCACCGCTTGTACTATCCTTCTGAAATGTGGAAAGTAAAGTGCATTGTTATATAAGATTATTGTATTATTCATGTCCCTTTTTATAAGGGTTAAGGTTGAAAAGTTCAGGGAACTGAACTGCCAGTCCTAGGGTCACGACCTGTATAGAAATGAGTAATAACATGTGATCACCACCACAGAGCTCAGCTGTCTGCAGCACGAACATTGCTCGGTAAGGCAAATACAGTCGAGGGAACAAACACACCTTCGTGCAGTTTAGTTCAAGTGCAAGCAAGCAAAGTACTTTTCCTTCTTTCTTTCTCGCCTCACAATCGCGTGCAAGTTTCCGCACAGGCCACGTGTCACCTTGACCCTTTGTCGCAAGCGATGACTGTGTCAGTCTTGACCTTTGTCTTGCTGCACGCCCTGTCATCAGCAGTTTAACTGCCTCGTTGGCCGGGAACCGCAGCTAACCCGTCAGTTGTTCTGTGGAACTGTGTAACTACCCAGCCTGCAACACATTCGGAATTTTGAGGGCCCCGCATGGGAGGAGGGGCGAGAATGTGGGATACGGGTAGATGCGGTAATAATTGACCAATCGCCCTACGGGGGTAGCCGTAACATGACCCGTATGTTAGGATTTCGCTGGTTTAAAACATCGCACATGATTGGCTGATTAGCTGCGCGGTCATTTGGACTCGTTTCCGGGTCACTTCGGGGATTTGTTCGTCACAGGCACTGGAGAGCACCAGTAGTCCACCTCTGGAAATATAAAGTGAGTTGAAAAGTTAAGGTAAGCTCTAAGAGTCATAAACAATTATAGTATCAGATATTTACAAAAGTTGAGATGTTTCTCTAATATTATGCTTGTTCGTACTTGTCGAACGTTTCTGTCCGCTCGAGCTATGACGTAATAGTTCTGTACCACGTGCTACGTCTGTCGACTTAACAACAACGTGCTCGCTGTGTAAGACACTGGTGTACGTGTGCTCTGGATAAAGAACTTTCTGTGCAGTTTGGCTTTCCAGCTTCATTTAAGGTGTATTTGACTGCTAGTTCAGTGTATTTAATTTTTTGTGTCGAAAATTTTAGCTCCTTTTATAGATATTTCATAGATAAGCAACCGTATGATAGTCTTAGGCACGAGTTCGTATCCATGGACTGCAGGTAGACACTTTTTCCAGTTAACTACTAAAACGAGGTATTAGATGACAAAGCTTCCGGTTTATTCACATTTCATATTAACAACTAAAATGAGGCATGCTTGTTGAAAGCTTCCGGTTTAGTCACATTTCTTGTTAGGCTCGCCGAGACTAACATCGGAGTCTAAGCATTGGTCTTGGCAGACACACCAATCCACCTGTACACGTCCGATCTTGTCTTTTGAAAGCTCTGGCATATAATCGTATGTTAACCTTTGGATTTTTAATTAGAACTAGAGTTCAGCAAAAGTTGTCTTTGCGTATTATTATTATTAGTTACTTAACAAAGCTTTGGTTGCTTGGTGGGGTTGGGTTTGCCTGAGGTAAAGCTGCAAATAGTTCTTTTGAGTATCATTACTTGTCTTTCTCTTCCTCTACTCATTCTCGTTCTTTCCGGTGTGAACGACACGCGGGTTTCCTCGTTAGACGATGTTGTTGGTCCATGACAGCAAGCAGTCACACGAGAGTGAGTTACTCTCATATTAAAGGAAGATGCTCGCTGCCGACCGGTGAGGCTGGTTGTACACACCTGGCCAGGTGTTGCTCGCCTCTCCAGGCCCGATAGCGCTATCAGGTTATCAGGGAGGCACGCGCGTTGTGACATCATAGTGCACGTGACTGGTGTACGGGTCACAGGCGTAATACCTTGCACCTTGCCTTCTGGGATACCACTGTTTCTTTCTTGCCTATCATTTCTCCCTCTGTCTACCTGCCCAACAGAATACCACCTGTTTAGTTTTGTATGTGTGTGTGTGCGCGCGCTCGGATGACGTCCGGTGGCGCAACGGTTAGCACCTGTGACAAACACAGCAATGATTGGTTACCATGGGTTCAAATCTCGTTTCGGACAAGCTGTTTACAGGGCTGGCATGATTCTGTCTTTGTTGCTGACTATGTATAAAAAATCCTATTTTCACCCCCTAGACACACCGCCAGTGTGTGTGTGTGTTTACCTGCCTTTTCGGAACTTTCATGCCCAGTGTATGCGTGTGCTTGTGTGTCTGTGTTTATTTAACTATAAAACTACAAAACCTGCATCATTGACTCATACCACAACAATGTTATTACAATATTAAAGCAACATGACAATACAGCAAAGTGTATTGCGACATTCGCCATTATACACAGATTTGTTTACATCAAACCAGTCCGTAATCTCACTTGCAAACAACCACTCTCTTACACGTCTGCATGAAATGAAAAGAAAGACGAAAACTAGTCGGTTCTGTACCGGGTCGGGACACACCTGTCACCAAAACAATTTCTGTGATTTATCAGTGCAGTCAACAGTGGTCCACAACTCACTGACTGGTTCTGTCAGGTGTGTGTTTGTGAAGCTCTCCTCGCCTCGCGAGCGAAGGTAAGGTGCTGGGAGAAATCAGGGGATTGTTACACTTTGCCATAGGTATCAGATATTGTTTATTTATTTTGTGATTTCTTACATTGGTGTGCATCAAGGCGTGTATCAGTTGCAGGTGGCGAGCATTACATTACATTGGCACATGTCGCTGCCCCTGGCAGGACTGGTCTCGCGCTGAATTAAGCAGGTGAAGCCCTCGCCATAACGATCGCACACTGCCATGCGTTGGCCAGACCTGCAACCCCTCCCTGGCCAAATCACTTACAGCATGCATTGGCAGAAGACCTTTATACCTCCTCCGACTAGCTTCAACACCAGGTGAACTGTGCAGATTAGGCGCGAAGTCGGGTGTTCAAGGGTGGGTGGGGTAGTGTGTGTGTGGAGGGGTGGGGGAATGGTTGTTTAGCAGACGATAAAGCTATTTCAGGAGCTGTTTTCGTCCTCTCACCTCTGACCTCAGTCCGTGATTCACTTCCGCTAGATTCACACGGCGATCCATCATGAAAAATAATTTCTTTCTCAGTTTATTTAGGATAGATCGTTGCTCTCTGACCTTGTGTAGCAAGGGTCGATGTTTTACTTCCAGACAGGTTACCCGGTATTGAGCAGGCTGTGAGAGGTGGCACTGCTGTATCAGAGGTTATTTTCAGTCTTTAGGGCGAAGAACAGCTGTGGTGGCATCAGTAAATAACGACTGTAACTGTTCACAATAGTCCCCGGGGTCTGTCAGGGCCCTGCATCGGAATAAGAATCTTTTCAATGTTCGAGGATAAGCAGGTCCAATGGGATTAATTAGGATTCGGAATTATTTTTGAGTTTTAGTTTGTCCAGGTTGCTTTTTGATACTGGCTAGACGGTTTTCCTTAAATTATTATTACATCGCAATATATGATAACAGAGATGAGCATTATCTGTGCATATATACTTGGCCATTACTGTTTGTATGGGAAGGCGGGTGGATGTGGGGGATGGAGTAGAAGAATCTGAGAATGGACGAAGAGAAGAAAACATTGCTGGCAGTTTGCATGAGGATTTGGTCTCGATGTGATGACTAAGCTGTCTCTTGCTTGCATATCGATTGGAAATGCTTGTCTACCTTGACATCTCTCATCGACCACATGCGCTGCTGTGGTGATGTTGCTGTCGTCTTCCGCCTTTGTCCTATAAATAGCTTTTTTCCACGTCATGACACTGAATCTGCTGAGCCACAAGTATTGGCGCTTTCTACCCGTATGTGCTACCTGTCTGCTTCTCTCTGTACCCATCTATCCATCCCTCTCTCCACACCCGACTGTCTACCTGTGTTGCTATTCCATCTGTCTGGCTGGCTGGCCCTCTTCTCTGTGTGTATATTTGAATTGCATGACCCACCCCACCACACCCCACCCCGATCTCAATGATCTTTTAATCATATATGCCACTATATATGACTATATATGCCACCTCCAGGCTTATCGTTCATTCTCTTTGGTCTGACAGTCTCGGTGTCACCACACTCTTCCCCAGGCCAGAATGTGGGAGGAACAATGAAACATAAATAATGATGGCGATGGTGGCAGTAAACTCGATGGCCCTCGGTAGTGGCCCTGTGTAGCTAATGTTATTGCCTGCTCGAGTGCCGGCACTAGCGGGATAAGCACCCGAGAAGTGGCATCTTAGAAATGCACTTTCATATTAATATATTACCTGACATGTTGCCTGTGTCGGCTGTGGTTTAATGCCAGCCACTCGGTCGATGAGAGAGGGAGAGGGATACACAGATTTAGATAGAGATATGTCAAGGAGAGAGACATGATTAAAAATTCACAGGGAAAGAGAAAAGTAGAGGTGGAGAAGACCAATCATAAGCAGGAAAGATGAGGTTAGGGGTGTGATGGAGATTAGCAGTGAATATCAAGAACCACAAGCTGTCGAGG
This sequence comes from Pomacea canaliculata, assembly GCF_003073045.1. NCBI lineage: Eukaryota > Metazoa > Mollusca > Gastropoda > Architaenioglossa > Ampullariidae > Pomacea > Pomacea canaliculata. Next base: position 18,373,572 of record NC_037596.1, on the reverse strand, counting down.
GCTATAACCCGTCAGGTATGGTTTGCAGAGAAACGTTTTCATCTCGCGTATATGAGTGACCTTTGAACTTTAAATCACTCCCTCGCTCAAAATTAGTGCTAGCATAATAGAGAGAAACTATGACTATGCTACTTTAATCTTATTTCTTTGTTAAATTCCCTGTCCTGAGATTCAGGGGAAAACTGACAACTGGCTACCTATGAGAAAAAGCAGCTCAAGTAATTTTACAGGAGGTGTTAAGAAACATTAAAAAATGTCTTTTGAGGTGCAAACCAAACCACTGTGAAACTTCTGTGCCATCTGTGAAGGAGAGGGAAGGCACCTGTTTGAGACGACCTTATGTGAAAGGTAGAACAGAAAGGGTTTGACTCATCGTCTCTTGTAGACAGGAAGTAGGGGGCGTTTGTAAAAACTGCGCGCGGACTTGACAAAGGGCTCGAAACTTCCCGTAATGAAGAAAAGATGAAAATTTACCTTTTACTTTCTCTCAGGTCGATATGCATGTCAGGGCGACATTTAGGGAGGTTCACGGGGGATCGGCCTGTCAGAGCGAGTCAGTGGCAGCTATAATGAAACAAAGAGAGCGAGAGAGAGAATGGCGGGGAGAGAGGTGAGAGGGAGAGAAAGAGAAACAAAATGTGCCTACCTCCGAGTAAGGATTTCTTGAATACAAGTTAGCAAGAGGACAAAATGTTTAAGGAAAGAAGTGTGCGTGTGTGCTTTTGAGAGATAGAGAGACAAGAAAATTTCCTACCTCCGAGTAAGGATTTCCTTGATGGTATTTAGCAAGAGGAAACAACCTCTAGGGAAGGAAACAGCAACAACAAGAATTGGCTTGTTGGTCAACACATAGTAGCATTTTATAATAGCTAAAAATACATGTGATACAGATGACTGACTGAGTAAGGCAGGAAGGCAAGCGGTAAAGTGGAAGAAGAAAGAGAAATCGGAACATCTTCAGTATATGGTAAGTACATGTCATACTTGTATATCGACAAATGAACAATGAATTCTTAATACCGGATCTGTCTCGACCAAACATCGCACAGTCTGAGAGGTCCTTTAGTGTGACCCCCCCAAAATCGAGGAGAGAACAAGGGTCATCGAGGGCGTCAGCACCTGAAAATCGCCCTTTGACCGCGAGGGGCGTGAACTAGCTGACCTCGATTCTCTAATTGAATTTAACGGGTTTTGTGTCGGTTATTACTATTCTTAATTCTATAGTATACTGTTCACACACTTTTGAGAACGACATTCAGACAGATGATAACAAATTCCGGTGTGGCTGGATGAAGATGAAATCACTCCAAACAGAAGCCTGGTAATCGAGAAGTAGTCTAAACCAACTTTTATTTCATTATTTTCTAATCCCGGGGTATTACTTTATCCTGTTTTGTGATCCCTAAGTGAATTATTTCGTCGATAAATGAGTTACTGAGCTCTTGTGTAAAAGGTTTCATTTAAAATTATTATCATTCTGAGTGTAGTAAGTTGTAATTTCGTTGTGTAGACACTGGGCTCTTAGCCCTGTACCACAAGTGAAAAGTTGTTTTGACATGGTAAACACAGTTTTAGATATTTGTGGCGGGTACCTGTCATTGCTCCGTTGTTAGCGCATCTGGTATTGCGATAATTTTTTTCCCAGGATTTTTTTTCAAGATTGACAATGTTCTGGTCAACTTGTCACTGAGATATCACATTCCTTCGGCTGCGTAGTTTGTGTATGTGCGCTGTCCTCTTGACTCACTAGGGGCAAAGTTCACGGGAAGCATGCATACTTTTTAAGAGGTCAGAGGTCGAAAATTTCGGAATCCTCAATCACCATTGACTGTTTAACAGTATATATATTCATTATACTTGGCTATATGTGCATAGAGAATTAACACTTGTAATGCATTTTGCATGAACAGTTTCCGCTCTCAATGCGCATGTCTTCGTTTTATTGTCTTTATAAAATGCCTTCTCCAGGGAAGCAGCTACCGAAAAGCTGGGTGTCCCTCGAGTACAACTTAGAACCGAGTCTCATTGAAGTACAGTTTAGAACTGTCCGTTCTTTAAGTACTACCCAGAACTACTTAGAAATTTAATTCTTGTCATATTATTGTCCTATCTCCTATACAGTTTTCTTCCAGAGGTCATTGCTGAACTCTCTGACCTTTTACATGCGGGTCGTCTCTGTTGAGTGGAGAAGACAATGGAAAGTTTGTATTTAATGATCGTGGGTTATGCACAGCAGCACCTGGGGTGGTAGTAACTGCTCTCCATGCCACAGGACGTGAGACAACATTAATATTTTTCTCTCTATGTACTTAGCTCCTTTGTCCAATTTCCTTTTATTAGTTTCACTTGCACCATGTCGACCTGGGTAGTTCAGCTGGCTGCTCGGGTGGTGAAGAGGCTGAATACGATTAAAGGATCGCAAGGTCGGTGAGAGGTGGAGAGGGGGAACATGGGGAGCATGAAGGAGAAGAAAGGTGAATGGGTCAGACATTTAGAGTTGCCAAGGAGTGTTTGTGCATAATTCTTTTTCTGGGAGGGTCTTCATGACTGACAGAAGATTGTTGGGGGGGTTTGATAGTATCCCAATAAAGTCGGTTGTTGTAATAGGCGAGTGTTTTGTGTTATTGTATGTTTCTATTTTAATTCTAACATGAAGAAGTGCAAAGACGGCTATTTTGGGTTTAAAGGGAATAAATAGTGTGCCTTGCTAACCGAACAAACATTTTTCAAATATCGAACGATAGAAAGGTTTAATGTTATCGTCACGAGCGTTCTTTGAGTAAGTAATCAAGGGTACGACGATCGGGCAGATGATGCTGTGGTGATGGCAGACAAATTTAGTTAAATGTTTGACTGTGTTTGACAAAATAGTTTACAAAGGTCACATATTTGTCACACATACCTGTTCGATGATAGCTTTTTGGTCTGTAAAGCATGCAAATGTGACAGACTCCTGACCTAGACATTTCCAAGAATTCGTCTCTTCTGCCACTTCTGTCTCGTCATCTACAACCATCTCTTCTTAACATCGTGTGGACATCAGTCAGCACATCTCAAACCTCGGGGCACACGAAGAGTAGTCAAGGGAGCTGGGGTGTCCACCCCTTACGACTGCTACTAAGTGCTATGGGTCCGCCTTCAGTTAACCTAACAACGATACTGTCGGACTAATTCTGTTTTAGAAGTTTTAATTACATGGTAGAATGAAATTAATTATTGCTTGGATGGTGGTTGCTTATATAAAGCTAAAACCTAAGGCAATGACTTTTAACCTTTCTGTCGGTGGAGAGTGAGGTTTCAGAGATTACATTTTCTCGGGACTATTTGTGTGTGAGAGGGTTGTGACTATCTCACTGTTTTTTGCCTTTATTTGCCCAAGACAGGGTCAGGTATCCAGTCAGGAGTACACTGTGCTACAAGGGTATCAAACAGGTGTATGTGCACTACTCCAACTGCCAACCGCCGGGCTATCGCCTCCCCCTTGTATTTCACACAGAACAGAACGAGGATTAAACTGTAACAGTTAGCCTCGGTCCCGAGAGAATAACTTGCTGTACAAATGGCCCACATCTTGCTTCGCAGTGAGTGCTTAGTGGGGAAGCCATAAATATGTAACGAGGAGAGAAAAGCTATTGTCGAGACCCACAGACAACGAGTCTGGCAAGCTACTGGGAGTGAGCGAGCAACAACAAAAGGGTTAAGGGTTTGTTGAAGGAAAGTAATATCTACTGGGTGGAGGAACTGTGTTCACCTACACAGAAATCTATTCTTTATGAACGCGTTTATGTGAATAGGTATCAAAGCTTTCCGAAAATGTCATCAGGAATAAAAAAGATAAACACAATTTCCTGGCAGGTTTGAACTCTAGTAAAAACTAAACTCTGGATCCTAAATCGGTGAGGTTTTTGATTGGAAGACAGAAGAGGGAGTAAAATGCGATGTCACGTGGACAATTGAGAGGAGTGTCCCGACCTTTAGCTCGGAAATTCAAGCAACAATCACACATCACCGGCGAACTTTGTGCACTGGCTTCAGTGGTTTGTTGCTCACTTTGACCCGGGTTCAATGCCAGTCTGTGGGCTGTACTTACTCCCCACAACTCCCCTGTAACAGTTGTTGACTTCAATCCGCTGCAGTTATAACTGTTGCTCTGTCAGTAGCACCTCCCCAGAGAGGATTCTTTTTCTGTAAGGGGGCATTTAAAGAAGAGTAATTCTGGGGTCTGATTTCTCCTCCCCCAAAAATCTATTATTTTGTTCAGTTTTAGAGATTTTTTTTGTGTGTGTGTTTTCAGTTGATGTGTTCGACGACAGAAAAAGAGATGTGGCCGATGGTGTGGAAGCAGAGTGTCTCTGAAAGTTGTATGGGGACCACTGTAAGACAGTAAATATTCATCCTCCTGGGATTTCTCCAGCCAGACCTTCACTCCATGGGCAGAAGTCGAGGTGACTACATGCAAGACAATCAAACAGAAAGACTAAATTAAACAGTATCGCTAACAGGGGGTGAAAGATGTCATAAAAGGATTTACTGCGAAAGTGAGAGTTCGAGGAAACAGAACGAGGCTTGTGGAGAGAGATTTGAATTCTGGGAATTCTCCTCACAATGCCTCCCGAGGAAAAGAATTCGAACAATAACAAGACAGTTACTCCGACAGGAAGCCCCTGTCAAACAGCTCTTCAGGCAGACCCCGAGAACCTGTCATTGTCCAAACCAGCCTCACCCACACCCACAACACTGATGGCAGTGACCACAGAGAAGCAGCGGCGTGACTCTGAAGATTCCGACGACAGCATTGACAGCTTCGAGAACTACATCCCGACACCGCCCGACGGGGGCTGGGGCTGGGTCATCGTCGCAGTATCCCTCGTCAACAATCTCATCGTGGATGGCATCGGGTACTCTTTTGGGGTGTTCCTGTCGCAGTTCACCGAGTACTTTCAGGAGCCCAAGGGCAAGGTGTCGTTCGTGGGATCCTTGCTGTGCGGCACATACCTCATTGCCGGTAGGTGACATACCTGTGTGTCATGTGTATCTTGTCGTCTCTGTCAGTTGTCTACAAAGTACCTTTATGTGGCCTGCACCTCTTTGCGAGTGCAAATGTTTGTCTTTCTGGGCACTAATTCTACAAATTTTCCTGATGTTTCCTTAAGTGCGTGGAATACGTATATGCGCGCGTATGCGTGAGAAAGAGAGAGCATTGCATGCATTACTGAGAGCCTGAGAAGCTAACAGAATAAGGCTGTAAGATACTTTGGGTATCTTGTGTCGCCCAGGCCCACTGGTCAGTGCCCTCACCAACAAGTTCGGTTGTCGCGCCGTCGCCATCGTCGGTTCCATCATCGCTGCCGTCGGCTTCATCCTCAGCATCTTTGCGCCATCGTTGGAAATCCTGATGTTGACCTACGGCCTCATTGCAGGTAAGGACTGTACTTTGGTTGACCGGTATCACTAGAGGCCAGGATTACTGTCTTGGACTACCTTCATGAATGTTTGTGGCAGTTCGATGTCTGTTGTAATATTATCCGAATAAAATATTATTTGAAATTAAGATAAAAGTCCGAACGAAAGTATTAAGGTCTGGAGCTGAGAGTTGCTGTTTAAAGATTGGGTACCTTGTACTAGAAATGTAATCACAGCTTATGTACCCCAAGACTTCAAGACTAGGTCACTCATGCGTAAAAACAAACAAACAAAAAAGAGAGAAAATTCAGCATTTGTTTCAACATCAAATATTGTAATTTTACAGCAACATATGCAGTCCTTTGTTTATTACTTTTAACAATCAAATTCAGTGGAAACCTAAATACTTACTTATCTAATTAAAACATTACAAACTTCAAATCTTAAAATATTATTAAAAGTTCTATTGGAATATTTGGGAAATAGCTTTAAATGAACTGTTTAGTGAAAATGTGGTTTGCAGATACAAAGCATGTACATCATGATTTCGTTTCTTTATTAATTTTTTTACAGGCTTTGGACTTGGAATGCTTTATCTCCCTTCAATTGTAAGTGTCGGCTATTACTTTGAGAAGAAAAGAGCTTTGGCGACTGGTCTTGCTGTTTGCGGGTCAGGTATCGGGGCTTTCATCTTCGCTCCTTTGTCGGACTTTCTTCTCTCGGTAAGAATTACTGACCACAGCACAGCAATGCCAAAATGTCCAACCACACAAATATCCAACCTTATGTTACTGACCGTTTAACTACAGCTGGTCAATACTTATTTTTCTTCTTTCCTCGCAACATGTGTGTGCTGTTTCTGTATGTACACATATTTTTCTATCTGTGTGTGTTAGGAACTAGACTGGAAGAGCGCGCTGATCATCATCGCCGGTATCACACTGCAAGGCTGCGTGTGCGGAGCGCTGATGCGACCTCTTGAACCCACCAAGCGCGTGCGCAGACCGAGAGCAAAGAACCTGCTGGACCGCATCAAAGAACAAGCCAAGGGCAACAGAAACAGGTACAGAACAGGCTTCTTGGTAGCATGACATCGCTAAGTTTTGTGTCCCCCTGTGACATCCATAGTGTCGTGGAGAAAAGAACATACCACTCAGTTGTTTGTAAAGTTGTTATTAATAATGTATTTATTTTCTTTGCTATAAATGGTTTCCAAAAATTTCAAGACAATTTGCTTGCAGCGCTTTTTGCTAACATCGTTTCATAGACGTTCGACAACAACTAACATTACAATATTTGTTGACTTTTGTGGTAGGACCATTATATTTGTCAAACAGTTTCTGAATTTTCTAATAGGCCAATTATTTTTGTCAAGAGTTAGAAAGCGAACAACTGCCCAAACAAAAAAAAAATAAGACTGTATACCTTATATTGTATGGCAGGACTGTTTCGGAGACCAGCGGCATGTTCTCAGGCCGCGACACCAACAGTATCCTAGAGCGCTTGATGGCGGCCAAGCTGCAGCGAGAGAGGCGACTACAGGAGGACGACTCTGAGCTGGGCTCACTGCCGAGTATCTGCTTCATGAAGCAACAGCTGCGCAAGGACTCGGCGGCGCGTGACTCGCGCATCCACAAGCTCTCCTTCTCGGACCGAGGCGACCTGACCAGCTACATGGGCAGCCCCATGGACAGCGTGCCCCGCATCGTCGTGCACGACGGCATCGCCGAGACAGAGGCCGAGACATCGCTCACGCCAGACGAGAGTCCTGAGAAGGCCAGCGAGAGCGAGATCGAGGGCAGCAACCTCGTCAAAGCCTCCAAAGAGGTGGCTCTGACGTCGTCACGTGGACAAGAGGAGACAGAGCTGACGAGGATCAGCGCCGACGAAGTGACCTCCAACACCGGGGACGACCTGTTCGTCGACGCGGAGTCGATGATCGTCGGTGATGGAACAAACACGGAGAGGTCTGATTTCTACACCCCGCCAACTACCCCGCCGGACAGCCCGGAGCCAGAGGGCGCCACTCGACCCATGTCGCAGTTGAATGGAGACGTTCACAGAAAGAGTGATTCAGGGGTAAGGGTGGCTCACTGTGCACTGGATATTCTCATTATAATCGGGTACACAAAATGCTTTTTAGAGCAGTGATGTGGAAATTCCGACTCGCGGGCCATTTCGTCTGAAACCAACCGCAGGCGAGACTCCGGAGTCGAACAAAATCAAAGATTTATTATTTATTGTATTACAGTATAAATTGATTTTTAAGTAAATCATAGGAATCACGTGCAAGAACTATTTATTATAGACAGAACACATATTTTCTTTATTATTTACAGGTAAGCAACATTGTACCTGGGCAGATAAAGGGCTTCAACAACGGCAGCATTCCGTCCATCATCCAACACCATGTGCAGGAGGTTGTGCCCCTCATCAAGGTGAGGGTCATTCGTAGAAGTAGTTGCTATAGTCTGCAAGACTGGCACATGATGCATGACAATTTACCTGTTTGTGTGTGTGAAGACAAACTTCAGGTACTGTTGTCTTTAAAATCTCATCATTAAGTCTTCTAGTACATGATTTCATCTTCAGGTCTTTGTTCGAGTTCTTTTCTTCGTATCTTGGGGATCTCATACCTGATTTCATTGTCAGGTCTCGCATGATCTCACTGTTAGGTGTCTCTGTGGATCTGATCTCCAGGTCGCAGAGAGCAAGACGACAATAGTCAACATCGGAAGCGAACGAGCTCTGTGGAGGCAGAAAAGCATCTCATCCTCGCACCACCTCCCCGGCGCCCACAACCCGGATCTGGTCCTCCACTCGCTGAGTGTGTCCAAGAAAGACCTGGCGCGCCCCCTGTACAGGAAGGACATTTTCTACAGTGGCAGTGTCCTCAACATACCCCAGTACCAGTCGCAACCAGACATGAAAAGCTACATCACCAGCATTACCACCATCCCCGGCGAGGCGGCGTACTTCAAAGGAGAGTGCCGGGTGAGTTTCTGCAACACCCGTTAACAGTGTTCAAGGGGATGTAATTTATTGCTGAGTGGCTTCCCTTGCAACAATGCAATCTGAAACATTGACCCCTAGGTGCTGACAAGAAGAAACAGTATACCTTTCTGTGTTTGTGTAATGCACGTGCAACCATGTCCTGTTCAGTTCTGCTTGGCTGAATGTGTTTCAGGCCTGGCGCTACCTGTGTGTGCCGCAAAGCTGCAAGGACACACTGCAGGAGATGATGGACTTCTCGCTGTTGAAGGACTTCGGGTTCCTGCTCATCTGCATCGGCAACATCATGACTTTCCTCGGCTTCTACGTTCCTTTCGTCTACGTCGTCGATTTCGCCGTTAGCCATGGCATCGACAAGGGGAAGGCAGCTTTCCTCATCTCCGTTATAGGTCAGTAGGAGATTTCTAGCATCGCCAGCCAACCATGACAACAGTAAAGCCCTCTGTGTACTTTGTGTCAACGCAGTATTACTTTTTATGATAGGTCTCCACAATTTGAGTTTGGAACTTATTTACAAAATAAGCATTTTTTGTGTAGAGACAGCCTTATTAAAAATTTAAAAATTGACAGAAAGTGATTTGTCTGTGTGCAGGCATCACCAACACAGTAGGCAGAGTAGTGACTGGATGGTTGGCGGACATGAGGAAAATTAACAGCCTCGTCATCACCTACGTCTCCATCTTTTTGTGCGGCGTGTCCACCGCCATCTTCCCCTTCTGTACCACCTATGAGGCCCTGTGTGCTGTCTGCTGTTTCTTCGGCCTCACTGTGGGTAAGTTTGGCCTCACTGTGCGTACCTCTGGGACAGTTTGGCACCATCGTACAAAGACAGCTGTAAGGCTATGTTAAGACCATGTTGCAATTTGAGCAAAAGTCTGAATCAAGTGATACATAAATTTTATTTGTAGTCATTTACTTGCTACTGCACTCTTCCAATTCAGAAAATTGTCTTTAGTTCAGGAGTGGATTCTCGAGAATTGTCAGATGGCAAGCCCCAGGGTTCCAGTCTTCCTGTGGGAATAAGCATGTTGTTCATACTAGAAAACCATGTTTACTGAGCTCGGGAAAATGAGGACTACTTCAAGGGTTTGGACTTAATGATTCTGTCATTACTAGTTTTATTCAACTTTCTTCTCCTTTCTTTTTTCCCCCATTAAAGCGGCCTTCATTTCCCTATCGTCCATCTTGATCTGCGATTTAATGGGTCTGGAGAAACTGACCAACGGATTTGGATTGATGACCATGTTCCGTGGTGGGGCAGCTATGGCGGGTCCGCCGTTGGCAGGTAAGTTTAGTCAAATCACACATTAAAACGAGGCACTGATAATGTATTGCTAAAAAGAAGCGACACAACATGGCTTCCTTGCATTAAGCAGAAGAAAAAATTGCTGTGCACATGATTTTTTTGATTTATTGACTATATTTCCTCGATTGCTTGCATTTATTGTGTGTCACCTGTTGACTTATTTGCAGGGTTTGTGTACGACCTAACATCCTCCTACGATGCTTCCTTCTACCTGGGAGGAGCCTTGCTGGTTGTGGGAGCCTTGTGTCACCTGGCCTTGTACTTGCCATGCGCGAAGCAGAAACAACCGGAGCAGGCGATCAGCGAGTACGGGGAAGAGCTGCCGACCTTTGACCGCAAAGAGAGCTCCATGCTGCCAGAGCTTGTCACTATCGAGGAGATACCAACGCGTGTGTAAATGTCTTGAGTGCCATACAGAATGTCATGAACCGAGCGAGAGCGAGTTTTATAGGTGAACAGACTAGGTGTAAGTAATGAATGTGTTATTGTTGTCTTGAATAAGGCGTGAAGTGTGAAAGTGCACAAAATAACTGCGATGGATGGACAGTGACAAATATAATGGCTGAGTTGACTGTTGTAAATGGCTGCAGTTGCTGAACTAACAGACTGTGCTCGACATAAACAGTAAATATTGGAATGCAAGCAACAGACAGAACAGGGTAGTTTTTGGATCGTGGATTTTGTTAAACACTGTGCACGATTGTGTATATATTATATCTAAGCGTTCGTGCGTGCGTGTGTGTGTGTTTGTATGTTTGAAATTTTGTACCAAATCGTCTGATGCTCTACTTACTTCTTGTTTGTGATTTTGTGAACCAGAAAGAGAAATAAAGTCTAGTACTTTGTGAACCAAAAACACTGGCACAGACATAAATAATGTGTACATGCCATTTGTTCCGTCAGCTCTGCAAGCTTCTTAGTGGTCCTGATGTGGGTAGGTCTCGCATGTGTCCTTTAGCTAAGCTTGTGGCAACACATCAATTAAAACCTGTTTGTCATGACAAGTCAGAACAGGGTGCCTTCCAATGTAGTGCAGGCTGGAAATATTCTTTGCAGTTGGACATTGTGAGACCGACGCCTATAGAAAGAGTAATTGTCTCTTAACAATGGTCTGTCTTGTAACTGTTGGACCTTGTCTGCCGAGCACTGAGATCGACTGTGCGTGACCTGATCGGTTTAAATATTGGTCAGGCTGGTCATCATGACATTATTTGCACAACACTTACAAGTTCATTTTTGAAAGCCACAAAATATTTCAGCTGGATAGCGATAACTACGAGACTTTTCTTAGCCAAAGAAAACTTTGATGATTCGTCAATATTCGATGTCTTTCAGGTCGTCAGACTGAAACTCAGTGCACGGCTAACACATTTTAATCGAACCTAAAATGAGAGTAGATATATATATATATCCACATATATGAAACAAGTTAAGGGGTTGTGGAAGTTAAGGAGGTACCGGGGTAGATGCTGAAAGCCAATATTTATAAATGTCCCGTGTCGTTACAGACACAGTGTACAGGCGATAAAAGAGTATATTTACAATCAGACTATAATAACCAATAGGATCCAGTCCTAACTACACTTTGAAAAAAAAATGCTCTCTTCAGTTTAACTGTCTTGTGTCCTATTTTAATGGAGGAATGCTACCAATGAGAGTGAGTAGTCGTTACCTGTAAATAATCCGCATATGTCCTCCTCTCTAACTCTTACCCCTTTCCTCCCTCACCTGTTGTTAACACCTGTGAAGTGCAGGATAATTTGACCTATTTGCACTTTCCTCAATTCTGGCGGGACCTTCCTTACCTGAGGTAACGGTAGCTCGTCAGGTAGCTTCGCTGGCCGTCGGCATTTTTCTCTGCTTTTGCTTGCTGAGTCCCTCCTGTAACAAGCTTTTAAACTGCGAGGCCGTCCCTACATTTCTTTGACTTCTTCAATAGTCCAATCATTTGGAAAGAAGAGACTGTTATCCACCCGACCCCTAAAAAAAAAAAAAAAAAAAAAAAAAATCATGATGCAGATTTATATCAATGAATTATTTCATTCCTTTTATCTTCATCCTTTTATTAGTTGGGGTTTTTTTTCGTCCATCATAATCATGTTAAGATGAAAGTGGAGAACTTTGCCTTTGTCTGCTTTGCACCAGTCGTCATGTCTATGTAGCACACCTCGAAACAGTGATTTCACTTGCATAGCTGTTTGTACATCTTTTTGACCTCTGACCCTGTCTTTCAGCTCCCGTGTTTTATGTAGTTTGGATGTTTTCCTGGCTTTCAACACGTGTGTTTGTTTACGACATTTTCACAAAGTTTGAAAGATATTTAAAAGTGCACATTCTGGAGTGTTTGCCTTTGATGTTGCCGATAGAAGAATGTTGATAACATTGTTGGCAACTTACTCTGTGAAATGACTATGTCGAGTCAAGGAGTTTTCCCTTTTGTTGTTGTTGTTTTTTTTTTTTGTTTTTTTTTTGTTTGTTTTTTTTGTTTGTTTTTTTTTTTTTTTGATTGGTGGTGGTGCATTTTATTTTGAGATCTTTTTTGAAACCATTGTATGACATATTTCTTACAATTCCATTTCTCATTTTTAAAAAGTTACATCGCAAAAATTATCACAAAAAGTTATCGAATTTTGTATATCAATTCAAAATATCTTGATGGGTTGAAATGAAGTCTTAAAGAACGATACCTTTGCTTATTTTCAGTCAAAAACAAGGATTTATACATGTTTAATATATAAAAAAATGTTTTATAACCATTTTTACTGTGTGCCGAGAGGATGGCTAAACGAAAAAATAACACATTACCTCATTTTCACACGATACTTTGCTGAGGAAAAAAGTGAACATGTGAGAGAGAGAGAGAGCTCACGCAGGTGTGTGGGTGTGTTTGCTGGTGTGTATGTGTGTGATCTCCTCACCCACGTGATCTGATGTTTATGATTGTATTGTCCACTCAAAAAGCGAACACATGCAGTAGACATCCACCCTTTGTCCTGCCAGCATCTACCTTTTCGCATATAAAATACTTTTTTTTTTGGTCTCATAATATATTTTTTGTCTCTTAGTATAAATACCGTATAATAAAACACATGCCAATGATAATAACACGTTTAGCACCCACAATGTTTATAGTTATTATTTTATTGTCAAAATACTCTTCTTGAAAATATTTTTAATTTCAAAAAAAATTTTTTTTTTCATTCTGGGTATTAAGAATAAAGGGATACGTATATGGCTATGTGAGCTGACAAAGCAGTTAAAACCGAAGATATGGACCGGACCAATGTGCAGAATTGTGTGTGACTACCTTCATGTATACACCCTGGAAGGACAGACTTACACCTGCTAGTGTCCTGTGTACAGTTCAAATGTTGATGCTAGAAAATTCCCTTGAGCACTTGGTAAAAATTATATTTCTGTCTTAATAAACCTCAGTGATCTTTAATATTTAGTATTCATGAGCTGTGATTAACATACATATATATGTAAAGACCTATACCTGTCGCTGAATTTGTACATCTGAAGTGTATATGTCATGTTTCTACATTTCATATACCAGTTTGCAAAATAAAATCTGAACGGCGTTGATGAACTCATGAAACATTAGCACGTGCACGCTTGACATTTGAAAGTTTAACTGTTTTACTGGACTTTTCAAGTCGTAGTTTAGCATTAAATAGAAATATTGTTATTTGTCAGTCAGGGACATGTATTTGTCTCTAAAATGTATCTTTGAATGAACTTTAATCGTGGTCTTTCAAAATGTCATTTAATACATTCTAATGTTTCTTAAAATAACAACATCAATACACACTTCGGTTAACTTCGACTTTTGTTGTTCTTCAGTATTTCATGATGAGTCCTGGTATACTGACCGACATCTTCGGAAATGTGGATAGTCTTATCGACAGACATCGAATCTTTACTGAAATACTGAAGCAAGACTCCGAGGACGAGTTTGTCATCCCTACCACTAACAGACCGAATGATGATGAAATACAACAATTTCAAAACAACAAAGACGCACTTTTTAAAGAAATTGAAAATAATAAGAATGAACTTTGGCCTGCTGTTGACAGTTTTAATAAACAATTAGATAAGCGAAGAAACACAAGTGCACTGTCAACAGCACTTTTCAATTTTGGAAAAAAACATGGTATAGTCTTTTTAGTTGTTCGAGGAGTTATTATTTCTGTTCAGCCATCAGCCCGTCGAACATCTGTTGGGAGCAGGCAGTGCTTGCAATGTATATACATGTATATATTTACAAGATATGTAAATAAAGGCAGTATGTGGTTTTCAATATACAACGACACAGGTAACGTTCTCAGTATTTAGAAAACATGGACTTTAGAACAGGGAGGTCTTATTTAATTTTGGGGAAAAAATAGAAATTTACAGACAACAACAACAACAAAAAAACAACAACAAACAAAGAACAAAAAACAACAACCCAAAAAAACAAAACAAAATAAAAGAAAACAATATTCATAGATCCCAGACTACAGAAGAAAGTTAACAAGCGAGCACGCGCGGGATGGGGGGAAGGAGGGTTATGACACCCATAGACTTTAATGTAGGTTGTCGACCTTTTGTTGTTGTGATGTACAGGCTCCACGTGTCGGTGACGTCCCCTGCACAGTGCGTTGCTCGGGGTTTGAACCCACCACGATCAGCAGGAAGCTGCGTCAAAGGGTCCAGCGTGAAGTGAGATGGTGAGGGGAGGAGGAGGATTACCTGTCGAAGATGAAAAGCTCCCGAGTGTTTCCAGGGACACAACCATGGTGTTAATAATCGCTGAATTCTTTTGATCTGATAAAGGCTGCACCTTTAGCTAAACACAAACACTTCTCTCTCCAAAAGTGAACCATTTATAAACAAAAATATTGCACGTTAAAATCAGTTCTCTTTTCTAACTGAAAATTCAAAACATAAACTTAGGCAGGCTTACATATTACCAATAAATGTTTGTCGTGCTCTGCCTTGGGACTGACATTCCCATCACACACTGACCTCCATTGTGGACAGTTACAGACAATCTCTCTCTCCGCAGGTAGAGAACGCTTGAGAGAGTTGCATCCCTTGCATCAGCTAGCTCTGTTTACATTGTCTAGTCCTAGTCAGTTTATTCAAATGGTTTCTGATCAGCTGGTAGCAGCTAATTACACGGAAATGCAATGTTTCTTCTCAAAACGATTTGTTTCCAGGTACTCAATGTAGTTTCTACAAGTTGCTACCACAGGTGTAGCAGGTGAGGCCAAACCTTGGGAGCGTGGACCAAGGTATACTGGTTTGTCGGATCCAGTGAGAACGTGTGATACCCAAAGATGAGGGTCTGGGTAAACCGAGCACATTTCACAAGTGGCAGGATCTCTACTTCTGCTTTGGTCAGCTGAACCTAAGTAAACAAAAAATAACAGAAAAGTGATAGTTGCAGACAAGTAGTGCATCAGAGAAAACTTATGAATCCTGCTATAGACACACACACACACACACAGAGTGAACTATTCAGAACGGTCCAGAAATCAAGGTCTCATATAATCCATGTGGAGACACTTCAGATTTCTGGAATATAATTTTTAGTTGTTTCCGCACCGTGACTGGCTGAGATGATGTGGCTACTAGTCCATCGCTTGCATTAGAACTTGTCAACTGAAGGGCGCTTTACAGACCAAACCAAATGACAATGTTTTAAATGTATTAAACTGATCTGTCTTGAGCTGCAACACTACAGTAAAGTAGGGTTAATATGGACACCAAAAACATCATGGGGCAATATTGGTTAAGTGTGGGGTTTCCTTGGAATCTTGTCGGCAATGCATGATCAGCCCAAGATTGGCCTATTTTTATATAGACTAGTCCAATATTGGGATAAGATGGGCGATACATTGTGATGCCAAGATTCAACCAAGACTTAGCCAAGTTTGAGCTAAGGATGGCCCATCTAGCATTTCTCAGCTTGGTCCTACATTGTAGCCAAGGAAGAGCCAATATTGGTACCAAGGCAGACCAATGAAGCACCAAGCTTGGGCCAATCTTGGTGTGTTTGCTGGGCTGCTCCGCTGTCAGAGCTATGACTAAAATAATTAGTAAGTATTGTTGTATTGGCATTACTGAGTAAATTATATTGACTAGTTTTATGTTGATTAATTGTTACACATAATGATTTGAAGAACTGATTGAAATCAACAAGGGACACTGCTTGGTCAGATCCTGCTAAAATGGATAAATGAGACTTGGATGAACAAAACTCTCCTAAAAAAAGATAAAGTTCTCGACAAATAAGCATTGTAATTAACTTTTGGTTACAGTTGTAAGCCAGGGGTTTAACTAATTAACTAAGACATCATAACTGCTGCGTGTTGTGACTAGTTGACGGTTACAGGACAGTGCTATTGACTCAAAGTCGATCTGCATGGTCGTCACACAAACCCTCGTGCATCCGGGTGCTCGCTGTAGACCCCAGTGTCACACAATTAAAAACGTAAGCTGTGTAGCTATTGGTCAGAGCCGAACAGGACTCCGCCCCCTCATCGCGACGGTTCAACATGATCAAAATCTCCTCCCTCCCTGGACCAATCAGAAAACATCCGGGCGACAGTCTGACGTCATTAACCTGCAGAGCACGTGGTGGTCAAGGCCAGGCGACATTGTCCAAGCAAAACATAAAAGTAGATGTGACAAGGCTACCCCGTCCGCACCGAAGGGAGGGTGGGTGGTAGAACATGGAGACGGGGAAACAAGGAGGTGCCAACAGTATGTGTCGACAGAGGGCGCTTTACGTCAACGGAAAGTGAAAAGTATTCGATGCTATCTACTTGTCTGTCTACCCGTCCATCATGCATACATTGCACTCAAACCTACTGACGGGTCTACCTACTCATCTACCATGCATACATATTCACGTGTACATGTGCGCACAGCGCATTCACACACACACACACAGACAGACATTCAACACAAAGCAAATGGAAGTGTTGTGTGACAAAACTAGTGCATGAGACGATTATTGAGAGATGAATGTTGAATGCAGCAGTGGAGGAAAAAGAAAGGTGAGATTATCTCTCCATCAACAGAAGCAGGACACTGTGGACACACAAAGAAAAGGTCGTTTCATGCAAGACTAGCGGCTGCCTTCAGCTTTGAATTTTGACTACATACATACAATGTAGATGCTAATTGCT
Organism: Pomacea canaliculata; assembly: GCF_003073045.1. Lineage (NCBI taxonomy): Eukaryota > Metazoa > Mollusca > Gastropoda > Architaenioglossa > Ampullariidae > Pomacea > Pomacea canaliculata. The sequence goes on along the minus strand of NC_037596.1, from coordinate 18,356,667 downwards.
TCTTAGGGGCCAATACATGATTGAAGGTCTTCATTACCGACCACCTAACTTTTTAAGTAACACTTGTTAATGAAATTATAGCAAGTGTATTTTCTTCTAATGTCTAACAATGTTGTCCAGCACAACATATCTGTAATCATGGACGTAATTTTTAAAGAATGTGGGAAGTGATTCATGTACAAAATAAAAAGTCATGGACTAAACATGTAGAAGAACTATTTAACATAATAATAGTAATACAAGATTTGTAAAGTGCATACTCACACTCCAAAGGAGCATGCTACAAGCGCCTAAGAACATGAACGAAACAAGGACAGTACATGAGGGACAAGAAAACAAACGAATGATATAGGAACTATGAAAGAAGAAATAACATTACTATATCTCTCGTCAATAAAAGTTATAAGCTTTTGAAGTAAACAGTCTCTAACCAAAACAAGAAACAGAGAAAACGAGGAAAGAAAAACTGAAAGCTTAGTAACTACTAAACCACTAATTACTTTTTAAAAAGCTCTCACTGAAATGTTTAAATATGTATAAAGAAAACTTCATTCAAATTTTAGGTCTGTATCACATGTCAATATAAAGTTATAGGGATTTTAAGTAAACAAACTGTAACAAAAACAAGGAACGGAAAAAGCGAGAACAAAAAGTTCAAGCTCAGTAAATTTGTTTTATTTAACACTTTCATGTAATTTACCTGTTGAATAAAAAATATAACCGTTTTACAGTGTGTTACTACATATAACTTTAACATTACTAATAAAATAAATTATTTTGTTCACTTTTAGAAAAGTCAACATGGTTGTGTTGTGTACCCAAATGTTGACTAAGCTTCAGAGAAGATGTTGTGTACTTCATACTTGCTCACCTTGCTCGTGTTTGAGCTGAGTCTTTATACACTTGTGGTGGTGGTGGTGGTGATGATGATGATGATGATGATGATGATGATGATGATGATGATGATGATGATTTGGTCCTTGAGTGCATAGATGTCTCGTGTGTGTCTGTACGTTCAGGGTGTAAAGGTGCGCGGATGTGTGCGTGTGTGTGATCGCTTGCACGTGTACGAGGAGAGTGTAGAGGAGCCGCATGTCACGTGACTTGACCTGTAATAATACATACAGAGATGAGTGTTGACAACATCAAACACAAATATCAATCTCGAGTGAGTCATCACACAGGAGGCAGAGACCTTGATGTCTCGCAGGTACTCGTGGACCTCTTGCTATGTCAGCGAGGCTCTAGTCACATGAACCAACCACACACAGGGCCGCCGAGAGCCAGCCCGGGCCCCGGGACAGACGACCTCTCCGGGCCCCTTGTACTTGTAATCGTAAATTATTTTCCCAGTATATAATGTATGTTTACAATTCTACAGACTTGAAACTCAACTTCTGCCTGTGTAATGCTTGGGTGTTCTGTCCTTAGACCTTTCTTTAAAAGAAAAAGAAAAGGAGAAGAAGAAAAAAAATCCACTGACCAAGGCTGGGCCCCCTTGACAGCCGCGGGCCCGGGTACACCAGACCCCCTGTCCCCCCCTCTCGTCAGGCCTGACCACACAGCCAGACGTGTGTCACGTGACTTATGCACTAACCCTTTCAAAACGATTCGTAATGTGGCTACAGTCAAAGGCTAAAAAAAAAATAAATAAATAAAAAATAAAATAAATAAAAATGCTGGCAATTAATCAAACTGAAATGGTTTTCCTTTTAGGGAATGACAGGTAAGGCACAGAACTATCTCCCTAAAAGGTCTGACATCTATCTTGGACTCCCCCCCACCCACCCTGTGGGTTCAGGCCGATGGGCCAATGGAGAACAGGTTTTTTGAGGCTTATATGGGACAAAACTATTGGTTCTTCTAGATTTAAATTGAAAAAGGCCATAAATGCCAATTAGGATTAGAAGTACCTTTTTCTTTACTTTATGTATGCACAAGTTAAAGATGTAATCTCATTGTGTGTACACTTAAATACACTTGCACTGATATTTTTTGGGTTTATTTTTAGGGGTCTAAATCACATATTCTGAGTTGACACCAGCAGCATCTTCAGCAGTTGCTACTGACAGTAAGGTTTTATATGAACTTCCATTGATTATATTTAGAGAATTAGAGTGCTTTTTTATCATGGGTGTGCATTAAGAGACCTACATTTATCAGCACTAAGAGACTTCGTTTTGCTTTTAGGCACCACCATCAGATGGTCTATTCCTGCATCACCATATGATAGCGACTGTAAGATTCTACTTAAACTAATTATTACATTCAGAGAATTAGAAATGCTTATTTGTTTTATTTTTGGATGTGAGATATATATATATATTTGTAACTACCTTGTACTTACAGTTATTTTAAATATCAGCATTAAGATAATCTAAATTATTATTTTTTTTTTTTTAAGTACAAATGCTTCCAAGTTATTTTAAGAAAACTTTCAAAAAGATACAAGAACTCCAGAACGGCGTAGAGATCCTGCAGCGGAAGGTGGACCAGCAAAGCAATGTGGCTGCCAGCCATACCACTTCTGCCCCTCCAGATACCTTCCTCTTTCCACTGCAGGAAGTTGATCAACTTAAACGATACTTTGGCAGAGGAGGGTACCAGACAAAGAATGGTAAGATGTAGGAAAGATTTTGTCAGTAAGGGCAATCCCAAGAGACACGAAAGAATAACCAGGAGTAAAAAGTAACCTGTTAGTGTTTACTCCTTACATATTTGTTAAACTTTGCCTTACCATATCAGCTCACCCATTGTATGTACCATCTTCAGAAGACTCACAGATGTGATTTTTATATATGTATAAGGAGACTTGTTGATCGAAACATTTTTTTGTATCTGAGCTATTTTGGTGGCCGCACACCAAAAGAGGCACTGTACAGTCTGCTAAAGCATCTGCTTGCTCCAAAACTATTTTCTCCTAAGCAAACAGTGTTAAGACTAATGTAATTGCAAAGATAATTCCTTAGTGTATATTGTACGCTTTTTTTAAAGCTAAGACCTATTTCTTTTCAAATCACATAACATTGCTTTTTTTAAAAAATTTTTGGTCCAGAGCCCATACTGAAACGATACAACGATGTCACAATGGCCACTTTGGACAAGTATGCAGGGGAATGGCTGGCCATATCAGGTGACTGATGAAGGCCGCAAGTGGAGGGAGGAAAAAAAGCAACAAAGTGTGTCGAACACTTCATCTTGATGTCATTTTGGATGGGTGCTTGTATATATTATGTGTATTGTATGAGTTTTATACTTAGGTGTTTTATGGCCTTTTGGAGGGGCATTTGTAAATAATATTGATACCGTGATATGTATTTTATGTTCATTCATTTATAGATCATCTGAGACTCATCATCAACACGGTCCATGCAGACGACGACTTTATTTTCCAGACCACGAGCAGCCCGACCATTCGTCACCCACACCACGTCACAGCGGACTGTGGCCACGTCCTCGACGATATCCTCCTTCATCACCCGCACTGGGAGACACGATCCTTCAGCGCCCTCCCCGTACCAGAGTTGTCACTGACGTGCCCCCCACACACCATCAACACGTCTCGCAGGCAGGTGGGGGGAGGGGTGGTTATTGCGCCGCCGACGGTTAGGGGGATGGTTGTTCTTGTATGGTTGTTGTTGTCGTGACATTGTTGGCATTAAAAGCGAAATCTCAAAAAATTGAGCGTACACACTGACAGACACAAGGATTAAAAGCAATGACGACTCATCGTTGTAATTAAAAGTTACATACACACGTGACTAACACACTATCACAAGACTTTCTAACGTGTTTATTTATCACACAGGTAGATAGTCGCACACACACGTAGCCCCCGTATACAAGTGACGTCATGACACCCGCTCATCACGACCGTTACACTACGTCACGCTCCGACAGGTTTCCAGGATAACAAGAAAACCTCGTGTCACATGGAGCGAACACAAGATTACAATTGCTTCGCTCGATGGTGCTGTTCATTTTCTTTCTTTCACGGGAAATAAACTTCGGACGTAGAAAGTCAGGGGCAGTAACTCCCCAGTTTCTTAAATTGTGAAATTGCCTCCCCTGAATGAACTTAGAGGTGACAGCGTTTTTCCCGCTGTCCTCTGTCATACATATCAAGACATGAAAAGGTCCATGTAGAGAAAGTATCAATATGTTTGGCTTCTTTTCATTGTACGGAATAGGAGAATAAAAATCAAGAAAAAAATCATAAACACACAAATATCCTCCATAAACAAACATACACACACACACACAAGTACTTCATGCATCGGAGCGTCGCATGTTTGGATCATGTGTATGTATTTGTGCCTGCGCGTGTGTGTGTGTTACACAGAGTTTTAATAAAATTGTTCTAGGTTTTCAGTGTGTTTGTGCGTGTGTGTGTTATTTTAGTCATTCAGTGTATCATCACTCAGTGGTTTGGAGAAGAGGATGCAATACATACAGTATCTGAGTGAATTCTTGTCACGCTGCCAGTGCACGTGGTGGTGGAGTGTCGGTGCTAATGTCTGTTGACACCTGGCTAGCTGCCTGACCTCAAAGACTTGTTGACACAGACAAATCATGCATCTGTGTGGTATGTGAGTGAATTCTTGTCACGCTGCCAATGCACTTTGACCTCACGTGGTGGTGTGATGTCGTCGTTGTTGTCTGTTGACACCTGGCTCGCTGCCTGACAAGTCATGCATCTGTGTGGTATGTGAGTGAATTCTTGTCTCGCTGCCAATGCACGTGGTGGTGGGATATCGGTCCTGTTGTCTGTTGACACCTGTCTCGCTGCCTGACCCCGAAGACTTGTTGACAGACAAGTCATGCACCTGTACACGTAACAGCAAATTCATTTAAAAAATGACAAATGAAATATGTATGGAAGGTTTGGTGTGAACGATCGAATGAATATTAATTTAACGTAGAAAAGAAGTAGGTTGTCCTGCATGTTCATTATTCTTAACATGGCTCCTACTGTGATAACAAGATAAATATAAATAAAGATTGTAAATAAGATGTGTACACAAGCAATGTCTGTAAATACCTAATAACTGTCATACTAAGATGCCGTACAGTTTGTGTTTACACCTGAGATTACCTGGCTACACAACGACACCATAATCATTGTGTAAACTAGAGAAGCAAGGATGAGCTTTCATGAGATGTTCTCTGTCCTCACCCACAGCAGCTGCCAGAGCTCTGTGTCTAAGACACTTGCACCATTGTCATCCTGAAATTGTTCCCTGTCTTTCTGTGTTTGTGTGTGTGAGTGAGAGAGAGAAACTGAGGGAGGAAATGTGTTTTTATACATTTGTGTGCGTGGTTCTATATATGTGTGTGTCTGTGTGTCCGTACCTTGCGTGTTGCGAGGGGTGTAAGATGTTCATTCAAGATCATGTTTGTGTGTCTGTGTCAAGGCTTCATGACGTGTGTTTTTGTTTGTTTCTATGTTTATTTGTTTGTTTGTTTGTTTGTTTGTTTGTTTAGTGGTCAGTACGTCGAAAACAGGGAATTCACTCCGGTATTTTCTGTAGGTAGGTTGCCCAGACCATTGCGTTCTCCGGTGATGATGTTTTCACTATCGTCCACTTCTGTTGACACCTGACCCGCTGCCTGACCTCACTGACCTGTTGACACGTGAGCATCATGGACTTGGAGCCTCCTGTACTTCATGTATGTGTGGGAGGGAGGAGCTTGTATCTTCATGTTGTGAGCATCGCTGCCTTCATTCCTGTACTTCATGTATGTGTGGGGGAGGAGCTTGCAACCTCCTGATGTGAGCATCGCTGCTGTTGTTGGTTCTTCACTCTCTCCTGCTATATATCTCCCTCTCCACACGTGCAGACTACCAGCAGTTGTCAACCTCTCCTCGTCTCAGACGCTGCTTTCCTCGGGATATACTTCCACTAACAGCTTTCTCACAAAGATCATCTGCGGGTGAGTTACTTTAATCATGGTGTGTTTGAATCTGACGCTTAATTATTTTACTCACATTGTTTTGATGTAAATGTCAGTTATTGTAGTAACTGTCTCTCGATCTCAAGGTGAATTTACTTAGTTCCCAGGTTTTATGTGAAGAGGATTTATTTTAGAGACTCTATCGTCGACCTAAAGACATTTTTGTTATTTTATGTTTGACCTATGGGTGAGATATTTAAATCACTGAGTGTTTTAAGTAAAGGAAGTTACTTCTGTCACAAAGCTTCTCTCAATATTAAGTTTGGTTAGTACATGTACACGGCATATCCCCGTCAAAGGTCGCCTGTTACCTGAGCAAATGGACATAGTTCCAAGAGGCCGCCAGGAAGTCATCCACACCTGAAGCCTCACGCTGCTCCCACATCTACCCTCACACCTTTCATTCCCCTCTCCACATTCTCCATATCCTTATTCCCCTACAGAGCTAACTCACATTAATAGGAAGACCTCTCTTCAATACTCAAAACAGCAACTTCACAAATCTCGTGTTTGTGTGTTATAATTGCACGTTTAGCTGATGATCTGACCCCACCTGGCTGTAGGGTCATGGTCATTTGAGATCAGCCACTGTGCATCATCCATTTAGTTTGTCCTCCTCTATCTACACAAACAGCTAGGGTCAGTTCCATTATAATCTATAATAAATATTAATAAATAAACATGATTGAAGAGCTCTCCGCTCCTTTCTTGCTCGTGTATGACGGGCTTTATGGACTCTACCTGTTGGACTGAGCTGCAGAAAGATAAAATGTATTTCATTTCGGTACTTGTTTTTATTCAACATTAGTATTGTTATTTATTATTTTTTAGTTCACACGTTATTCATTTGCTTTCTTGTCAGTATGCGCTTTACAAATATTTATTATTAATAAGAAGTCATCTCACTGTGCGTGCACGAGATGGTGTGCATGGACAGTGGCTGACTGAAGTAGACAGACTGTTTTGTGGAACTGATAACCACAAGAAAATATGGGAGATGATGAACTGTAAGCCAAAGGTGATATTGCAAGACAGTGAATTAAAACATTTGATTGTAGACAGCTACTTTCGTGAGAATGATGAGCATCCCTGGTGTCCTTCCCTACATTGGTTGAGTAAAAAAAATTCTAACTATTCATTTACTAGTTGTGATAATAGTTTGGAGTATTTTTGTTATTTCCAAACCCACTTGAAGCTCGTCTGTGTTGAAAGAAGGCAGGCGACTTGTCGTAAGGGCGGTTGGTGAGGATGTAGGAATCCACCAGCAGCAGGAGGCAGCAACAGTGTTGTCGTTGTTGCTGGGATACAGTGTAATTTTACATTGCAAAGAAACAAAACCAATAGAGATGGAGAGAAAACATAAGAGAATATACAAAATCAAAGAGGCACAAGAAGGCATCTTCGTCTCTTTACTATTCTTCACAAGATGATCTCCCCTCTAGTCGTTACAACGGTCACGAGCAGACAGTGCGTTGTCTGACGTGCACACGCACGGCATCACGGGACGATGACAGCAGCGAGCTGACGTCTGATGAGATCATCTCAGACGCCATCTTAGCCCGCTCCTGACGGTTTCTTAATGAAATTAGCCTTATAACTATGTCTTGATATCTTTGTGATTTTTTTTTTCGGCATCTGCTTGTCCTTAAAAAAATACCTGACACCATTTTTTCCCCAAAAATACTAATTCTAGTTTGTCAACACCTGGTCTAATAACAAATTTCACTGCACTAATTACAGGGTCCATTATTTTCTTGAATGCTTTCTGTATAATTTTATCACATACTTATCATTAATCTTACCCTTCCTTTTCTCTCTGTGGCCTGTCAGCCATGTTTGTGTTCATGGCCCCTCCCCACCCTGTCCGCCGTTTGGGCGCATAGTCTTCACGCGCTGTAGTCACGTGGGTATTGTTGGCGCTGGCCATTGGTTCCCGCCCCCTGGGGACAATGTAGTGAACCTCACATCGTAGCGTCCCTTGGGGCATCTACCCGAGACGCTGAGAGGAGCGGGTGGTTGTGAAAGGTGAGAGGTCGCCTGGGCAAGGTGCCGTGTGTACACAACAGCCAGGAGTGACCACCAGGCTAAGGGTGGACTTGTAAGGCGGGTACTGTTAGTGGACACAGCAGCCAGGAGTGACCACCAGGCTAGGGTGGACTGGGAGGCGGGTACTGTGAGTGGACACAACAGCCAGGAGTGACCACTAGGGTATGTTGAGACAGAAGTGGGCTCCCGGTTCTGTTAGTGTGAGCGGATGACCGCCGGACACTATCACAAGCCACGTGGGTCAGTGCGTGATTCTTGGCGGCTTTACAATGTTTTCTTGTACAAAGGCCTTGATTTCTGTCTCTGACACATTCCTGAATATCTTGGTACATGCTTTTTATTATCCTCTATAATTTATCTGCATACGTGGTTGTGATAATTTGGGTAGTAATAATGCTTGTTGCACATTATTGTAGGCTTTCTGACGGTCTATGATTGCTACTTAATTGCTTCATATTCTGGGATAATTGGTTGTTTACTGCCGCATATAATGTGAAAATATGATATACCGACAAAATCCTGCTTGGGTTTAATTATTCCTGTCAATGCGTCCTTCCTCTAAGAAACAGACCTTAACTTAACAACAGTTTCATGTACAAAATACTGACGGGTAAACAGTATCATAGACTCTCTTTACTATTTTCCTCCAAGATCATTAGAACTTGTCCAAAACGTACTATTTCCATTTGTCACCTGCAATCTACAGTGCCTTTCAGACGAGGAAGATAACTAAATAAAAGCGACAACAATTTAAATTTTAAAATCAATATAATTTGAAGAAAAAGAAAACACAAAGCAAATCCAAATTTCTCAATCCACAGTCCGAACACTTCCACTGTCACAAAACATCTAATGTCCCTTCCGACTATGCAGTTCCCCACAAAGTCTCCATTTCAAAATGACACAAAGTTTCCACTTCAAAGTAATGCAGTTTCCACTTGAATAGAACACAAAGATTCCACTGGCACTGACGCCTTTCCTGAAGTTAGTGTTAACTCAGCGCGGGTCGGCGAACCCCAAGTTTGATTGACTCTGGAACAGCCTCCCTCTCCATCTTGGTCAATTAAACTTCATGAACTCCTACCTAACCACATTCAAGAAAATTAGATGAGGCCTCTAGAGATACCTCCTAACTCTAGGAAATCTTGTAAACATATGTTTTTTCTTAACCACCACTTTTGTACATATTCAGCTTTCACATACCTTACCTTATTCCCATAGTACTTATAATTACTTCAGTTAGTTCTTTCCCTGTAAAGGGCGGGGGCTAAATGGAAAATGCATTTTCTTACTTATTTTACCTCTCATTAATAAGGAATTACCATTGTCATTGTCATTTAATTGGATGCTTTCTGCCCACTTGGTTAATATTTTATTTAGAGAGCATGTAAAGGCTTTACCTAAATATATTAGTAAGAGAGATACCTCGGTAGTTACCTGACTGGTTGTTGTCACCTTTGTTGTATAGTGGGATAGTAATAGATTGAGTTCATTCCTTGGGTAACAGAATTTAACAGTTTAGCAAGGGAGTAATAACCGGGGATGCAGCGTCTAATATATTATTGACAATACCATCTGGGCCTGCTGATTAACATTTTTTTAGTAACCAATTGCCTCTTTGATTTTTTCTGTTATCTGATTGTCCACAGGTTGGACATACAGGTGCATTGCACTACTGGTACTTTCACAAGGGTTATCTTGACCATCCACATCCATCACCCCTTTATTTAGTATTGTTTGGAAGTGCTTTACCTACCCTCTTCACTGATTTGGTCCACTACAGGCTGTCTTCTGTATCTCCTCATCACCTCCCAGAACTCCTTTGGTTTGTTGACTGCATTTTCTAGAGACTTGATTTTTAATTGATTGTAGTTTTGTTTCTTTACTGTTAGCAGAGTTCTATCAGCTTTTTTTTCTCTGCTATAAGCTGTTCTATCTTCCTGTATTTTCTTCTTTCTACACTTTCTTAGACACTACTAGTCACTTTTTGTCTTTACATGCTTTATGAAATAATGTATCAAAGGAAGAAGCATACCTACTGTTTTGTAACAAGTTACATTACTCACCGTTTCTCTTATTTATTATCTTCCTATCTCTTGAATAGGCTGTCTTTCCTATATACCTTTGTTGATTGCTATTTGTTGTCACCTTTGACACTGTGTCTTTGGTACTTTATGTGTTCATGCATGCCAGACACACTAACCTAGTTTTAATCTTAAGCTTTGAGTGATGGATTCCTTTTGTGTATGTTTCTACAAATGATATTTGCCAAATATTTTATTGTGAATTTTTTATTTTAAGTAGTAAATATTTTGCTGATTTAAATTAATATAATAAAGAAACATTATGCAAGAAAGACTCACGAAACTTGTCGTTGTTGCATGTGCAGGTGGATACAATGCTGCTATTCCTCTCATTTCTCCTGTGGATGTCTCCATGTGTCCTTGCGAAGGAGACAGGAAGGTAAACCGTGTTGACTCTTCTTGTCTTTTGGCTTACAATACATGCAAAAAGTTCAACAATCAGATTTTTATGTAGTCAGCAACAAACTGAAATATGTGATCGTTTGTCAGTCGTCTAAATAATGTGTAAATAATGACAAATATTAAATAAGAATTTTTGTCTGTTGTCTCACACTGCTGGCTTCACTTCCAGGAGCTCCGGTCTTTCTGTTTGTTTGTTTGTATGTATGTATGTTAACATTGAATGTCTTACTTGATGTATCATGTGATGTCTGATGTGCTATGTAATGGTAACACTGGTAGACAAACAATTTCATGAAAAGGATTAATTAAGATGTGTTGTAGTGCATGATATTGAGGGCATACATTCGCCAGCCAAATGTCTAATGAGCATCAGTACCTAAGGTGTAACAAAGTATTTCAAACTGCAGTAGTTGGGGCGCTAGTGAGGTGGTCCTGCACAGATCATCTCCTTGATGTTTGTGAGTCAGTTCTTCCTCTGGCAACATTGACATCAACCCCCTCTAAGGTACCTTGAAGGACAGATTGCGACAAAGTGTCGTGTCGGGTCACGTGGCCAGACCTCACCAGCTCACGTGACTTGACTATTGCAAGGAGAGCTTCCTGCTGTCCTACGAGTGTTGCAACCGAGCTTTGTACCAAGTCATTATTTGTATGTTCCCTGTACAAGATCACCAGTAGTCCTCTCAGCCACATGTTCTCGTATTCTCCTCTCCTTATCGGCAAGCAGAGTACATGTTGCACATCAGTAATGCAAGGTTGGCACCACAAGGGACTTGTAGAGATGTTAGTACTAAACCTAATTTTTTGAGTGCACCAGACCATGTTCAAAACAAACAACACCCCCTCCCACACACACACACACCTGATGTGTGTCACCTTTGGCGTACGTATACTGTCGTATAAAACTATTCTCTATTTTGTTATCAAACAGTACTGATTTCCTTGAGCTTGTTATTTAATGCTTGTATGACTGGAACTTAACCCTCTTTGAAGCAGTTAAGGTTATTGACTCATCGCCAAGCTCCTGTGACTCCTGACAAGCTCATAAAGAAATACAGAAGGGAAGCAGCTATGTCCTATACAATATCAATATAGCATAAGGTCTTTGAAACATTATTGTAAAAGGAACATATAGCCCTAATGAGACACTAATTTCAAAAACTCTATGGTCTTATAATTCCTAAGGTATATGTTTTACAATAATGGATCTCAGGAGGTGCGAGTTTATTGGGGGAAGTGTGGCGGGGGTGTTAAAGTAAAAACAAAAATAAATAATTGATGACATTGAATAATTAATAATTTACCAAAGTACAAATTCTAGATGCCCAGGTGAAGACATTTTGTTGAAGACGTGGCACAATGTAAGCTGCACGACGGACGACGATTGCAATCAACAACACGTCGCGTGCTATGATCACAGGTGTCGGTGTGCACCTGGCTACTTCTACACAACATACGATACATGCTCTGGCAGTGAGTAGACAATGTGACCATACACCACAAAATGAGTCTTAAGTCGGAAATTTGAGATTTGACCATTTGCATATTTTTAAAATGCACAGGTTCTGAACTTTCTTTTGATACAAAAGTTATTCTTGTAGTCCTAACATTGAGTGAGTTATGAACGTTTGAAGCGTGACAGTACGGTGGCGGCCATTTTGACAAAAAGCGGGTCTTCCGATCGGTTAATATTTTGAATTGTTCTTTAAAGAAGTTGAACATACAGACTCCGGGCTGTCTGACAAGGTATAACATGATGGGAAACAACATCGAAACAGCGTTTGAATTTCTTAGAAATCGGTAGGGATCGCAGTAGGGTCCCTCGATTAAAACGTATTTAAAGTCAATTTCTAACTTTTATTTTAACATAGCAGTGTATTTTCCTGATAGTTTAATAACCAAGGAATCCATTTTAAAAGAAAAGTCAAACTGCTCAAAACTGACCCTTGTCACCTTTCGGTGCCTCTAGCACACAGCTGCTCCGCGCGACTTGAGACACAGTTCGTCATGAATGGTCACAAATGGTTCTGTGTGGTGTGCTTGACAGCAAGAAACTCGACTTTGTTCTCGGCTTGTTACAGTTAGCGACGGAAGTGCTTTTATATGATTTTCGCATTTTTAAAGGAATAAATTGTAAAACAATATAGCCGCATTTAGATAGACTGAATAAAAGGAATAATAAAAAAAATGACTGAATACACATTGGCCGGAAAAATAATTAGAAATTGATTGACTTGATTATGGATGTTGTTCGAAATACGTCAAAATGTAGAACAATTGACTTCAACTTTTAAAAAGTCTGTAAATAATTGCTTACCACAGTTGTTTACATTAGCTTGCAGCACAGACGAGTTGCACAACACCTTTACAGAGTATCCTGACAGCGCTATACGTGCAAACCTCCTTAATATCTCGAATGGACTCTGTCTGGAAGACTGCAGGGACTGGTGCCTGGCTGACAAGCGTTGCCTTACCTTCGATTTCAAAGGTCTGTATGAGGAAAAAGCCTTGAAACATTGGTATACTAACATGATCTTAGAGATGGCAGGTGACTGTGTACTCTACAACTTCTAAAGTCTGCTTCACGTGTCTTGCGCCGTGTTCTATTAATAGCATGCTTTGTCCACAAAATCATCGGAAACCCGGGAAAAATGGGAACAATGTTGAAATATTTTATCTCTTTACACAGGATAAAACAAAGTGTGTGAAATTGCATGAATTATAAACTCGGTCGTGTGCTAATTAATATTTTATAGTTATTTGCTTCCTTTAGGAAGAAAGTGTAAAGGTAAAATCACAGTGAACCCACGACTATCTAGTTATTACTGCAGTGAGTGTGAATGTACTACACCACATATACAGAGATGACTTACTTTGACTTCTTGAGGTCACGGAATGTTTACTTAGTGTGCAGCTAAACAATACAACTCTTCTATTCTACCTCCGCACCTGTCCATCATTGAATCTGTTCACTTTGCCCTGAAGCCACACCTCACCTTGAGCAATACTGACACAGTCCACATCATGCTTGTCCTTTGTCAACCCCTTCTTTCTCCACTTTTTCCGTTTATTGCTTCTTCCCTCCTCGTCCTCCTCTGTTGATTACCGATAATCTGAGTTCTTGTTCTCTGATTTCTCCTTGCGTTTTCTACATTTCCGACATGAGTCATCAGTCGTGTTCATCATTCTGTTCCTTTGCTGTCCGTGTGTCCTTCTTCTGTCAATCGCTAAGACCACGCTGCTTAGGAGTATGAGCTATACAAATTACACATTTATTATTATTATTATTATTTATTCTTTGTTAAGCCACCTTGCAACTAACGCTTATCTATCTTGGCACTCCTTGCATACAGTTGTTCTTACATGAACAGTGAATGACAAGTGATTTAGCTAAAAAAGAAACAAGTATTGTGACTATTTTAAAGTCTTTAACTGTAATAAAACAATCTAGTAATATATAGAACTTAGACAGTGGTTATCTTGTCACACTTATCTCATATTTATAAAGAGAATGCTATCTGGGAAACTAAGTCATATGTGGGTAGATGTATTGTCATCGCTAATGATAGATAAGTGTCAGACCTCCTCACCTCCCCCTGCAGCTCTGACACTGACAACAAGACATCCAGGACTCTAGCATCAGGACCATGGACTGACAACACTGGGGGAGCACAACAGGAATGGAGAAAACATTCCACTTTATAATTATTGTACAACTAGTGTGTGACAGGCATGCTCCTAGCAAGACAACAGTAAACAATCACAAATAAACAACTACGTACCGCGCGTTTGGCTGAAAATCATCATGTTCACTTATGTTTCTCTCTCTTTCTACCTTCTGTGCCAGCCCACCGAGGTCTGTGTCTGCTTCATAATGTCACCGCTCATGACTCTCCCTCCGACTGGTCTCCTAAGACGAGTAAAGGCTGGACCCACTACCAGAGATCCTGCAAGTCCACTTTTGCCTCACACGATAACTGGTACAACCTCCTGTGTAACAGCAAGATGGACTGTGCAGACACAAACAGCGATTGTTTGTCAGGCAGATGTCTGTGCAATTTAGGCTTCAACTTCAATGAATCAGAGAAGGAGTGTGTTGTTACAAGTAAGTGAGATATAGTAGAATTATGAGTAGTACTCAGCTTGTCCCCACACGTTGTCTACCGTCAGTTTGTCTGTTTCTTACAGTAAAGATACTCTAGTAAGTTGTTTAAAGTAATTATTGTCATCAAACAACTGTCATCTCAATGTTTACATAATATTTCGGATTTACAAAGTTTAGCATTCAGTGTTTATTCATGTCCACGAGCTAACGGTTTTCTTCCTTTCTAATAATTGTAAGATGGCAATGAACCTCAGATACATTGGGTTAAGGGTTAATGCACTATAGCAGTCATGCCCAACCTTTTTCGGCCTGCGGGCCATATCCATTTCGGACAGCTGTGTCGCGGGCCACTTCACCGCAAAAATACAAAAATGAAAAAAAAATAGAGCAGATAACATTTTTTATTAGAAACAAGTTGTACTTACCATTAATTATGTAGTAATTAG
Source organism: Pomacea canaliculata (assembly GCF_003073045.1). Taxonomy (NCBI): domain Eukaryota; kingdom Metazoa; phylum Mollusca; class Gastropoda; order Architaenioglossa; family Ampullariidae; genus Pomacea; species Pomacea canaliculata. The sequence goes on along the minus strand of NC_037596.1, from coordinate 18,341,629 downwards.
TGGGATATTTGAAGTTGTTTACCCAAAACCAACTTCTGAATGTCCGGCCTCATCGTAGAGACACCAAGTCGGAGCACTGAATTGAAATGTTCGTCCATCGAAAAAAAGATTGAGAGACGCCCCTGCGTGGGGATAAATACTTCTTCTTCCCTTTTTTCGGGTTTTTTTTTTTTCGTTTTCTTTTATTACTAACATGCCGATTTCCTGCACTTTGGGCAGAAGTTTCGCGGGCCGTAGGTTGGGCATCCCTGCACTAGAGCACCACAGAGGGGAATGTATCGATGAAGAAGATTCCAGCTGCCATTCCCCCATATCTTTGTTGTCTACTCTACGTGCAAGTCGTTACTAACTGTCACTTTATTACTTTATAAAGAAACTGATTGTAAAGGTTAGAGGAGGAAGTGGCTATGAAGATGAGGAGGCAGAAGTGACATTAAGGAGGAGGAATAAGAATATGTACACGAGGCAGTCAGATACTCTAGACACAGAGCTAGAATTATGGGATGGCTAGTGTTACCAGCTGTCAGTAAGTTTGACTGTCTTGTATCAGAGCTGAGCAAGTGGCACAACACAAGCTGCACGACAGACGACGACTGCGATGAGCCCCACTCCGTGTGCTACAAACACCAGTGTCGGTGTCACCCCGGGTACTTTTACACCACACATGACACGTGTACTAGCAGTGAGTAGACAATGGTTCTGTGTGGTGTGCTTGACCGCAAGAAACTTGACTTTTATTCTCGACTTGTTACAGTTAGGGACGGAAGAGCTTTTATTTGATTTTCGCATTCTTAAAGGAATAAAGTGTAAAACAATATAGCCGCATTTAGATAAACTGAATAAAAGGAATAAAGAATGAAAGAAAACACGTGGGCCGAAAAAAAATTAGAAATTGATTCACTTGATTATGGATGTTGATCGAAATGCATGAAATATAGAACAATTGACTTCAACTTAAAAAGTCTGTAAATAATTGCTTACCACAGTTGTTTACATTAGCTTGCAGCACAAACGAGTTGCACAACACCTTTACAGAGTATCCTGACAGCGCTATACGTGCTAACAACCTTACTAGCTGGGATGGAGTCAGTCTGAAAGACTGCAAGGACTGGTGCCAGGATTACAGGCGTTGCCTCACCTTCGATTTCAAAGGTATGTATAGAGTAAAAGCCTTGAAACATTGGTATACTAACATGATCTTAGAGATGGCAGGTGACTGTGCACTCTACAACTGCTAAAGTCTGCTTCACGTGTCCTGCGCTGCGTTCTATTAATAGCACGCTTTGTCCACAAAATCAACGGACACCCGTAAACAATGGCAACACTGTTGAAATATGTTGTCTGTGTATATTTCTACCATCTGTAGTCGCCTACATAAAGACTACAAACACATTTTCACAGCAAACTTCACGCGCCATAATCTACAAACATTTTGAATACAAAAGGTGATTAATGCATTTAGTTAGGATACAACAAAGTGAGTGAAATTACATGGATTATAAAATTGCTCGTGTGAGTATTAAATTTTGATAGTTGTGTAAAGATAAAATCACACTGAACCCACGACTATCTAGTTACTACTGCACTGAGTGTGAATGTACTACACCACATATACAGAGATAAACTCCTGTGTTTACTACAGACTTCCACTTTAATTACGACTGAATACAAGTCACAAATGGAAGAATAGCTCAATCGTCCACCAATGAACTGGTTTTCTTTGGTGTACTGGCCTGAAATGATGCTCAAACAGTTGCAGGTGAACTGGCATAAAGACATAAATAACAAAAGTATGAACCGATGCTAATATCAATTGCTACCTGCACAGTCTGTGGCACTCAGCCCTCCACACAATGACTTTGACTTCTTCAGGTCCCGGAATGTTTACTTGTGTACAGCTAAGCAATACAACTCTTCTATTCTACCTCCGCACCTGTCCATCATGGAATCTGTTCACTTCTCACTGAAGCCACACCTCACCTTGAGCAATACTGACACAGTCCACATCATGCTTGTCCTTTGTCAACCACTTCTTTCTCCACTTTTTCCGTTTATTGCTTCTTCCCTCCTCGTCCTCCTCTGTTGATTACCGATAATCTGAGTTCTTGTTCTCTGATTTCTCCTTGCGTTTTCTACATTTCCGACATGAGTCATCAGTCGTGTTCATCATTCTGTTCCTTTGCTGTCCGTGTGTCCTTCTTCTGTCAATCGCTAAGACCACGCTGCTTAGGAGTATGAGCTATACAAATTACACATTTATTATTATTATTATTTATTCTTTGTTAAGCCACCTTGCAACTAACGCTTATCTATCTTGGCACTCCTTGCATACAGTTGTTCTTACATGAACAGTGAATGACAAGTGATTTAGCTAAAAAAGAAACAAGTATTGTGACTATTTTAAAGTCTTTAACTCTAATAAAACAATCTAGTAATATATAGAACTTAGATAGTGGTTATCTTGTCACACTTATCTCATATTTATAAAGAGAATGCGATCTAGGAAATTACACTGTACTTTGTGTGAAAATGTCTTCTCATCGCTAATGATAGATAAGTGCCAGACCTCCTCAGCTCGCCCTGCAGCTCTGACACTGACAACAAGACATCCAGGACTCTAGCATCAGGACCATTGACTGACAACACTGTGGGAGCACAACAGGAATGGAGAAAACATTCCACTTTATAATTATTGTACAACTAGTGTGTGACAGGCGTGCTCCTAGCAAGACAACAGTAAACAATAGCAAATATACAACTACGTACCGCGCCTTTTGATGAAAACCTTTAAGTAACAGAATAACCTTTCGGGGAATGTTCACATAACTTGCTTTCACTCTTCTTTGTTCAAAATGTTTAGCATCATGTTCACTTATGTCTCTTTCTACCTTCTGTGTCAGCCCATGGAGGTCTGTGTCGGCTTCATGAAGTTACCGGTCGTCAGTCTCCCTCCGACTGGTCTCCTAAGACGAGTAAAGGCTGGACCCACTACCAGAGATCCTGCAAGTCCACTTTTGCCTCACATCATAACTGGTACAACCTCCTGTGTCACAGCAAGATGGACTGTGCAGACCCCAACAGCGATTGTTTGTTAGGACGATGTCTGTGCCATTCAGGCTTCAACTTTAATGAAAACGAGAAAAGGTGTACTGCTCCAGGTAAGAAGCAGTAGAAGGATGAGTAGCACTCAACTTGTCCCCAAACATTGTATACCATCAGATTGTCTTTTTCTTACAGTAAAAATACTCTAGTAAGTTGTTTACATTAATTATTTTCATCAAACAACTGTCATCTTAATGTTTACATAATATTTCGGATTTAAACAGTTTATTATTCAGTGTTTATTCATGTCCACGAGCTAACGGTTTTCTTCCTTTCTAACAATTGTAAGATGGCAATTAACCAAAGACACATTGGGTTAAGGGTTAATGCACAGGAGCACCACAGATGGGAATGTATCGATGAAGAAGATTCCATCTGCCACTACCCCATATCTTTGTTGTCGACACTCTATATCAGGGGTGGGCAAATAATTTTCCCAAGGGTCTTCATGAGAAATTGGTAGGGTTTTAGAGGGCCGGACTAATATAGTTAACTTAGTTTTACCCAATACTGTATATATAGTATATATACTGGCAGGCGGGCCGGCGGGCGGTCCCGTCAGAGACAGGAGGCGGGCCGGATCCGGCTCGCGGGCCGCCCCTTGCCCAGGTCTGCTCTATATGAAAGTCGTTACTAACTGTCACTTTATTACTTTATAAAAAAGCTGATTGTAAAGGTTAAAGGAGGAAGTGGCTATGGAGATGAGGAGACAGAAGTGACATTAAGGAGGAGGAATAAGAATATGTACACATGGCAGTCAGATACTCGTAGACACAGAGCTAGAATAGAAGATGGCTAGTGTTACCGGTGGTCAGTAAGTGTGACTGTCTTGTATCAGAGCAGTGTGAACTGTGTGCTGCATGCACATATAAACAGTTTGCCCGAGGGACTCTTTTTGCTTGACTTTTATATTGAAGTTGTCATGATTATTACCGTATTTATCCTCGATTGTTTCCGTCATTGTACGAAGTTCCACTGCTCTCCCTTTATAACAATTCCTTACGAGCGGAATGATTTGTTTGTGTACAAATAGGGTCATGTGAAGACTGGCAGGGCAAAGGAGGAATTAGTGGTGTCTACACCATTCAGCTAGCATACAACAACGGACCAGTGGCAGTGTGGTGTGACATGGACACTGCGGGCGGCGGCTGGCTGGTTCGTGTGGTCGTGTTTGTCAGTGTGTATGACTCAGGTGGTCAGTGTGAACGACTCAGGTAGCATCTCTCCTGCACACTGTATCCTGCTCACAAATGTGTGACACCACTTATACCCAGGGTATCACTTACAGCTCATAGTATCAACGAATAGTTTTTCTTTGATATCTTTCGACATGTTCAACATGAAGCAGGAGAGGATGCTTGTCCACCTGTTTCCAACAGTTTGTCTTTTCGCTGGTAGACTCCGTGGGTTGAGGGTGGTTCTAGACAGACCTACATTTAGTGTGTTGGTGTGCGTGTGTTGGTTGTTTGTAGTCGCACCCTTTAACCCCTTGCATCCATTCCTGCTTCATGATCAGCGACTGTAGGTTTGATAAGGAGTTAAAAGAAAATGTTTTTTGTAATCGCGGCGTGAATCATGCATTTGTTAGGTTTAGTATGTTCCTATATAAATGATCACAGCCACTTCATGCCACACATTTACAGCCAGGGAACTGTACATTATGTTCACATGACTGTCACTATATACTATACTATATACTATTATACCAGGTTCACATAGTCTATTGTAACTGTGAAGTGTTGACATAATCATGACCACAGCTAATAAAGTCGTAAGCTGTTATATTTTGTCAATTATGACTGATCCTTAGGGAACTCATTAAACTGTGATTATTGCTGAATCCTGTCGAGCATGCTGCGCCTTGGTGCCATAGTAACGACCTGTGAACTTGTGTCATGTGCAGGTCATCCAGAGACGTCGCGACTTCACAGTTGACTTCCACCGGAACTGGACAGAATATGTAAACGGGTTTGGTAACCTCTCTGGAGATTTCTGGCTGAGTAAGATGCTGGACATAGCTCTTTCATTCTCTTGCATTATCCCTCCTCTTGCATAATTGTAACCGCAACATTTGTTTTACATTCAAAGTCAGGCTGTAATCAGGTATTCTGTTTCACTGTGTTGTTTGTGTGATGTTTACTGGTTAATACACAGGTTGCTGTTTCTGTTGTTCTATTATATTTCTGTTCGACGATGCATCTTGCTCACTATTTTGTGTACTACTTCCTTAGCATGCTTTGTTTGCTGTGATAATGATTGTACAAGTAATGGAATGAATGGAAGGCTGATGATCCTGTAGTGTCTCAGTTGCCAAAGTCTCAAAAAGAAAGAAACACGAAGGTTGCGAGGAAATGCATCCCTGCGGTGTATCATGTTATTTGTTTTTGATGTTTTGTTTTATTTTTGCTTTGTTTTTTATTTTCTGTTTCTTGTTTTGTTTTCTGTGGGATTATCTGATTGCATGCTATGGATTTGTTCAGAATTTTATTAATGTACGGTAGCTAAAACACTTCATGCAGTTGTATTGCACTCTCTAAGTTTGTTTTGTTGTAAGGATATAGGGTGTAAAAATGTCCTTCAACCAATCTGTTTATCTATATTTGTCTACATGTAGTCTGTGAAAATGGTCTTATAACCACCTGTGTATATGTGTCATAATCATAGTTTCATAACATTTTGAAGATATGTCGCTTTGTGTGTAAATACAACTCTATGTATGTGACTTTGCGCCTGTGTCTATGTACTGACACCTTACCACCTAGTCTGTGTTGCTGTCTTCTCTGTGTCCTACACTAGACCGGCAAACTCTCAGTTTCCTACTCAGGTCACACTACTCTACATGTCCTCCCTCTCCTCTCCTTGTGCCTACGTCCGAAGCCGTCAAATACTTTCTTAAAACCTTTCTCTTTCAGAAATATATTTTGTAATCAGGAGTACAGTTCTACCCACTAATTAATTCTTCTTCCAGTGCTAGTGTTATCTGTTGTACAGTTTATGTTTATGTATGCTTTCTGATGCTTATCCTAGTGTTTCGGTATGGCTGACCTTAGGTTTGTTATTGTTTATATACACCGCATTGAGCTCGTACTAACATGGAGAATACACTTTATTATTGGTAGTAATAACAACAGTGCTAAAAACTCAGTAAGTTTGTGATTTACCTTTTCATCATCTAAAGTCTAGCCATATTGTCAACATTTTTATAACATCGTTGTACAGGTAATGACCAGCGACACTTCTGTGGTTCATGAGAACTCTTGAGCAAGATCAACACAAATATTTCACTGATCGACTTATCTATTAACATGAGATCATTGCCTTGTTTTGTCTCAGGAATGTCCGCAATTAGCATACTAACAAGTAATGGAGGATATCGCTTGAGAGTGGACCTCATAGCTGAGTCCGGCAAACAGTACTGGGCTGAATACTGGTTCCGTCTGTTTGGTCCTGAGTCTGACTACTTGATTGAGTTGTTCAGCTACTCGGGTGACGCAGGTACGTACATGACCACTGAACAGTAAGAAAGTGTGAGACGCATGTTAGCTGGCAGGCTGCCTGTCTGGCTGGTAAAGAAATAAGTGGATCACTACGTTTGTCAGTGTGTAGCTTCGCGTGCATGTGTGCGTGCGCCTCCTATCGCGTGCGTTTCCTTTGATGTAAGTTGAAAAGCAAGTGTAATGATCAGGGATAAAGAGAAAAAAGAGATGTTCACGGGGTTCTTTCTTGTCTGCGATTTTTTTTTTTTATTGCGTTCTTAGGAGCTTCTGACCGTTTCTTCAGGGCTGTATTGTAAAGTCCTGATCACAATTGTTTAAAGAGTAATTTAATTATGTACAATCGTGTTTAGTGAGCTGTAGTCATTGTGTTGTTTTTAATCTGTTTTGAGTCTGTCACTGGATGCAAATTATAAATAATTATTGTGAAATGTGAGCAGCCACGACGAAATGAGTCAAGTCGGAAATCTGAGATTTCACAAATTGGATATTTTCGAAATGTACAGGGTTTAGCCTCTGTATTTGATACAAAGTTATTCTTCTTGTCCTCAAATGGAGTTAGTTATAAAGGTTTGAAGCGTGGAAGTACGGTGGCCGCCTTATTGAGAAAAGCGTGTTCAAAGATTTTCAGCAAACCCACCATGCTTTTCCTTAGCATCGGATACTTTTTATTGTTGACACTGTGCTAAATTCTGCACGATGATAAAATACGACAAGCTACATGATTTCAGGTAATACTAAGTACATATATGAATATGTGCGTGCTTTTACAGCCTTGACCTGTTAGCAAAATAAACAGAAATGGAAGACAACTGTTACTGTAATCTTCTCAGCATGCACACTCACAGAAACAGTACAATACTCAAACATTATATACTAGTGTGCTAAATATAAGCAGGGAAATGAGAACAAAATGAATAAAACTGCATGGCTGACATACCGGAATACTTGAAAAGTGACAAAACTTTCAGGAAGACTCAGACTGCACTCAGTTGACCGGAACCACCGTCCTGGGCTCTGCGCGGCCTAAGACTCATGGCAGGTGGCGACTATTTTATCAGTATTGTGAACTTCATTTGTGTGGCTTTTACATTTTAGAAAACTTATTTTGTGTCCTGAAATTTGTCCGTTTTGAGCGACTACAGGACAAGGAGAATGGCGAGTGACATGCAGTAGTTGGGTAATGACAGCTACAACAATATCTTTATTACGATGATGACCACGATGTATCTCTTTCTCTGCTATCCTCTCCACTGTAGCAGAGATTATGTCCCATGTCATCTGTTGTCTCCACAAGTCATGACCGTTGACCTGTGCCAGTCCCACAATGCTACACCAATACAGTTCTAACATTTGGAGGAAGCCTTTCATCTTGCCGCGCTGTGTTTCTCACACTTTGACCTACAGGGCAGTGTGACCTTTCGCCTTTGACTTGGGTGTTGGTGGAATTAGAAATTCTGATATCTGTCGCTCCATTCCTCAAGTTAGGTGACGGAGGGCTCGTGTTGTCACGTGATGTAAAACGTCGGGAGTGGGAGCGACAAGTTTAGACCCCCCATGGCTTCTAAGTGTGATTTAAAAATCCCCAACATCAAGATAACAACACAACACATACAAGTACATCCAAGAAATGTTTGGCATGTTGTTACAAGTTGTTTGCGCAATGGCAATAAACAATAAACACATTATTTGTCTTTAGTATCACATCATTCAGCAAAGTCATGCTGCAGACAGCACGTGTCCTTATACGGTGTATACAGACATCTTCTGTGGTTCAACACAGGTCACATCAACAACACCTTTGCTATGTATGTCGCTCTCCTTTAGTATACACTAAGTACGAGATTAGTGTGTGCACTCTATTTAGCTACTAAGTAAGAATTTAGTGTGCAGACTGTAAAGCATATTCTAAGTAAGAGATTAGTGTGGACCCTCTGGTTTGAAAGTCATTATTTGGTTGATGTCTTTGTACATTTGTTACACTTGGCAATAAATATCAGGTCCAGAAATATGAGCAATTAAAATGAAACATGAAAAGGAACAGATAAGCTAATAATCTGAAGATAATCGTCAGGGCCCATGCCGAGCCTCACTCTATGGATCTTGTTGTTGTCGGTAAACAGAACAGACACCAGACCTTGTGCTGTTCTCTTGCTGATTCCTACAGACAGCTGTTCACACGAAGACAAGCATAGTGCACTAGGAACAGGAAGGAACGATGCTCGCAGTAGTCCACCCGAGGGTAATGCTGGGAAGGAAATGACCTCAATACATTCTCCGTGACCTTAAGATCAACATGTCTACTTCTATACTTTCTCTCTTGTTTACTTTCATTCTAAAGGCTAAGATGAAGTTTTTATATCCTATTGTAAACTTTACAGTCATTTTAGAGTTAATTGCCAATCTCTCTATTCCTCTTCGTGCATCAGGTTGCACATAAGGCCTCAACCAGAGTCCGCCACCGATGTCGATCGGCTGAAACCCGCTCCAGGTGACCCCATGTCCAGCCCTTTCCTTTCATCTCCCTCTCCGCTGTTCTTCTCCAAGTTTCCTGTGGGCGGCCTCGTTTTCTCCGGCCGTCTGGAGTCCATCGTAGGGCGACTGTGGAGAGGTCTGCTGTCTGCTGGCGGAGCACATGTCCAATCCATCGCCAACGCCTTTGTTGAACCTGCGTGGTGATGGACTCGGTGTCAGTTCTTCGGTGGAGTTCTTCGTTGGTGATGGTGTTTGGCCAAAAGATGTTAAGTATGCGCCTGAGGCATCCGTTTTGGAAGACGTCAAGCTTGTTACTGATGGTTTTGGTCATCTTCCATGATTCTGATCCGTAAAGGAGGGTGCTGATCACATTTGACTTGAAGATTCTCAGCTTGATCTTCTGGCTGATGTTTGCTGCCTTCCATGTGCTCCTGAGTGAGGCGAAGGCCTGGATGGCTTTTGCCAGTCGGGCTCGAATCTCCACCTCCGCATCCCCGGTGTTTGACATTTTGGACCCAAGATAGGTGAAACTGTCAACTTCCTCAATCTCTGCTCCATTTAGTTTGATGCTGTCTTGGACTCTGGCGTTCACTCTCATACTTTTTGTTTTCTTTGTGCTGACCTTCAAGCCAAGGTTTCCAGCCGTTTCTGAGAAGGCATTTGTTTTTTCCTGCATGTCTTGGTGGCGGTGTGACAGCAGGGCAATGTCATCAGCAAAGTCCAAGTCTTCCAGCGTTGTTGTTGCTGTCACAGTCATGGTCCATCTGATCCCTCTCCTTTCACTGTCGGTGGAAGTCTTCATGATCCAGTCCATGGCCAGGATGAAGAGGAACGGCGACAGAATGCAGCCCTGCTTCACCCCAGTACTGACGTTGAAGGGGTCTGTGAGCTCCGTGTCACAGACAACCTGGGATTTGAAATCGCTGTACAGCATTGCAACGACCTGAACAAGTTTTGTAGGGACTCCATAATGCCTCAGGATCTTCCATAAGGATTCGCGGTGGATGCTGAAGATGTGTTCGGAGCAGGATCGCCCAGGGCGAAATCCTGCTTGTTGTGGTCGGAGGTCTTTCTCAAGGGTTGCCGTCAGTCTTGATAAAACAATCTTGCTGAAGACCTTGCTGGTGAGGGAAAGATGTTTTATGCCCCTCCAATTTTTGCAGTCTCCAAGATCTCTTTGTTGAGTAATTTGAAGATGAGCCCTGTCTTCCACGCATCAGGGAGTTGTTTGTTTATCTTGTACAGTGTCTTCAGGTCATTTTTCCTTGCTGTTAATTCAGCTTCATCTGCCAGTTTCTTTATGTAGTTTCTTTTGTCGGTTTTTGTCATCCTCTTTACCTCTTTCTTTAGTTTGGTATATATTTGTCTGTATTTTTACTTCAGGCGTTCAGATCTAGTGCTGTTGATTCTTTGTTTGGCTGACTTTCTTTCGTCTATCTTCTTCCATGTCTTTTCTCTTATCCACTGTTCTTTCGTTTTCTGTTGGAAGCCCAGTATTTTCTCTTCTGTTTCCTGTAATACTCGATTGAAGTCGTCTAAGGTCATCTCTTGTTGGCCTCCTAGTGTCTGGAACCAGTTCTTTACTTCTATGTCAAAAGCCCGTTTCGTGGCTGGATGTTTCAGTTAGCCGGAGTCCACTCTCTGCTTCAGGGAAACTGTGGCTATCACAAGAGTGTGGTCACTGGCAACGTCTGCTCCTCTGTAGGCTCTGACATCTTGAGTAGAGCAAATCCTTCAGAGTGCTGACCGTCTGATCTTCCTGAGAACAAGATGGTCTGCCCTTCCTGTGCCAGTCCATCTGACCTCACTGACTCCCAGGATGTCCAAGTTGTAGTTGTCAAACTCCTTGACTAGTTGGAGCATCTTGCCAGTGTAGTACAAGGTCTGGACGTTCCAGCACCCCACCCTAAACTTTTGCCTCGGCTTCAGTAAATTCACTGTCGGGGCGCCAGCTCCCTCTCGGGTTTGGCTGTTCATTAGTCCAGTCTCCTGGTGTGCTTCATTACCTTAGCCATCCGTGACGAATTCTCTGGTGTTAGTTTGGGCAACAGGCTTTCTTTACACGGTGTTAGCCCTACCACAACCTATTTTACCTCTAGGTGAGGTGTCCACCTTAGTCGCCTCTTACGACATGCCTGGCTGGATGGCAGGGACCCAATTCTTACAATGCTCGCTAGGCAAGCATACCCCGGGGTCCCACAGGGGAGAGTTAGTTATACTCATTCATTGTTACAGGTTTTAGGTGAGGCATTCTTCTGTTGAAAAACTGTTCTCTTCACTCTTATGTTCTTGATGATACGCTGGGTTATACATCATTAGAAATTAAAAAAAAAAACTCTTTTTGCATTTGTGTTGCGTGGTGTTTGGCTTTGTTATGTGAACAACACAGAAATAACACTTTTAAAAATAAAAGTATGTATAGATGTTTTGTAGTTATACTATATTAGGGCTTAGGACTTTGTGTGTCTAATAGTATACAATTGTGTGTGTTTGTGTGTTTACAGGAGATGGGATGAGAACTAATTCGAGACACTTGTTTCAAACCTATGACCGAAACCCGGACGGCTGTGTCACATCTAGTAAGGGCGCCTGGTGGTACTATCAATGGCGTGGCTGTAAGGGCAACGCTAACCTCAACAGCCCTGATAAACGTCACATGACTTGGGGGACATCGGCCGCGTGACATTCTCGGAGATGAAGATGAAGCAATGGCGATGGTAACACCACCTTGTCTCCTGTACTCACTGCTTACACCGCCAGTCTACAGTTCACTACAGTTTCCACTGATGATGTAAGCTCAGTGTACATTAATCTTTCGCAATATTCTAGCATCTGAACCTAGTACAGACTACTTACTGTACTTTAATTGTTTACTTTGAGTATATTGCCTAGCGATTCTATTATACACGTGTTGTATTATTTCTTTCAGATTTGGATTTGCTTAGATAAACTAACATGTTTACAAACGTAAAGTCTAAGTTTAATTAATTAATTCAGCATTTAATTGTGCCTAGGTTGTAGTAATCGTGTCATGAACTGTCGCTATACACCTGATAGTTTATAGTAAACGTGTCATGAACTGTCATGAACTGTCGCTATACACCTCATAGTTTATGCAATGTTGGCAGTTGACTCAGTGTGAAAAAGTTAACAATCATCCGAGAGTTTCATTTTCAAAATTATGCAAAAACACGAATACTCATTGTATCAAACAGTCCTGTTCATTATTTCCTTACTGACGATGACTGAACATGATTCAGATTGCTACATTCTCTAATTGTTTGGTATTGAAAAGGGTTTAAGTTTATTTAATTGTATTATATTGTCAATACTTTACCATATTCTTAAGTTTGCTTTACTTAAGAAAAAACTGACATTTTCACAAACCTATGAGCGAAGCATACTTTTCGTAGAAACAAATATAACTATTGCGAAGAATGAACAGATATTTTCATAAATTATAAGTAGTATTGTTGGTATTTGCCGCTTTGACTAAATGTGATGACATCACTATTACCTCCCCTTTAAACTAATGATAACGGTAGTTGTTACATCACATCTATTACTGAATTGTAGCAAACAAATAAACTATTTTAATATTTGTTCTACACTGAAGAGCTCTAATAGCAAGGCGCTAACAAAATGGTGAACCACACCTGACGACACCTGTGTATTCTCTGTGTAGAACTTCCACGAGAAACTTTCTTTTACCATATTGCAGTAAGAGCGAGGTTTCCAGCCCTCGTTGATATTCTTTAGTAACTGCTATAATTTGGCTTCTGCGGTTCAATATCGCCATTTTTTTTGCTTGTGTAGTCTTTTAAATTATTTTGTACCCACTCAACTTTGGAGTGACTATTTCCTGCACTGCCTTGCTGCAGACTGTTGTATTGGAAAATGTCACTTGATGCTTTGCTTAATAAGTATTTGTCCTAAACTAAAGCGATCTCATGTTGTTTAGTTGAAAGAGTGCGCATGTCTGCGGGAAGTTCGTGACACTCTGTCTGTCTCTCTCTCTGTGCTTACTCACTTTTTCCATCTTTCGATTCCTTTATATCTTTTTCTTCACTCGTCACACACTCAAGAAAATAATATTTCTATAACCTGTACAACTCAACCCGTCCTTGCTGAAGTTTAATGAGGTGTGCAGTTGTTGTACTGGTCTTTATGTTTATCTGACTTCTACTTGTTTCCTCTACAAACACGTGACTTCGATACACGGGAAGAAAGAAACTCAGAGGTTCGTTAGTCAGTTCTTCCTCTGGCCACCGGGATGCCGGCCATCCTCCAAGGTGCCTGGAAGGACAGTTTTCGACAGGGTGTCGTGCCGTGTACACACGCTTCCCTTACACACTGATCACAGTTCATTAAACATGTTTGTAAACATTCACTGATATTATAGGGGAGTTAAATAAACAAATCTGTCATCACTTAACATCACTGTGGATTTCTAGGGCACAAGAACATTCTCTAATGTTCTAAAGCAGGGAGGACTAGTGTTTAGTTGAAGGAAAGTATTTCAAACATCAGTGAAGTTGTCCAGCGTGCACTTCATGTTCGAGCTTGGTATATCGCCTTGGTTTATCAATCGCAGTTTTGAAGTGTGGCCCTCAGAGATAACCTTTGACCTGGTTGATAATATGCACTGTGTGTCGTCCTACTGCCAATCGCAAGAGGGAAGAGGCCTTGGCATGTTACAGAGAATATAATTGTGCTGCTATAGCAACTCAGATGGTGAAGACCACCACAGCCTCACTGTAAACAAGAATTTATATTTAACAAGGTGATTCACATCCTTACAAATCTCCTTTATAGTGAGAAATCACCGCTGGCTAGAAGCACTTTCTCTAGAAACGAGCCACATGACAACAAATTGTGAAAACAAAATGGCATTCTAAAGACACAGTACTAGCCACAGCGACACTCGGGTGGACAATAAAAATATATTTCTAAAGCACAAAGAGAGTGAGAATGAAGCTGTAATACTCTGAGTAGGCCAGATAAGCAATGTATGAGCACACACACACACACAAACATACAAACACACCGATAACATAATAATAATTGTGTACACACCAAGACAATCAAATGAACAAATGTACCATAAACTACATACTATTTTTTAAATATCAAGACAGAGAGAGAAACATATTTTCTTGCTGATCAAACAAATAATTATAACTACTATCCATCTTAGTAGGCCGTCTTTAAATTTCTTCAATTTACAAAAGCAACTTAAAAGTATGAAGCTATTGCAGACAATACTAATTATCTTTCAATTTTTATGGACAGGGGCGTTCTTTCATAAGAGAAAATGGAAAGTTTTTACTAGAGAATGCACAACCAAAACAAACAGAAATCCTTTAACATATCTGCCTTACGAATTTTTTTAAATGTAAGAATTTCCTGTTATAATAGGGTGGTGGCATAATGATTAAAAAGCGAGTACCGTGCACTATTAAGGCATATGTTCAAGTAGGAACAGCCTGGCAAAAAACAAATGCAAACTGTTCACTTTGACGATGTGGATGGTTGAACACTGCAGCTTGTGAGAGACTGAAAGTAATGAGCTTGAAGGGTTTGCAGTCCTTGTTGTGTTCCCTGCTACTCTCAATGGGACAACCTTCCTACAGACATTGTGTCGTTGATCAGAATGAGACAAGATAAACGAGGTGGCGCCCTACCAATACAAATGGCGGCAACATGTTGCTTACAACAACAAATACAATAACCAACCACAAACATACTCTTGATCAAATAAATCTTACCTGAATGCATGTATTGGACACTTTACAAAGTCAATTTCTACAAATTAAGAGGCTAAACTTCTTCAACTGTCCTTTGCTTTCAAATAAAATGAACTGCTTTAGTTATCTGAAACAGCGAACGAGCCAGGAGACAGGAAACACAATTTCTTCTCCCTTTTCAGGAAACTGCAATATTTATAGCCTATATGATTAGGCAAATAACAAATCTTTATTGATGAGGGCAACAGAAAAAGCAAGAGTCATGCTTTTTGATATCTAGCTCTCGGACTACGTAGCAGAAATTTCAAAAAATACATAAATTTGAAACAAGACGATAAAAGGCAGACAGAGACATTACAATATGTACAAACATGGTGATTGGTATGTGAACTGCCAGGTTTGTTTAATTGGCTAGAAAACTGGCAACATGTGCTACATATTTGCTCTGTCGGTGTGAGTAATAAAATGAAGCGTCTACAGGTAAATTAATCACCTTTTATGAGAGCACAGGTAGGCCGCTCATACTGCAGTTCCAATTCTAAAGTTTCATCCTCAGTTAATTGTTGTACTCTTTGCTGTAGTGACTAAGTATTGAAATGTGAACAGTTTTTACTGTCCTTGTAAAAAACATCTGTAGAAGTATATCTTAGTTTGGGTTTTTAAAACGACAGAGCCTTTTAATTAAAATTTTTTAAACAGCAACGACGAGCCGCTTATGGTCGGGCTTAAATACCCACCCCAGTCATACTAGACCAGTTCATTTGGTTTATTCCTTACATCTTCACCCATTTCACCCACGCACTTAGTTCATGTTTTTCGGAGTGTCATCAGTTTGTGAAGCTTATGATTCAAGAATCTTTGTTTTTTTCACCCTTTCAAGGGTCTATAGAGATATTCAAATTATACATATATTCACACCATTACTATATATCTTATATGCAATATCCCTCACACACACACATTCACTGGTCAGTTTGTAACAGTTAATACATTAAAAGCTAATTTTTTGTCTCACTCACTTGTTCTTTCCTTCTTCTAGCCCTTTAATGCAAATTGCATCACTGCATGTGTAATCAAATAAATCAAAGTATATAAACACATGTACACAAGCAAAAAGTTTTGGAGGGGATGTTTCTGCCCCTCCATTTCATTCTTACTTAAACACAGATATATACACATACATTCTTACTTATATCTGCATACATATATATAATCCCCCCCTTACACACATACTCATCATACTCATTGATGTTTATATATACACAAGCCACATGCACACACACATATATATATCTATAAACCTGCCCTAAAGACACATACACCTACTCATATCAGCATATATATAAAATCTCCCCTCACACACACACACAAATCTGTTTATGCATACCTGTGTAACCCCCACTCACACAGCCTTATTTCTGCTTATATACATATATGTAAACCTACCCATGCACATACACCCATCTTTGCTTTTTTATATATACATGTAACCTCCCTTACACACATACTCATATCTGCACATATATATTTATCTAATACCTCCTGACACACATACCTACTTACTTATATGTGGATAGATATTTTTATAAATAATCCTCCTACACACAGTCTCATATCTGCTTATGTATATATACGTAAACATCCACAAGCACACATCTGCTTAGATATATATATATCCCCAACACACACACAAACTCATGTCTGCCTATATACATGCCTACATATGTATATAATCCACAGACACATGTATCTGCATATGCATAAAATATCCCCCCGACACACTCCCCGTACTCACTTATATTTGCATTTATAAATATAATTCCCCTCCACTCATGCACACTTGTATCTGCTTATGTACACGTGTACTCCCACCACCACCACAGACACTCATATCTATATATGTATTTAATGCCCCCCAACACACACACATCTCTGCTTATATATGTAAATCTCCCCACATACATATATTTACTTATAGATATACTACCCACATCCACACACGCATATACTCATATTTACTTATATATATCTATGTAAACCTTCCCCCTCCACACACATATTCTCTTAATTCTTCTAGATGACCGTCCTAAGTAAACAAACTGAGCTCATCTAATAAGGGTCTGTTTTTGTTGAATAAAGAATGGAACTTTTAGGCATTGAGATTGTGAGTAAATTAAAGTGATAAATTATTTCCACATTGGTCAGCAAATTTTTGTAGAGTTGAATAGATAATGAAATTACAAAGTATGTAGAGCCTTTCATTTCTAGGGTTTCATTTTGTCTACATGTTTCTTGTATACATGTTTTGTACTGTAGGTTTGTTTTGCAATACTTCACGTGTGGTGCATTCAACAAACATTTACAAGCGCCTTACAAATTCAAGTATTAATATTATGGATAAGTTTACTTTATTTTTCATTGGAGTCTGAAATCAAGTTGCTGTCGATAAATCCAAGTACTTAAGGAAATTCACAGGCCCGATGTGTCTGCATGTCTTTGTCTTTTCAACACAACCTTGATCCGGCAATGAAATTCCTTTAGATGCTCGCCGATGCAAACCATCGGTGATTCTCGCCACAGTCCGACTAACAGTCGATTTGTCTACATCAGTGAATTCTCCACACACTTCTTGAAAGTTTGATGTGAAATAATATCGTCAAGAGATGAGCACTTGTAGTGAAGATGTTAGTGTACCTTGCCGACTGGTGACAGCGATCTCGCATGATACTTCAGCGGTCAGCGCTAGAATGTTCTCTCGTCTAAAATGAAGTTTGCAATACAGTTTAATTCCTCCAACACTTCAAACGTGTGCGATCTGTCACCAAACACCCGATTTCGTCTCGACAATCGACGTTGTTGCCAGTAAACACAGTGAAGGCCCTTCCCGAGTAGCGAGTTACTCAGCCCCGGGACCACCGAGAACTTTATACGCGAGAAGCCAGACCGGACAGCTTCTCCGGGCTCCCGTGCAATAAATACATATCAAGACATAAGAAGGTCCATGTAGAGTAAGCATCAATATGTTTGGCTTCTTTTCATTGCACAGAATAGCAGAAAAAAATCAAGAAAAAAAATCATAAACACATAAATATCCTCAATAAACCCACACACAAACACACACACACACAAGTACTTCATGCATCGGAGCTTCGTGTTTGGATCATGTGTATGTACAGTGGAACCTCGGTTAGCGAACGCCTCGGATAGCGAATTTTCGGTTAACGAACAAAAATTTCGTCAAAAATTTGTCTCGGATAGCGAACAAAATTTCGGATAACGAACAGCCACGTGAACCACACGTGACCGACAGCATGTCATCATTCGCGCTCGAGACACAGTTACGATCAGTCGTTCCTTATCTGTGCGCATCCTTCTTATTTAGTGACTGTTATGCTTTATTTTAATAAGATAATCCCCAATAATGGCTCCAAAGATTAAGAGCAATTAATAGTAGTGAGGTAATGACAAGGAAGCGGCCAACAAATGAATTGAAAAAGGAAATGAGTTCAAAGTATGAAGGTGGCATGCGTCTGTCGTAATGTGATGTCGTATTACCGAAGAGTTTTACAAAAAGGCAGAAGGAACAGACACTGGACAAGTTTTTTCCTTTAACCTCAAAGCGACAGAAAAAGGAAGTTATCCCCGATTTTATAATGTCACGTGTGCTCATGGAGGGGGAATCCAACAGTAATTCCACCCCTTCCTCCCCACACCTCCATCCACTCACGTCGTCAAAACGGCGAGTTTTATGATGTTTAAATGCTTTCGTTAATGTTTTTATGTTTATTTAACTCCATTTATATTGTATTATAACTGTTCTCATTAAAACAAATACCTATATAGCCTGTAACTTTCATATATTAGCGAGTCAACAGGGGCTGGGAACCAATTAAATCTATTTCCTTTATTTCTTATGGAAAATAATGTTTCGGATAACGAACATTTCGGATAACGAACAGCTTTCCAGAACGGATTAAGTTCGTTAACCGAGGTTCCACTGTATTTGTACCTGCGCGCGAGGGCAGCACGTGTGTGTGTTACACAGTTTGAATTAAATTTTCTAGGTTTTCAGTGTGTTTGTGTGTGTGTGTGTGTGTTATTTTAGTCATTCAGTGTCTATCATCACTCAGTGGTTTGGAGAAGACGATGCTCAACATACAGTATGTGTGTGAATTCTTGTCACGCTGCCCCGGGATGCACTTTGACCTCACGTTTTCGTGTGATGTCGGTCCTGTTGTCTGTTGACACTTGACTCGCTGCCTGACCTCAAAGACTTGTTGACAGACAAGTTAAGCACCTGTACATGTACCAGCAAGTTCATTTTAAAAAAATGACTAATGAAGTATTTATGTAAGGTTTGGTGTAAACCAGGGATGCACAACCTACAGCCCGCGGGCCATATCCGGCCCGCGACGCGGTGCCATCCCGCCCGCGAAACTTCTGCCCACAGTGCAGGAAATCGGCATGTTAGTAATAAAAAAAATATTAAAAAAACGAAAAAAAAGGAAGAAGAAGTATTTATCCCCACATAGGGGCGTCTCTCAATCTTTTTTTCGATGGACGAACATTTCGATTCAGTGCTCCGACTTGGTGTCTCTACGATGAGGCCGGACATTCAGAAGTTCGTTTCGGGAAAACAACTTCAAATATCCCACTAATTACTACATAATTAATGGTAAGTACAACTTGTTTCTAATAAAAAATGGTATCTGCTCTATTTTTTTTTTCTTTTTGTATTTTTGCGGTGAAGTGGCCCGCGACACGGCTGTCCGAAATGGATATGGCCCGCAGGCCGAAAAAGGTTGGGCATCACTGGTGTAAACCATCGAATGAATATTAATTTAACGTCCAAAAAAAAAAAAACGTTGTCCTGTATGTTCATTATTCTCAACATGGCTCCTACTATGATAACAATATAAATATAAATAAAGAGAGTAAATAACATGTGTACACAAGCAATGTCTGTAAATACCTAATAAATGTCATACTAAGCTGCCGTTTGTTTTTTACACCTGAGATACCTGGCTACACAACAACACCACAACCATTGTGTCAACTAGAGAAGGATGAGTTTCATGAGATGTTCTCTGTCCTCATTCACAGCTTGCTGCCAGAGCTCTGTGTCTCAGACACTTAAACACCATTCTCATATACTGAAATTGTTCCCTGTCTTTCTGTATTTGTGTGTGAGAGAGAAAGAGAGTCTGAGGGAGGAAATGTGTTTTTATACATTTGTGTGCGTGCTTGTCTATATATGTGTGTCTGTGTGTCCGTACCTTGCGTGTTGCTGGGATGTAAGATGTGTATTCAAGATCATGTTTGTTTGTCTGTGTCAAGGCTTCATGACGTGTTTGTTTGTTTGTTTGTTTGTTTGTTTGTTTGTTTGTTTGTTTGTTTGTTTGTTTGTTTATGTGATTTAGTGGTCAGTACGTGGAAAACAGGGAATTCACTCCGGTATTTTCTGTAGGTAGGTTGCCCAGTCCATTGTATTCTCCGGTGATGATGATTTCACTGTCGTCAATGTCTGTTGACACCTGACCTGCTGCCTGACCTCAGTGACCTGTTGACATGTGAACATCATGGACTGGAGCCTCCTGTACTTCATGTATGTGTGGGGGGAGGAGCTTGTATCCTCATGTTGTGAGCATCGCTGCCTTCATTCCTGTACTTCATGTACGTGTAGGGGAGGGGTTTGCATGCTGATGTTCTGAGCATCGCTGCTGTAGTTGGTTCTTCACTCTCTCCTGCTATATATTTCCCTCTCCACACGTGCAGACTACCAGCAGTTGTCAACCTCTCCTCGTCTCAGACGCTGCTTTCCTCGGGACATCCTGCCACTAACAGCTTTCTCACAAAGACCATCTCCGGGTGAGTTATTGTAATCATGTTGTGTTTAATCTGCAGCTTAATTATTTTACTCACATTGTTTTGAACTGTCAGGATAAGATGGCGTCTGAGATAACCGATTATTTTATCTAGCTTTGATTAGTACAATGTGAATGATGCTGACATTATTACTCTTTTATTTCGTGGTTTTTTTTACGGTTCCTTTCACTATGTTATTTTACTGTGAGAAAAGAGATTTGTGTAGTTGTTATTTTGAATACTGAAGAGAGGTCTTCCTAGTCTATAGATAACACATGCCATCGCACAGCATGGCAAGGACAATCGGTTGCCCTACATTTGTAACGATAATTTTCTTCCACTTAAAGTGGTGTACTTCCGTTGAAACCAAAAGACATTGAAGATCAGCATACTGTAATTTGTCATTAGCCTCGTTTTAAATAGGTTCTTTTTCTGTCTGTCTCGCAGGTTGAAACAACCGGTGGGTAACTAAACAGTTATTAGCTTCGCTGGAAGGCGGAACAAATCACCAAGAAAACAAAAAAAAAAAAACCACCCAAAAATGTTCCTGCAACATCGGTCATACTTCCTTGTGGGAGGGTTCATGGTGTGCGTTCTCTGCCTCCTCCTCTTCACCTACCTCCTGCCAACCTACCGACACCGGCATCAGCATCTGTCTTCAGACGTGGAGTCTCAGCCGAGTAACAACGAGTCCAGAATGTTCCATGCCTTAGCAGACCCGCTGGGATGCCCAGAATGCACTTCAGCATCGCATGTGAGGGAACAGCGCAACACCTTATCCAAAATGCTGAACGATTTAAAACGACAGCTGGGACAACTAGAGTGCGACAAGGCGAAACTACAAAACAAAAAAGATGTAAGGTGCTCGCTTTCTCTCCCTGTTTCTTCTTTCTTCTTTCCTGCTCTCTTTCTCTTTCACACACACACTCTCTCTCTCTCACCTGATCAATTAGCTGTATACCTTTCTATAACCTCTCGTGCGCATTTCTCATATCTAAAGAATTTTTGTTGTTTACCTTTTGCCTGCTCTCATCTGTATTTATCGATATACCTATCTCCTACAGCTGACTCGTACTTGAGAGCACATCCGTTGTGGTGCATAGCCATGGTTGTTTGAAGTTAGTAGTGTTCACGATATTACATTTAAAATAATATGAAAAACGTGTGTGTGGTGTGTTTGTGTCGTTTATCCTGTCAGGTGTCCAGCAGCGGTGGATGGTGCAAAGAAGAAAGTGACCCTAAGGAATCTAAAGCTCACAAGTTTGACCAGAAAATGGCGGCTTCTCTCGGTCAGTTCCTGTCCGGCCAGCGTGTTGGAAGCTTTGGTGACGGTCCCGGAAAATACAAGGAGTATCTCCTCCAACAGGGCTGGTCGCCTCCTACGACGCCTACGACGGGGCCCCCTTCTGCGAACACGTCACATCCGGGGCCGTCAAGTTCATGGACCTGACGCTTCCTCAGTTCGGACTTCCGGTGTACGACTGGATCGTCAGTCTGGAGGTGGCGGAGCACGTGCCTGCACGCTTCGAGGTCGTGCTGGTCGACAACCTCGCGCGCCACGCGCGGAAGGGCATCGTCCTGAGCTGGGCACATCCGGGTCAAGACGGGTTTCATCACGTGAACAACAAGAGCCCTGAAGATGTTAAACGCCTGCTGGACGAAGCTGGTTTCTATTTACATGACAACGACAGCTTGTCATTAAAGAAAAGCTCAACATTCTCTTGGTTTCGAGAAAATATCTTCGTGTTTAGAAGAAACTCGGATGCCAGTCTAAAAGAAGACGATGCATAGTCAGGGAGTCAGGGACTCATACTACATTTATTGGAAAAGTTTAAAGTCTCGTTATGTCAACATGAAGGATGTACCTATATATACTGATGACCATCATTTTTGAGACAGGACATTTAAAGACCTAGCGAGCTACATTTTTTTTTTTTTATTCTGTGATTGGGTACAAGCTTAGTACAAAGTCTCACATCACAAACTCTGGTTTTAATTGCTCCTTTGTTCTTGAGATACCATGATGCCTACAATCAACACTATGCACAGGTGGAAGTAAAATTTGTGGAGACACGTGCATGCACAGACAGGTCATTATAATTTTATAGTCCCAGCTTATAGTTTATAGTTTATATAGCTTATAGCTTATAGTCCCTGGCTGTAGCCTTGACTAATTCAAGGTATCCATAGACATTAAAAGGCCCACATAAACTCAGAAATATATAACACGTATCCTGTGAAGCCATCTGTTTTCTTTTTTTTTTTTTTTCTTTTTTCAGTGTCGATTTTGAGCCGCATTTATGAATCGTAGCTCCTGAGTTCACATCTCATCTTGGGACATGTTGATTGTCATAATTTTAAGTTTACACGTGGCTGCTGTTTATTTTTTTTTCTTCTTCTTTTTCTTCTCAAAGACTTTCCGTTTTGATGATTATTAGACATTACTGTGAATATTTTTATTGTGATGTGGTCTGTAATACTGGGTGTTTTGCCAAAACCAAATTTTTGCCTTAAATTCTGAGGGACAAATAAAAATATCAGAAATTTTATCCAGTTTCTCTATACTTTTTTTTCAAAACTTTGATTTTATATCATTTGTTTTCTAGATAGTTTAGTGACTTTTAGTGTGATAAAAAGTATTTTTGTATTTTATGTTCTGGAGAAAGATTTCGGGTGCTTGGATGCATTATGCATTTTAACAAAAGTTTCTTCGACACCAAATTTATCATTCAATACATTAGAGTATCATAATCCCTTAAAAAGTTTCGCGAAAAGCTAAAGAAAATAAAACAAAAACAACAAATAGTTACCCTGACATGAATCTGACTGAAACAAATTAGCTGCTTTGTCTTTTTTTTTAATTAATTACTATAATTATTTTCCTCTTTATATTTTTTTTTTTAAGCAACAGAGAGTCTGTCGGTATGTGTATGTAAGCGAGGAATACACAGTAAATAATAAAAAATGCCAAGTAGGGAAATTCCAAGGAAATATTTTAAACATTTTTTTTTTTAGCTGTGCATACCACTACTGTGAGTTTCCATTAAAACTAGAAGTATGTGCTGCGGCTAGTATATAGAAATTCTTGTCAGACAGCACCCTTTTTGCTCTTTAATTGAGCAGAACACAGACTTGCTAATGCAAAAGGAATATGTTATATCTGTTCTATGTTCTTCCTTTTTCTTTTTTGTTAAATCAGTGCAGGTTACACTTTAGACATTCAAGAATCAGTCAACATCTATGGATACTACAGAGTTTCGGCAATAAACTAGCAGGCTTCAGAATACAAAATACAAAATATCTCCCATTGAACACCAAATGACCAAACTATGGACCTACATCAGTGATCTTACAGAGTGGATCATGAAGAGACTAACATCTACCTTTGTTTAAAAATCAAATAAAGGATTTAATGACAACAACAATTAATGACAACAACAACAAATGACAACACACTACAACGTTGAGAAAATCACAAACAGGAAATATCAAACAACGAGACAATATCACTATGTGGTCCAGTTTTACAGCTAATCGGCTTCGAACACAAGCCACCAGCATCCATCCATTAGTTTGAGATCAGTATTTCAAACCGATCAACTACAGGAAATATTTTATTTCTGAGTATTTCTTATTGTAGGGTAATCGTATTCTGTATCTGCACAATTAATTTGTTAGAATGACTGATTTCCGTTTATATATATATTTATTGTGGATTTTTCAAAATGTGTAACCTGAGAGGTTCATATTTGACATCCATCCACTTCGGATGTCTGGTTAGAGTTGAGCTTTGGTTTAGGTCTTAGGTCAGGGTGAGGTAAACAGTTTAGGTTACGATAGGTCAGGGTTAGGGTTTGGGTTAAAGTATCTGCTGGGTGAGGTGACCGCATACAAGCTGCATCATCAACTGAACAGAAAACTCGTGTTGTCTTGAATGTGCGTACGACAACATATTGCAGAACACATTATTCTTCAGGACTTGAACCCATTCTACGCAAAGTGTATTGCATGAGTGGAGATGACTTAGAAACCACAAAATTGAAACCTAACCATAACCCTAACCCTAACACACTAACCCTAACCAAACCCACTGAGCAACTCATTCAAACTGGCAGAGGAGAAACTAATCAAAGGGACGTAAGACACATCAAAAAGGTTTCGCTTGTTATCTCCCATTCTTCAGTCTTTTGTTTGTTGCCTGATCCGCACTGAAAAAAAATGTTTTCTCAACATATATATATATAATCAAGTCTTTAAAAGAAGATAGAAGAAATCAATGTTTACTCTGTTACTGAAATTGTTTATTTTAATCGGTCTGTTTTTGTTGTCTTTAGCAAGATAACCGCTACGCTACGGAGACGGTGCTCGCGAGGTTCACTACTGTAACCTACTTGTAGTTTGACATCGTCTGTGTTGTGTTGGGACCTCATCTATTTTACCTTTACCTGTCATCAGTTCTAGGCCTTGAGTTAGTTTGCCTGTCACAATAAACTTTATGCGGCCCTTCATAGTGTTTAACAGATGTTGAATTAGCACCAGAACAAGTTTCATGGCAAAGTTTGAATTAAGGGTTCGTCTGAATGCAGACTGTCAAGGTTGCTGACGTCACGCTTCCGAAGGGTCCAGAAGTTTTTCCCTTCACTGAGACGTTCACAAAAAAAAAAAAAAATCAGCGGGCCGGACAGGGGGGACACCAAGGTGACGTCACTGGGGTTACTCATTATTTCTGACTAGCACGACTGCTGACCCCGGAGAAAGCCTTGTATTGATTGAGTATTGATAAAGCTTTTGCCCAAAGAAAGATAACATGTGCTCGATCAGCTAGCGCAACACTGGTTGGACATTAATATTAATACATTAATATTACAGCAACACGAATATTAATGAACAGCAATGTTCATCTGGGTGTCATTAGAGATTTCCGACACAGAGATGCAGAGAAGAAAAACTGGAAAAGTAGCCGGCGCCAGTCAGCTTTTGTCATTAGATGCCCTCTTCTCGCCTGTTAACCCTTTACACGAATGCTAAAAAGACTGATTCGCCAGTTAACCTGTGAATCCTAAAAGAATGAGTCTCCTATTAACCCGTACTGTGACAAATGTAACACATCTATTAGCATATTAAATGAACACTACTCGTCTGTTCTCCCTTGTTCTTAACAATGAGTGAATATTTCCGTACACCGTGATTATAATTAGCTAATCGTGTTCATTACATCAACCATGTCAATGTGCCTTAAGCATGTACCTCCACGAGTGAGTGTCATACAGGTGTTTTTATGGACCACTTGGCTTTAATTTGGTTGACACGAAATCAGGAAATATCAGTAGTGTTCTTGGGATTCCGAGAAGAGCCGAAAAGAAAAGAAGACAACCACTCCAGCTCCTGTTTCAGGATCCCTATATACTCAGGAGAAGGGGTGAGGAGTGTCTCGCTGTCAACCTGAGCATGGCACTGATTGGAGCAGAAATTAATGAGGTCGCACACTGTGTCTGGTGGCGAGAGAAAACCCACGACCTTAGGGCACCATGAATGGGCAGATTAACAGGGAGACCATTCTGTTCTATTTCCCATGAACAGTTATCTCCCACCCACCTCAAAAAAGCTCAACCACGAGCAAGTCTACCCGTTTCTCCACCTACACTCGCTGGTATTGTCGTAAGATTTTCAAGGTATAGTTGGTAAATTCAATGGCTGCCATGTCTGTGTGTGTGTGTGGAAGGGATAAGGAGCTGACAGTGAGTGTAATTCATCATCACGCCGCAGCAGATGGCACTACAACAGACAACAAGAGGCAAGGCCAGTAAGCGGGACAATCGTCCTCCTCCACCCTCCCTCTCTCGACAAGAACTCTTGACACTTGTTTACTGATTCTGATTCACGTTTATCCGGCCATGTCTTGCACCTGCACTTTAACCCAACGTGACTACGTCGCCACCGCCGACAACGACGATGATGATAATGAATGAAGACGATAATAGAGATGTTATATATATATAGGTAGGTACTTGAATGTCAGCATGTTGTGTGTGTGTCACTGATGCTTCACTTTGAATCAAGCTTTTTTTTTTTTAAAGTGGTAAAGTACAGGTAGCATGTCAGACAATACCTTAGCCGATACCCTGTCTGGAAGAACTAATGGCTAGAACGGATAGTACTCTTGGCTCCTATAGCCTAGCGGATAGTCGACATAGCCCTGGCTAAGGTTGTTGGAAGCCTGAAGCTCCAGGGAGTTCTCTTGTGTTGGTCACCAAACTTTTTGGCTCCTGAGCATTATATACATATAATTATATATATATATAATAATAACCTTCTTACATAATTGCTTATCTCACCTAGTTTGACTAGCGATCACCTAACTTCAACCAGGTTAGCCATTAGAACCCTCGACTAACCCAGTCTGCTATGATCTTTTGCACAGTAACGGGAGATTCCGTGTCACACGCAATGTCACTCATTGTTCACCGATGGGAGAAGATCCAGTTTGCGGGAAGCCTCTCGAACAATCAGCAGGAGACGACAGGAAAGCAGTAAAAATGAAGAAAGCCCGTCCCGTAGATTTATTGGTAATACAATTTGACGGTTTCAAACATTTATGGTCCCGCCATTACTGCCGTGGTTCACAGGCTGACCTACAGATACGGGGCTTGAAGGGTCCTTAGGGGTGTACTTTAGGGTTTCACAATTACACCTTGGATGACCGTGAACGCATAAAGTACCCTGCTTTTTTTTTAAACATAGAAGACAGTTCCGTTACAACGCCATAGAAAAAGTCAGTTAGACACCCGGCCACTTATTCGCATGTGTGTGTGTGTGAGCAAATGTTACAGGTAATCATTCAATCGTCCCTTCTCTTCACCCACACTTCTTCACGTGGACACAGGATACTATTTATCCTGTCCTCAGGACCACGCGCACCTAGTCACCTGTTCGTCTGCTGGAAGATGTGACTGTGTGACCTCAATGAAGGTCCGTGGTGCAAAGACGAAGCAGACGGCTTAGGCACTGTTGGTGGGGCCTGCGGCTGTTTGGACTCTGGCTGGACTATTGGAGACCCTGTGGACCTGTAGACACCAAAGGGTCTTATCGAACAACGGGCAAAGCTGAATGTCATTCTGGTGGTAGATTGTTGCAATCACAGCTCTATTCAAGTGGTGCGGAGGCCATGACACTTAAGATGGCTTCAGGTTAAAGGTTAGGCTACGCAGCTGGTGAGTGGCCGAGCATCGGGACCCAACTAAGCTAGTTTGACCTTTTCCTTCGTTTTTCTTACATCTCCGCCTGTCACATTCCTGATCGATGAAGGGTGACCGATGGGGACACAGGCCAAGAACAGTCCGTAGCAGGATTAGAAGGATTACACAAATCACCATACACAACGAAGACTAAACTCCTGAAGTCGCCATTGTTAAGTTTTGTCTAATGAGCGTAGTGTCCAAACTCTTCCATAGCTACGCCCTTGACAACGCAGACAAATCCTTGTACAATCATGACGTCAGCCTTGTTGACCTTGACCTATCCTTGATGAAGAGTGTCAGAAGAAAGGGGTGAATCACCTGGTTTTTCACATTCGAATACACGACAAAAGCAACTAATGAAAAATAATAATACCAATGAGCAAGCAAAGGTAGTTCGCGCTGCCCCACTACAATCACCTGTCTACCTACTCCCCTTACCTGTGGATCATCAAGAGACAAAAAAAAAACCAACAACCGAAAAAAAAGTCCTGGCATGCTCACGCTTCGCTAGAAAAAAAAAAAAAAAAGAAAAAAGTGGATCGATAAATATTGTGTATGTGAACATGCGACATGTTTTCATGTGCTCCATTGGGTGCCTTAGTGACGTCACAAGTGGTGACTCACCTGCGAGGAGTACCTTGTGTTTGACAGCAAGGTGAGGTGTTGAGTACACATCGAAATAACTCACCGCTACAAATTACCTCCACAAAATAATCTCAAAGACATGGACACAGGTATCATTTGAGATTTATCAGGTTTCTTACCAATCAAACAATCAGTCAGCCAATCAAGCAGCGCAGTTCTGTTTAAAAAAAAATTTTTTTTCTCCCTGTCACCAGCTTCTATTCTAGATCAGTCATTTCCAGTTAGATAATATTACATAATTTATAATTACTTCAGGAATCGTTTAGCCATAACATTCTGATGATTGTTATTGTTAGTAAGTATCCATGAAGGAGGTCACAACAAATATTGTGTTCGTTACGAGAGTGAAGCGTTCCAGCCCTCGGGGCTATCTTTTTCTGATGTCCATCTCCCTTCCCCTCTCTGCTTCACCTTCCCTAACCTCCCGATGTCAAGCACCGTTCAACAGATAAGTGAGTGAGGTGAGGAAATCATGCTGACCTACAGGTGTCACGACGCCATTTTTCTCATCAGCAGGATTATTGGTTTCCTCTCTGTTATCGGTCAGTGTGATGCTCTATGTGTATAAGAGATGTAAGAAAATGTAGCCAGAAAAAAATATTGCTGTTTGTTTGTCTTGGGACTCGACGCCGTCACTAAGCCATGATTAGAGACGTCACGTGACCGGGATCAGATATCTCTCTCACACATACAAAAAACATGTCGAAAGTGTGTGAATAATTCAATCACTCAGCAGACCCAGTAGTGGGAAAGTCGGTGATACAGGTGTGAAACACTACTGTGACCGGGTAATCACTGGAGCCAACAAGGGGCTCACAGCAGGCGCTCGTGTTCCGTCGGCAGGGTAGAAGTGATCCGTTGGAGTTTACTTACATACACGTCAGTAAGTGGATTAAAGTGGATTTTTGACTTTACATGCATTGAAAAAGGATCTGGAGAAACTGAAACCCGTACTTCAACCTGTACAGCTTCTCAAACTGTCATTTTCTTGCTGACTGAGCTCAGTTTTGCAAGGTCAAGCGAGGTTGATAACTTATCTAATCTGCGATGTGCATGCAAGTGATTAATTGCCAGGACAACTCGACAGTTCAAGTCTCCAGATAGAAATAGTTCGTGTTCGCACAAAGAGAATGTGGGGAGGAAAGTTAATTAACAGCTTTTTTCAGTGGCCGCAATTTCTTCCATCTTCCTTGAAGTTTCTTTCCACGAGCGACCTTTGCACTCGCACGGTGCACGTGCCCTCAGCTGCAGACCTTACCCTCCGACCCCTGGCCTGTGACGTCAGCTGACCTAGATGTGCTGTGGCAAGCGGTGCGATCAGCTGATGGGCTGGCAGTCGTACAACCTGCAAACTGCGAGGACACATCGCACACACCTTCGTGTCCTGGCTGTGTCTCGCGCCTGCTAGTGTCAAAGTGTCGGAGGAGCTGGTGGAGGAGTCGTCTGCACGAGAGGAACGTGAAAGCCAGTGGAATTGTCGTCTGCTCTTCCTTAACGCCGAGCGGTCGTCTGCTTTTTTTGTGCACCGAGCCATCGTCTGCTTCAGTGAGTGCAGTGGCCGCGTGTAGTGTGTTGTGTCTGTGCTGTGCTGACATCACACAGAGAACCGTGTGTGTATGCTGCCAAGAACCGTCCAGGTGCTGACCCTCGAGGAAACAGCAGCGAACTGAATGCACGAGTGGATGCGTGCAGGAGCCTGGTAAGTCACGTGATCGCAGTTTGAAAGTCAAGAGTTCGGGAGTTCAACCCATGGCTGTTGTTGTGCGCGTGCAGCAATTGCTTTCCTGGTTTCTCTTTTATCTCATCACCCCCTGGTGCAGGTTTTGTTCCATTTCCAGTGCAGGAACTCAATCTCGAGAGCATTGACACACACACACACAGAGCAACCTCATTACTGTCATCACGTATCTCATCTTGCTCCTCCTCTCTTGACGTTTGTTTCTCCTTCGAGCATGCTTCCTTCGTCTGTTCGTCTCTCTGTCCGCTTAGTGTGAACTGTCTGTCCTCCATCTCTTGTCCTTCTACAATGACATTCTCTGCCTTACTTTTAAGTCTTGGTTCTTTTTTTTTTTCTGTCTTTCTGACCACAACACCCTGGGAGTCTTACTTTTCACTTTAATGTCATATAACCTCGATATCACTGTGATATAACTTTGCTGACACGGGGTGAAACTCTAACAAAGACCATATAATATTTTTCCTTTCGTTTTCAGTGATGTATATATGTTTCTTACAACATGTGTCTGTAATAGAACACTCACCTGTTGGTGACTACCACCGTGGTAAACCTATAATGTTTGTTATATCGGGGGTAAAGGCGGATGAGAAAAAGAGTTCTAGTCATTGGAAGTAGACGAGAAATACCTGGCAGTAAATAAAACACAGGACCTACTAATGTCTGGTGTCACCACGGTGTCGTCTAACAGTTTCTGGCGGCGCCCCCAGCGGTGTGTCCCTACCCCCCATCTGGGACTGACCGAGTTTAGGACCTCATGGTGTCTTTCACAAGGTGACAGAGAGAGAGAACTTGTGTTCACAGTGTCTTGTTCTGTTCCAGGGGTGGGGGAGTGAGGCAGGGGGAGTGTGTGTGTGTGTGGGAGGGGGAGAAGAGGTTTAAGGGGCGGGTGTTCAGTCTCGTGCACTTTATTACGAAGTTCAACGCCCGATTGTCCCATATTTTTTCAGACTTCTTGTCTGTCTGTCTGTCTCCCGGTCCTTCTGTCAGTCTGTTGGTTTGTGATAACCAGCCATTTTGCAATCAACGAATATATTTATATATACGAATATATTTCATATACAGAATCGCCTCGTACAAAATTAAATGGTAGATTGCTTTGTAACTGTACTCCTTCTCTTAATATTAGTTCTAAACATTCGAGTACAGATTTGGACACTCCTTTTATCATTTTAGCGAGCTCCCCTTCCTAAATGCATCTTTATAATCGAGTCGAAAAGGAAAATAGCGGAGGGTTAGTGGGAGGGAGAGAGGAAGAGGAAAGTCTCATCTGGTTTTTTTTTTTTCCATGTACAATGTGATGACATTAACTCTAGTTTGTGTACTAAACTACTGCTTGCTATCATCCCAACTGGTTGAAGGAGAGAGGAGAGAGACAGAGACAGCAGTTTGGCCCCAGCGTCAACAATAGGCGATTGACTAGCGAGGTCAAGGGTCGTGGATAGGAGCGGAGCGCGTGCTTGCCCTCGCTGACCTTGAAACGGTGGGCGTGGCGTGCATCTGCCGGAAGATGACGACCAGACGCTGAGTCTGAGAACTCTTTATTCTTATGCACACACTCACACACAGTCTCTCTCTCACACACACATTCAGATATCGCGAGAGACCGTTTGTGTGTGTGTACGCGCGCGTATGCATGTGTAAATGTGTCCAAGTGTGTGTATGTCTACTCGCGTGCGTGTGTGAGAGAGAGAGACTCTGAGAAAGCTTGCTACAAGGGAGAATCATACGCGCATACCGTCTAACGGCTGTGTGTCAGTCAGTCTGGTTGACTGCCCGGCATCACGAACTCACGTGCAAGCTAAAACACTCGCCAACCCTCCGCCTCCCCGCATCCCAGTCTCTGTCTCTCCCACGCGCATCTCTGCGCACACAATATCCATCTTTGTCCGTTTGAGATCCTTGACCAGCCCCAGCTACTGCCCTTCAGAAGTTCAATTGTTTACATGACTCAGTTTCCATGCCATCATCATCATTTAGCGAGGGCAGCGACTTTCCTAGAAAAAACACTCCGCGCGACTCACTGGCGTCAGTGCAAGAGTGCACACAGGCGCGTGCGAGTGTAAATAGTGCATGATGCTCCCTCCAGCCCACGACAGGCCGCTGATACTGGTTGGTAGAAAGTGGGTGGATCGGAGAATGAGATGTAAACCTCACGCCCTTGACTTACTTTAGGGTTAGATGAGAGCATCTCACAGCCGCAAATCTCAAACTGTTTATTACGAATGTCTGAATGAAGTCGTGGTAGCGGTTGCTGCTGCCTTTCCAGTTCTGTCGCGTGCTGGTCAGTGATAAAAAGTATTACCATCAGTGCTACTACGACTACAACACCCACGTCACCATAAAGATCACCACCATACTTGATTTGTGACTGTGCACCTGTATCCAGCTGCTGCAACGGTTGCTTCCACAAAATGTGTTCGCGGAGATTTTAGGGAGAAATAAAAAAAGAAAAAAACAAGCGGAAGATATTAATAAGCACGAGGGCGACAACCTGAGGTCACTGGCAGCTTGTTCAGCTTCCTGCTGTGCATCTCGTTGCGCTGCGCTATCACGGGTTTCGATCAGTTTTTCTCTCCCTTCCCCTTCTCCCTCCCCCCTCATCCACCATCTGCGCACCCCGCGACCATAAACCGCCATGTGTTGACTCCTTTGTTTACAGGATGTGACCTCGTTAACAGTTACTGCGTCACGATGGTGTGCTGACCAAAGACGAAGCTGCTTGTCGTCAACTTGTGATTGTCGTTGTTAACAAGCAAAGGGAGGGTGGAGCTGGCGAGGGAGGGAAGCAGGTGTCTGATGAGTAGGTGAACGTGAGTGCTCGAGAGTCAGCGAGGGCATGGTCAAGACACTAACCGACTGACCATGGAATAAGTGGAAATAACATCGGTACATGCAGAGATAACCTAACTGATGTTTGTTCACACTCACACACACACTAGCATAGTTGAAGAAACACGACACAGGTAAGAACATACTCCAGAACACTCATATCCACAAACACCCGTGTGTTTGTGTGTCCGCGCGCGCGTCTGTTTACGTGTGCTGGTTACTAATTGAATACCAACAGGTAGGAATGTAGGGATCATGGTGAAGGTCGGGACTGGTTATCGACTGACCTTTGTGCTGTAGTTAAAAGTCAGGGGTCACATTCCCCTGGCTTTACTCCATCTAAATCGGGAGACGTTTACCATTTGATAATGAATGGTTGATGCTTCGCATGTGCGTGATCGTGCGCGTGCGCATGCACATATGGGAATCTGGAATCACCATCATTGATGAATATGCAAACCTGTTGAGCTTTGCGTCCAGAAATCGAGTTTTCTAAACACTGCTAATAAACACTACAATCAGGGACAGAAAACATCGACCAGTCTTTATAAATGATCTCCCTTCTCTTTGTTTCTCCTCCTGCCTCACTCACACTTTTTGCCATCATGTCTCCTACCTGTCTTGTGTTCTCTCCTGCCTCTAGCTGCTCCACACCTGCCATGAACTCCACGCCATTGTTTACCTGTACTATGTTGTCCGTCACAGGTGTTAGTGAAGTATCACAATAAGGCACAGGTGATAGTTACAATATTCACATTTGAAATTCTCATGAAGTTTTGAGGCGGAACTGTGGTTTTTTATTTGTCAACCTATGGAAGACATGAAGGTAGCACAAGGTGACTTCAAGGACAATCAAGAGAGACATTGAAACAGTTGCTGATGAGGTTGATGAGGATGTTTGATTATCGCTTGTTTCTGCTGTTGCAAGCTTTGACACATCTGTGTCACATACCACAGTCCACAGATCCGACGCAAACATACCCAACATACGCACAAATACACAAAATATCAACACAAACACACTCACGCGCAGGCGTGCACATACGCATGCATGAACTTACAGACATACACAGGGACACACACACAGAGATTCAGCATGCGTTGATTTACCGATGAACAGACATACTCGTCTAACTGGTGTATGTATAATTATATATAGGCTTTATAAATACCGGCCCACAACTCTTGGCAATGTCTCGACCCTGCTATTACTTACACCACCCGACACCTACTTCTAGTGTTACGGGTGGCCTGTAAGTGTGCTTCAGATGACGCAATGTTGTGGCAACGACTCGCGCACCAACACACACAGACACCAACAGACACACACACCACACACACACCCCACAACAGATACACACACACCCCCAACAGATACACACACACACACACACACACACAGACACACACACCTGGCTAACTGACTGACACCTGCAGGCTAGTCCAGGTAGCGGGATTAGCTCAAGCGTCACATCACTGCTTCGTGTTTTGACAGTTTTCCAGATAACAAAGACAGAGCTCACCTGGACACGATGTTGTTGCTGTAGCTTTTATTTGATTATTGTTTACGAGGTGTGCATGTGAGACTGAACAGTAGCCACCTGCCAGGCATTATGACAACCGCGTGGAGTCGTCAAAACTTTTTCTGAATAATTGATAAGTAAAGGTTAATATTATCTGATTTTTTTTTATCAAGCGCTTGAAAAACTCAAGTGTTTGTAGACTAAAAGCGACACGTGACCACAGACCTGTTGGTGCTGCAGCCGGTGTCAGGTTGAGAGGGAGGAGGCGAGTGTGTATGAGGGGAGGAGGAATTGACTCTGTGGAGCATGACGTAGGCTGCAGATATAAATAAGCAACACCTATACTTACCTGGCCTCGTGCCCTCACCCACGTGATCACATGTTTCCTGCGACATAAAGTAGTGCAGATGGTGTAGAGCAGGACGGGACCACAAGAACCTGGCAGACTTCTCCGCACATTCGTTAGGAGGTGTAGAGTGCAATAGTGTTAGCACACCTGCAGCACACAGGTAGGACACGACTTCCATGACACACTCACTCCTTATACTCTCTTTCTTCACCGCATTCACCCACAATGCCAACCCAACATAGGGTCCTTGATAAATACAACTTCAACTCGACTGCTCAAACTCAACATAGATACAAATATATTTTCGGGTCAACGTGAGATATTTGTTATCTGTCGTCCTGTATGTTACATTCCAACACAACCTCGGTGACAGTTCAAGTTAACCCTGCGCCGATGTTCATACACCGAAAGTTTTTATGTTTGTTTGTTGTTGTTTTTGGGGTGTGTGTGTGGGGGGGGTAGTGGTGTACATGACAGATTCACTTGACATTCTAGAGCAGTCAGCTTCATTTTTTTTTCTTTATTTAGTTGCAACGAACCGCATCATTTTTTTTTTCAGGGTGGCGTGACAAGGATCGGGTGCAGACGAGGCGATGACAGGTGTAAAGTCTATCTGGTCACCAAACGACAAGAAGAGCAGCATGAGATTAAACATTGTCTCTTCGTAATCTTGAAGACGATAGATTGGTAGTGAGTGTCGATGACCAAAGGTCCTGCCAGCACTGTCACCTAGCGAAGGACACAGTTCGTGTAGCTGATAATGCTGCTCGACAGATTGCTCCAAGTGTAAGCCACGAGGACAAGAAGGAAAATAACTAGGAACAATTTTTTGTGATAATACGAAAAGTAACTCCCCTGCCTCGGTTGAATGTGAAGGGACAGGTAGTGTCATCTAAATAAATAACATCAGCACTAGCTGCTCCAACGACAGGTCACGGCAGACATCATGGTGAGTAAGAAGGACGGAACTGTCGAGAGAAATATCCTGGACAGGGATATAAGAGAGATCACTCTCGACACCAAAGAGCTGGATGAGGATGATGGAGAGTCGGTGTTGGAGGTCATCCTGCCCCCCGCGCCGGATGGAGGTTGGGGGTGGATGATCGTGCTGGCATCGCTGGTGGCCAACATCATCGTGGACGGC
The DNA here is from genome assembly GCF_003073045.1 of Pomacea canaliculata. Classification (NCBI taxonomy): domain Eukaryota; kingdom Metazoa; phylum Mollusca; class Gastropoda; order Architaenioglossa; family Ampullariidae; genus Pomacea; species Pomacea canaliculata. The sequence continues at coordinate 18,305,480 of NC_037596.1, read as the reverse complement.
ATCACCTACACCTTCGGCATCTTTCTTCCTCGTTTCGAGGAGGCTTTTCAGCAGCCCAAGAGCACCATTGCGCTGGCCGGCTCGCTGCAGGTGGGGACATACCTGTGTGCAGGTGAGTAACTGTTGCTTCGCGTCACGGTTTGTTTACCGACGCAGAGAGACAGTTAAAGATGAAGTAGATGCCGCTTCAGGCGTTAGTCTTACCTCAATGCAGGTGCATTTCTGGGGAAATTAATATCGTAGCCGATGGGTCGTATCCTGTTAAAGCTGTGGTTCTAAGTATGTCACAAGGATGTAGATTAACGGTCGGAAAGGTCACGTGCAACAGAATTAACTGATTAACCTGTCGTATGATCTTCCTTTTTCTCTCTCTCATTGTATTTCCGTCTTTGCATAGTTGTGGATGCGTACGACAGTGTTTGTGTGTGTGTGAGTGTCTGTGTATGTGTACGAGTGTGTGTTTATACTCGTATTTCTGTCTTTATACCGTTTTGTGTGTGTGTGAGAGAGAGAGAGAGCATGCGTGTGACAATGAGTGTTTGGCTCTGTGCATGAGTGAGCATGTGTATGTCTACTTGTTTTAACGGCCATGCCAGTCTGTTTAAACCTCCTTGCGCGCGCGTGTGTGTTTGTGTGATGCATTTATGTGTGTGAACGAGAGCCTGAGTAAGCGTATGAATATTGTATTGCAATATATTTTTATGCAAAGCACACATCTCCAGGAGGAAAGAAAACAAACGAATAAAGGACTTAACTGTGTTTTGTCTGACCAGGTCCAATCGTCAGCGCTTTGACCAACCGGTTCGGGTGCAAGCGGGTGACGATAGCCGGAAGTATCATCGCCAGCTTTGCTTTTATCATCAGTATGTTCTCGCCCTCCGCTGACATCCTCATACTCACATATGGAATAATTGGAGGTACGGCATGTCTGTCCATCTGTCCACCTCTCCGTCCATTATGATTGTCAGTTTTGTCTCTTCTGTCTTCCCCTTAAATTTGCTGATTTATCCGCCTTATCTTTTTCTCATCCATTCTTCTATCTGTCTCGACTCCTCTCTTCTTATTTAAAAAAAAATTCTTAATTTTACTTGACATTCTCTGGGTTCATCGCTATTAATAAATGATTGCACAGGGGAAACAAGCCGCTAATCTCTGTCAGAGAGACAGCAGGATTACTCTCCCTGCATTACCAGCCCCAACATGACTCGCTAATTAAAATTATTGTGTTTTTCTTCTGGTCACAAGTAGCCCTGTAAACTGTTTTGAACAATTAACTTCTACGAACGGCTATTTCAAGAAACTTCTCACACCAGGTTAAGATGTTTGAAGGATATATTTGCTGGCAACATGAGAACTTTGACCTAGCGGCAATAGAATGGTGTAAAGTAGGGGACGATTTTCCAGCTGCAGTCATATTTTTAGACTAACTGTCAGTGAAGCAGAGTTATAGGGCTGGAGTCAAAGGTCAATGCCTTCACGTAGGGCAAGCTCGCTGTTTCTGACCTCGGAGGCTTTGTCGGTCTCGGTCAAAGTACACGTAACTATTGCACTCAGATCATTCTTGAGAGGCCATTGTCTGTCTGTCCGTGCCTGTCCGTGTGTATGTGTGTCTGTTTGTCTGTCCACTTGTCTGTCAAACCATTTCTTGCCATCTACAGGTCTGGGGTTTGGCATGATGTACCTGCCAGCCATCGTTATTGTCGGGTATTACTTCGAGAAGAAGCGTGCCCTGGCCACAGGTATTGCCGTGTGCGGGTCTGGGGTGGGCATGTTCCTGATGGCACCACTGTCCGACTACCTGCTGAGCGAGTTCGGTCTGCGAGGAGCACTGCTGGTGCAGGCAGGCCTCATCCTCAACGGCGTCGTGTGCGGCATGCTCATGCGACCTTTGGCCTTCATGGAGGTGAGAGTGCACGAAGAATTCGAGCTAACGCCACATTGTTCATTCTCACTTGTTAAACACACTCACATACTCGTCAAGATGTGTCCTGTTAGGAAGTGCCTTAATTTACTGCAGTTGGTCATTCATTGGAGAAGGTTGACAATGGAATCATCTGTGCACCTAGCATAATAAGAAGATGAATATTTCATCAGTATCTCTCTTTCATTCTAATTATTCATTGTTTTGTATCTTATTTCTTTATTCAGTCTTTCAATCTATTGATCTAGTAGTCTTTCTATCTGTCTTTCCAGTTAATTAACCTGTAGAATGTAACCATAATTACCATAATGACTAACAATCATGCAGGCGCCATCAGAAGGGGAAGCAGACAGGCAACGGTCCAATCGTGGAGGTGGAGCCCTTAATGATGAACAGTGAGAACGGGCATGAAGACAGGTCCGCAGCCAAGAGCCCTATATACAAACCACCCAAGTCACCCGAAAGACAACCCGTGACCGCAGCAGGGCAGCAATTTAGCTTTTCATCCGTCCCAAACATCGTCTTCTCGTCCACTCGAACTTCAGATAAAGGAGGATCTATGCGGCACACACCCATCAAACGAGCCACCTCTCACAATTTTACAACTGACAAAATCCTCCTGCGCCACGTCGGGAAGGAGGTCACGCCGGAAGTCAAGCAGCCGGCCCAGAAGCCCATCGGTCTCAGCTTCATCGGCCTGTCCGACTTCAGTTTGAACAAAGTTCGCGAGAGGACACACTTGCCCCTTTCGCGCAGGGATATCACCATCAGCGGCGGAAGCGTCCTGCACATCCCGGAGCACAGTGTCCAGGAGTCCTACATCCGCAGCCTGACCAGCATCAAGAGCCAGGGGGCGATGTCCATCAAGTCGGAGGCGGAGCGCATCTTGTGTTCTTGCTTGCCAGAGTCTGTCCGCGAGACCTTGCTGCAGATGCTGGACTTCTCCATCATGAAGAACAAGGCCTACGTTTTCATCCTCATCGGCAACATCTGTGCTATGCTCGGCTTCTATGTGCCCTTCGTGTTTATCCCGGAGAGAGCCATGAAACTGGGCTTTTCCGAAGATAAAGCCGCTTTTCTACTCTCTATCATCGGTATGTTTAATATTTTTATCTTATCTTTCCCTAATTTTCCTCCTCTTGTTGTGCTTTGGCTATTAGTGGTAGAGACCCACATAGATAGTGGCCGTGTGAGCAGTTGAGCGTGTCTAATGTACTAGCATATCGAAAACGAAACCTGCTCTTCTCTTCCACTGTCTCATCTTCCCTGGTCTTCGTTTTCCCAGAAAAAAATTGTTGATAAAAAGACTTTCTGAGGGTTGTTGTTGTTGTTGTTCTTGTTGTTTTAAAGGGTGCACATTTTTTTTCAAACGTTTTTAGTTTGAAGGACTTTTGTTATGAAAGTTTTATTTTTGGTTTGAAGACTTTGCTGCCTTTAGTTTACACATTATGTATGAATTTTAGAGAAATTTGAGGTTAGAGAAGTTGTAGGCTCCTAGATGTCTCCATGTTGTTTGCCTCTTGTTCGGACAGGCATCACCAACACCGTAGGTCGAGTCCTGACCGGAGTACTTGCTAACCTCAACAAGATCGACTCTCTAGTCATCAACAACATCGCCATGCTGCTGTGCGGGGTGACGACCTTCATCTATCCTTTCTGCCAGAGCTATGAACTGCTCTGTTTCATCGCCGCTGTCTTCGGACTGAGCGTAGGTCAGTACTGGGATCGAACAACTTTCAGATGATTCTTGTATACCACTTGTCGATATTCGTAGATGTTTACCGTTGAGTATAAACAATTATTTCTAGCGTCTAAATTTATACTAACTGCTACTAAACAAAGCTGTTTTTCTTTTTATAGACCATCAGGCTGTTGCAGAATTGTCTAATACTGACATCTGTTACTTTTCATCCCACTCTTCCTACAGCTGCCTACATTTCTCTGAGCTCCATTTTGTTGTGCGACATGTTGGGAGTCGAACAGCTGACCAACGCCTTCGGGTTCCTGACGTTGGCCCGTGGCGTGTCCTCCTGTGCAGGTTCGCCTCTTGCAGGTGAGAAGTACTTTCACATACATAGAAACATTTCCAGATGTAAGCCACCTACATATGAATAATATTATACATAAATAACTAACAAATATGGCAAAATAATACAATGAAGGCAAACGTTTCATTACAAATAATACCGTTATCTAAGAAGTCACATGACTAAATGGTAGCCACTGTTTCCAAAAGTATATCTGTGTGCTATTAATAGACGCGTTTCATTCATACCATGTTTGTTGTTTAAAATATTATTCCACAATTTGTTTTTTCTTTTCTTTTTTGTGATAAAGCAAAATCTTGCAGCCTTCTGAATTATGTCTAGAGTTTGCATTTAGGTAAAGGGGTCTGAGCTTTCTTTTCTTTAAATTTTCCAGTAAAAGAATGATTTCTGTGCATGTTTGTGTCCGTACTCGTGCACATGATGTGTGCGTGCTTTGTGTTGCCAGGAGCGATAATCGACAAGACAGGGGACATAGGTCTGGCGTTTTACGTGGGCGGCGGAATGATCGCGCTAGGCGGACTATTTCACTGCATGCTTCACACCCTTGCGTCCGCCAAAAGAAACCGTACATCACAACCACCATTGAGATGGAGGATATCACACCTTGAAACACACGGTGACCTGTTCGTCCTCGTCCGACATGTCCAACGGTTTCTGACAGCCCTGCCGCTGAGGATGACGGACGCTTTTATTGCCGCCGTCGTCAGCGAATGGTGGGAAGAGGGGTTAGGGGGGTGTGTCTACCTGAGACGACACGTGGGTCGCAAGGTGACTCAGTAGGGTGGTCGTGCCAAGTGAAGAAGTACGATCATATCAGTTCTCGAAAATGATTGCTAAATTTGGCGACCGGATCATGCCCATTGATTCATTTTATTATTTCATATTTTGCTGTATTTTTAAAACTTTTTTTTCATTAATTTTATTATGTGGTAAGACATATCTTAAATCTAGTAGACATGCCTCCTTCACTAAAACTAGTGAAATGGAAGGAAAATAATGAAAATATAAAAAAATGGAACCTCTCTCCCTCACTTAGTTTTTAGTACTTTATAAATAATGTAGAAAGAAACAAGATAAACTAATATGGGAAAGAACTAACATATTTAGTTTTTGTGCGGTCTTATTTGTTTCCTGCTTTTCTTGCCCGATAGAGCAAAAAAAAAAAAAAAAAGATTAGGACATCGATTGCATTTGGAAAAGGAAATAACTACATTGAAGCTCTGATACATTTTAAGAATGACTATGGATATAATATTAATTCCTTTACAACAATAATGTTGGGTTTGGCTGAGGTTCATTTACAGATCATTTTGATAATTAGTAATCTCGTAATCACTGTCCGCGTGACCGGATTGATATTGGGGTCAAGGCCAGTGAAGAGACGAAGAGAGTAGTTTGTGAAGGGGAAAAGCAACATTATGGGCTGAGAATAGAAGTGTGTTGCCTGTGTTTAATGGGTCTTATATAATTTTGTTCCATGTGTAAAGTGGTTATCAGGGAAATTCCGTGATTTTTGATGAAAGGAAAACCAAGCAACAAGAGAGGAGGAGAAAGAGAGAGAAGAGAAAGGCATAAAAAAGATGAAGTGGGGAGCATAAGGAGACGGATGTAGTGGAATGTCTGTCAGAGGTCAAGAAATGTTGCTTTGTGCTAGCCTCCTCAAATATTTTCATCTATCAAAAGCTGCTACAAAAGTAGCTCTGCATCTCTACACTTGTTCGACTGAATGTTGCCGTAAATGATGGAAACACTTGTACATATTTTATTTTCCATTATCCATGTCTGTGTTTGTACTTCAAGGGCGGTCATTCACTTTCCGTTTGCTCATGAATCCGTATGGACACATGTAACTGGATGATGATGAAGATGATAATAATAATGATGTAAAAAAAATGGGACAAGGAGATGCCAAACATTTATTTATCTAAGAGCAGGGTGTTGACTGCATTTTAGCAGCATTTTGCTTAGAAGGTGAGTTTGCTTGGGTCCCAACATCACTGTTTACAAGCTTTTTGTGATTCTAGTGTGTGTGCGCGCGCGCTTGCGGGGCATAGCTTGAAAGTTATCAGTTGTACGAGAGGACTAAGTCACGTGAAGTCATTTTAAGTCATCTCTGTTCGTGTGAGAGGATGAACACGCTCAACAAAGAATAGACCGAAGATGTAAATGTTGGAACAATCCACCAGGGTTGGGTCGTATTCGTGCTGCTGTCTGCTTCCAAATAATCTGCTTCACTTTGCTCATTTCCATAATAGCGAAAGTCGATCCATTCCGAAGTCCATTTTATTCTTAATCGACCTCAGCATAATGGTTGTAGACATGTCTTTCAATGAAGTGCCAATGTCGGATAAGAGTGCATGAAGTTCAAACGACCGTAAGAGACAGTGTGGATGGATGAGAGAGAGACAGAGAGAAAAAGAAAGGTGGGAAGACAACTAAAGTGATGTTTTTACAAAATTTTTCAAATATTTTGAAATATTATAAAAATAGGATTTGTATAGCGCATTTCACCACACAGAGCGATGCGCTTCACAAGAGACCAGGGCAGTGGGGAAAGACTCCCTGGGATGTAGTCGTCATAGTAATATAAAACAACCCCAAACCCCACAAAGACCAACATTTTTACTCACACATTTGCATAAATACACGCAAGTTTCTCCGCACATACATTGTAAGTACGACACAATGTGTTGTTCAGTCAAAGCCATCTGTAATAAATAAACAGATGTAAACCAGACTCATCCACATACAAATAAGGTCATTGTAACCTTTGAATTTTGGTTTCTTTTCGTGTAATCTTGATCACCCAGTCATGTTAATATGGTGATGAAAAAAGAAATCCTAATTTAGAGTAAGAAAGAGAAAGATGAAAGAGAGATGTTGCACTTCACGCAAACTTTTGGATGTCCATTAACTTCAAGACAGTGCAGTGATGTTAGTGTGTTTACCTGCAGTCTTTCATGCAACTTGTCTTCTTGCACGGTGAAAGGACTATTCATCCATGATAAGAGTAAAGCGACAAATGCGAAATAATTCAGCAAAAGATGAGCTACACAGCCATCATCAGTGTTTATATATCAGACTTTAATGTCCAAAGCTGAAGTATACTTTCAGCATACAAATCTTGATGAATATATTTGTATATAATTTTATCATGCATGGAAGAAAAAGACTGCAAGAGAAAGAGAGAGAAGCAGATGTATAAGTTGGACCCTTTTCGACACCTACTCTTAAGTTCAGTTTATAAATTTGTATTTTTAAATGCTCTTAATCAATCGTGTTATAAGGTTACTTCCAAAAGTTTTATCGTTTAAATATAATATTTCATTAAAATCATGAAGATCTTTTTAAAGAAGCCCTCGTTCTATTGTGATTAAATTAAGCATAATGTCTTTTTTGAGTAATTAATTCTTAACTTCTTATATTATTGATACCATCATAGTTTTCACCACTTAATATGTGATTCTATGGTCATTATATCATGTTAAGAAATATAGTTTTGTTTGTTGGAGTTTTTTTTTTTTTTTTGATAAACTGAACTTTTATTGTCGCTGTTTATAGAAGCTACTCTTGTTTATGTTGTCAAATTTTTACAGTTTATGAGTTGACATCATTTAATTTACTTTCTTTCGCATTCACATCATAGCTTAAAATTTACGAGGAGTATTTTAATCGCATTTTTACAAAGACATGCATCCTTCTAAAGTCATCAGTCTTCACTGAAAGTTGACCTGCGGGTCAGTGCCTTGAGCCTTTCTTGCTTGTTCACAAATGCCTTGTCAAATCCAGTGTGAAATCTTGCCTTAAAGTCTGTGTGCAAAGTTTATACTCCGCGTGAGACTTGCATGCGATTGTATCGAATGTTTGTCACACCAAAACTCAATAATAAAAAGTCTTACTAATAATGAGTGACTATTTTGTGTTTTTATTGTCATGTAGGATGTAATCACAGCTTTCTTGATGTTCTTCGTGAACTTTGACCTGGTTCAGAAGTTTGGAGAGTGAGAGCACATTTAGTTTTCTTTATGTGTTTCGTGCATTCTCGCATACGGGAATAGATTGATGTCTTCATCAATCGTTTTCTAAAAATAGTTTAATAATTTTTTTTCACAGATTTCGTTGTCTCGAACTCTCTTTCTTAAAAAGGGAGACAACTGCAATTGTGCAGGCGAATGCTTAAGGGACGTGCCATTCGTCACTCGAGCTCTTGATAACTGATGTGTCAGGCACTTGAACTCGACCAGGACTGATAAGAGACGACAACGATTCGATAATCAAGGGCTCTTCACCGTTACACACCTTTCAGCACCTGTTCTCGTCTTCTGGTGGCTCAGCTTCTTGATAAGATTATTGGCGAGATTAAAAAGGAGACTTCGTTAGTGCCATTAACTTGTTAGGCTAATTCAGACTGCGAGGACATTAAAATTACGAACATAGACTATAATTGTCTTTGTTTTTGTTGGATGATTTCTTTCTTTTTCTCACATCCTTTTATAGTCAGCGCAAGACAATGAGATTCATTTTTCCTGAATCAATAAAAAATGTGTTTAAAAGCGAGTGCCACTCACCTGAGACATCACATTAATTTGTTAAAAACATTTTGGATAAAATTAATTGATTTCACACATCGAGCAGACGACTGTACATACAGGATATGACGCGAAGGAATCTTAAGATGACATCACAGCGCTATGACGTGTGTCGCTGACGTTAGTTGAAAGCTGAGTGACGTCACCTGACATTCCACCATCTTTGATGTTAGTTGCAAGATGAGGATGTCGCTTGATGTTCGTACATCGTTCAAACACAGGGATCTGCGTGGCAGGCGGGCCTAGAGGCTTGACTTGGAGTTTAGAGGAGCCGAGCATTTCCTGCAGGACATTTGCTGATATACACAATGCTTGCGTTTCCTTGGCAACTAATTTCGAACAATAGAGTGCAGCTGTCTGTGTGGTAAGTGTGTTTATTGTTTACACAAGTCACATTTAATGATCTATTTAAAGTAAATTTTCTCAGGACTATTATTTTAAGCTCTAAGAGCCTCATCCTTACGAGTGAGTAGGCCCTATACCAATCTTTATTTTATTATCATCATACTACATTGAAGTTCTTCCCCGATGAAAGAAAAGGAAAGAAATATATAATATTCTATAATTAAATTCAGCCTGCTATTATATCTCGTCTATTGTAGTACCAGACCGGAACTGTGCCGGGCGTTAGAATAATTAGCAATGATGTCGACACTTCAGGTGCACAGGTGAAGTGACAGTCCACAGTCCGATGTCCTTTCCTGCCGGTATTAGAGGAATGCTTTGATCACACCTTCAGCCAGCTTACAGGTAAGTCCGAGAGCACACTTTGAAATAAATATTTAATAATTTTTTTTGCTGATTTTTCTTCTCTCTCTCTCACACACTATCTTCATTATTCCCTCTCCGTCCTGAGTTTTTCTTTTGGCGCCAGAAACAGACAGCTGGAGAGTTTTCAGAGTAAAATATTGGCAAAGTACGGGGGAGGGGAGGAAATTAGTGTAGACGCCGAGCCAACCAGTCATGTAAACAGATGTCACATGCACAGAGAAAATAGACACAGGGAGAATGGATAATATTTAGTGTAAGTGTTTCGGAAACCGTTATATTTTTATCTAGCATTTTGAAGACATCCTCGTGTTTCGTTATTATATTTTGCAGGAAATGATTGTGCAAACTTGTTATCCTAGCTGCCTTTCTCTTGTTTCCTGTTATATTGCACGATACGTTTTATTTAATTTCTGTATTCTTCACGGCAACAGCTTCCAACAATATTTACTAAAATAGTCGCATGACGCCATAGACCAAAGTTTTTCATAGAAATTCTCTAAACCTTTTTTGTCCCTTCCCTCCCACCATCCCCCTCTGATAATCGCCGGCTGGCAAAACCCTTCCTAACGGTCTTTCTTTACCTGGCAAAGGTGCGACCATGTTTACCAAAGTTGTGTGTGAAGCTTACAGGAACCTGACTGTTCTAGGACAAACCTTAGAGACCTGAGAGCTTTGGTCAACATGGCAGACGAAATCCAAACCCTTCTGTCAATGCTTTGCCAATACGTTAGGACGCCAGGGTACTTCCAAGGCTTGATGCTTTGACACTTTTGCTCACCTGGAGAAAACACGTAACTACACAAGCAAATATTGACATTTTTAACAGATCATCTTTAATCACTAATTATCAGGGTGATGTGACCTCTGACTGCACGACCTCAACTATAAGTACTTTGCTTCCACTTTTATTGGTCGATGACCTTTAGTTATCGGTTTGAAAGAGAGCAACAATGACTTTGCAGTATTTAATCAACGCCTCTCTGTCCAAATTCACGAACATGTTCTATAGTCTAACACCATTGACTGTAAGTGGTCCACTGTGTCTAGGTCATAGAGAAGACATCAATATTAAATTAAAGGATCAGTTGATGTCCGTGAATTCTCGGCGTCCAAGAAATGCACTTTACTTTCAGACTGGGAATGAGGGTTGGGGCAAGAGTCCTCCTAAGACACGTGCAGATCACGTTGGCCGGGGTTGTTTACAAATGTAAAAACACAAGGCAAGGAGAACAACGAATGTGAAATTATGGCTACGAGAACAGTTACTTTACTCATATTTCCATGAGAGCACTGGAGTCGGAAAGTATTGCCGAAAACGTTTTATGACAGGGAGTAAGGGGCACTGAAGAGGTTAAAGGTTGGGGTGGAATCAAAATAAACCATGTAAACTCCACCTGACGTGGCTGCGATTTGCCCAGAGATTAAGAATGTGGACATTGGACATCTCTCCTTGCAAGGGTTGCATGCACCGTTGTCCTGGAATATTTCTGTCCGGTCCCAACATTGCCTCGTCACGAGCCGCCAAAGAAGATGAAGGTCAAGGAGATATTCCCAACACACCTGCCTTGGCCTTGATCTTTGACCTGTCTAGCACGTGCAGCGACTGTGGCTGTGCTCATGTCAGCCACCCGTTAAGCCACCCGTCTGACGAATCCAAACATTTGCCGAGTGCTTCTTCTCGTCGGAATCGATTCCACCGATCTGTCTGAGACCGGAAGCTGAGTTCGCTTCTGTCATCTACGCCAGCGATGGCAATCTTTGCGTCGGTCAAGCTGGTCCTCATAGATAACACACGATCTGGTTAGAACACACCTTAGCACAGGTAAACTTCTACAAGCACGTGAAATGTATGTTATTAAAATCTGCGTGAGTGCGCGCGCGTGTGTGCATGCGTGTGAATGAAAGAGAGAAAAAAGAAAAGGTAAGCAGATGAGTGAACAGACTTAAAAATTTAAGTTTAATGTAAGTATATTCTTTACAGGGCATTAAACGTGGTCTGTAGATGGATCTAATGATAAATACATGAATGCAAGTGTTTCATTTACCGAGTTTTACTTGTTCTACCTGAGCATCTTGTAGAAAGGAATGACAAACGATCGCTGTGTGAGTCATGTCGACATCCTTTCTCTGCTGCAAGATGCGCAGTTTTATTGTTCATAATCCATATTTCCGTGATTTTCTCAAATTTTTCCTTTAATTCTCCCACCTTGTATCTTCGTTAACCTACAGTCTCCATACATCCATGAACCTTATTCGTTACACCCATTGAAGTTAACATAGACTTCTTTCTTCTTTTCATCCCAACATCATCCTCACATTTTCTGTATGTCAGGTCATCGCTGAACACTCTTCACATGCGATAATAAAGACGATACTTTAAGACACGACCCACAGCAAGGACACAAAGGATGAGGGTTAATATATGTCAAGATGTGTCATTTTTTTAGTTTGATAAACACCTTAATTTTTGTTTTAAAATCTTGGTTACAGCCGTTTCACCCCATTCACCCTTTAACCCTTTTATCTGGCGTTTATTCATCATCACGTCTTCAGGGAAAGGGTGAGGTATTGTATGGATGACAGAAAGTAAGAATATATATACAGTCGGTGACGAAGGTGTGTCTCTGGTATTGTTGACATGACATCGCGTATACCATTAAATTACGGGGTATATTACTACCCGCTTCTATCAGCCCATCGACCCACCAACCTTTCAACCCAGCAACTCATCTTGGCCTACATCGTCATATAGTTTCATAGTTGACGAACGGGTAGGACAGGTGAGCAGGACAGGTGAGCGGGCGCTGATTCGGGTTTAAAAAGTGACCCCGAAAATATGTTATCGAGAAAAAAACTACCACTCTTTTTATGAATTTTTTTGGTTAATCTCAGAGAAAATTTGTCGCACGCTACGTGAGAGTGGCCACCGGACAACAACGTGCTTACTAGACTACGTGAAATACAGCAACGAGCAGAACGTTGAGTCTTGAACTCTAAAAGGACGTCTGACCCTTTGAGTGGATCGAAATAAAAAGATAATATTTAGACACGTGTCATCGAAATGGGATCAGCGAAGGTGAATGGTTTAGACTAGCTGCCACACGCACAAACACACACACACAAACACACACACACACACACAACACACACACACACAACACACACGCACACACACAAACATACACACAAACATACACACACACAAGCACACACACGCACGAACACACGCACACACACAAACATACACACAAACATACACACACACACACACACACACACAAGCACACACACGCACAAACACACGCACAAACAGACATACGCACACAAGCAGGCACACACACACACAGATACACGTCCACTGTCCATTCAGTCAAATATCCACTAGTAGTATTCAGTAAGTGAAATCTTGCAAATGCAAATGATAGAGAAGGGAATGTTAGTCTCAGGTGCGAGGCCTACAGCAGGGTGGGTGTCAGGTAGGCTGCAGTCACTCGTCTCACCTTCACTGTCCCGATAGCCTCGTAAGCTCCTCACTGTCCGCGCGACTGTTGCGCCGAGTGCGTCGACTGAGTAGCGATGTAGACGTCGCTCCGGCACTGGTTCTCTGCTTAGACTCGCTTGCAGGAGGTATGTGAGTTCCTTTTCATGGTGGTCCCTGTATGCAACTATAGACTTCTTGCTGGTCAGCGTCTAAAATGTCTGACAGTGTATAGGGACTTCTTTTCTTTTACTTTTTGTAGGATCTCTAAGTAAACTGAATGCAGAGAAATAGAAAGAAAGAGAGAAAAAATGACTGAATAAAGAAGAAATTAATAAAGAAGAAAAAATGACTAATAAATTCGAGGGAAAGCAGAAATCTAACTGAATTCTAACTTCTGTTTTGGTAACATATTCCTTATACAGATGTTTTCATTTTATGATTCCGTGACTTTGGTTGGGTTTTGTTTTACTCCAGCTATCAATATCAATAATAATTATCATTCGTTCTATCTGCAATATCTATCATTAAAAAGATACATAAAATGAATGACAACGAAAAAAATGAATAGCTTTGTCTTAACCAGTGTTTCTGTGCACCTTAAGAACGATGTTACTGGGTGGATTATCATTAATGTGTGAGGATCAGAGGACAACAATGACATTCAGCGCTCGTGGTCCTCCTTAAACCACTTTAGTTTCCATAGAGACATGCTTGTGCGCGATGGCGTGCACGCGCCGTATCCGAAGCTGCAGTATTTTCATAGAAATCAAGCAGAAAAAAATGTGTCCACAAAGTCTGGACAGGTAAAAGTTTTACAGAAAAGTGAGACTGTTATTAAAACATGCGATTGACATTAGGATCAGGATCCTGATCACATTAACACACGGACATGCACTCGTGAACTAAACTGTTTGGTCAGTGATCCTGTCAATACTGTTATCGCCTTTGATGCTTTTTTATTTATTGTACAACTTGCATTTAGTATACAGGTAAAAAGCGGTCACTGTCTGTACTCAGGATTCAAATTAAGCGTGATCTGTTCGTGACAAAAGTAAGAAAGAGTTTTGGTCTCATCTACTCTTAATTGTTCGTCGCGTGTACACAGTAAACAGGTTTGTCAAGGTTTAATCAGGTGTACACTTGCCACAACTCTGTCACGTGACCAAGAACTGTCACAGCTACCTGCGCGATCGTGACAAAGCATGCGTGACGTCTTTGTCGCGGTCAGAGGTCAGGTACAGGTAAGACTAACTCACCAGGTGATACAGGCAGTACGGTCTGTGCTGACCCATGGATAGGCAGGATAATGACCTGGATAATTAGAACGAAGGGAAGATTGCCTGTCACTGAGTGTGAATATGAACAGTGTTGGTGTGTCTGTGTGCACACATCTCTGTGTCTATGTATTTATGTGGAGATACAATATGTGTTTGTGATTGTGTTTGCGTTTCTGTATGCGTGAGTTCTTGCGTGTGTGTAAGTATATATATAAGCATATATGCATACACACAAGCAAACATATATATATATATGTTGCGCATGCTACAGTGGAATGAAGGTGTGCGTATGTCGGGAGCCGCTGTATCCAATGACACCTGCACTAAATACCTGTCTTTTAAGTGTTTGCGAAGCTCAATAAAAAGTCACCTCACTCTACAATCGTTGGAGAGGGAGGTGATAGACACGGCAACTATTTATGGTCCCCTTGTGTGTAGTAGTCTTTATCTTTCCTTTACGGCCTCACCTTTCTTTAAACGCCCAAGCACCCACACGCACATTTACTGATCCGTTCGTACCAACGAATACATGAAAAGCTTATTTTCTCACTTTAAAAGCCTTTCTCACTTTCTCTTCCCCTCTTTTAGACCTTGATATCTCACATTCACTGTGTGTGCATATATATATAAGGGAATGAAAGCATATAAATAAGGATCAAAGACAGGATAAACTTTTTAGGGAATATTCTTGCGTCTCTATCATTCTGCCCTAAATTACAGATGAATACACATCTGCTGACTGATATCTACTTATATATACATTCGCACACATACATTCCATGAATTCTTCTATATCACACTTCTAACTTCCCGAATTAAGCTAATTCGTGATGATCTGTTTCTGCATATTTATAAGGAATCGAAAATCATTTCAGACACAATTTCTATTATATTACTTTTTTTTTTTTTGGCTGAATCTTCCAGGTGTTACTGACTTGTGCACATACCTTAATCCTTAGGTGAGATGCTAAATACATGCTTAGTTGTTATGTTGTTATTATTATTACTACTACAGTCAAGTTGGTCAAATATTTCTTTATTTCGTCTGTCGAAATCTTAAATCTTTTAGTCAGCATGACTCAAAACCTACCAATTTCATGTTCACAGATGGCAGCGCCGAAAGAAAGAAGCAAACAGCCCTCAAAGGGACGAAACAATAATGCCAAGCCCTCCTTCAAGCCTCGCAAGGTCCGCCCCGTGCTGGCCACGCCCCCTGACGGTGGGTGGGGCTGGGTGGTGGTCGCCTCCTCCTTCTTCATCTCCGTGCTGGTGGACGGCGTCTGCTTCAGCATGGGCATCTTCTTCAACCCCTTTAGGGAATACTTCCAAGCCACCAACGCCGAAACCGCCTGGGTGGGGGCGGCACTCAACGGAACTTACTTGACCATAGGTTTGCTGTCCTCAAGATCTTGAAAACGCCTTCTGCGTGATCCTCCCGCCATCTTAGCGATGTCGCTTCTCATTGTCTTTTCAGTTGTTCATCAATGATGCCTTTTATAGATCTCCCACCATCATTAATTTTACTTTAAAATATGTTCGGATTAGGAATAAATTCTAGATTGCATAAACTAATTTATTACAACTGCAGATGAGACAGATGCAAATTTTAAAATTAAAAGCGACACCATTGAAAACATTTAGTTTCTGAACTTTATTAATGATATTTACATACATTGCTACTTCCATTGTTATTGAAATAAATTTGTCGCTGGATACATGTATTTATGAAAATTATATATTACTGATCGCTCAAAAATTTATTTATTCATTGCTTCATCTGACAATCAGTAAAAATAAGGAGTAGAATTTAATAACATTCAGCGCATGTTTTTGTTCTACTCTTTTGGTTCGCTAAACAAGTGATAACTCATTGGACACTGTGATGTCGCGGTTGAAAACTATTACCGGGACTAAAAAGTTTCCCGCAGTTCCAGCGGGTTAAAGCAGGGCATCACTGCCTTTCTTCTTTCATCCCTATTATCTAGATCTTTCCATCTACGTGCTCCATCTACCAGTATTTCATCTGTCTACAATTCTTTGTGACAGGTCCACTGGTCAGCGCAACGGTCAATCGGTATGGTTGTCGCCCTGTCGCCATGGTCGGGTGTGTGGTGGCCAGTGCCGCGCTCTTTCTCAGCACATTCTCTCCCTCTATCTACGTCCTCATCTTCGTCTACGGCATTATGACAGGTGTGTAGGTGTGTCTGTGTGGTGGTGGGCAGGGATTTGGGGGGATTGTTCTATTATGTCATTACGCTGTGTATGTTTTCATATGATTGTGTTCTATCTATCGCGTGTGTCGTGTGTGAATACTTATTTTGGTTCGTCTGCTTGTATGTCTTTGAGGTGTGGTGTATGCATGTATGCTATTATGTGTATGCATGATAATATATATATATAAATGCGCCTTTATGTACATGTACCTGCGTCCCGTTGTGCGTGCATATGCGTGTGCCAATACGCGTGAGCAAGAGGAGCACAGGTGTCTGCGGGTGTGCACGTTTGCGATGTTGCTGTTGTTTGTGGGTTACAGTTACTGATGATTTGTTGTGTAAGAAAAAATATGCTGTTGCTACCAACGACGACGACGGTATTGATTGATTGATTGATTGATTGATTGATTGATTGATTGATTCTAAATTTACAGTGGCACAAGCTGCAGCTGAAAGAAATATTTATAATTTGTCACTATTGGATCTCATTTTTCTCCATGCAGGAATAGGCTTTGGGTTAGTCTATCTCCCCGCTATAGTCATGGTTGGGTACTATTTTGAGCGGCGGAGGGCGCTAGCAACCGGAATCGCTTGCTGCGGCTCAGGAATCGGGGCCTTCGCGTTCGCTCCTCTGTGCAACTACCTTCTAGACCTGTATGGGTGGAAAGGAGCTACGTGGATCTTGTCTGGGCTGGTGCTGCACGGTGTTGTCTTCAGTCTCTTCTACAGACCTTTGAAACATGGCCGCGAGGACGTTACAGACACGCACAACATAGAGACGAAAGAACAATCAGAAGGTCTTCTAGTAGAAGCAAATACTTATAACATCAGTCAAGCAGGCAAGCAGGAGAGACAGGAGGAAATAAAAGACACTGGAGAAAGAAACAGACATGAAGAACTTTCGTTTCCAAGGCTACCCTGGCGAGTGATCCCATTCACTTTACAAAAGAGCAGACCACACTTTCAGACAGCAGTTGGCGTGTGGATCCTCTGATGACGCCAAAGGAAGGTCGCAAACCGATGACGGAAAGCGGAAAAGACATGCCCAGCCCCGAAGGTAATAAATCATTCCAGTTCGTCTTGTCGGAGCATCCCCAAGAGCCGGGCAAAGCCAACGAAATGTTCAAGACAGTCGTGCCGAGCTTTCGCCCCGTGGACACCGTGGACAGCAGCACCTACGCCTCGGAGTTCCACCTGACGAGTCAGGTGCCCACCTTGCGCAAAGTCCACAGTCACGAGCTCATCAGCGAGAGCACCCCCAAGCAGCACTTCAGTCGCCGACAGTTGCGGAAGACGGAGGAGAGTCCTTTGCAGCGTCTGGACATTTTCTACGGCGGCAGTCTGGAGCGGCTGCCGGAGTTCAAGTCCTCCGGGAGTATCAGCATCTACCGGCAGAAGGTAACGCGCATGGAAGTGCTGCCAGAGGCTGATGACGACCAGAAGAAGGAGCCGCCAGACAGCGGAAGTGACGTCAGCGACAAACGCAGCTGCTGTCGGAGATGGTTCGTCGATCCTCTGTATCAAGTGTTCGATTTTTCCTTGCTGAGGAGCCCGACATTTCTGGTCTATGGCTTTTCGTGCTTTCTGTGCATGGCGGGTAATTATCTCACACCATTCTCTTTTTTTTCTCTGTCTGTCTCTGTCTGTCTCTATATATGTATATATCGGTAAAAGACATTTTCTGAGGAAAAAGGACGCCTTCCTATATATAAGATTGTATTTTAAGACAAACACACAAAATCAGACATTCGCAAAGTGACCTATATTAAATACACAGGTATTTGCATATTTGTCAACATATACAAGTCTCATACAATGACATATTTTAACCTCCAAAACACATTCATTATTGTAAAAGGATGTTCAACTCCGGTAAAATAAAAGTGTCCAAAGTGAGCAGTTTACAGTGTTGTCTTATTCGTTCATGATCATGACATGCCTCATTGTCGCTCTTTTTTATTCTCTCCTGCAGGATTTTTCATTCCGTTTCTCTACCTGCCCACTGTCGCTCAAGGTATGCAGATAGAGAAGGCGATGGCAGCTTTCCTCATTTCCATTATCGGCATCGCCAACACGGTGGGCAGGGTGATGGTTGGGTACTTTTCCGACAAGCCTTGGGTCGACCCTCTCCTCTGCAACAACTTCGCTCTCATCATCGGGGGCGCCGCCACCATCACTGTGCCGTGGATCAAGGTATACGGCCTCTTCGCAGTGTATGCCATGGTCTTTGGCACCAGCATAGGTGAGGACGAGTGTTCAAAACATATTTCTTTGCGTCTAAATTGCACATTACTATCCATTTCTTCTCTTGTTATATTTACAAATTCATAAAAAACACACAGTCGTCCTCTTGAACCTTTTACTGTCAACGCCTCATTGCTGACCTCCCAAAGTTGAACTTTCACTTTTGACCTGTCACTGTAGCGGTGTTTGTGTCACTGCGGTCCATCATCATGGTGCAGCTGATTGGCTCGAGAGGCTGACCAACGCCTTTGGACTGGTGATCATGTGTCAAGGCCTCACATCCTTCATCGGGTCGCCCATCGCAGGTAAGTCCTTCTGCCCTCCTCCCGCATCCACAGGATGCAGGGTGTGTGGATGCAGGGTCAAAGCTTCATGGCCGATGAAGCTGCAGCGTGAAACTGGCGAGACTGAGTATTGTGTATTGAGTATTGTGCATGAATGACGGGTAATCAATTAAATCAGGAAGATTATCATCGATAAGAGTTATGTATTAGCTATCTGCTGGGAAGAAGTGCGTATAAACAGAATGTGACAAATTTTAATAATCGTTCGTTTAAGTTTATCAACACACAACTGTCTCAGGTGCTCTGTCTGATGCTACGGGCAACTACGATCTGTCTTTTTACGTGGGAGGGTCAACCTTGGTCCTGGCCGGCCTCATCTGCATCCCCCTGCGTCGCATTGCAAACTGGGAAAACTCGAGATTCGTTCCTTCGGACGTGTCCATCGCAAGAAAATGAGGGACAAGTCAACCTCCACATGAAGCAAAGTGTTTGTTAAGTCCGACAGCTCTTTCGTGTGAAGTCGCCTACCTTTCTATATGTGTGTTACTTTGTAAAACCTAAAGAAGTCATTTACTAACTACAGACGGATGTACGATGATCTGCAAGCAATTTTGCAGAGTTTGTGACAACTTTCAGAATATCGTTGCTTTAGAGTAGCACATCAATTTTTAGATATTAACATCACGTTGTAACACTTTATTTATTCATTTCTACGTAACAAGAGATTGCTACTGCCAAACATTCTAATAATTTCTATCTGTTTTATGTTTAGTATAGAATATTTGTCAAGTCAATTTTTAAACTTTGTTTTGTCTCTGCCATAATTGTTATTATATTTAGTACTAAACTGAATTTTATAGCACTTTTATTGAAACATTACTATGCATTTTTATTTGTAACTACACAGTTAACACAATATAATATTTTGGCAATAAGTCAAACGTAAATAGTATGTTTACCGACTTCTTTGCTTTTGAGTTTGTAGCATCAACGTGTTTCCTCACATAGAAAAAATAACAACTAGCGAAACCCCCAACCTTCCTCATGGCGAGGTTCGAACTTAGAGTAATTACTTATAAAAGCTACCTCACTTTCTTTACAAGGTTTGACGCAGTACCTGCCTTTGGTACCTGCAGCTGTGCTTATATGTGTACGATAGGGAAGCGGACAGCCGAGTGGTTAGAGCGCCGGCGTCCAACCTGAGAGCGCGCTGGTTCAAAGCCCGATTAGCGCAGCAAACTTCCCCAGTCGACCCAGCTGGTGGGATGGGTACATGACTCCATAGAGGGATGGGGAAGGAGAGGAGATGGGCATCGCCCTCATTTAAAGCTGGCCCCGAGAGAAAAGTGAGATCTCTAACCCTCAAGGACTTGAAAAGGTTAGGAGATGACCTTTGCCTTTCATTACCTTTACTTATTTCTACTAATGACTATCGCCAGTCACTGCTAATTCCTCTGACTTTTAACATATTACCTGCCTCTACTAATTACATGAAATGGTATTCATCCCACTAGCAGACTACAAGATGATCCATCGATGACCTGAGCAACTGCATCACTCGGTTAATTATTGAAGCTTATCTACAAAAACTGTTGGTGTGATAACTGTCTAACTTCTGACGTGGAGGACGCATTCACCGACTGCTTTTTGTGACACAGTGTGTCTAGATACTGTATTTCACGTCACATGTGTCAACCTGCTCAGTAGGTCACAGTCGTACTTTGTACTGTTGTACTACACGTATGTTCTGTGTAGCATTTTCCGTGAATGTTAGAAAGATTCGTGTTTATTATTACCAAAAATATAGTTCACATAACACACATAACCACACACAAGCACGTATAAACAATATTAGGTTATTTTAATTCAGGGGAAGCTACTGCTTATTTCCTCAGGTACAATGTTACGATTCTCTCCCCTGCACAATGTTCAGATGTGAATAGGAAAACAGAGCAACCGCCAAACACACATTTTAAAGCGAAATGATGAACAGCAGGTGTGTTCAAAATACTGTTTAATGGTGAAATAATTTGTGTAACATGCACCTGAACGTTACAGTGTTACAGTGTTACAGTGTAATGTCTGCTTGGTACAATACAATGCGTTTGTTTTCTGTACAGTGTCCAACGTCTGTGTGTGAGAGAGTGTGTGCGCGCAGAATAGTGTCTAATATGTACGATCCAGTGTGTCTATATGCTCGATTCAGTGTGTGTGTAAGCGACACAGTGAGTGTATCGTTTGTGTACACGATGCAGTGTGTATACTGTTTATTTGCACGATACAATGTGTTTATTTGTTCTTCCTCACACACTAACACCGTCTACATAAGACTACACGGAAGGCAGTGGAGATGTCTTCTTACAGCCTCACAGATGTGTGGTACAATGTATTATGAACACTGACTGACGTGTGCATGATTGCAAGAGGTATGGAGGTAGTTGATCAATTCGCATTCACCTGTTGACATATTTTACCTGCAGCTGCAAGTGATCTTAAAATTTCACTTCTATTTGATGTTGACATTCGAAGCTAGTAGCATCTAATGTGGGACAGACCGCGGCTACCTTCATGTCACACACCTGTAAAATCTCTCCGACACTAGGTCTTAGCTCTGTAAAACTAATCTTTTCATCAAATGTTTTAAAACTTCATATCCTTACACAAAAGTCACTCAAGTACCAAACTGTTTATTTACTTTTACCTTTAATAGATTAATCAGTTTTCACACAGAGAGGACAAAAGGTGTCAGGAAAAGAGCTAGACATCAAAAATAGAGAGCAGAAAGAAAATTTACTTTGCATTTTTCAGTAAATGAAGGTGTAGTATGTACTTTGTTGACAACATGTGTAGTGTGTACTTTGTTGACAGCGAGAGGAGACAGACCTCGTACTAGCTGCTGACACCTAGGTAGGGGACACCTAACTAGTGTCCAAAGAGAAAGCCTGCAGATGTCTCTCCTGTGATCTGAATAAAAGAAGTAAAAGTTCTTGTTTCAAAGCAATACGCCGGGTGTGGGACACGTTATCTTCTCGGCAGCAAGAGAGAGTGAGAGAGAGATATATAAAAAGCTGGCGCGAGGGGACAGGTGTATAGGCAAGTTAAATTTTGTTGGGCAAAAACGTGTGTTCAGAAAGCACAGCTTCGAAATTAATGTTTCTGAGTTTCAGTTCCTTCATGTGATTACGAATAGGATTTTCAAAGCACGTTCAGCACAATCAATATGCTGTGTGTTAGACACAATGAACCACTCTTGGAAGGTCTGCCAATGGTGACAACAACAATATAAAGTAGAAAGAAAATTTACTTTGCACGTTAGGAAAAGTGCTGTTAGAGTAGTGGTAGAACAAATTCTTTTTTGTTGTAAATCCCTTGGAGGCTGGCGTCCTAACATCAGCGAGCTCCGCCGGTCATCGCACGATGAGATGAATCACGTGCATATTCCGGGTGTTTGGTCGTCGAGACACGTTGCGTTATTACAGCACGGGTATCCCTCTCTGCACTTAAATCCTTTATTGATGCACTGCAATATGAAGTTGGTTTAAATACGTGTACATTCAGCATTTCTTTCTCTCTCTCACACACACACCATCACACACACACGCGCGCGCGTGCGTCACAATCTCACACACAAACAAATGCAAACTGATACAAAAGCCACAAACACACCAATGTATTCAATACAAAGCTTGCTTGTTGGCATGACTTTACAACTACAATGCAAAATAAATACAAACTTCATTCAGACGGAAGGAAAGATCTACGTACGATCTGCCCATAGAGGACTGTGGTCAGCAGCAACACAATGTAGAGAATAGTCATCACAGACTTCAGGATCTCCACGCTTTGATAAAACATGTCTCCGTTGTATTCTTTGAAAGAAGGAATGAAGCAACTAATTATGGAAATAATGAATTATGAAAATATCGACTGATGACTTTTTTAAAGTTATTAAAAATTTTCCGAGTTTTATTTTATTGCAGAAGTAGGAACTCTGAACGTGTGGTGTGTGTGTGTTTTAAACTTTATTCATGAAATGTAATAAATGTCAATCTTTTTGAACGGAGAAAGTGTATTTGAATTTTTACATTATTTTGTTGTTTCGGTAAGCTTGAGGAAATCTGTAACATTTTCTTCCACTGCCATTTGTTTTTCTTAAAATGACCGCCACGTAGACATTTTAACCCTGGGTAGCTCGCTCAGTCTTAGGACGAGAAGAACAAGTTTGATATCATTAGAAACATTGAGACTTGTACATGTTATCGATGTAAATGTCTTCGATTGTCAAGTTAAGACTCTTTTTGAGTGCGCCATCGAAAGTTTCGTGAGAATTTTACTTACATATTTCAGTCCAACTGCCTCTGTCAAGCTGACATCCGCGAATGGTGGCAGGTGTGGTTAAGATACTGGATAGTCACGTGATGTCATACAGTTTTCTACTAGCTCAGCTTTACGACTGGCATTCTTCTTTAGGACGAAGTAAACATGATTCCTAGGGCTGCCCAATCATCAGTACAATAATAGTAGCAAGGTGAAGCCTTTCGTTGTAACGATGGGCACAAAGCTCAATGTCTCATGACAGTAACAAGTCTTTTACATCTGCCAGCAGTCAGGTCAAGTAGGTCACCGTGAACGAGGTGGATGCCCGGGTAGAGGGTGAGCATGCATTTATCCCATGCGTAAAATCTAACAACAATATTATGTGTACCTTGGAGGGTAGTCGACGCCAAAAACCCAACCAGACAAAAAACCACCAACAATGGTTTTTCCTAAAATGCCTGCAGCTTTTAGTCAAAGAGCGATTTCTTCTCATCCTAAACGGTGCCACAACAAAACACAATTTGAATGCTTACAAACAAATAAAAACAAAAACAATACAGACTGAATCACGGCTTGTTTCATTTTTTGGCAACAAGCTAAAGGTAAGACTCTTTTTAAAACGTGTCACAATTGAAAAAATACTGAAATTCTGAAAATATCATCCCTATTCTAAAATAGCATTTGATAACAATCATCGACGAGATGCTGTGCATCACTTGAAATGTTCAGGATTGTATTTTAGTGTGGGGGAAGTAACTCGGGAAGTGTGACATTTATTATTATTCTTGTTTTTCTGTAGAGAGAATGTCCGTAAAGAAAAAGATTGATGTTAAATTTTCTCTTTCTGTTGACAGAAAGAACTTCATATTCGTTGAGAGTACTGTCAAAATAAAATAAAGATAGACTAGTTGTTAAACCTAGCATTGTTGTAACATACTGACAAACAATGTTTACACTTGTCCTGACCGATACTGATGAATACTACTCTCTTCGTTTTACATCTGCTGGAGATATATCAACAAGACATAAAACAAAACCAAAAAACTTCAAAGTTTCAAAAGCGTATTAAAAATTTTATTTACTGCATTGAAAATCTGTTTAATAAAACAAAGTGTAAATCAAGCTTTGCGCAACATACAAATCACATGGAAATACAGGATGTGCAGACATTACCGAGCAATACTGCCATAAAACCAAACAAATTATTACAAATCATCAATGATAAGTAACAGCTAATTAAAATATCACTTACATACTGGTAGAGTTTTATTGTTCTATTATTATGCAATAGCTGATCATCAGTGACAATTTCTTCTGAAAAAAAATCTGTCTTCACAAAAGGTCACGTGATATGAAGTGTAGAGTATAAGTATTGAGAAAATTAATCTTTTATCAAGTATTTTTATCCAAACTCCAAAAAAATTTGGTTACACACTACAGTGACGTGTGTAAAACGTAAATAAAAGTAAATTCAATAAATTTTGTTCCCAATAATTTTGTCAAGCTCGTTGTTTAAAATCTGTGATGATCTATATATATATACTTCGCAAAAGTCTGAATTTATTGTCTTGATTTTCCTAACTGAGAAAAATGTATTGAAACCTACTGCTGACCTTCTCAAGCTACATTGAACACACTAACTGACATGTCGCTCGACATAATAACTCAACAATGATCAGCATGACAGTCACCCTTGGAGGTGTGTTGGAGGAACCCAGGTGTCCCAACCTCTCCAGACCACAAGTCACAGAAGGCAGCAAGTCCAGTTCCGGGTGGGCAGATGTCAGCTGGAGGGGAACCGAAGCGTCGCCGCCAGGAAAGCACGTCACCGCTGACAAACGTCACACAGGTGTCACACGTGTGTCATCATGTGTCACACGCCTGTCACATGTCCTTGCTGAAACGTTGAACTTGGTGGTGGTGGGGGTTGGGGGTGTACACCGATGTTTTGTGGGATTCTAGAGTCTTTAGTTGTAACCTTTTGAACTTTTAAAGACATGCAAGAGCTGAAATACAGATGAGAATCTGGCAAACCAGTTCTTCACGTTTGTTGACAACGTACGAAGAACACATGTTGAAAGTTCATATGATACAACCAGCTCTTTCAAAAATAATCCAAATATTTAACAGATATTAACAATCAAACTGTGATGATATTATTATTTTTCTTCATAAGTGTAAGTGTGTACGGATGGATGAATGAATGGATTAGATTAATCGCACATTATTTTAATGCTAATTCTAAGCTGGTTGCATAAGGGACATAAAACCAAAGGAAAAAACATAGTTAAGTCAGCCCTTGGCTAACACATGAACGCATAGCGAAGTTTAAATTCTGTAAAGTTCAAATTCGTCAAAGCACATGTCGCGCAAAGCATTTAAATGTACAGGCATCCGATGCAAGTTCAACCATACATAACAGTGATATAGTGTAGAGGACCGAAGACCTGTCAGTGTAGAGGTGAGCTGAAGACCTGTCAGTGTAGAGGTGAACCGAAGCGTCGCCGCCAGGAAGCACGTCACCGCTGACAGACGTCACAGACCTCACACAACCTCGGGGTCAGGGGTTGGCTGGTCGAGTAGGCTCTTAACCTGTGGACTGTGTGTTTCTCTCGGTCGTTTACCTGGAGTCATTTTCTTTAGCCAAAGTCGAACCCTTTAAAGTCAAACACATGCAAAATATAAATTCCTTGATGAGTGCGACAGAAACATGGACCGTTGGTCATAAGAATAATTATTGCAATGTTTTTGCTAAAAATAGAATTATTTGCAGTCTTTCTGGTTCTTTAACGGAAAATGTAAAAATATTTATATAAAAGGTTACTGAGATTTGCTTGTTATTATTATACATCTTTTTGTGTTCAAGAAATAAGAGCGAAAAGCAAAGAAAAAGGATAAAATAATATAATGGTGGAAATAGTTCTTGCAGTACATTCTGGCACTAATATTCTGGCAACAATAATATTCTGGCTTGCGCGAGTTTATGTGTTCGTGCCTGTGTGTGCTTTCTGACTGAGTGTTCTCTTGCGCGCATGAATAAATATGTATAATGTATGTATTTGGTTATTTTTATACTTTGTGATTGTTGGCCACTCACTCATTTCTCTTGAGGAACACAACAACTGCCATAACTAGCAGGAGCATCCCAATAGCAGCTGCTACCGATGCACCAACTATCATGATTGTTGAGTCTGTTTCTTCATCTAGTATAAACAACAAAAAAGGAAGCGGTCGTTTATTTATTTTATTTTATTTATTTTTTTTTTTGTAATGTTCACAATGTAACTATATAATGTCATTTATCAACAACTGTTTAAAGCACTTTGTAATGTTGAAAGTGTTATCTACACTCTATGATCCAAAATATAATGAACATACTATAAACATATAAATTAAAATATACAGTAGAATTGGACCAAAAATATTTGCAGTAATGCTGGAAATACATTCAGCATAGCTTAATACTTTTATTGTAAAAAGAGACTAAACGAGGATTTATTTTCTGAACTTACCTATAGGTGGTGCCATGTCTTCGTTTGTGGCTTGCGTTACAAGATCCACATGTCCATCTGTGATCAAAACACACAAACACAAATAAGTACAAAAATAATTAATTATGTTGTATAACATAAGACAGGATAAGATTTGCGAAGGCTACTGAGTGATACAAGGTACTTATTTTGTCTTCAGAAATCAACTGTTTCATTCTTCACCACCGAATAAGTAAACATATTATTTTGAAAAGAGTAGTGTTTAATTTTTCGTAACTAATAGCCAAAAATCGAGCAAAAGGTCAAGCTCTTTTCGCAAGATACAAGTCTTTTGCTCATTCTCGTTTCTGTTTTGGAAAAGAGGCTAAAATTTGATGTCCAGTTGTGTTAGAAACTTCTTGGAACTCTAAGATCATGGAAAACTCTCCTTTTAAGTTATAGTATTAAAGAAAATCCTGAATACTAATGAAAACAAAATATATTTTGCACTTTTTTAGTGTATTTCAAATTTAAAAAAAAATTTTATTGTTTACTTATTTTATTTACCAAGCTGGTTGGCGGGACGACAGGTTGCCTTGCCCAGATGGCTGGTGTCAAATATTTTGACTCTAAATTGTCCTGTCTTGCAAGCAACACTTCCAGGTACAGTGATGCTGACCCGGTCTGACACTGGCTGCACACAGTCCACACCTTTCCACTTGAAGCAATAAAACCCATCTCCAGGCCATCTGCAGTCCACCAAGGACACTGAAACACATTTCACAAACCCAGTTAAGATTTTTCTTCGTTCTTTAAATCTTCTTAACTAAGAGATAATTATAGACTTAACATTCCTTCTATTTTTTTTTCTTTCTTTCTTTCTATCATGTATAGTTTGGTAGTGCAAAAGTCATCCTTCGCCATCTACTTAACGTTGATATTTATTTGTAGATCAATGATCAGAAATAACCGGGGTCCTAAGGTACTCGAGAAAAATTCCTTTAAGCATGGAAACTGTAAATGAAGGATAAAAATAAACAATACCTTCAGCACCATCGTCCGGAACGAAGGAGACCGTAAACTCTTTACGTGTGATGTTGACGTTTATAGGTAAGGTACAGAGGAGCGAATGGACAGCTTGGGAGCTGCTGTCCTCGCAATTAGTGGCACTGAATACTGTAAATCATAAACAAAACAAGCACATGTTAATTCTTGACATCAAACAGCTCACCACTGACTGCCTTTCATTTGATATTTTGTTTGTTTCTGTACACATTTCGGAAAATATCTGATACTTGAGAAATGCTCATTCTTTTCTTTCAGAGCGAAACGTCAAAATAAATGCTGATTATCTGAAATAATTTTTAAACACCTGTACATAAATAAAAAGACTGGTTACTGTACCTTGGGCAGTCAAACGACAGACCGACAGAAGGAAAAGGAAGAGGCCTGTGTATAATGAACCTAGTCTTTGACTGGAAGCCATTGATATTTCAATCCTGTGAACAGACAAATAAAACAAAATAAGAAGACCTTGCTATAGCTCGTCGGCTTGCCAAAAGAGATCCAAAGGATGGTGAAGTACATGTGTCTACATTGTAAGGCTTTACTTAACTCGTTTTCTTTCTTTTGACACTATCAATATTTCTTACTTTAATTTCGGAATGGAGAGTTATCAATAAATCGTTTTCAGTCATTAAGT
This sequence comes from Pomacea canaliculata, assembly GCF_003073045.1. Lineage (NCBI taxonomy): Eukaryota > Metazoa > Mollusca > Gastropoda > Architaenioglossa > Ampullariidae > Pomacea > Pomacea canaliculata. The sequence goes on along the minus strand of NC_037596.1, from coordinate 18,277,163 downwards.
TGGAGTATACCTAGTTGCATTAGACTGACTATTAGGAACAAGTATCTAGCGGATAAGAAAATGAAACTATTGGAATAGTGTAAAAAAGGTTAGAAAACAAGTTGATTCGAGGTATTTGTTTCACTTTCTCAATTACAAAAACCATATTAGATAAGCGATCTAAGAGATAAAGGGAAGGTTATATGACTTTTCCCCTTTTTAGCTAGTCACCCTATATTCTCAAAATTCACTTTATTTTCTGTAGGCGACATTCGTATTCGTAGAAAAATTTTTTTAAATGATGTCTACACAAAATATCACCCAAAAATATGAAAACAGCTTAAAACGATGTTAAAATCTTTATCTAAAACTAATTTCAGTAATATTTCACATACGTTTTAGCCAGCACCAACTACTTGCAGCTCACTGAAGATGGCGTTGGTGGTCTAGTAATCGCGACCTAAGCCTTCCTTCTTAGACTTGAGTTTAGGCCTAAGCCTTTCATGTCTCGATGACCAATTTAGACATGACAATATAATGCCATGCATAGACTTGCCTTCTTTATCTAAACTCACCATTACCAGGGCTTCTGCTAGGGCTAAATTCTTTGTGGTCCCAGGGACCCCTTCTTCAGATTTTTAAGGGGTCCCTGTTCTTCGCCCAAAGATTATTTTTTGTATTTAGTAAGTCAATTTTCAAAAATTCTCTTCTAAAAGCTTGACTTGCATATTAACATATTCGACAGAATGACTAACGCACGAGCTAACAGAGTTTTTCATGTTCTCCCTGAAACTTTGTATAGCCGACCATTGCTATAAGACAATTAATTTAGACATTCATCAATGCTGAGCTTGCTGGAAAACAAAACCAGAACAACAATATTCGAGTGATTTACTTCATGAGGTCTCTGTGTACTCTATGATTTCAGTTAACTTTAATTTTATATTGTTATTTGTTAAATAGTAACTGTCGGACTGTGCAAGTGTATTAAAAAAAAACTAACACCATGAGGCCTTCTGCAACGTGTACATAACATGTATTAAAGTATCTGTTTATTTTAAAGTATATCTTTTCTTTCTTCTTGTTCCTCATCGCCCCCAGTGCAGCAAATGGCCGCAACTACACCCCACCTAAAGTATCTGTAAATGTTAAAGTATCAGTATATGTGTATAGTTAAGTCAGCAATTTGATTTTTTTTTTCACGAAACCTGTCTTACAGCCCTATCAGCACGACATACAAGACATTTATCTACACTACCCGGCAAGGTTTTGAATGGTCAAGATTAACTTCATGTGACCTTTATTATTATTCTTGTTTTTCTGTAGAGAGAATGTCCGTAAAGAAAAAGATTGATGTTAAATTTTCTCTTTCTGTTGACAGAAAGAACTTCATATTCGTTGAGAGTACTGTCAAAATAAAATAAAGACTAGTTGTTAAACCTAGCATTGTTGTAACATACTGACAAACAATGTTTACACTTGTCCTGACCGATACTGATGAATACTACTCTCTTTGTTTTACATCTGCTGGAGATACATCAGCAAGACATAACAAAACAAAACTAAAAAACTTCAAAGTTTCAAAAGCGTATTAAAAATTTTATTTACTGCATTGAAAATCTATTTAATAAAACAAAGTGTAAATCAAGCTTTGCGCAACATACAAATCACATGGAAGTACAGGATGTGCAGACATTATCGAGCAACACTCCCATAAAACAAAACAAATGATTCAAATCATCAATGATAAGTAACAGCTAATCAAAGTATTAGTTACATGCTGGAACAGTTTTATTGTTTTATTATTATGCAATAGTTGTTCTATAGATCATCACTGATAATTTCTTCTGAAACAAATCTGTCTTCACAAAAGGTCACGTGATATGAAGTGTAGAGTATAAGTATTGAGAAAATTAATCTTTTATCAAGTATTTTTATCCAAACTCCAAAAAAATTTGGTTACACACTACAGTGACGTGTGTAAAACGTAATTAAAAGTAAATTGAATAAATTTTGTTCACAATAATTTTGTCAAGCTCGTTGTTTAAAATCCGTGATGATCTATATATATATATCCTTCACAAAAGTCTGAATTTATTGTCTTGATTTTTCTAACTGAGAAAAATGTATTGAAACCTACTTCTGACATTCTCAAGCTACATTGAACACACTGACAGACTACTGACTGACATGTCGCTCGACAGAATAACTCAACAATGATCAGCATGACAGTCAACTGGAGCTGTGTTGGAGGAACCCACGTGTCCCAACCTCTCCAGACCACAAGTCACAGAAGGCAGCAAGTCCAGTTCCGGGTGGGCAGATGTCAGCTGGAGGTGAACCGAAGCGTCGCCGCCAGGAAAGCACGTCACCGCTGACAAACGTCACACAGGTGTCACACACGTGTCATACATGTGTCACACGCCTGTCACATGTCCTCGCTGAAACGTTGAACTTGGTGGTGGTGGGGGTTGGGGGTGTACACCGATGTTTTGTGTAATTCTAGAGTCTTTAGTTGTAACCTTTTGAACTTTTAAAGACATGCAAGAGCTGAAATACAGATGAGAATCTAGCAAACCAGTTCTTCACGTTTGTTGACATCTTCCAGGGAAAACACACAAAGAACAAATGTTGCAAGTTCAAGTGATACAACCAGCTCTTTCAAAAATATCCGAATATTTAACAGATATTAGCAGTCATAATGTGATGATATTATTATTGTTATTATTCGGCATAAGTGTAAGTGTGTACGGATGGATTAATGAATGGATTAGATTAATAGTATATTATTTTAATGCAAATTTTACGCTGGTTTCATAAGCCACAAAAAACCAAGGGTAAAAACATTGTCTAACAGATGAACGCATAGCGAAGTTAGAATTGCTGTATGACCGAAGCACATGTCGCGCAAAACATTTAAATTTACAGTCAGTTGATTGGTTTTAGCTAGTAGCCACATCAATATGTCAGTAAGTCCCTTTAACAGGCACCTGTTGAATGTATTAAGTTCAACCAGACATAGCATTGATATAGTGTAGAGGACAGAGGACATGACAGTGTAGAGGTGAACTGAAGACTTGTCAGTGTAGATGTGAACCGAAGACCTGACAGTGTAGAGGTGAGCTGAAGACCTGCCAGTGTAGATGTGAACTGAAGACCTGCCAGTGTAGAGGTGATTTGAACACCTGTCAGTGTAGAGGTGAACCGAAGTGTCGCCACCAGGAACACGTCATCGCCGACAGACGTAGCGGACCTCACACACGCGCGGGGTCGCCTGAAAGAGTAGGCTGGTAATCTGCTACTTTCGGTCGTTTATCTGAAGCCTTTCGCTTTAGCCAATCTTGAAACCTTCAAAGTCAAACACAAGCAAAACATTAATTCCCTGTCGTGTGCGACGTAAACCTGGACCGTTAGTCTTAAGAATATTTTAATGTTTTCGCTAAAAAGAGAATTAATTGCAGTTTTACCATTCCTTTAACCTAAAAAGTAAAAATATTTATTTTAAATGTTAATGAAATTTGCTTTTTGTTATACATCGTTTTGTGTTCAAGAAATAAGAGTGAAAAACAAAGAAAAAGGATAAAATAATATAATGGTGAAAATAGTTCTTACAATACATTCTGGCAATAAAATTCTGACAACAAAAATAATGTCATTGCGCGTGCTTGTGTGTGTTTTCTGGCTGCTTGTTTTCTTGGCATGCATATGTATCATGTATGTATTTGGTTATTTGTATATTTTGTGCTGGTTAGCCACTCACTCTTTTCTCTTGATGTACAAAACAACTGCAATAACAAGCAGAATCATCACAACTGCAGCTGCTACCGATACGCCAACTATCATGACTGTTGAGTCTGTGTCTTCATCTAGTATGAACAGCAACAAAGGAAGCGGTGGTTTATTTATTTATTTTTTTTGTAATGTTGACAATGTAATTATATAATGTCATTTATCGACAACTGTTTAAAGCACATTGTAACGTTGAAAGTGTTATCTACACTCTATGATCCCAAATATAAAGAATTTACTATAAACATATAAATTAAAATAAACAGTAGAATTGTACCAAAAATATTTGCAGTGATGCTGGAAATACATTCAGCATAGCTTAATAATTTTATTGTAAAAAGAGACTAAACGAGGATTTATTTTATGACCTTACCTATAGGTGGTGTCAGATCTTCGTTTTTGGCTTGCGTTACAAGATCCACATGTCCATCTGTGATCAAAACACACAAACAGAAATAAGTACTAGAATAATTTTGTATGTTGTGTAACATAAGACAGGATAAGATTTGCGAAGGCTACTGAGTGATACAAGGTACTTATTTTGTCTTCAGAAATCAACTGTTTCATTCTTCACCACCGAATAAGTAAACATATTATTTTGAAAAGAGTTGTGTTTAATTTTTCGTAACTAATAGCCAAAAATCGAGCAAAAGGTCAAGCTCTTTTCGCAAGATACAAGTCTTTTGCTCATTCTCGTTTCTGTTTTGGAAAAGAGGCTAAAATTTGATGTCCAGTTGTGTTAGAAACTTCTTGGAACTCTAAGATCATGGAAAACTCTCCTTTTAAGTTATAGTATTAAAGAAAATCCTGAATCCTAATGAAAACAAAATATATTTTGCACTTTTTTAGTGTATTTCAAATTTAAAAAAAAAATTATTGTTACTTATTTTATTTACCAAGCTGGTTGGCGGGACGACAGGTTGCCTTGCCCAGATGGCTGGTGTCAAATATTTTGACTCTGTATTGTCCTGTCTTGCAGGCAACACTTCCAGGTACAGTGATGTTGACCCGGTCTGACACCGGCTGCACACAGTCCACACCTTTCCACTTGAAGCAATAAAACCCATCTCCAGGCCATCTGCAGTCCACCAAGGACACTGAAACACATTTCACAAACCCAGTTAAGATTTTTCTTCGTTCTTTAAATCTTCTTAACTAAGAGATAATTATAGACTTAACATTCCTTCTAATTTTTTTTTCTTTCTTTCTATCATGTATAGTTTGGTAGTGCAAAAGTCATCCTTCGCCATCTACTTAACGTTGATATTTATTTGTAGATCAATGATCAGAAATAACCGGGGTCCTAAGGTACTCGAGAAAAATTCCTTTAAGCATGGAAACTGTAAATGAAGGATAAAAATAAACAATACCTTCAGCACCATCGTCCGGAACGAAGGAGACCGTAAACTCTTTACGTGTGATGTTGACGTTTATAGGCAAGGTACAGAGGAGCGAATGGACAGCTTGGGAGCTGCTGTCCTCGCAATTAGTGGCACTGGATACTGTAAATCATAAATAAAACAAGCACATGTTAATTCTTGACATCAAACAGCTCACCACTGACTGCCTTTCATTTGATATTTTGTTTGTTTCTGTACACATTTCGGAAAATATCTGAAACTTGAGAAATGCTCATTCTTTTCTTTCAGAGCGAAACGTCAAAATAAATGCTGATTATCTGAAATAATTTTTAGACACCTGTACATAAATAACAAGACTGGTTACTGTACCTTGGGCAGTCAAACGACAGACCGACAGAAGGAAAAGGAAGAGGCCTGTGTATAATGAACCTAGTCTTTGACTGGAAGCCATTGATATTTCAATCCTGTGAACAGACAAATAAAACAAAATAAGAAGACCTTGCTATAGCTCGTCGGCTTGCCAAAAGAGATCCAAAGGATGGTGAAGTACATGTGTCTACATTGTAAGGCTTTACTTAACTCGTTTTCTTTCTTTTTCTTGTTTTTTTTTTCTTTTTTTTTTTGGACACTATAAATATTTCTTACTTTAATTTCGGAATGGAGAGTTATCAATAAATCGTTTTCAGTCATTAAGTTGGAGTATACCTAGTTGCATTAGACTGACTATTAGGAACAAGTATCTAGCCGATAAGAAAATGAAACTATTGGAATAGTGTAAAAAAGGTTAGAAAACAAGTTGATTCGAGGTATTTGTTTCACTTTCTCAATTATAAAAACCATATTAGATAAGCGATAAAAGAGATAAAGGGAAGGTTATATGACTTTTCCCCTTTTTAGCTAGTCACCCTATATTCTCAAAATTCACTCTATTTTCTTTAGGTGACATTCGTATTCGTGGTAAAATTTTAAAAAAGGAAGTCTATACAAAATATCACCCAAAAATATGAAAACAGCTTAAAATGATGTTAAAAACTTTATCTAAAACTAATTTCAGTAATATTTCACATACGTTTTAGCCAGCACCAACTACTTGCAGCTCACTGAAGATGGCGCTGGTGGTCTAGTAATCACGACCTAAGCCTTCCTTCTTAGACTTTGGTTTCTAGTCAGGTAGGCCTAAGCCTTTCATCTCGATGACCAATTTAGACATGACAATATAATGTCATGCATAGACTTGCCTTCTTTATCTAAACTCACCATTACCAGGGCTTCTGCTAAGGCTAAATTCTTTGGCGTCCCAGGGACCCCTTCTTCAGATTTTTAAGGGGTCCCTGTTCTTCGCCCAAATTTGAAGGACCACACTGACAAAAATTGAAGGGGTCCTCCGAACTTTTAATGCGTACTGTACGCAATTTTTTGGGTAAGCAGAAGCCCTGATTACTACACCTGATACATCACGATTAAAGAAATTATAAAACAAATTTAATCTACCAAAATATGAAATGAAGAAACGAAACCTTACAGAACATAGTTTCCCCAAGGGCCGTCAACAACTCGTATGATTCAGTAACTTATCGCATACCTTCTCATCAACATGAAGCGTCTCGCAGTGCCAGGCCCGGACGTTTGGAATGGCGCAGTTGACCGTTGAATTCAGGCCTAGGCTGTTATTACTCGCCTCACATTTTAACTATAAAAACAGGCCCAAGCCTTGTGTTATCATTGATCACGCACATAGGAGCTGATTAAATAGGTTACGAAATTACGGGACTGCTGCAGGGTTTTAAATAGAAGTGACTAGCGACATTAGCAAGTCCTAAAACAAATTATATTTTAAATACAGTTTAGTTGATTCCTTGGTATTAAATATTTCTTGCCACGTGACATGCCAAACAAGATCCTTTGTTCATAGATTTTGCAATCTAGGTTGTTATTTACACATACAAGACCAGTTTACACTACAGTCTGATTGTAATTTTGTTTATGTAAGTATTGGTGAATAGTAAAATATGTATATGTCTAGTTATGGTGCGTATGGTGTGTGTGGCGTGCGTCTGTGGTGTGTATGGTGTGTGTGATCTGTGTGGTGTGTGTGGGTGTGTTGGTGTGTGTGTGTGTGTGTGTGTGGTGTGTGTGATCTGTGTGTGGTGTGTGTGGGGGTGTGTTGTGACACTGCAAAAAAGGTGGTCAGATTAAAACCATGCATCATTCCTGCCCTGTCGTGTGACCAAAGGGCTACGTGCTAAGGTAACAACAACAATAATTATACAGCGGCTTCCACACCAAAAGAGGAATTGTTAAAGAAATAACAGTCTTTATCGCTCTGATTCTCTTACCACCTTGAAGTCTAACTAATGACTCATCTTTATTTTCAAAATGACGACTTCACTGTGACCCTGCCCTGACCCTGAAACTGCATAATATCTCTGTAATTTACTGTGTGTGTGTCTGTTATAGAAGTGAGCGTATCTGTTACATGCGAATATATGTGCTTGTAAAGAGCTCTGAGCAAAGGAAAGGCGCTGTATAAATCCTCATTATTAGTAGTAGTAAAGAGGAAGACAAGGAAAAGCGAAAGTTGAAATTAAAGGACAACTACTGAAGTTCTGAATCATTTCTGGGAAAAAACATCCTGGTTGCAAATAGATGCTTTACTCACAATCACCTCTAAAATAGGGATTTAGGCCAATTCACAAAGACTTCCATTGATCCGTATTCAAAGAAAACAAATTAACTCTAATGTTTTACATAGACCGACCCCTTTGGCAAGAAAAGTTCCGAAGGATGTTGCGATAATGTTAGCAATTTTGTCAACTGACCAGAGTGGCACGATTACTACCTTGCAATCTACGACAATCATGGAAGGCTTACAATGAGCCGAAGTGCATAGATTACGAGTAAGTGTAGGAACACTTGTCTTGGTTACATCTTACATCTGAAAAAAGCAGGGCACTGGGATAAACTGACTTTCATTACACAAGGATCTGTACAAATTCTGCTACCAGAACAACGGGTCTCAATGTAAGACATCTGAGTTTTGCTATGATGCTTCTATTTCTCACACACAGGTCGTTGGCTCGACGACGTCTTCCACAATGATTGCGACACTGAAGCAAACAGCGGCTCCACTGAAACTTGCTGCTACAGTTTATATTATAAAGCTCTCCAACTTTTAGCAATTATGGTCTAATTCAAATATTTTCTGAATGATATCAAAATCTGGATTGTTGACAGCCTCCTACTCAGGAGACGAACACAACATAGATGTCTAACGGAGCCTCATCAGATCTGCGCTATAGAAGAGTTTTGATAAGCAAACGGTCATTTTGAATCCAGCAATTTTGATTGGGCGTGGTTCAGGACGTCCGTATATGGATGAAAGTTTAGAAAATGTTTTTACTGCACATGTCACGCTATCGGTTGCCTTAGAAACCATCCCAAATTGCTCCAAAACAAACATTTTAAAAAGCTTTTAAATTTGTTAATGTTGGGAGTAGTTTAAAATTCTTTTTGAAATGGTTAACTAAAAAGTCTACAATCTGTTGAGATAAAATTTGCAAAGTCACCCAGCTTAATATTTTACTTGCTTTTCCCTTTAAGGCGCTTTACATACACTTATGAAGTGTCACGAAGAAATAGTCAGTAGGCATCGTTATTAACATACCAGTTTAGCTACTGTGGCCATAAAGAGTCCTCAACAATGGACGATAACTACAGCATCAAGCCCGTCGTCTTCATCACGTCACCATTTGAGGCAGAGGAAATAAGACGACTGGAAGCTACCTGTGACGTGCGCTGGCTACCTGGGGCTCCACACCCCCTCCCCAGGGATGTCTTACTGAAGAACGTGCGTGACGTGCATGGACTCATTATCTGGACTCAGGACCGAGTGGACGCTGAACTACTGGACGCTGCAGGTAGGAGCGAACTGAACTCTACACAAGTCTTTTCACAGGTAGATGTGACGTACTTAGTCCTGCTACCTGTCTTGTACACAGTAAACTAGAATGTGTCCAACCAGTAGACCTACAGATGGCGTAACGAAATTTCAGAGAGGAAATAAACTAACCTAAACTGATATAATTTCTATAATTTAAAATAATTGAAAATAAAATGAAGCTGTGTTTTATAGACAAAGAGTGAAATTTCAACACTGATGGTTGCCTAGGTTTTATACACCGAAATATTCTAATATTCTTAGTTCTCAACAAAGATAACTGTTAGTGTAGTTGTCAAATACTCGATTGTAACCACTGTGGGCTCCTGGCTTGTCTCGGGGCAGCTAGGTGTCGACCCACTCACATTCACTTCTCCGACGCCGAGTGTGGAAAATCGCTTGAATAATACAAATGTCACGTGCTCGTGTTATTCATTCACACTCGGGAATTGCTTACATTGTTATAAACACAGCAAATGTTTTTTGGCTGTCCAGGGTTAGAACATTCACGAGAAAACATCAAGCACACCCGTTTCATAGTATCTGACCCATGTTTTTGAAACATACACCAGAGAGAGAGAGGAAATTAGGCGGAAAGATGAACACAGACGGGAGAAATGCAAATGCCATGGGGTGCTAAGGTGAGGTAGCTTGTCGTTCTCATCGAGATAGCTCACCCACAATCAGTCCTCCACTGCCACCCAGCTCTCATCACTGGCTCCTTGAATATGTTTGCATGCATCAGCGGCCACACCCTCGGCAACGGTTTCGACAAGCCGGCAAAACCTGATAAAGGTACCTTTTGGTAGTGAAAGAATAGTCTAAATAAATGTAAGCTATAAAATAAGAGCCGACTTCCGACCCAATCAAAAATTATAAACACCATTGGCTTCTTACTAGCCAATATCTTCAGTCGAAAAGTCCGTCGACTTCAAAAACATGTATACGATAGAAAACTTAAGACACCTTTCATTCCTACCTTAGATCGTCGATAGGTGCAATATTGTGAAAGTAGGGGTCAGGCTTCTTGAGGTAAACCTAAGGGAAGGTAATCCAGGTAGTACCCAAATCTTTTGTCAATGGAGTTTCTGTGGAAAAGAAAAAATTAAAATTCCAGAAATAGTAAGACATCCGCTACAGATCTTATATCGAGAAAACATTCATCCCAAAACTAGCCACCCTAGCCCATGCCAATGACTACAATCAGCACAACTCTTACAAAGCAGAGATTACAAAAAGCCCAAAGTATTGCACTAGAACACACGGACAGTCACTATCTATCGGTCATTTTCTGTAAATGTTTGTGTAAATTTTTGACCTTTTTACAGGGCCACAGTTAAGGGTTATCGGCACTGTATCGGTGGGGCTTGACCATATTGACTTAAAAGAATGTCAACGAAGAGGAGTGTCTGTGGGATATACCCCGGGTGTGCTGACAGCAGCTGTGGCTGAACTAACTGTGACCTTACTACTCATGACTATTCGAAATATACAGCAAGGTCAGTTGTCTGGTGAAATGGTATTAGAGAAACACTATAACACGCCAACTATATCATCATCATCGTCGTCGTCGTCGTCGTCGTCGTCGTCATCATCATCATCGTCGTCGTCGTCATCATCATTATCATAACCTATTTGTTACTGTCTGCCTTAAACATCGTAAAGACCAGAAAGGGATGCCGCAAATTTGGCCTCTTGTGACATCTTTTGCATACTTCCACTGTATCCCGTGACACGCCATCTCATCCTCATGCATGACAGAACACAGTGTGTTACACGATACTGTGTCACATCACACTCAGTCCTCTAACATTCAGATTATCCTTCTTGTCCTTCTTGTTCCCTGACCTGTGTCTTTGTTGTTTCACTTACTACAGCTTTGCATGGGGTGCGTTCTGGATCCTGGTTTGTGCAAGGAGACCTCTCCATGGATCTGATGGGAGGCGAGGTCAGCGGCAGTGTGGTGGGCATCGTGGGGTTGGGTAGCATCGGTCTGGCGGTGGCCACCCGCCTGAAGGCGTTTCAGCCCGCGCGTATCATCTACTGCAGCAGCAGCAACACGCCTAAGGCCGGCGCCAGTCTGGTCAGTGCCGTATAAACAAGACTGAAATTAATTCCTAAGAGTAGCTGTACTGAGAATTATATTATTCCATACTAGAAATTCCAAACTGTCAAAAACTACTTATTAATTTAATGATTAATGTGACACATATACTAAGAGTTATAAAATCCCTCGTTTCCATTTGTTTAGGATCAAAGAACCGATTTTCATAAAGCACAGAACTAGTCCTACTTTGGGTAAAGAAGCTGGACAATATGGATCGGAAAAATCAGTGAGTCAGTCTGACATTGTGATCGCCACGTGCTCTATGAACCGTGATAGCAATAATAATCTGTTCAATGCGGCTGCCTTCGCAAGCATGCGGTCTTCATCGGTTTTCATCAACGTCAGCCGAGGTGCCCTTGTGGACCAGGAGGCTCTGGTATCAGCCCTGTCCTCCGGTCAGATCGCGGCAGCTGGCGTGGACGTGACCAGCCCGGAGCCCCTGCCTCCCGATCACCCGATGCTACAGCTGCCCAACCTCACTGTCCTGCCTCACCTGGGCTGGGCCACGCGACGTGCTTGCATGTCTACGTGTCACGTGACTGTAGATAATATCCTGGCCGGCCTTCAAGGCCATCCACTACCCTCGCCAGTACCTTAAAGACCAAACCAAGCAAAGGCTCATGTACCTTTGAAATAACTTACCTGTTCCTTGGCAAGAATTTAACTGCGACAGTCAGTCAACATATGTGTATATGTTATACAAACTTAAATGCTATTAGAAACTTCCTAACAACAGAAAGCGTAGAGTTAAATATTCTTGGTTGAATGAATGTTTCTCATTTCTAAAGAAAAGTAGGCATTTTTCTGAAAGTTGAGTTGGGTTAGGGTTAGGGTTATGTTCTTGTCAATAAACTCCTGTAATAAATTGTGACATTGTAGTGTGTCATCTTTCTGTGACACGTGGCATGTCCTTGATGAATGAGTGTTAATTGCCTCTTTGTGTGTAACACGAACATATGCCTATACACGCGTACGTCTGTGGAGTAAAACGCGCAAGTGTGTGCATGTGCATGCATGTGCGTATGTTGTGCGGAGGACATGCGCGTGCATGAGAAGAATAGTGCAACACGCACATTATATATGTTCGAAACTCATACACGAATGAGTTACAATTTACCAAATTAATTTTTTTTGCACGTACCTAGTTTGTTCGTCCCTAATGACATAGCAGGTGTCTGGCTTTGTATACAGTTTAAAGCTTTTTGAGTTTGCTTGGTGATGGAAAATAGTCCTTCTTGATCTAGGGAGCGTAGGTTTTCGCGCTGTGTACAGGCTGAGCGAACTGCGCATGACCTAATTCTTGGTGCACTCTGATTGGCTGAAATTTCTCAGTCGCTGAACTGGGGGAAATACAATTTCGCGTACCAGTGAAGAATACATCCATTGTAATATTGAGACACAATGTCGAGAGAGAGTTTGCGCGACGATTTGCATCAAGATAAAACGAGTACGGGACTGTTTTCTGAAAAATTTAAAGAAATGCACAGCTGTGATGTCGTCTGGAATAAAAGGGTAATTTTCGGTTTGAAACAAAATGGCGGTAGCGTATTTCTGAATCGCGCCATTCGGTATTTGAAAGCTTAAGTACGGAAATATTTGAGAAGTTGTATTAGGTTAATTTTATTTATTAGCCTGTTTAATTGTTTGTTATAGTAGCCAGGATAGTTCTTTCAAAATTACTTGGTTAATCGTGCACCTTGTATATTTTATGTGAAATTTCTGAAAAGCACTAATCAACGTAACAGCTAGTAGAACTTTGGAAGTTAGCACCTTTGCAGATCACAGGGATTAGATCTGAACTAATATATATGTTTGGTCGGCGACGAGAGGGTGCGACTCATCCTTAATTGGCAGGGAATAGAGGTGACACAAAATAAAACGTAATCTCTACCGAACGATACTGTAATCTCTACCTAAAGATACTGTTTTCGAGTGGTAATGTGTACTGCAAAGATGCCTTAGTGAAAATGAGGACAACTATACATTGAATGCTTTTAAACCAAAAATTGGAGTCATCATTCATGTGCTCAGCTGTTCAAATTTGCAAAGGGTCTGTCAGCATTGATTAGATGGCAAATATGAATGATTCTGGATTGAACAAGATGTTAGAACTTATTGCAATGATCCATTTTGTGTTTTTCATCAAGAGAGACTAACGAAAATTTTTTGAGAAACAAGAAGAGAAAATCACAACAATAAGTTTACATAAAACTTTCAGGAATGATGAAAGAAATAATGGAGACAGGAAAACGGAGTATAAACTTGAGAGTTTGGAACTTGAAGGAGAGTACTAAATCAGAGATAGAGGAAAGGAAAAAAGTTGATTTGAAAGCTGAGAGAATTGCTGGGAAACATTGCTGGGTGACATTTGATCCTCGGAGGCTAGGAAAAGTTGATCTGGGTCACCAACCTAGAATGTTAGAACCATTGTTAGTAGTGACAAGAAAAAGAATGATATTCTGAAAAAGGGCCCAGAATTAAATAAGAATGTTGAAGAAAAGAGCAGGAACATTTTTATTAACCCAGACTATACTCAGAAATGGAGGATTTCAAAACTGTAATGATGGAGTTGAAAACAAGAATTGAAGACGGGGAGCAAAACTTGGCAATTAGAGGTGGGAAAGTTGTGGTTTTTAAACCCATAAATAAAACAAGAAATGAGGATGTTCTTGTGGGACAGGGTGGTATGGTAGTGGTTAACTTAAAAAAAGCAATGTAAGATTCCATAATTATGTGAATATTATTGGTTCAAACAGAGGTAAATAAATTCATTACGTAGGACATTTTACCTTTAACATAAATTGGTTGCATGATTTCAGAGTATAGTCAGCGTGACCGGATAAAACTACTGAAAACAGCTCACAACTGCTTGATGAGAACACGAGCACCAAGGATTCAGGTTAGTCCTGGCCTGCAAGCCAGTGTCTTATTGTCCATGCTGTTACACAGACTCTTTGTTCATGCTTGCTTATATGTTGAATAATCTTCTTGCTTGATAATGAAGTTGTTTGTGTTTTAAACAAGGGATCTTGGTAATGAAGTATTTTGCACTAAATTATGGTACAGCGTTGTTTGTCGTTTGCCTGCAATTTTTGCTTTTATTTTATCTTTAGTTCTTGTGTATTCTTACAGTAATCGTATAAATGGTATCCTGTCTCAAAGTGAGGCAGCAAACCCTCAGTCAAAAGAGATTGTTGAGTGGATGAAGAAACTTGTGACACTCCTCATGTGATTACCAAGATGGCTGATCAAAGACTTAAGAGGTTAGTTGTACTCTTTTCCACTTTTTAGAGTTTTATTCATTAGCCTGTCTTCTGTAAATTATCAAAAAAAAGTAATTGAGTTCTTCAGCTGCTCTAAGCACCAGACATGCAGTGGAGTTAAGGAGTTGCAGTAATCAAGCCAAGAAAGAACAAATGCGCAGACAAAACTGTTGGTAGTATGCATAGAGAGAATGTGATGGATAGCACTGATCTGACAGACAGCTTTAACTTGTTTCTCAAGAGTCTTGTCGGCAGTGACAATGAATCTCAGATTCCTGATGGATGGCACAAAGGTGATGTTGGTTTTGCCTATCTTGATGTGATCTGGCAGACAAAGGAGTGAAGATTTCTTCTCATGCATCGGAAGCCTTCCGTTTTCTCAATGTTGAGTTTAAGTTTGTTTGTTATCATCCAGTCTTTGACATTGCAAATGCAGGCTTTTATGATGTTAGCAGAGTGAGAGTCAGGTGGTGGAATTTAGCAGTACAGTTGCATGTCATCAGCATATGATTGAAACATTGGGAGACTAGATGTAAGATGAAAGTGGCTTTCACTTGAAAGTATGAAAGTATACAGATGAAAGTATACAGAATGAATAGAATAGGGCCAAGTACTGAGCTTTGGGGGACCTCACAGGAAAGTAGATCACAGCGAAATGTTTGACCATCAACGAAAATTAGGCTGCATTCTATCAGTAAGATAAGAGTTGAACTATGCTAATGTGGGTCCAGATATTCTATTGAGGGTGTGGAGTCTATGAGCAGAGAGTTGTCGATACTGTCGAATGAAGCAGACAGGTTCAGCAAAATCAAGGGAGAAACATCACTAATGTCAAGGGCAGATAGTGTTGGTGTGAGTGGTGGATAGTGCCCAATGCTGATAATAGGTCCAGTAGACTTGTCAGAAACATCACTGTCAAAGGCAGAATCATCTCTCTGCAACTGCTATTCTTTTCATTCTTTAGTCGTTTCCTGGTGGTAATTTAGAAATCTATTTAGAAAAAAAATCTATAAATTTAGAAATCCCTAACGCTAACCCTGCTTTTTAAAATTGGCAAGCCTATATTCATAGGTTTCTAGTTTATACTTAGCACAAAACACTCAAACTTTATACACATACAACAGTTATATGTGATTAGATTTCTTATGGATCACTGCATGTATTTTGGACACATAAACTAAGAATTTTGGTGATCAGATGTTGCTTTTGAGGTAGCCTACTTCCCAAAACTTTTTTTATCCCATTTACTTACCTTCCTGAATGTTTAGCTGTGAAAAAGTTTGAAACATATCCAATTCAGAAAATTTGAATTCAGTAATATGTATATATTAAGAAAACCAAAACCTTAAATTGTACCTTAGTTATTGTTCAGGAATATTTTTTTGTTATCCAGAAAAAGGCATATGCCAAAGGGGCACAACTCCCAAGTCTCCTTGATACTTCAATGTTTTGTTTTCTAGTGTTGAAAGTTCTTTCTGTCTACAGCAGGCACCTTGGTCAACTCTTGGTGTAAACCATAGTGACAGCCATCTGAACTTCCTTCAAACTTGAGCTGCTGCGGACATGCAAAACGTTCATTAACACAGTTGCAAGTGCTGAAGTTTTATCACTTAACTTCATGTGAATGAAAAAGTGAGCCTATAGCTTTTAATAACGTTCTAATAACTGCCTCGCTGACTAAATGATGAATTTTGTCGTGGAGGGTTAACAGGTTTATTCTTGGTAGATCACTTGTCATTATTTTCATACGTTGGAAAAATTCGCTACAGTTGCCAGCTCCCTCACCTCCACTGGATGGTCCAGTGGTTGGTCCACTGCCTCCTGTTTCTTTTTCTGCAAATAATAAAAAAAGACTTAATTAAAATGACAAGGCTCAGTTCTTAGCATTCTAGATGTACTTTAAAAAGATATTACTATCATATACTTACCTTGCTTGAATGCATGAAAGCTGTTACTATTGAGCAAAAATTATACTGTTCCTCAGTTAATTGTGCTGTTGATCTTGCTTTAAGAACTTTTTCCAGTGTCCATGTGCCATTTGTTATTAGTGAACTACCTGCAAGGCTGCTATATGTGCCTTGTTCATCAGGTTGCATTGAACAAAATGTCAGTTTGTTCACTTATAATTTAAAAAAAAATTTGTTAAAGTATATTTTTGGGTCACTAGGTTGATAAAGAAGGATAGTTATTATAGCCGTTCAAAGACTGCCAGATGACCCTAACCATTGCACTGAAACCAGTGTTTTGCACTCTGTGTCATCTTCATGGTATGAACCATCCCTGTGCTCCTCAACCTCTCCCAACATCAGATCAAACTCTGTCAGTCTGAGATAGTCCAAGACAAAAATTCTTCTTTTCCTCCCAAAAACAACTATATATACAAACATAACATAAGTGTGTGTATCTATATATATACCCACAATGTAATGGGCAGACATAAATGCCCATACAAGACATTCAATACACACACACCTGCACCTTCTCACACATACATGTGAACCTCCTAAGGAGAATGCCAGGTAATATGGTAGGCCATGTCGCGCGTAGCAACGAATCCAATCGCTCTCCGGTGCAGAACAAACGACACGCGCATGTGAGAACACCACAAATATGTGTTTAATAATAAAAAAAAGAAATATAAGGAACGAAGGAGGAAACAAAAATCAATGGGTCGGGGACAGAAGGGGACACCTACATCTACTAAGCGCCACTCATTCCCTTTTTCGTTCGTACCCTGAAATATCCCCACGGATAGATGTCACTCCGTTCTCACAACGGATTTTCATGCAGATAAATGTTACTCAAATGTTCTCACAACGGATTTTCATGCAGATAAATGTTACTCAAATGTTCTCACAAGAGATTCTTCACAGCTCAATATTGCTTCGTTCTCATAACGGATTGTCACGCAGATAAATGTCACACAAATGTTCTCACAACAAATTTCTCCCAGCTCAACATGGTTTCCTGGTGACCGCTCTTCTTACTCTTTTTTCCTGCCAAAAACGTCAAAAAAACAAAATTGCATCAGATTATAGTGATGCAGCAACCCCCTCCTCCCCTCTAAAACTAAAGCTCAATCTGAGCCAGTATGCGACACGCAACAAATCTCCCCCCAAGATGGAGCACCGCGACATTGGACTATAAGTGCAATTCCTGCTGCTCAGCATGCTGATGTACCATAGCTACCATACAAGCAGATGCCGAACATTCGTTGGCCTACCTATAGATAACCATTAAGCGTGCACTCCTCTATTTACCCCAAGGGTGGGCCACCTAACCACTTATCTAGTCGTGGGATATGACCAGCTTAAGAAGCCCGCTTCGACATTTTGTTCACTGGGGATGGCCTTCACTTGCAGTGGGTAGGATTACAGCTGCATTGCCCAACTCGCAAGGCAACCTCTGCGCAACTGGGCATGTTGCAAGTATTGCAGCGGTTGGTGGTCCGTCTCAACCACAAACTCTCGGTCGTACAAGTAGAGCTCGAACCTTTTCACCCCCCATACTACTCCCAGACATTCTTTCTCTATGGTGGAGTAGTTTTTCTCCGCTGGACTCAGTTTTTCGCTGTACTAGCCACACAGTGCCAGGAAGGATTTTACTTGCTTCTTGGTTTCTGGCCGCCTGACAACTCTTGTTCAGCTTGACCTCCTCGGGTCTTAGTTTCCCGTTCCCCATCGTGTGCCATAGTAGCTGAGCTTTATGATGCCAATATAGCACTTCGATGGGCGCGCTGATATGTGGGCTTTATCTAGCCTGCTCAGCACCGCCTCCAGTGCTTTCAGATGCTGCTCCCATGTTTCAGTAGAATCAGGATGTCGATGAAATTGTTTACGTCACTATGCCCTAGTGGCTGCAACAAACTGTGCATGGCACGAGAGAACATTGCTCCTGCCGTCTTCAGACTGAATGGCTACACCTGTACTCGTCTTTTAATGGGTATTTGCAAGTAATGTTTGGATAAATCTAACTTGCTGAGATATTTGGCATTGCTCAGCTTGCTCGAATTGCACCAACTTGTCTAGCCCTCGATAATCTACGCAGAACCTGACCTCACCTGAATTTTTCTTCACAAGTATGATGGGGGCATTGTATGGGGATGCGCATGCTCAATCACACACATCCTCAGCATCGCTTCCACCTTTTTTCTTACTGTCTCTGTCTGCGAGTAAGGGATTGGGTATTGCCTGATTCTGTCGGGCTTAGTGTCCGCGACTGTTATACAAGATCCAAGACATCTTTATTGTCTATGGTCGCAAGAGCAGAAATTTTTCTTTATTGGGAGCTCAAAAAAAAAAAACAACCCTATAAATACAGCCTGGTCAGTGGATCGATGTAAGGCCTTGTTGTAGCTGGCTGCTATCTGAGCGGCGGCATCCTTATTGTCAGGTCCGGGAACGTACACCAAAATAATCGTCACGTCCAAAATTCACGTGGCAAGTAAAACGACCGAAACAACACAGTCAGAATTTCATACGACACAGTACTAGTTGTTTCACATATCGTGAACTCCGAGGCCCAGTTGTTGTTTACGAATATGTACAGCCCTCCGCCTTTATTTTTCCGTGTTTTCGTTATTCCTGTCATGCCTAATCGTAGTGAAACCCTCAAGGTGGACGTCCGTTTTGTTGCTACTAAGCCATGTCTCTGTAACACAAATTAGTCTGCTACAGCGATATTCACGGTCACATTTCACCAGCGAGTTCTGTCATTTTGTTATCAATGGAGTGGTCGTTGGTTAAGGTAATCAGCAGCAGCGGGAGACGACATCCTTTCCGCTGCACTCTGTTCCTGGTCCCTCCTCTAGATCTTCACTTTTTCTTCGTGGTCTTCCTTCTCTCTCACTGCACTAGGGTGGCCCGTGGCAGTACGTTGGTGAGGCAGAACTAAAACTCAGGCTGAGCCAGCATGCGACACGTGACAGACCTATGAGATGATCAATGCGCAGCCGACACCCCACTTATATGTAATACACCTGCATACACTCACCACTACACATTCTGTCACTAACAGTATATAAAGAAAAATTGTCAAATCTTCCCACTCAAAGTCAAACAGCTGCAGCCGCCATTAACCAACTTTCTCTACTCGTGGTCTTTGTGACAGCCACAGTACCCAGGATTAAATCGTGATCGACAGTCTTGGATTTGACGTCCCTCGAAATAGACCACAGTGACGACAGTTTTCTTTTTGTTTCACACAAGAATTGAAGACATGCAGGAGACACGTACTCCTGCATAAGGAGACCAAACCTCCTCACTCTCTTTGGAATCTTTAACTGAAGTCGCCCTGAAAGGACGGTAAGTTGCAAACTTTCATAAGTCTCTGATGGCACCACACCAACGGTACACGGGTCTGTCCACTTGGCTGAGCACTGACGCTCGGTTCAGTGTTCGGATACGTCAACGGGAGATGGACACCTCCCCTGGGGGAACAGTGACGACACTCGTGGCTCCATGTCGAACTCTCTCTGTATAGCTCCAAGTCAGGTGCCTCCTCTGGGGGACAGGCATCCAAAATTCCAACGTTGGCTCTAGGGTCGATGGTGATGTAGCTGACGTAGAAGCTTCCTCTCAGTTGGAGTTCTCGTCTCTGCTACCTTGAAGATGGCTGTCTAGCTGGGTAGTGCAGCCTTGTCTTTCCTCCACATAGAGTGACTAGGCACCTCTAGTGTCTCTCTTTTGAAAAAAAAACCCTCGTAGGTCAGCGACTGCTCGCTATAAATATTTTTACTCTAACCCTTCTAGATCATTCTCTCGCAAACTACCAACTCACAGACAACCGGCCCGTGCAACCCGCTTTGCTGGCACAATACGTGCTCACCACAATTCCGTGCATCCTTCCTTACTTCAATTCTTCATGTCATCTGTCCGTGACATATCTTCCCCCTTACAAAATAAAATTTTTTTTTTCAAAAGAAAACAGTTTTTACGAGATTTGTTGGTCAATTTCCGCTCGTGACAGAGCATCCGCTATCCTATTCTCTGTTCCTTTA